>NC_073739.1:9434205-10034205 GCF_023634155.1 Falco peregrinus
AATCTGAATTATGCATAGACAAGAGACTCTACTGTCTCTAGATATTGTATCAGGTAATACTGAGCAGAAATTCTGATTGCTTTAAGAAGTGAAACATATAAATACTCCTACACTAAAGAGCATTGCATAATTTAGATAGTGTCCCGTTTTCTTTCAACCCCTTGGGCTATAACTAAAAGAGAGTTTACACATTACTTACTGTGTGTTACTATAGTATTTGCCTACAGCATAGGCCTGTTTGAATAGATTTAGGGTATATGAGTTTTTTTGCAAAGTCTTTCTGCAAAAGTGAGACTTCCCATAGGTCGGGTTATTCAGAAATTAAAATGGAATAGCAAAATAGCAGCTAGGGTTTTATAATAGCCTTACTATAGAATTTCAGCTGTGATTTTCTGTGATTCACTGCAAGTGGGCCTAGTCATGGCTTAAAAATTTGCATGCCAAAAGAACCTGGAGTTTGGGTCTTTACATAGTTTCTGAATCCGTCTTTGGATTTAAAGGATGTTAGGAGAGTATCAGAGTGAATTCTGCATTCTTTTGAGTGCTTTTGTTTTGACATAGCTCCTTCTTATCCTTTTACTTCCCTTTAGCTTGGGATGAGACAGCCACTCTGCCTAGAAGATCCAAATAGTTAATTCCTAGTAATTAAAGAAATAGAACATCCATGCTTACTTTTGGAAGGTATCTATAGAGTGAATTTTAACAGTTTGGTTTGCTGTTTCAGACTTGGATAACCACTACCCATGATACTATAACTGACATTGAAATGTGAGATTTTAGAAAAAATGTGAGTGGAGAGAGAGAGTGAATTGCTTAACTGCACAGTTTTACTGAAGAACATTTTAAATAATAGATACAGATACTAACAGTAGATACAGCTTCTCTATAAAAAGTGTTTTGGAAGTTCTTACTTTTAATTTCACTTTTTCTCTCTTAAATTGGTCTGACATTATTGTGGCAAGGGGTCTTGGAGGCATCTATATGACAGCTTTTTTCAGTGTCATGCTGTCATCTCTTGCAGCTTGTGCCTGCAGCAGCACAACACAGCCTTTGCCCATGACAGCTGTAGGGCTTGAACAATTATTAAATAGAAGTATAACCTTTGTTTGCATGTACTCCTGAAAAAAAACATGTGAATGAGACTCCAGAAGCTCAAAGAGGGAAAACCGCTATTCAACAAATATTAAATGTCCCACGCTATCCATTACAACTCAGATGTTGTGTGTCAGTTTGTTTTGGTTTGGTTTTGGTGTTCAGTTTGGTTTTTTTAATGTTTGTTTTAACATTACGTGCTCTGGAAACAAAGAATTCTCCAATGTACCTAATATTATTTCTTAAAGTTACCAAACTATGTGGACTACACATTAAGATTTTTCTCAGGTGTTATGATGCAGCTAGCTATTGCTCTGCTGTACTGGTAGCACTAATATATGCACCTACCTAAAAATCTTTCTCTCGTTACCAGCCGATAACTGAGGCTTATCAGGAATTTTCTAGCGGAACAAAATTTAGTCAAAAAATGGTGGTTTGCAGCATATTCAGTCCCAACACTGGGTTCTGGAAGTTTCCTACGGCTGCTTGGTGAAACTGATGTCTTGTTTGACAGTCACTGCTGGTACTAATTATGGAGAAAAGGGTATCATTTTGTCTGAACATCTTTGCTTTAAGCAGTTTTGATGGAAATGGAAAAAATAATTAAAGAAACCAAACCAAACCTATCTTGTGCTAGTATTTTGGCCAATTCTGTTACTAATGTGACATAGTTAATAGTTTCCAAAGAAGCTCAGAGTGCATGAAATTGTTGTTGGTTCTGTGCCATCAGAATAATGTGTCACTTGGGTGGAAAACTGAGGTTCTTAGACTCGGTTCAGACTAACCTCATTGTTTACAGAAATCTGACCGAATAAAGCACAGGCTGAACCGTGCAGTCATGAGGTTATTTTGGTCACTTTGTTTCTGACTAGCCTTCAAGGCTTGTCACTTTAAAACCTATGCTAACAGTGAAAGGATGTCTGATTTCATACAAACAGATAAAATTACACTTGAACCATTCAGGGCACTGCCCCTTCCACTCCACTTTTTGTTTTTCTTCTGCTTCACCCAAGTGATTTCAGAAATAGTACCCCTATGACAGCATTTCTTCAGATTGGGAGGAGTTTCAGGGACAAAACTTTCATTTGGAAAAACATACATGTTTGAGGCTGTTACTAAATTTGTGAATGATTTCTACTTTGCGTGAGTTTTATGCTGTTTTGAGAAAGCTGATTTTTAAAGGAGCAAAATGAAGTGGTTTATGTAATGGAAACAATTTTAAAAGTATTTTCACTTTCAAAATAATGTATAAGTTTTCTTTTCCAGAAGCTTGTATTTAAATAGGTCTGATTATTATTTTTTCTTTATGTCTGTTCCATCATATTAAGAAGCAAATAATATAATAACAGAAACCAATATATCTGTTTATTCCAGAGGCTATATTAAAAGAGACAATCATTTATAACAGGCATCTAAGGAGGAAGATGGTGGGGAAGCCTAAAATTAATTAAATTGAAATACAACATTACATGCGGTCTAAATAATGACTTCAGCATGACGTGTCACTAGACATAGGCAGATTCTTTGACAGAGTTCAAAGTGAAATTGAGGAGATGCATCTTGCAGGGAAAGCACCATCCAACCCTCCAACCCAGATCTAATAGATATTTCAGCAGATGAGTGCTGTGGGAAAATGGAAATTAGGGCTACGTAACTTTCGCTGGCAGGATTGGCTTAAAGAGAAGCTGTTCTGGTCCCAGAAGACCTGAGCTGGTCTTTGTTATACCCAGAGTGAGATTAAGACACAAATGAGGACAAATGCCACTAACCCAGCAAAATTATTGTGTGCTTTTATAAAAAAAGCATTCACATGTTGTCATAAAAAAATAATGATAGGAAAGAGAGGGAAAGATAGGAAAGAAGAAAATCGAGCAAGCAGTCGGGATACAGTTGCAAGGGATAGACACCACCATGGATTCAGTGATGCCCCGTTGGTCCATAGTCTCTGTTCATGTCAGTCTTGGGGTTCTTTGGATCTCCACTTATTGTCTGGTGTCAGTCTTTTATAAGGTGCTCAGGGCGGTTGTTTCCCAGACAACGGCATGTACTGCATTCCTCCGTGGGGCACATGCCTTCACTGCATAGGCAGGTGTGATCATCCATGTCTAGGCACATCCCTCACAGCAGCATGACCTTTCCTTGACCTGGCCAAAAAGTAGTATCAGGCAGCTATTGTCTCCTTATCAGTTCACAACTGTTAAGTCTTGCAGGAGGCCAGCTAATAAGCTTTTAGACAGTCAGTTTGGGATATGATCTTTCACAGAAGCACTTTTTAAATTTTAAAGTATCAAATTAATATCTAACCATCTGGCAATGATATGTCTTTCATTAACTGGCACGTTAACCCAGGCTTTCAGAAAAAACAGCACTGCAACTAATGGCTTATCCATATGCACATACGGATATCCCCAGGTTTTCCAGTTCTAAAAAATCAAAACATCAGAAATGTTCCTGAAAGAGATACTATACATACAAAGATATGTGTGTATGTGGTTCTATCTATGAGTAATTATTGAATTAAGGAAATGAAACACTGAGAGAAAGAAAATTGAGTAAACTGAAACATTTGAGTTCTTCTTTGAATACTTAGTACATTCTTTCAAGAGATAGTTTAGGAAAGCAATTTTCAAGCTGAACAATGCTGTTTTGTTTTTTAATTTTAGAAGTGAAATGCATAATCTGCAAATTGTTTTTTTTTTCCAAATATATGTGCTTTCCAGAAAAGTGGTGTGCTCCTAGGACATTGCTCTCTAGCTGCACTTGAACCTTTGTCTTGTGGAGTCTTATCCCTTTTAAGGCTGGTCTCATTGGAAGCAAAAGACCACAGATGGCTCCAGACACAACTGAAATAGGCAGTCCAATGTTCTTAGGGTAGGTAACAAGACAGCCATCGTTCTATAACTGTGTTCCTTATGTCAAAGCCTTGCAAAGTCAAGCTTCCTCCTGGCTGCCAGTGAGGAGAATGGAGTCTGCTGAGCAGAAACTGCCAATGATGCAATGATACACCTGGCAACTGCGATGCTGCCCTGGCCCCTCCAAAGAGCCTGTGGCAGCTTTGGCACCAGGAGCAAGACCTACTCTCCAGACGCATACTGCCTCCTCTGCTTTCTTCTCTCAGGTAGGTTCATCCTCAGGACAAATGTATTTTTTTCCTAAACCTGTAGGAAGCCTTGAACCCTAATGTCATACTTTCCTTTTTTAAACAATGGGTGTAGTATGAAGACTGGTCTGTCTGAATAAAAGTGGGCCACCAATTTTCACAACTTTTTTAGATTTAAATGGACTATGTTTAATTAATACAGATCATTTTCTAAGAACAGACTGAAAAATTCAAGCTGATTTAATTATGCAGATAAAAACTCCACTCTTTTTCCTAAAAGTACCTTTAAATTGGTTTTTATTTTCTTGTTTCTCAAACTTTCTACTCAAAATCTGTATGCCATTTCCACCTGAAACCCAAACAGAAGTTTGTAGGTTTCTTTTAAGATGCTTGAAAAGTTCACTTCTTGCTTGCAGTTTGTCACATCTCTATCAAAAGCAAAGTGTGGGTAAGAGGGAAAAGGCAGAGGATTCCTGTCACATAATGTGATAATATGTGAGCCATGCTACTGAGACCACTCCTAAACTTGGAATTAATAATTGCTTGGTATTTTCATAACCCTTGTTTCTTTTTTTCCTCTATTAAATTATTGGGTTTACTTATTTATTTGTTGTAGAAAATGCCAAGCTTAACTAAGTAAGGGGGAAAAAAAAAGTTATTTTTCTGTTCCCTGTGGACTGTAGGAGCTTGATTCTAGGGAAAAAAAGATGCTTCTGGAAAAAGAAGGTCAAACACAAAAAAGAGATATCAGAGACAGGAAGTGTGGAAGTGGTCTGGATTGCAATGTCTCCTTACTGTGCTAGACAGTCTTTTGTCTGGACTGTGACATATTTAAAACTGGTTGTTTTGAATGCTAGAAACTCTGGCAATGCCTAAAGCTTTCATAAAAATATTCTGCAAAAGAAGAATTTATCTTCTAAAGATAACTTTTGTAAAGCTGTATATGGATTTTGGCTCAAAATTCCAGCTTAGTTTAAATTTTGAAACAACCCATCCAAACATATTTGTGTGTTCCTCATAGAAATCTGAAATCCCTCAGCATCAGCTTTGCTTTGCTCCTCCTGCACTTCAGGATGACAATCCAGCTGGCACCAGAGTGTCAGCAGAACTTGGCTTCTACCCAGGGCTTTCTGAACAACCTTCCTTTGCGCCTGCAGTGTGGGACTGTTGTTGGAATAGATGGGAGTTACTGGTAGGCTGTTCATGTGGCAAACCATGAGGTGGTGGAACAATGTTATGAAAACACATCAAGATCTCCTCTCTTGTCAACTGCAGAGCCTCAATAGTGTACGACTGCAATAATAAAGTTAAAAATTTTACTGTCAGGTTCTTCCCCCCATTACTTCACTGAGGACCAAACCTGGCTCTTAACTCATTAGTATTCATATAAAATTTTCAAATGCAGTGCCTGCTGTTACTAAAATCTGATGTTATTAAAATCTGATGTCCAGGTTGTTGTTCATGAATTCTTGGAACTGCAGTGTTTGGTGTCTTCATTTTTTAAGACTATTTATGGAGCATCACAATGTTGTCAACGTATTAATTGGCTCATGCAAGAATAAGCTCCAAAGATGAATAACTTCATGGTAAATGTTGCTCTGGGAGAAGAGTTATTGCAATATTCAAACTCTAATTACCAAAGTTAATTATAGTTTTAGCTTCCCAAGCATTATAAGAAACGATATAAAATACAGTTTCCAGCATAAGTCAGTTCTGAGAAAACTCAGCTGAGGAAAAAATTTGCTTTAGGGGCTGTAATACTCTAAAAGCAGTTACAATGAAAATACAGGAACTAGGATGTGGGGTTATAAAACAGCAATAGCACAACAAAAAGCTAGGATAAAACAGTATGATTTTCTAGCTTTCAGACTTTGGGTAAAATACTCAGCTGCAGTCCTTCCTGCTTAGAGGTTATCGTTGCCCACTTTATGATGCTGATGAATTGACTCTTCTTTCTCAGAGGTGGTTGTATGGCAGTGGCTGCTTTGCATGTTCCTTTTGTTGATCCTGCTGTCATAGTTAAGCCCAAGTCTATGCAAGAACATTCCTCCATAATTATCTGTACTATTCACATCCTTGAGATATATTTAATAGTTTCTGGTGCTTTCACACAGCTATTTAACACCATCCTTTCCACAGCCATATGCTGCTCTCTGTCTTCTTGATCTCTTTCACTGTTACCTTCTCTCCTCCATTAGCTGAGAAATCCCCTGTCAGGAGAGATCCTAAAGGCCCTAGGGAAAACTGAATCCTGAGACTTCATTTTCATACAATTTTTAGAGTCAATTTGATTCTTTTAATGGCCTAAATCCAAACCCAGTTTTCACTTTTTTTTGGTTTATACCAATGGTTAAAGTTTGCTAGCTCTTGAAGCATTTTGAGCAAGGAGAGGTCAGGGTGAGAGAGAATACATTGGAGTCTGAGATACAACTTCTAGACTTCCCACATATATTCTGCAATGTGCCCTAAGACAGCTACAAGCATACAGTGTCTTGAGTAGAAGCTGGCTGCTTATTTCAAGCGGTTTGGTTGCATTGCACATACAAAACAAAACAAAAAGAAACAAAATAAAACCCCTTTATTTTCCACAACCTATGTCCTATGATACTCCTCTCAAGCTGGGTTTTCCTGGTTGACCTATTCATTAGACAACACAGACTGTGTCATCTATGCTTGCAGTGCCAGCACAGCTGGCATCTGCCAAGTTGAACACTTCACCAGCTGAATTCCTCTGCCCTCATGAAAGTGTTAGATGGTTTCTCTCCTCCTTCTTGCAGAACAGCTGCTCATCTTACTGATCCTTGTGGAATACCTAATTTTTCCCCAAAATTTTATTAATATCAGCCAACAGCTTGACAAGTTATTGTAGAAGAGGCAGATGAGCTTGAGAGTAGAATGCTTAAGCTTTCAAGGCAGAAACCTGAAAGAAGTAGAGGAGATGTACTTCTTCAGCCTGGCTCTGCCAGAGTGCTGCAGGGGATGGGGCTGCATGGGGGCCAGGACCACAGGGATCCGCCCAGGGGCTGGCAGGGCAGCTGCTTCATCAGCCGAGAGGGAGCAGGGCTGGCCAGGGAGCAATAGTGAGCAGCCCCCAGTCCCTGTCACAAGGGAGGGATAGTGATGCCCCAGAAGAGGCTGGTCAGGCTTGTTGCAACTTACTAGTCCCCTCAGGGCTATAATTTGTAATTAAACAAATTGCTCCAGGACATGATCATACATGGCTCACATAAGCCAGTCCTAAAGAAGCAGTGTTTTTCCCTAGTTATTCCATTCTTTTAGCAAAATACTGGTTCCATAGACTGATCTGGACCATTACAATGCAGTCACAGTTTTGCTTCTCAAAGGGAGAAATGCTTCTGAGCATGTTTCCTTTGGAAAAAGTCTTCAGCTTTTAGATACTTCAGTATTTTGTGAGGGCTGTGTGTTTTCCCCATATTCACAATTGTAAAATGAGTGGAATCATCTGATGCTCTTGCAGTCCACATCTGCAAGGAAATCCTTGTTTTATCAGGATTTGCATATATAAATGACACCTTTCTTTTCCTGACTGTGCTTTCCTCTGGAGACAAAAGAGAGATTGCTTTTTGGTAGAGTCAGATTTTTAATTTTCTTTCAGAAGATTGTTCTTTTTACAGCCATACACCTCAGTTTAAATCATGCTTGATATTCTTGCCAAGCCCTTTCTACTACAATCTCGTCCATTTTAGAGAGGTAATTGCTACAACAAGTTGTCATGCAATTGTTTGTCCCCTTGTGAGTTAATGTGCTTAAGCTGTGATTTAATTTTCCACCAGCATACTTGCAATTTGAGATTGAGATGATCACTGTGTTTGCAATAGTATCTATAGTCCCAGTGAATGGGGAAGAAATAAATGGAAGCTCTTCCATCCCCTTTGGGATGTTCAGCATGGAGGCACCATCAATCTGCCCGACATCAGGAAACTGTCTTAAAACCTGTCTGACACTGATTTGCAAAGTATACAGTAAAGGCAAGGCTGCATTTAAAATGGTTTATTGGAAATACACAACATAACATTGCTTATCAGTTTTATAAAGGAGCAGACATAAGCTAATAGTTACCTGTCTACTGGATAAGTCTGAAAGGACATATCAACGTAGAAGTGATCCATAGTATAGACCTAAAGAAAAATCCATTTGGTTTCCTTTTTATTGACTTTCAATATAAATTATATTAGTGTTAGTATGCTCCTTATCTAATGTGTTAAACTTGATTAAGTTTAGGGAGGCTTTAAAGGCTTGCAGGGATCTGGCTGCTTGCTTTTTTCTGACACCTTTCCATTGGGCTGAAAAGCCTTTGTGATCAGAAAATTGACTGTCTTTTGTATTAATCCAAAGATTGTATCTCCATTTACAAAGATTTAGTAAGATTTGGATGACTTTGTCTTATGATCATATGGGGTAACATACATATAAATGAAAAAGGATGGAGAGGACTTGACAAAATCCCTAGGATGTAGAAACAGATCCGTTGTGTAAAGATCTTCAGTGTACTGACAGCAATATGTGCTACTTATGATATCTTAAATATTTATCACCATGAATTCATGAAAGCATTCTGTGGAGGTACTTCCTATAGGAAGTGACCTTTTGACTACATCGGTAGCTGAATACAGGCTAATTATCTGTAAGGTTTAAAAAAAAATAATCTTAAAATCTTAAATAGGCTTAAATATGTCTACAGATCTACTGTAGCAGTAAAGGGTTACAAGTTCCATGGGTAGAAGTTGAAACAGCAAATTCAGGCAGGAAATGTAGCATATTCTTCCAATTTTGCTCTCAAAAGGAGTTAAACCATTGAAGTAATATGTGCAGGGCTGTGTTGGCTTCCCCATTATTGGTAAGTCCCAAATGGACACCGGACATACTTTTTTATGAGAGGTTTCTGCATTCCAGTGAAGTTATTGGACTTTGAACAGTAGAATCTGGTTATATATCACCACAGAAAACATCACAAAATGGAATATTCTTTTTAAGAAAAACAGTAAAAAGTGCAAGAAAAAAAGAGGACTTCATTAAGTTTTTGCAAAAGGAAGGAAAAGGGGAGAAAGGGATCTGTCCTCAGTAAGGCTGAAACTCTGGGACAATTCAGACATGGCTGTTAAACTATTAGGATGTTTTTTCAGTGGTCAACCTGAGGTCTCTAGCAGTTCTTCCAGAAGGTTGTGAGGAGAACAGGTCTTTGTCTCAATAAGTGTAGAGGAATTGGACTGTTCTTAGCTAGGGTTCTGTCCTGATATGTCAAGGGTCCTTTCTGAATTTTCATATACACTGACATTAAACAGTAAACTGTTTCTACCATAGATATGCATAGAAAAATCAATAGTCATAGCATTTCCAGTCCAGTGCCCATCCAATGTTGTAAAAATATACACCTTTCTGCAAGGAAGGAGAATTTTTTTGCTTTCATGGAAGAGAATGTCATTATGAGAAAAACTACAGCAAATTAGAAATTAGAAAAAGCGTAAGAGCTCTGAGACCAGGGAATTCAGGGAAGGCAGATAATTTTAAATGCTTGTTAAAATTTGGGATGATTTATTAATCTGTCAACAGAAAGAACAAAATGCCTTTATAGCTTTAAAGCCTGACATCTGTAGTCTCAATCTTGTAAATATCACTGCACAGCAGACTAATATGATGAGATTGTGCTCCATTTAGGCATAAATGAGCTGGCTTTTCATTATGATCTGTTTAGTTGGGAAATTGATACCAGTTTGTAGTATCAATACTACATTGACACTCTGACAGGGTCAATTAATTGCCTATGTTTGGAGGCAAACTCTGTGTGCTTGGACAATATATAGATTCAGGTACTACTAAAACCAGCACATTTTTTGATCCAGATAAACAGCAATGGTGTCTTCAAACTAGCATGGACACTTCCTTGGTACCTAAGTGGGTCTTACTTTGGTTGGAAGGAAACTGGAGAACAACAGCCCTAAGCTGAGAGCTCTGTTTTTACTGCAGCTGGAAAAGCTAAACAGATCGCTTTAGTAATGGGGCTGATACAAAGCCTTCAGAGAAATAAAAACCATTTGTTCTGTTCAATAACTGTGAGTTCAGAATAAGGCCAGAGGTACTGAATTTCCTTTTCGGTGCTCATAATAACAGTTAGGATTATGAATTCTTCTCTTCTAAACATATTATAAGGGTGAAATTTACAAGATGCCAAGAAATGAAATGTGTAGTTCTGTGAGATCCATTAATTTTCACTGGTATTGCTTTTGCTGCGGTTTCTTACCTAAATAAAGGGAAAACTTTTGCTTTGCCTCCTGAGAAAACTAAGTTGTGATAAGCAACATCTGAAGTGCAGGATATAGATGTTACCAGCACTTGGGAATAAGCCTGGGAAAGGGCTTTGAATCCAGCAATGCCTTCTCACGCATTTAACAAGCCCTTCTGTAGAGACCAAGGGTAACCATAAGCTTATAACTAAAACTGCTTACATCTTGAAGAAGCTGGAAGTACAAATATTCAAACATCCTAACGGAGAGGAGGTCTCTGTGGTCCTAATCCACTTATCTGTGGAAAAGGCTTAGAGGACAAAATTCACATTGTTGTTCCCTCTCTCATTTTTTAGTGTTTGGATGCAACCATGGATTGTAGAAATAAATAGAGCTGCTAAAGAGGTACACAAAGCAAGAAAGAAGTCACACAAACGTGTTTTCCAGTTTGAGTGGCTGCTGTGTATTGTTTTGATTTTTCCATCCTTCCTTCCTTCCTTCCCTCTCTTTTTTTCCTTTGTCCTTTTCTCTGTTTTCTTCCCTTTTGTCTTCTGTCTACTTGGCAATAACTGGAAATTAAGTCATTTTCATAGAGTGAAAACATGGTCAAGACTGGCAGGCACTACCCACATGCTCAAACACTGTTAGCTAGAGAGTGTGGCCTCGTGTCCAGTCAGGTTTTGAATGCCTCCATGGACAGAGACTCCACAGTCTCTCTGGGCTTTCTGTTCCAATATTCAATGAAATCTCAGTGAAAAAAAAAAAAATAAATCTTATGCTTAAATTGAATTTATTGTATTTTAATTTGTGCCTTTGGTCCCTGGTCCTGTCACTGGGTACCACTGAGAAGTACCTCACTCTAATACCTCATTCAAATGTACGTTTGGATAAGATCCCCCTTGAGTCATCTCTCCTCCAGGCTGAACAGTTCCAGATCACTCAGTCTCTCCTTGTATGCCAGATGCTCACGTCTCTCCATCATCTTTGTGGCTCTAAAATATGTTTTCAGCTCAGACATGTTAGAACTGAAGCACTAATGGAAATAACGCCTACTTTGTCATAACTGGCAGCCTCAGTTATGTCTTTTTTCTGAATAACAAATCACTAATGATCCTCAGTTGGGTCATATGCCCTAATGAATGTAGTAGTAAATGGCTCACAAATGGGGAAATTGGACAAGCACCATTGACCTACATAAATAAGGCACTGTGCAGAAACCTGCTGGACCCAGCTAATTACTGCAATTTCTCCTTCAATGATAGAAGAAGTACTATGGTCCCAGAGCTGTTATTCTTATTAATTCTTTCAAGGTCATAAGTTGGGTTTTTTTCTTCCTGTTTATTAAAAATAACTTTAAAGAATGATTAGGCTGGATCTGAAAAAAAAATATTTGGGCTATTGGACATAGATTTATTAATATTATTATTAATAATATTAAAAAAAAACAAAAACACCACCACCATAAACTAGCATCAGTTTTTTTTCCTTTTTTCCTGAAGACAATAAAGAGGGAAGAGGAAACCAAGAATTATTGAATTATTTTGGGAAGAAATAGGGATCACCTTCCAGCATGCAGATCCCTGGAGGCTGATTCTTTCCTTTTGTAGGCTAAGGCTCTAGCAACATAGTTAGACTAATATCTAACTTCTAGGCACATAAATTTGTAATATATTGATACATATATTGCACCAGGTGATTTAAGAAGACACATAAATACTATGTTTTGAGCATGGACGTGAATTTGTGGTCTGGTGCAGGCTGGTCTAATCTGAGTTTATTTTTGGGAAGAAAGAAGGTACTTTCTAGTACAGTTAAAGGCAAAGTGAAATGGTAGGTAAGCATGGAGGGGAAGTGTGATTCAAGTAACAATGGGGATAGATGACAGAGGCCAAAGGAAAATCTGGCAAAGTAAGAATAAATTACATTCATTCAGAAATACTCTACTCACATCTGAACAGCTCCAAACGAGGAAATAAGTAGTTAAGAATACTGTAAATTAATATATTATGACATGCTTCACATCTTGTATTGTGCAGGTACCGGAGTTATTTCCATTTTATATTTCTTGATATAACTAGTCAAGAGTTGTATATTAACACGCTTTCAGCTACAGGAATGAACAATTGCAAACACTCAAGACCACAAATTTCCCAGTATGAATGCTGCAAAAGTCATACGAGGGTGTAATAAATATAATCCTTAGATTTTTGTATAATGTTGTCAAAAATCTGACCACCAGACTGAGGATATAAAAAAAATAATAAAAAAATACTATCTTAGCTTCCCTGTAATATTTGCTTCACCTAATTGTCTCACAGAATGAGCCAATGGCCAACAGGATGCAAAATGTCTCACTCCAAGTTTCTTTTTCTTTATCATTTTGTATTTGCAGTTCTCAGCTTTCACATGAGTATTGTCATGATGAAAGTGGTGTAAGTTGCATAGTACAATTTAGAAACATTTGGTCTGTAAGTCAGTTTGCTTTTATTGTTATACCTTTCAAAGTACTACATTAATTCATTATGTTGTTTGTAGAAAGTTCTTATAGACTACATATCCTCTTCTGCAAATTCTTAAGCAATAGTCTATGAAGCATCATCAAAACCTCCTGTCTGAATTCAGCCAGTTCCTCTACTGCCAAGTACAGCTGTGCTTGGCAGTTGTCTCTAAAGCAACAATAATCTAGATGCTTTTTACCTGCTACCCATACCTATTCCCCATGCAATTGACAACTATAGCAGAAAATATATCCTTAGGGCTGAGAGCCAAAAGATATTCAACCATCAGCATCTTCCTTTTCAGCATTTGTAGCTGATTTGGACCCATTTACGTTCTTGTCGAAGTGCTTCCACACAGTTAAGACACTGCTGGGCAGCTTCCAGATTATGCTTCATTTTTCTTGTGTGCTAAGCACTCAATAACAGAGGTTGAATTTGCAGACTCTGTCTTTCATCAGCACTTTTGCCAATGCAGGCTGATTGGGGAAAAAAAAAATCATGGTGCTGATATTAAAGTCAAACAATTTAATTTTCCTTTTGACTCTCAATCTAAATGGATCATGATCATGAGCTCTTCTCTACCACTGCAAATCTACAAATGCTGGGAATGTGTTTTATCTGTTCTTTCTCCAATGACAGGTAAGGTAATAATTTTGTGTCTTTGGGACCTGAGATTTGGGGGCAGGGGGTGGGATGAGGGGGGTGGGGGTGGGTAGCAGTGTGTGTGTGTGTGTGTGTGTGTGTGTGTGTGTTGCACAGCTTTCAAGTGTTTCTGAGATAGTGATATTTTGGTAGTAATACAGTAATTCCCCTTCTATATAAGCAGTGCACCATCCAAGATAAGAAAGCATCTGTCTTCACATCCCTGAGGTCATTGCAGCACTTGAAATAGGACTGGGACTTGTATAGAGAGAATATAAGAATATTAAAGCTCTTTGGGGTGAGGAAAATGTACTAGATTTATGAGCATGCAGAAGCAAAGAGTAAGTGTAAAGACATGAGTTACTGACAAAATTTTATTTCCTCATAAGAAGCAGGATAATGAATATATTTTAATTTTGTTTTTAGCTTGCCTAATTTACTATGATTAGGTGCAATGGAGTAAAGTGAAACTAGAGCATGTTCAGAGAATGAACCATTTGGCTGTTAGCATTACTATTAATTGGGTAAACCGCTCACATAAAAGCATAGGTGGCCACTAGCCACACAACTTGGAAGCCATAAAAATGGGAAAGCTAAAGCTCACCTTGATTTCAGGGGTTATTTGGCACAGAGAGACAGAAAAGAAGCTGAAATTCAAGGCGAGTGGTACTGAAGCTTATAATTCATGAGGATATCCACTCTCTTGATTGAGATTTCTTGATAGAAAAATGCAGGTGAGAAAAGAGCGAAGACCTCATACATCAGGCTCATAAAACTAAAACATTAATACTTTTTGGATTGTAAATTAAAATTTAATAACAAAAGGAATCAAAATTGAGTGTACATATTCCACATAGTAATTATTTCTTATTTTATTACTTAGAGATTGAAAGCTGATATCAGTGTAGTGTTGGGCCTTCCTGGTTTTCATGTTGCTAAGCCTTGCTACAGTACCTGATCTTTATTATAATGAACCACTATACTTGCATGGAGAGCTGAAAATGGGGTCTAAAACTACAGTAGTTTTGATTTACAGCCCAGTGAATTAAAACGAGCAACTTGGAAACACTTCAGTGTGAATGGAAAACTTGTCATTGGCATGTATTCAACTGAAGAGGAGAAAGCAGCTACACACAGAGCTGATGACTGATCTCTATTTCCTTCAGCTGTGTTCCTTTCCACACAATGGTTACACAACTGAATAAAAATCATGCCCACTCGGTGCCTGTGTCCACCTGGTTGTGATTAAGACAGGACTACTCTTGGCCCATGCTGGTAAGTAATGGGTGCCTGGTCTTGTGTTCAGAGTATAGCAATAATACACTTTTCCACATTGCAATGAAGAAATAGCAAATATTTCCTGATAGGAGAAGAGGGAAAATTAATTCTCTGTTTTCTCATAGCAATCTATGGTTCCCAAATAATTTCCCATTTTTTTAATTGTAAAGAAATGAAGGTTTTATTTTCCTTATAGTCTTACAATTTTCATGTTAGCCTTAAAAACAACTTTCTGAAAATACAAAAGGAAAGTTTCAAAAAGCTTTACGGGCTGCTTAGTCTTTAGGGTAAGAGACTTTGCTTTTGGTTGCTTTGAGAAGACTGTTTAACACTAATTGCCATCAGATGGGGATGTTGTGGTTGCATCAGTAAAGACTTTTTGAAAACTCAGTAAAAAACATATCTGTTTGAAAATACTTCTGAAAGTACAATCACAGATTCTTAACACAGACCACAGGAAGAAAAGCAAATGGCAGAAATTATTTTTACTACAAACCACTAAAGTACAAAAGGATCTATCAGGCTAGAAATCAATTGCAAGCAATCAGCCAAATCTTAGTTGTTATTAATTCAGCAACTTACTCTTCACAACATATGAAAAGCTAAATTTAAAAGATATTTCAGCACAGTCAAGATTACATTTTAGGGATTTTATGGTAATGAGTAGGATCCTTAGTTGGCAACTTTTGCTAATTGAAAAACTTAATTTCAACTGTAAAGGTAAAAATTAATTTGCCTATTTCCTTTGTCTTTTAGACATATTTGCAAACATGAAGCAATGCAGTGCTTATAAATTAGTCTAATTTTTATTATTGCTTCCAGAAATGAGAGTTGAACTAATATAGTTGGCTCCAGCTGGCGCTATGCCATTGTTCTTCTCCACAATTACATAAATTACTGGTAACTCTGAGGTAGTAGGAATGGAATAACACTGACGACCCAATAAGGATGAAGTGTACAAATTCTTGAAATAAATATGTAGGGATTTGACTATCCAAGTTGCTTAGGACTCCAGCCCTTCAACTGAAAACGTTGCATCCACTTCCTTGTTATTACGATCTTCCGTGGACATCTGTTATTGGCTGGTTGAAGCAACTGAGTTAGCTGGATCTCTGCAACAGTATGGTTATTACTGAACTCCCAAGAAGATGGCTAGAATGTCTCTCTTGTTGCAGTGCCTTAAGCCAGAAGTGCAAAGCTTACTGCTTCTTAAAATTTACTTATTTTAACTATTTTCGTTCTTAGAAAATGGACAGGAAAGTAACCTTATTATTAAGATGCTGAGTAAGAACATAATTTTATCTGATGAAAGAAAATGAACTTTCTTTCCTGATTTTGTTACACTCTTATGAAAGCTAAACCCCTCTCCCCTGGAAGCTCTTCTTAACCTGAGGCATGACCCTGTCTGTGCTACATCACAGCTGTGTAAGTAGATGTGTAGGCACCCCAGTTCTCACCTTGACCCAGACCTGCTAGCTGGGCTGGCTCAACCTCTGACTGCCTTGTTACTCAGCTGTGCCTGACCCTGACCACACTCTCTGGCTCTGATCCTGACCTGGTATTGCTGCTTTTCATCCTGACTCCTTGTTGGTCAGCTCACTGCTCACACCAGCCAAAGCACGGCTCCCTGCTCATCTGCCCTGGCAGAGCACCTAGACCCTTCCCTCACACCCTTCTGCATGGCCATCTAGAAATGGCTTTTTAAAGTGGGGTCAGGAGCAGAGGCAGAAATTCTGGTGCTGAAAACAGTCCATAACATTTTGTCAATAACACAGGGCTCCTTCACTTTTGATACTTGCTCATTGGAAAGCTTTGGGCTAGATTTTATGTGTCAGGGATGAATGTTGATATTAGACTGTAGTGGCTTAGAAGTGGAATAAGCTGTATTTGTGAGAGCATACTGAAGTGCTTCAACTACATCTACCTTTGTATTAAATTAACTTCTCTGTGGAGATCAAAATATTATCTTTTTGGGGCTGTGGGTTTCTTGCTTGTTTGGTTTTGCTAAGGAAAACCCCATAGAAAGCAGTGAGTTTTAGTTAGCATTTCTACACACACAACCAAACATAGATATGCTATATAAAAATTGAAAGTGACTAGGTTTGCACAGCTGAAGACGACTGTGAACTGGCAAAGGATAATCTCAAAACTGTGATCCATACATTTTACTCCACATATCTAAAATGTTTTTCATGGTAGTTTGATTTACAAAAGAGATTAAACATTTAAATAGCAAAATCCACTATGATCCTAATGAGTTAAGTAAGGCTCAATGGAGCAAGATAACACAGTCTACGGAGTTGTGTTTTCAACATTTTGATTTTTGATAATGTTCAGGGAAGGCAGTAAAAACACTTTCAAGCAAAGATACTTGAGACCTACATGAACTCAGGATGAGGAAAGATTAATAAAACTTGTGTTTATTCTTTCCTTTGACAGGCAAAGCTGAGGCAAAAAAAAATCTGAAATGCATCCCAGATTCATAAGAGCACTATGGGTCTCCAAAACATATTTTGGTGAGTATGTACTAAGTTTTAACTAGGAGGTACAGTTTGACACCCCCTCATCTGATGGTGGGTTTGTGAGAGCTTCAGCCATCACGACAATTCCTTTTCCCTGAAACTGGCTCATGAATTTTATCAAGGACTCATGTTTCTCTTCCCCACTGAGGCTTGAGTGCAGTAATTCAGAGTAAGGCATCATTACCATTTGCACAGTTTAAAATTTTTCCTGGTTTCTGTATGCATTTCAGAATTCCTTGTCTCCAACATCCATATATTAATGGACAGCTGCTATACTACTGGAAATCTGACCAATGGCTTTCTGAAATCTGTGAACTTCAGTGTTAAATCCCTCTTTTAGTTGACATAGCATGTATCTTTCACTTCTTTGTTTTGACACTTCTTTAACTTTGATACTTACAATACCATAACGTTTTAGAGTCTTCTGCTTGGTATTCAAACAATGTGTTCAAACAATATTTGTGCATCCATGTTTTGAAATGCATTCTGCAGGAATTCTTCCAGCTGTAAAAACAGGCTGCACTTCATATCTTCCCTCATTTTCTGTCTTCTGGCAGTTATTAGAAGATACTGAACCAGGTTGCACATGCACACTTCCAAGAGACGACGCCTACATGTTACTGTATACTTTTATTGTGTTGTCCTTTTGATGTGTTTGTAAACAGCTGTGAACCATAGGGTACATATGTTTTTTTAAATCATCCATCAGATGATTCTTTCACTGTCCTTTTGAAGGGAGTGGAGGGGACAGAGCTGGTATAATCTGTTCCCTTTTTGCTCTTTTTTCACCTGAAGTTCTTGAACTTTAGCTCTTCTTCAGCTTCATATCTGCTTAATCTTTCTTGCACCCTGTTATCTTCTATGGCTAATCTCCTCGTAACTACTGTCTTGCTGTCTAAAATTCCACTCATTTTTGCATTCCATAAATTATCACCACAATAGTTTTCTTATTCCTTGCTTTTATTATGCTTTGAGCTCTTTCTACATAAATACTTCCCTTACGCAACTATGGTAAGTTAGGTGGTATCCGTGATTACTAATGCTTGAGCTTAATTTTCTTTTTCAATTAAAACCATTAAATTGATTGGCCAGGGAATCTATTAAATATTGCTCATATACTATAGCCAAACTAGAGAAGACTTTTGAATAGTAGTCAGTCAGGAAATATGTTAACTTCTGAGTGTACTGGAAGTTTATCTTGTAAGGGTAGTAGATACATCCCATGCTATTACCGCTTTTACAATTAACATAAAATTTAACCACACATAAAAAAGTTGGCCAGCGAGTTGGATGAAGTGTTTTTCTAACACCAAGGCACGTATGACATTTGCATTGCAATGATTGTAAGTTCATTGGTAAGAGAAGGAGTTTGCCTTCCATTTGGAGAAAGTTCACTCTGGGTCTCCAAATACCAAAAGAATAAAAATGGAATGGAACATGAACAAGACATTTCCAAGAGGAAAGCATGAAGCAAGGCAAAAAAACCTGTCCTGGAAGATGCAAGGTGCTTGATAATTTGGGTCTAACTAAAGACATGACATCAAAGCACCAGAGAATGAGAGCTTGGCACTTAGTACTAGCACAAATTTCGTCACTAAGTAAATTTGAATCAAAGTTAATAGCACTTCATACTGATAAGATTTCAATCAGACTTCACTAAATGAAATGACGATGGTGTTTGCTGCCGAATGTTCTTTGAGTTTCTTATTAGAAATTAACATAAAGCCTTTTTAAAAATGACATCTACCAGAGGGAAGGAAACTGTTACTTCGTTACTCTTGAGAATGTTCCTGACTTTGTTTATAGTTTTGTAAGCAGAATATTTTCAACATTTTAAGAGCGGAAAAATCTTTTACAGTATATTTTCCCCATTTGTAAAGCTTAGGCCTGCTTGTAAATAATTTTGAAGGTGGATGACTGATATGGGAAGAAAAAGCAGCTGTAGCAGGCTAGCTTTTCCACTTCCTTTTGAGAAACGGGGCAAAGCAAGCAGTTTTTCATTTACATACAGAACCTTCTTCCACATAATTTCTGCTTTTTTATTATGAATGTTGCACATGATAGACCTAAGTTCTGAGACTGTTTCACTGCAGAAGATAGGTGTTGTTTCAGGAAATGTCACCACTTCATAAGAGGAGGACTCTCTTTCCTCAAATGTTAAACCTTGTAGTTAGGACTAAGGATTCCTGGAATGAAAGCTGGAAAGATATCCTTGTTTTTCAGCTAGTCAGTTCTAATTAATTACCTGTAGAGCATTTTCTGTTTTCTCTTACTCTAAAGAGTGTAAATTCACTTCAATCAAAGCAGTGCAAGACATCCCTTACCTCAATAGAGAAGCTTCATCCATTTTACAGAAATACAGTGATAACTGGAGGCTTGGGAGACCTCTTGCTATCACAGAAGTTTCCTTCTCTGAAACAAGAATTGCAAATCTATTTTAGGGGTACACAAAACTAAAACCAAAATGGAAAACAAAACCAAAACACAAAACCAACAACAAAAAAACACTTCAGGAAATAAACAAACTTGTTCGTTCAAGGACAGCATATATAGTGTTTCTATGACACTGTTTCTCAGCACTTTCACTGTCCTTCACTGCTTTACTGGTTCATGAATGTATGATCTGGAGTGGATTTGTCTTTGATGAGCAGGTCATTTGTAGCAGAGTAAAAAGGATATTTATTCGTCTGCATGTATTTTCTCACAGGGAAAACGGTTCCTTTCTAATGTCTGATATGTGGACACTCACTGGAGACTCAACTAAGTATGTATCAGGATACAAAGCTTAATACATAGTGAAACTTCCACAGTAAAAATAAACTATTGAAGGTAACAGATGCATCAGAAAGTGTATAATGCACAGGAAACATAATGGCAAACCCAGTTAGGCGGAGAGCTTCTGATTGTTTTGTTTGTTTGGTTTTTTTTTTCATTGTGCTAATTGTGAATAGGGACACAGAGGTGATATACCCTGGATTAAGGCTCATTGATATAATCTTTGCTGATCATAGTAACAGTTACTGCCACACTGTAGACATGGATGACCTGAGGAAATGGCAGTCCATTACAACAACCACATGAATAAATATCTCATGATTCTGATTATATTTCTTCTTCTCACAACCAGGTTCCTTTTTTCCTGTGTGGGAGGTATAAATTAGTCTTTAAATAGGTGCTGTCCAGAGACACTCTTCAGTCATTTAGCTGATCTGCCATGTCATAGGTCGAAGAGCTTTGTTCAGTAACATATATATTGCACTAACAACTCCTTTTCAAAGAGACATCTAACCTTAGTGTATTTGCCTCTGCTTTCAAATGTCTTTCAAACCTTTTCTGGTTCGTCATAGACACTTTCTCTTCTGACCCTTTCAGTCAGGGTCAGAATCTCAGTCTCAGATGTCAGCTTCTCTGTAAACATGGACTGTTCCTGTTTGGATTCCCTTAAGCAATGTACTGAGAGACTCATCAATTATTACTGTGCATTAAACAGACACAAGGCTGCTGACAGAGAAGACCAAGTGTTACTCAATTCCTACACATACTATTAAGAATAAAGGGAAACCTCTGGAACTGGCTTATCAACACATGTTGCTGTACTGGAACCCTCCTGCAATTATTTTCCTTTTGTGCTTTCTTATTTGAACCAGCTGGATTGATGTTGTGCTATTAGAGACACTCAGCAACATCCACCCTGCTTTTGAATTGATGTCTCATCCTGTCTGTCAATAAAGTGCTGCAGAGTTAGACGATACAGTAATGATGTCAAAGAAAGAATGTTATGTTTAACAGTGAGTTCAAAGGCATCTGGCCTTATGTATGTGTCAATATAATGAGCTATGGAAGATATTATTTGGACAAAGGACAGACCTATTATAACTTTTTTCTTTGGGAAAGCACCTGGGAGGTTTTTAATTCAATGAAAACATAAACATATGTTTTCTACAAAGTTTGTTCTTCTTTCACGTAGTTGTTTCTTCAAATCTGTTTCCTAGGTTGATACATGTATTGTTTATAAACTCTTTCTGGTATTTTTTTATGCTTTATAGAGACTATAGAACTCAGGAGCTAAAAAGAGAGGCTTTAATTTCTGTGTTGCCCATTCCATATGGTCCCTGTGTGTGTAACCCAAAATCATAAATGTTGTATGAGACCTGGTAGTTTTATTGAAGCAATTTGTTATGCTTCTTCTATTTTGATTAGAGAGCATCACATGGGAAAGAGACTGGCAAATGGTCTTGGTAACATTATATTTGAAGGTCTTTACGGGCCCAGAATGAGAATGATGCTCTAGATAGAAGCCACAGACTTATATTGTCTTTAAAGTTCATGGGTATCCCACTGGTATAATGACATTGCCACACTACTGGCTTACTCATTCAGCTCATAACTTCTTGTTGTCTGAGCTGGCCTTTTCCAGTGCCTCTTTTGCCTGGGGGACAGAAAGAGCAGAGACTAATACAGGTTACTCTCCCTGTCTCTAGTCAATTCATGGTCCTTCGGCTGTTGGGTTTCTATGAAACTTAGAAATGTTGTAAGTTTTAATTCTTATTGAAGTGGAAGGAAAAACGTTTTTTAATTTGATGCAGTCAAAATGGGTGAGGAAAGCATGAAAAATCAGTGTTTTTATTTCATTTACCACCATACTTATCTGACAAGATCATTACACTTTTCTGTTCTTATTTCTTCCTTAAACTATTGAACACTGAACTGTCAGTTTCTAGCTGGAGGGATGTCATATTTATTCCCTTACTGCAACATATAATTGACAGTTAAATTCATTGCTGAAATAATAATTTTTACAAGTGCTTACATTCTGATACAAATAAGATTGGATTTAACCTTTCCAAAGAATAGGTTTTAGCTTCCTGTTGCAGCCTTGTGAATGAGGGAGAAAATGCCAGTCATTGTCTTCCCAATTCTATGAATTGTTATAGCATACTATCATGTCAGCCATTTCCTATTTGGGTCTAACTAACAGCTGGACATCATTATTATAATGATTTCATATAGCTAATAAACTAAAAGTGGGAACACTTAACAGCTGGATAGAATGCATGAGGCTTGATACTATATGTTTATTGAAGAGTTGCTTTGTCTTCAATTTTCTTATCATAGTCCTGCATCCTCATGGTATGTCGTGACCTAGACATGAACTACCAGCCCATCACTATGTCATTTGCTTCCACTTCATCACTGGACAAAAATAATTAATTAATGGAGCTGATAATAATACTTTAAAATGTTTGGATATTATGTTAGAAAATTTTGTGTAAAAATGCCTAGAAGAGTTCACTTCTTTAAAATCCAGGTAAGTAAGGTAGACTGAAAACAGTGTGGTTCCCATTGAGAAAATATTTGTGTGTGTGATATTTTTTTTCTAGATACAGGAAGAACACTCTTGACACACAGGCACACACACACACCAGCCTCCATCTTAATCAAGCAAGGGATCTCTTGAAAAAAACAGAGAAACCCTCAGGTAGTGTCCGAGTGTATTGGGTCCAGTTGTGATGGAGACTGTAATCATTACAGATTCACATTCTGGCCATACAGGCAACTGAACTGAACTGAGCATAGCAACACTCCTGTTGGTTTCTTTTCCTTTTGGTCAGACTTTGTGAAACCTACTGACGATCTGTCTTTCCTCCACTCCTCCTCAGTGGATATTCAGTGTCAACTCATTTTAAATTTTCTGTATAGCTTCAACAGTGGAGAATGCTTTGGATCTTACTGCACAACACTGCCTGACTGCATCTGCTCTCTATTACCCTCACAGGCTAAGTGATACTTACATAGCACAGATATCTGTTACTTCCTAACAGATTAGGAAGTAAAACACGGTTACCTGTTACTTCCTAAACTCAGTGAGCAGAGCTCTGTGATGTAGACTGCAAAGTCTAAACCTTACCAGTAACCAAAGATGACGGGGAAATAAAGCAATTCAGAAATATTATTTATACTTTCTTCTGCAATTCTGAATACTAAATTATCATTCAAGATATACTATCAATTAAAGTTGCCTGGCCAACCTTGATTCTGCTCTGGAGTGTGTATGCATGTTATGATAGCCCTTAGTGGTTTCATCCAAGACTGTTTACTGTCAGGACTTCTATCTCACTTAGCACTTGGAGCAGTTGGTTCGCACCCTGTGTAAGTATAATCAAAGAATTACAGAATGCTTGACATTGAAAGGAACCTCTGGAGGTTATCTGGTCCAACACACATACTCTAGCACGGACACGTAGAGCACACTGCCCAAAATAATGTCCATGTGTTTTTTTCACTGTCTCCAAAGACAGAAACTCTACAATATCCGTGGGCATCCTGTGCCAGTGCTCAGTCACCTTCCAGTAAAGAAAGTTCTTCCTTATGTCCAGAGGGAACTTGATGTGCTTCAGGTCATGCCCATTGCTCCTTGTACTGTCAATGGGTATCACCTGAAGGAGTTAGACTCCAGCTTCTTTGCACCTTCACTTCAGGTATTTATAGACCTTGATAAGATCCCCCCCTTCCTCCTCAGCCTCCTCATTGCAAGGTTAAACTGTCCCAGCTGTCTCAGCCTTTCCTCCTAGCAGAGCAGAAAGGCCCTTGGTCATCTTCACGGCCCTTCCCTGGACTCTCTCCAGGATGTGCACATCTCTCTTGTACCAGGGAGGCCAGAACTGGGCACAGTGCTCCAGGTGTGGCCTCAGCAGCGCTGAGCAGAGGGGAAGGACCACCTCCCTCAACTGCTGGCAATCCTTTGCCTAGTGCAGCCCAGGATGCTGTTAACCTTCATTGCTACAGGGGCGCCTTCCTGGCTCACGTGTGGCTTTGTGTCTTCCAGGAGACCCAGGTCCTTTTCTGCAAAGCTGCTTCCCAGCTGTGTGACCCCCAGCATTATTGGCGCCAGGGCTTGTTCCTCCCCAGGTGCAGGACTTTACACTTCCCTTTGTTGAACTTCATGGGGCTCCTGTGGGCCCATTTCTCCAGCCTGTTGAGGGCCCTCTGGATGGCAGCACAATCCTCTGGTGATACCAGCTACTCCCCCCAGGTTTGTGTCAACAGCAGACTTTTGGAGGGCACGCCCTGCCCCATCATCCAGGTCATTAATGAAAATGCTGAACAGGATTAGGAACTGATGGGAGGCTGCCTGGCCTGTACTTCCCTGAGTTTTCCTTCTTTGCCATTTAGAGGACAAGAGATTAATTTGCTTTTGTCAGTGTTTTCTGGATATTGGGGTACCTTTTACCTCTTTCCCTGCCATGAATCAAGCCCCTGGAGTCTCAGGTAAAACATTCAGAAAAGAAATTCAGCAGATATATTGTGAATGCAATAAGAAGAATTTTCACCCAGTACTTCTGGAAGATTACATGAAAACAAAATTTTTAATTTTTTAGTTATTTCTGTGTAATGATCTTGTGACAAATGTACATTATACCACTAGTATGAGGGATTATCTACACAGGATAAGCATCTGCTATGGTAGGTGTGTAGCAGGTAGCAATCACAAGGACGTGGGCAGTAGCACACAGAAAAGTGCGTTCCAGCACACACTTTAACATAAGAGAAAAGTATCCACCTCAAAATCTTCTTTAGCTGAAACAGAGCCAAATACTGATCTTGTGTAAAAAGATTTTCTGAGTTGTCTGAGATACAGAATCAATTGTCTGGGGAAGAACTTGGTGAGTGATGGGGTGGGTTGGTTTTAAAATCAAAATTTGATTTTTATTTTAAAAGTAAAAAAATGTGCATGTAAGCAAATTGCAAAAGGAGAAATAAATATTAACAAAATGCTTACTATAGACCATTTAATTAAAATTTAGGAGACTGCTCATGAGCAGAATAGATTCTTCAGTCAAGTATTCACAAAAGTGTTTTCAGTGCTTACTTCATTTTGTATGTCTTTACATAAGTTCTTAAGAGATAGTAAAACTTTTCTCAAAGGCATTTTCAGACATCTTTGATACTGAGTTGTTTTGTGGAAGCATGCTTAAGGCACAATGTGTTCCTTTCAACACAACATACTTAAAATTACTTTTTTTATGCCTTAAATCTGTTAGTTGACACATTCTGTTGACCAGGATTTGGCAAGCATGGTTGAATTTGTCCATTTTGTCACGGAGTGTGGTGAGGATCTTATATACCGCATTTCAAAGGAACATCACTGGAGGGACGTGTGGGAAAAGAATTAAATGAAGGGTTTGATATTTCCCAAACAAAACCAGATATTTTTCTCAGAAATCCTTCTTTCTGTCTTCTATGCTTGCCATTACCTATGACAACTGGGTTTGATGTGGAGGTTAAGCTGAGAAACTACATGGCAAAGAACAGTCTTATTAGAAGATTATTTCTTCACATGTGATGGACTCTTAGTGCCACTGAAATTAAAAATAACTTTACTCAGAACTTCTAATTTTCATCTGTCTCTACAAAGCAATCTGCTACTCAGCTGCTCATGAATGCGTTCAAAATGAGGTTATTTTCTTGTTTGTTTCTTTCCTTTTCCATGAACTATGGAAACATGATCTCCTATTTTGAGGCAAACTAATTGGTGACTTAAATTTAGATCTACTGTTCAATGGCATAAGCAGCAGTCATTTCCTAACTGGAGATGAGTATTACAGACACATGCCATAAGTATGTTTATAATGGCATACTTAAGAGTAATCACCTTGCTTAGTCTTTACCATTATTTGAAATTATGCACTGGTTCTCTGCACAACTTGAATATTGCATACTTTTTGTTCTGCTCATCTATCTGAACCCAGTTTTGTGATAGAAAAAGCTGGCTTTGTATTGAAGTAGAAGAATAGAAGAAAACTCCTGTGTCTTAAGCAGGTGTAGGAGGGCTGAATTTCCTTAGTATATGAATGAGTTGGATCTCATAGAATCTTAGAATCATTTAAGTTGGAAAAGACCCTCAAGATCATGGAGTCCAGCCATAAACCTAACACTGCCAATTCCACCACTAAACCATGTCTCTAAGCTCCACATCTTCAAGTCCTTCAAATACCTCTAGGGATGGTGACTCAACCACTTCCCTTGGCAGGCTGTTCCAATGCTTGACACCTCTTTCAGTGAAGAATTTTTTCCTAATATCCAGTTTAAACCTCTCCTTGCGCAGCCTGAGGCCATTTCCTCTGGTTTTATTGCTTGTTACTTGAGAGAAGAGGCAAACACACACCTCACTACGATCTCTTTCGGGTAGATTATCTATACTCTGCAACCCCTGATACCAACCTTCCATGAAAACATGGTGTGGCATACTTTTCAGGTTGGGAAATGGCAGCTCTAAGAATTTCACTTAACAACCATCCAAAAAGAAACATTGTCTTGGTGAAGAGACTACAGAAAGCATATCTGTGTACTTCCTTGAAAAAGCAGGGGGAAAAAACCCACCAAAATTGTTTGATTAGCTTTTAGGAAGCAAAGTGAAGGGTGTATCAGTGCTAGTGTTAATCATCTCAGGGGAATGCAGGGGTGAAATAGAAGGACAAAGCCATACAGCTCAAGGACTTTAAGGTGTATTTATGAGGTGAAATGGGTAATAGCAGGTTGATTTCTAATCTAAGGTTTTCATTCTCTCTCTCTCACACACACACACATGCAGACACACACACAAGCTTTGTAGAGAAGGCACACTAGTCAAGGCATAAGGTCAGCTTGTGAGCAGCACTACATACTTGGGCAAACAGGACACTCATTCCAGCCAGTTGAAGTGTGTGTTCAACATATGGCCTGCCTTTTATGTGTTTCTCCTTGGGGTCAGCTCTGTGCAAGATATTGGATGTCTGTGGATGTATGCCCCATGAGAAAGCCTTTTGGTTTTATTATTTTTTGCCTTCTCCCTGAGATGATTGGCGTAAGGCACAAGATCATTGGTATCTGGGCCATTACCACTTTCTTCCCTCCATTCCAAATGCATCATGAGGATGTGATGGTATTCAGAGTTCATCTGCACTTCTTTGTTTCTTTCCTGTGCGTATCTAAATGATCAGAGCATAGCAGATGTTGTACAGAGGTTTTGCTAAGCCTTCCTCATAACAACTGTCTGTGCTCTGCAGTTCTTTCCAGCATATACAAGAACAATCTGCTGAGTTACAGTGGGTAGATACACACAAGGCCCATTTTGCATGTGACATTCTCAGAGAGGATTTACCTTGTGACACCAACTGCACAGAAAAACACAGTGTATTTTTTTTAAATGCCATCTCTTTCTTCTTCACGTCATCTCTCCCTTGAGATTACCTTGTTCATACCTATACCACTCAAGACACTAGAACATCGAGGTCTCTGTAAAAGCTGCTACAAATAACTCCACTGCTGGTAGCTGTGTCAAGTCATGCTAATGACATACAGACATTGCCAATAAAGCCCTTTGCTGCCTATATGTTGAGGTTAATAATAAATTTCTTAGGATTTTGATATTTATATACAATCCTCAATTTATTGTAACGCAAATCATAGAGTCATAAAATAGTTCAGTTTGTAAAGGACCTCTGGAGGTCATCATATACAGCCTTTCTGCTCATAGCAGGAACAACCTGGGAAGTTTCATCAGGTTGCTCAAGTCATGTCCAGCTGGACTTTGAGTATGTCCAAGGATAGAGACCTACCAGCTTCTCTGAGCTCTTGTCCCACTGTTTGACCTACTCATGGCAAAGAATGTTTTTCTTTAGCTAATCAGAATTTTTCCTGCCACAGCTTGCATTTGTTCCCTCACATCTCTTTGCTGAGCATTTATAAGAAGACTCTGGCTCCACTTTCTTCATAGCTACTCACAGTGAGGTGAATATACCAATTTATTCCCCCCTTAGCTTTCTCTTCTTTCCACACAAAAATAATCCTCAGCTGCCCCGTACTGTTACATGCTACACAGTCCTGCAACCATCATTGTAGCCCTTGACTGGATTCACCCCAGTTTGTCAAAATCTGTGTGATTCTGGACACAGAACTACAAATATGGTCTTACAAGTGTTGAATAGAGGGGAACTGTGGGTTTCTATTGCCTTTGACTCTTTTATCTATAATTTTCATAGCTATGTGTATGTAAGGTATATACACACACCTAGTCATAGTCATACATGAATATTTTATCAGCCTTCTGACTCAGAAGATCTAGTAATTTCTAGTAATGTTATTTGTCAAGAAGGTATATATGTTAAGGTTCATATGTCATTGTCAGCATCACAAACTTATTGAAACTGCAAAGAAAAAGAACCAGATGACATTAAAAAGAATGAACATATGGATTGTTGAAGGGACTATAGTAATTCTATAACTGAGTCACAGTATAGAATTTACAGCCCACTGTATAGAATTTACAAATAGAAAAAGGCATATCAAGAGTTCTGAACCTGAGATAAAAAGGTGATGTGTGCCTTAAAATGCTGGAGGAATATCTGAATATGTTCACAATAATAAATGGGTGCGGGTAATGACATTTATCCCAATCGGGACTGATATAAAGTATAAATGTTTTAAAGAACATTAGTTTAAAAGAAAAAGAGAAATATCAAAAAGTAAATAAACTGTAACTGAAGTGACTGCTCCTCTGCAAATGACTATGTGATTTTATTGAAAAATTAAAAAAGGAGTATTTTTTGTCTGTTTCATTTGTTTCAACAAAATTTAGCTGCCCCTTTTCTTTATTCATAGAAAATGAAATAATTTTTTAAGGATTAAATCTGTACTTTTGTGGCATTTATTAACTTGACTAGAAAAAGAAAAGTAGATTATATTGCTATACCAGGATTTTAGTGATTTTCTGTCTTCTAATCTCTTACTGTTACTGTTACTAATTACTGAGAACATGCTACTTTTACTGGAATCTCTCAAGACAAGCTAATTACATGGCTCTAATGAAGGGATTTGTTATGCAGATTTTAAACATTTCCTATTTCATAAAAGTGGCTTCATAATATTGTGAGAAAGAGGAAGTAGGTAATTCTAATGTAAGCAAATCTTGATTTTGCCTCAAAAGAAACAAATAGGAATATAAGATACTTCAGTGATACTTTTCTTCCTGAAGACAGTAGGATACTGACCGTATCCTGCTATTCAGTGTGTTTTTCACTTAGTAAATTCTGATCTTTCTAAGTGGAGGAATTTATAGAAACACAATGTAGTGAGAAAGATTTAAATGAGCTTTAACTCACATGACATCCTTAAGAGTGAGATATCTGAGGAGAAATTACCTATTAATCCGAACTTAATTTCTACTTACAAAGCATAACTCCTTCTGACATCACGTGCAAGGATTCCTCCTAAAAATGACTGGGAGACATAGGAGAGGTATGCATTACATTTTTTCCACGTCTTGGAAGTCTAGGGAAAAATAAAGTACATGTGTTTTTGAAAAATGGCTTTTAGATCAATGACATATATATAAAGATACTACATGAAATCATGTTATTATTACTGTAAGCAACTTTTCGAAAACTATTTCTATAATTAACAAGGTTTAAAATGAAGAAGTGTTAGTAGTAGTGTTTAGAAATGATACTTACATGATATGGCTACATCTTTCATATAGCAACATACATCCCTATAATGCCTTTATTAACACTTCTTATTTAACTTACATGTTTGCAATATAGCTAGCCTTGTCTCAAATTAATGTACACTACATTACAATGATGTTGCAACATTAAAGACATTTATTACGAAATTAAGATACAGACTTATATATACCATTAAATCTTAATATGTGATGTGTTGACTCCATTAAAATGGTATCTACATATCATATAGACACAGCTTCTTTGTAGAAGAGTAGATCTCTGCTTGCACAACATTTTTGAATGCTTCAGATGTTCAGACCTTGGCATACAACTTTGTTCCAGTATATATACAAATAATTGTCTCACACAGCTTTATGCAATGATACTTATCCTTGGTATAAGAACATAAGTGAAAATCACAACCGGTATGTCTTTATCAGTTCTTTACTGGAACTAGATAGGAAGGCAAGCAAGTATTCTTGAATAATAATGGGTTTACGGTAGATGACACATAACCTGTGACATGACTATTGGCACTCAGATTTTTTTAAATTTGTCAGGATTTCTTTCCTTTTAAGACAGTCTAGAAACAACTTGTCTGATGGGAAAAGCTTGGAAAAGAGAGTTTTAAGTTGTAACAAGTTCACATCATTTATTTCCTTTTGTTCTTTTTCTTTTTTTATATTCTGTATTCTTTCTTTACCAAAGTAACAACATGCTGCTTTGCTGAGCTATTTGGTGTAAAGTGTAGGTATTTCATCACCCAGGTGAAGATCTATAAACATGAACTGTAAGTACTAATAGTATTTACTAGGCATTGATCATGATTTTTCCTAGTGTAAAAGGGTAATAAAAATGTTGTAGCAGCTCAGCAGGTTTTGATTCAATGTAAGACTTACCTGACACACTGATGTTTTGTCAAATTATGTCATCTAAATTCAGTGGGTGTCTATGAAAACAAAAGCAGTATTAGAAAAAGAGGGGAGAAAAAAAATTGTTCTAAACAAGGAGGAATTATGATGAAGAAGACTGGAACTGAATTATGGGCTGTAAACAATGATGTTTTGGAAGATTATAGGTAATTGGCATCTTCCCTACAGACATCTCAAGGGAACTTCTAGCTCAACTCTAAATCTATGGAAAAGGTTAACCCTCATCCCTTCACTCTCTTTAGAGACAAGAAGCATGGTCTTCAAAATGGTTTTGTTTGGGATGGGGGGGGGGCAGGGGGAAGGGGGGGCGGGGGGGGGGGGGGCGGGGAGAGAATTACTGTTAACCTTTAAAGAATGTGTCCTTCACATCTCCAGCATTTATCAGATATTAGAGAAATCATATTAGACAAATGCTAAATTTCATCATGTAATATACTAGGAATTAATTCTAGGTGTTGGAGTGAAAAGCCTGATGTGTGTCATTGTGAGTCTTTACAGTCCCTCTCTTTATAGAGCATAATATTTGAGCTTTTATGCCTTTTTGATTTATTAATCTATACATAGCGATGATTAATTTGCATAAATGTGTGTTTGGATACCTAATCCTAAGTATTTCCCATCAAATGGGACCAATCAAATCCAGCACTTCAATGTTCTGCAGAACCAGTCTTACTGAAACTTTCCATTCTCATCTAGCTCAGCAGATGCATTGATATTATTATAAATATAATTATATTTATATTATATAGAAATATAAAATAATATATATAGAAATAAATTATAAATAATAAAGACTAAGTAAATTTTGTATTTTACATAAGAAACTAAAACTTTAATGTTATAACTCCCTTACAAAATGAATCCATTTTATTCCAACTGAATACCTTCTAAAGAGAGTGTTTCATACCTTCCCTAATGTGTATGTATAGTAATAGAGAGTAAGGATAAGTACTTTTACTCACTTTAGCAGTAAAATTCCTACAACATGCTGTGAGTGGGAATGAACTTGGATAGGAACACAAAATAAGTGCCCAGCTCAACAGGGTGCAAACAGTACCACAAGGTGAGGAATGAGTAAGTCTGTGGAGGCTGAGATTGCATTGTGATGGGAATATTTCTGATCCTGTCTCGTTCTCATGTGAACACCCACATAGGAGACACTGGTAAAAGGCAAGAGTGCTGTCTGGGAGTCAGAGGATTTTGATGCTTCTGACAACTTTTGTGCTCATCTTAGGCAGTTTTATGTCACATTCTGAGACATTTTTTCTATCACTTAAATTTGAAATCATAATTCTTTTGTGACATGGCCTGTTCATTGGTATCTCCTGTAAATTACTAACACTCCAGGGTCTCTTGTTGACTGAAGTCTCTGAAGTGCAACAGAATGCATTTTTCTTACCAATGTAGGTTGTTATATTCTTTAAAGTTATTATATAATATGGTTGTAGATGTTGAACTTCATCTGGTGTTGGGTGAATAAAAAGATGACTTTCTTTTGCTAAGAAAATGCCATCAGAGAGGTTTTATTTCCATCATTGGAACAGAATTGGTACCTCTTAAGTAGGGAAAGATTAATTTCTCTGAAACATCACCACACTGCTGGGGAAATCTAAGATACAGTCACTGATGAACTGTTCGTCTTCACAAATGTGTGCTCCATTGGAAGAAAGGCTGGCAGCATTTGCAACGATCTTTCTGTGTTTGCCATGAGACTTCTGTTGAGATGTGTTACCATCTGTTTCTTGCAAAAAAACAGGCTAATTGCTCCTGTTTTCTTTTTCCACACATACTAGGACAGTAAAACTTGGTATTGCAAATATTTTTGTTCTCTAGTTCACTTGGGTACACCAGCGATTTGTAAGCAACAACGTGTGGGCCAGCATGACAGCTGTCACAATCAACTTGTTTGAATTCTAGTGATTTCTACCTCTTCTTTTGGAATAAGGATATTAATGGATCATGCATGAGGTCCAGCTTATTAGCTGAACCAAACTAAGATGCTGGTTTTACCTCATGTGTTATTACTATTTTAAATTTGTCAAAAACAAAACTTACCATAACCACACTACATAAAAATACCCACAGGTATCTTGACAGCAAAACAAAGTAGTTTTGCACATACAAGGACTATTCCACCCTAGATACCTAAAGAAATGGCAGCACAAATGATGACTTTGTATTCATTATAAACTACTTTAACAAGTGTGTTTGTGTGTTCTGACGTTAGTTAATGGTTTTTATTTGGTGCTGTGAGGGAACGAAGCCAAAGAATTTGGCCTCAGTATATGTTCTGGGACTCCAGGGACACCCACACATCAAACACCAGCTAAGCATACCTTTACTTTTACTAATTCTTTATCAGACCAACCTTGGACATACCCCTTGCTTGATGAAGCATGAAGGGAAGTTTTGGGGGGACTAGATTTTAGTAATGGCCTTGTTTCAGTCAATATATCTATGTATATTTTGCAGTCTTAGAGATTTTTTCAGGAGAACTTAAAGAATGAAACAGGTTTTGTATTTTCTACCTCCTTCAAAAGCCCTGAGGTTTTTATTAATTTGTCTACATTTTGATGTCTCTGTTTTATGGAAAGGACAAGAGAAAACCCAATCAACAGCACATTGCTATGCATTTTTCAACAGAGAAAAAAAAAAAAGTTTTCTGTGTTCTGTTCATATATTTGGGAGGAAAATAGGTAAGAATCAGAAAAATACAGAGTTTCCAAAGTGTTTCAGAGGTGTTAGGAGGAAAAACAAGTTTACAAAGAGTACAGACTATGTCTTATCACTTGAATGTAGCTGGGTTTTGCCAGACCTTCAACTTGGAGAGATTCACTTTGGGAGTTAATTTTCAAAACCATTCCTTAGAAAACAGATGTAATTTATAAGCAGAAAGTTTCAATGACAATCTTAAAAACTGTCTACTTTCTACCCTCAGGAAGACTTGGTACTACTGGTGAAATTGTAACAGATGGAGGTGAAATGGAAATGTTTTGTACTACCTTAGAAAATAAGCAGCTGCTGTGCTTGAAACTCTCACAGTGAGGAAGAGGGAACTTCAAAAGCCTTTGTACAGACTTCCTGGAAGGATATTTTTTTAAAACCACAATATAATAAAGCAATATTTAATACGCTGATCTCAGAGTGTTTAAGCAATAACATACATCAGTAAGAGGCATAACAAAAACAAAGAAGTGAATCCTGCTGTTTTGAGAAAAGATTTAAACTCTTAATTCCAATACAAGAATTGTTTTTTAACAAAGAAAATTTGACTACAGCCTCCTGGGAGCTGACTGGATTTTGACTCAAAGACATAGAAGAAGTTCTGAAATTCTCATCCACTTCCTTCAAGTTCAAAGCAACAAGCTTCACCCTTTGTAAGGATGAAAACCAGGTAGAAGATCTGACTATGGAGGCAAATCAAGGTGGCTAGGCTAGGGTGACTGATTTTTTAATTATTATTTGTTTAGAAATCCACTGTAGTCAGTAGAGAGAAACAAATATTTTTAAGGCACTTCAGGAACTCAGTTTAGCACCTTTGCATTGCCATTAGTGCTACAGGGGATCTCAGAAAATTGCCTTCACTAAGAGAAATTTTGGTTTGTCATAACTGACACTGTGCTTGAAAAGAGATTGCTGTAATAATTAGCTCATTATTGGTTGTAGTACTGTTAAAAAGATCAAATACAACAAGAAAACAAAAGTTTATTAAAGCAAAATCATCTACAAATGGTGGGATTTTTGTGTATGTGTAATATCAGCTTGGAAAATAAGGGCTGTATCAATTAATACAGTTCATAAAGCATTAGACTCCTTTTAAACTCTTGGATCTATCTCTCTATTCTTTATTCTCTATCCAAGAGAAATGGAGAAGTCAAACATAACATCAATAGATTTCAAAAGTATAAGTAATTTTATAATTCCCCTAGCTGGATAACAGAAATTTAGGAAATAGGAACTTGAGTATCACACATCTTCAGTGTTACAATTAAATGTATTTTTTAAAAAAATTATAATCCCAAGTTTTATGGAAAATTACTTAGAATCAGAAAAATTGTATTTCTAGTTAGTCTAAAACCAGGTCACTTTATTATATGAGATTCTTAAGAGGGGTGATTTTATGTTCTCTCAGTGCTTGTGCCTGAAAATAAAATAAATAAAATCCCTGAGTTTGTTTAGCAATAAATTGAAACTTGCTTGGTTCAGTGTGTAGTAGTGACACAGAAGAGTTAATGTTATTTTGGGAGAATGTGGGGTCTTGGCAACAAAGTCCTTAATTCCTTAAGAATTAATAACTATTCAGAAGGAGATTTTTCAGTGGAGAAATATCCATCCTAAAAATGCTCTCCCCTCTCCTGCTCTCACTAGTACAGGTAATTGACTGACTTTGGTGGAACTGCATTATGCATAGTAATGCTATCGATTCCTGCGAAAGCAACACATCTGAAAGCGATTTTTTTTTCTCCTCATTTCAATTGTGCAGTTCAGAGAAACCTATCTAAAGTTAACTTCAAAACTTAGATTAAAATTTTAAATTTTACATAGTTAAATATTTTTTTTAAATTAAAACTATTGTGTTCAACTTTTGTTCAGCTATATGTACAAGGAATTGAAATAGTTAAACCCCAATATTTCTACTCATTTCTGATGGCTTTATCTCTCTTCCATAAGAGCACAGCCCCCTTTTTCCCTTTTGAGGTGAAGGTTGGATGAGTTTTTGACAGGGTTTTTTTTTTTTTGTTTTACTTTGGTTGTCTAGCTGTGTTGTTTCAGAGTAGTATCTTCAAAAATAAAAGTGTGGAAAATGTCCTTTATCAATATAGAAAATATCACAGAATCATTTTGAATACTGCAGAATTATTTTAATGTTTCATAAAATCCTTGACTATGAATTCAAATGTTAATTCTCTCTTGTAAAAGGGAGTTAAATTTCCATTATTTTCATAAGAACCTGATAAAAGTTTTCTGAGCTTTTCAGAGTTAATGGCATCTTAAAACTCTACATATTCCATTGCAAGAAAAATACAAAGTTAAATTTGCCAACAGATGGACTGACCTTTTATAAAAACAACAGCAGTGGTGCACTGTAGTTATGGCTATTCATTTAAAATTATAATTGAATTTTGGGGAAATATCAAGTTTATAAATATTTTATATAGGCAGCACTGTAGAAAAAAAACAATGCAGCTGGAAGGGACTTTTGGTATAGTTTTTTAACCTAAATTTCCATTTTAGAAAATGTACATTTTCCTTTCTGAGAGTTCCTTCTTTTGTGTGGAACTGTGATTTCACTTCATTTAAACATGTCTAGTTAGGTGAAATCACCCCGATAGTCTAAAAATCAAAGTTTAACCTTGAGTTCTACATAGAGAGAATCTGCCTTGGTTTTTTTTTGGTTTTTTGGTTTTTTTGTTGCATACATGCATTGTGTGTTCATTTCTTTTAAGAAAATAACAAGAGTTATGTTACACCAGAAATAAAAGACCATTACATTAATTATGAATTTCTAACTTGGTTCAGCAAATCTTCATTGTTGAATATTAGATTAAGACTAATGCAAATGTGCATTTCCTAGAGACCTAGCCCCTCTCTGAATTTACACAGATAAATAAACATTACTGATTTGTAACTCTAATTTATCATTTAATTGTTTTCATAACATAATTGACACTTTTGCAACTGTTTTTTGCAGTCCCATAGTAGTACTGGAAACAACCAAATGTCTTTTTGTATCTCAGTGATAAAATCCTTTTCTCTCTCTGTCCTCTGTCTTCCTTGCTGCAAATCCAGGGTGTGCACTGATTTGGAGAGAGGCTGTTCCTCCTGCAACATTTAGTCAACACGCAGAACAAAGGAGCACATTTGTCACGGTTTAACCCAAGCGGCAACTAAGTACCCCACAGCTGCTCGCTTACTACAGTCTACAGCAGGATGAAGGAAGAAGGGTGAAGCTGAGAAAACTCATGGGTTGAGATAAGAAGTTTAATAATTGAAAATAAGAAAAAAAAAATATGATGATAATAATAGTAATAATAATAACAGTAATAATAAAATTGTAATGAAAATAAAAATAACAAAGAGAGAGAAATAAACCCCAAGAACGATAAGTAATGCAAATTAAAACAATTGCTCCAACCACCAACCTAGCAATGCCCAGCCAGTCCCCAGGCAGCAGCCTCCCCACCAACCTTCGCCCTATTTTTATTGCTGAGTATCATGTCATATGGTATGGAATGCCCCTTGGGTTGGCAAGGGTCAGCTGTCCTGGCTGTATCCCCTCCCAAATTCTTGTGCATCCCCACCTGCTCACTAGTGCGGTGGTTTGAGAAGCAGAAATGGTCTTGGTGTTGTGTTAACACTGCTCAGCAGTAATGAAAACAATGTTATCAACACTGTTTCCAGCACAAAACCAAAACACAACCCATGCTGGCTACTAAGGAGAAAATTAACTGTATCCCAGCCAAAACCAGGACAGCATCCAACAACCACTGTCAAATCTGTAAGGAAAGAATCTTGTCTAACGCTAACAATTTATGCAAAGGATCACATCATAGGACAGCATCAGTATACTCTGGGTTGTAACTGCTTCTCCATGACAATATTAATTTGGTGACTTTTTGATGGCCTTTTGTTGTGACAACTGATTTTCTTACCACTTTAGCCATCTTCCCTAGGGGCCTTCAACAACTGTGAAATGAAGTCCTTGCATAGGTTGGGAAACTCTCAGACAGAAGTTTCCAAGCTGTAAGGTTCACAAGACCAGGTAGGAATCAGTGCCCAAAACATGTTGGCCAAGCTCAGGTTGTCCAAGGTGTGCCTGTGTCAAACATCAGACACAGCAGTGACATGATGACAACTCCTCAGTGTGATGAGGATGCAGAGCCTAAGGCTAGAGAAGAACTCCTTCTGAGTTGCAAAGTACAAAAGTCAGCAGTAGTAAGCGGGAGCAGAGCACATGACATATGATGAGAGGTGCTGGCCTTGTTTAACCTAGAAAAGGCTAGGGTGGACATTGTAGCTGCCTTCAGTAACCTGTTATGAAGGTGGTAGAGCCAGAGCAGAGGGAAGAGGACAAGAGACACTGGCCTCAAGTTGCAGCAAGAGAAATCCTGATTGTACACCAGAAGAAAAAAAAATCTACAATGAGGTTATGTTAGCAGACACCGAGAATATCAGTGGATTCTTTCCCTTTAGGGAATTTCAAAAGTGAATGAGGCCCTGACAAAAAGGATGCCTTTTTGAATTTGATCATGCTTTCAGGAGGAACTTTGGTTAGAAATGTCCAAACGTGCTTTCCAATCTAAATGATGCTATGAATCTCTGGCACATTGAAAGGCCTTTCACTAAAACTGTCAACCCTTATTGGTACTTAGGTAGAAAAGGTATCACACACTCCACATGACTCAAACAAGAAATGTGAGGTCTCTGTGGAGGAAAAAAACAGCAAAAGGCAAAGTACATGGTCTCTGCAATTATCTGAGATTCTGAGCTCACTGCTTTATCTCCTAGGAGCAGGGAAAAGCGATCCCAGCAACGAGATTACATGTCTAGTTTTAGGCAGTGCATTTTATTTCATGTTCATTAGAACAACTGGAAAAACATAATGGGAGGTGAAGTTTTCTAAGGCATTTAGCATTTGTTGAAATCCTGTTGCTGGCTAGTCTTTTTCCAGTTAGGCCCTTTCCTTGTCATTGTTGATAGTGATATTGTAGTGCTTAGAATGGCAGCCATCAATAAAGGGTTGGTGAGACCACCTGCTGAATAATGTGTGTGTTAAAGATTAACAGTTTGGAAAAATAGACTCTAAGAGCAATGCCTGATGGCTGTTCATCAAGACCAGTTCACTGGTAGTCCAATGTATCTGATCTCAAGAGTGCAGAAAAAACAGCTCAAGACATTTCTTTATATAAGTAGTACTATCTAAAAATGCTGTACCTTGGGGCACATAAAAGTCTATTTACCTGAAAGATGCAGTCACCCTCATACAAATGACACAGGCAAAGGTCCTCTAACCCTTGTGATCTGAATGTGGAAAAGAAGGTGAAAGAATGTGCTAAGCTGAACGCTAACAGGTTGAGCCAGCTTTCTCCATGTTGGCAGCTGGGATGCTTACAGCCTGTTCAGGTAGAACAATATTCACTCACTAACTGTATGACAACCAAAGAGGAACTTTGCCAAAAAAACCCCTCCTTTGGCAGCTTCCCAAGTCTCTGATGTGGCCAAAGGCCAGTCTGGAAAAGGTCCTAGGAAGCAAGCCAAAGCAAATGAGTTTGAGACACTGGTAACAACTGGGAGACAGTCAATAAATGTCAATGTTTCTGAAACATTCCTATGATGCATACAGAGAATGAAAATCTGAAATATTTCAGAGCTGGAGCCTTAGCAGAACTTCCAGCCTATTCTGCCTACCCTTAAAATGGGTTTGCACTTGAAAAACTGTCACCCATCTACTTAAACTGTGTCTCACTTTGACATTTTTTTTAAATTAACTCTAAACAAATCTGTCTCTGATATTCTGCAGAGGTGTAACCATAGCTGGAGAGGCAATCTGTGCCTCAGGGATGTGTCACCAGGCTCTGCTGTAGGTTGCTTTTCCACTTATTCTTTGGATTATCTCTCCTAGATATCTTGTTCTTTAGTATTATGTATTTTGTGCATTTGTTTTTCTATTTTATTTCTTTTTTGAAATTTACATCAGGCACCCAGTTTTGAAGCAGATTTCTAGAGCTATTAGGAAGCCATTGCATGTTACCAGTCCTATATGTAAAGGCACAACGTGTGCTTGTACCCAGAAAGCCAATGACATCTTGCAGTGCATCAAAAGAAGTGTGACGAGCAGGTCAAGGGAGGTGATTCTCCCCTCTTCTTTTGTGAGACCCCACCTGGAGTACTGCATCCAGCTCTGGGGTGCTCAGCACAAGAAAGACATGGACCTGTTTGAGTGGGTCCAGAGGACAGCACAAAAATGATCGGAGGGCTGGAACAACTCTCCTATGAGGACAAGCTGACAGAGTTGGGTTTGTTCAGCCTGGAGGAGGCTTCTGGAAGACTTTATTGAGGCCTTTCAACATGTAGGCGGGGCTTGTAAGAAACATGGAGAGAGGTTTTTACCATTTCCTAGAGTGACAAGACAAGGGACAATGGTTTTAAAGTGAAAGCAGGTAGATTTAGATTGGACATAATATTTTTTTCATTATGAAAGTGGTAAGATACTGAAACAGGTTGCCCAGAGATGCTGTAGATGCCCCATCACAAGAAGTGTTCAAGCCCAGGCTGGATAGGGCTTTGAGAAACAATCTAGTGAAAGATGTCCCTGTCCCTGGCAGAGGAGTTGGGCTGGAAGATCTTTAAAGTCCCCTTCCAGTTCAAACCTTTATATGGTTTGGCATGTCTACTTTAAGTCCTAAACACAGTGTTTCTAATACTTAGCACTACTCATGCTCCCAAACCAGCCACAACAGTAACCGTGAGGTAAAGCACAAGCACTGAATGCCTCATAAGACACAGCCTGTCAGCATTCACAGGTACACCACTGCTATTAACTTGATTTTTATTTACATAGCTTCATAAGAAGCTCTCCAGAGAAGACCCATATAGTTACCTATTCAGCTGTCATGGTAATAGCTCTCCTACGTCTGTTCTTTAATTATAACACTCACACTGCATTAGCAATCACCCCAACACCAAACTCCACGGCACACGTTGGACAGGGACATTCCAGGGATGTTGCAAAACATGACCCACTACAGTCATTGCTGCAGTCTCTTTCTACCTTCTTCCTATCTTTCCCCCCTGCAATTCTGACCATTATATAGAAAGTTAGGGTGGAGCCATGTAAGCCAAGAATCTTCAAAGCCTTATGCAAAACGAAAAAAGCACCCCTGTTTTCCATGGCCTGGCTTCTTCACTGTTACTCTCTTTTGCCAGCATTCACATTCTTACAAGCTCGCGTTCAAATGGGTCTGCCAGCACAAGGCGTATAATTACTCACACCCTGACAGTCGCTTCATGGCTGCTAGCAAACTTAACAAAGGTAGCACTACTACCAACAACTGGCCCAGTGGAACTAGTACTGATGTCTCCCTACTTAATTGACCTGACTTCACAATTCCTGTGAGAAGACAAGTAGCCCTAAATACCATCTAAGTTTCCTTTTCCACATTGCCCGTAATGCGGTGATGTTAAACCTCCATTCATGGAGTATCTATTCCAAATTCCCACACATGAGAACACCTCTGCATGTTATTGCCCAAGCCCTCCTTACTCCAAATCCAGAATACTGTGCCTACACTTTCAGCACCAGCATTAGATTCTAGCTCTAAAAAGACTAAAACCCAAGGTCTTCTTTCTGCAGATGCACCGAGTTTGGCTTTGAAATGGCTTTCCTTTCAAATCAGAAGGAGAAAAAAAAAAAGCTTGATACTGCAAATAAACAAAATTAAAGTAGCTGAAAGGCTTGCTTAGGCTCTTAATGCAAAAATATTGAAAGCATGTTTCAGGTGAAATGCCAGTCTCTTTCATACCTCAGTTGAGAAGCTGCGCACTTGTAGCTCTCTGATCAATACATCAGAGTGGATTCTGCAGAGTAAGGAGCGGCTGAGGAGCAACTCCCTTTTGCGTTTTTTGCAATATGCAATATCAGACAATGAAGTTATCCATTATCCATCCTGCTGGTAGGGTTTTCTTTACTGAATTAAAATGGCTGCTCTTCTCTGCCTTGTATTTTAAAATACTTTACAAGAACAAGATTTTTAAAATCACTTTTTACCTCCTTGCAGAAAAGGTGATTTTCTTAGGTCATATTAGAAGGCAACGTGACTTCTAAAATGTGCTCACTTATTATGTTGTTCAACATAGTAGATCCCTCTTCTGCTAAACTCCTGGGGCCCCATTATCTCTGTCATGTACACTCCTGCCAGATCTATGATTCTCATTCTGCAGCACTGTGTTAGTTTCTTTTTACAACAAGTAATCCATATTCTACTCTCTTGGGATACCGTATCTTCTTCAGAAACAAACTCAGTAAACTCCCTCAAATGGGTCTACTCCGGCCTTTGTATTAATAGGAAATGAAGAGTATTGCTTTATAAAGTGGTTTTCCAAGATTTAATAGTGGCTGCAGCCAAAGCTATTACTGGCTCTTTTAAAAAATATTGTTCAATAACCATAAATCCATATGGAAACAAATTTATTTGTTTGGAACATGGGGATACAATTATGAGGCAGGATCAAATTCCCGCTGGACCCCGCTTGTTTGCTAGAATATTTGGTCTCTGCTCAGAAGAACAGAATGAAATTTGGCACTGACTCATGTTTTGTAGACATTACTTGCACACAGTATTTCTCTGTGCTGCAAAGTGCAGAGACCTCTCTTTAATCCTATGCAAATGGAGGATGTCCGCTACCATACGCGGGGGTTTAACAATCTCTGTGTGGACAAAGATGGCATTTTGGTCATGAGGACTTTTTTCTGCTGTTATTGGGAAGGGTATTTCTCTTTGCTTGAGCAAGGGCTTGCTGAAGCAAGCCATTTGCATTTCTTTTCATTTAGAATTGAAGTTTGACTTGCTTTGAAGAGTTGCAAGGTCTAAAGATGCAAGCAGTACCTGGAATTTCAGAGTACCAGCGTACCTGGGAGCTAAAGTCCACAGATACCGCAGGAGATGCATTTCATACTCTGAAAGGATTCTGCCCCAAGGTGCTATGAAAATCTTGAGTTCTTTAAAGTTACGTATCCCAGAAGATACCCCTGTTAGCTCACTATCATGATCACATTTTCTCTCTTTTCCTCTCCTGACCCATCTGCCCTGAAATCGTAAAATGGTAGGAAGGTAGGGGCTGGAAGGCACCTTTAAAAATCACTTAGTCCAACCCCTGTGCTATGGGCAGGGGCATCTTTCAGTAGATGAGATTGCTCAAAGCCTTGTCTAACCTGACCTTGAACGCTGCCAATGATGGCGTATCCACAACTCTTGTGGGCAACCTGTTCCAGTGTCTCACTGGAGTAGAGGGAGAATCACCGGCCTCGACCTGCTGGTCATCCGCTTTCTGATGCAGCCCAGGACACAGTTGTCCTTCTGGGCTGCAAGTGCACACTGCCAGCCCATGTCCAGTTTTTCCTTCACCAGTATCCCCCAGTCCTGCCCTGCAGGGCTGCTCTCGATCCATTCATCACCCATGCCGATTTGTTACCTTCAGGAAGATACCTTGACAAAAGAGAAGGCATTTCACAAACTGGGGGGAAAGTGGTAGCTCTAAGGAAGAGAGGTGGAGCCAACTGGCAGCTTCAAAGTACACTTGGCGTAGATATTCACCCCTGACCAAATGAATGGTTTGCAGGTTTGGGGTGCAAAGCGTAACGTTTAGGAGAGAAGGACGTGGAAATTCCAGTTTCCAGCAGCTGCCAAAGAGCAGTATTAGAAAATGCAGCAATAAGTGAAAGACATGCATCTTACTCAGGATTGTCCTGTAAGTGGGAATCCAGCGTGAGTTCCGCAGGCTGCCTTCAGCTTTTGCTGGAAGGATGATCTATAACAGATGACAGCAGCAAGCTGCAATGGTAGGTGAGAAACGGGCGGAGTGCCTAACAGGGTGGAACAGCTGTGGCAATGCAGCATTGCAAAGAACGGTGGAGGTGAGGAGAGCTGGCACCACTTGGTAAGTGGCAACTGGATTTAGGCCTGGCTGCCTACCAGGAAAGAAGACAGACCTCAGGACTGTAAGTGAGTGCTACTGAAGAGCATGAGAAGAAAACTCGACCCACAAAGTGTCTTGCCCCAGAACTGGCAAAAGGGGCTGTGAAATCTTTGTACTCTGGTACTGAATGTTTTGCTATTTATCTGCTGTGCTGGGGGGTTGTTTCCCCTTCAGACTGACTGGCCTGACAAACAAGGGCTTGTTAATGTTTGTAAGTAGGGAAGAAAAGGCCAGGGAATATCACGAAGCTTCACTTCTTTTCTTTTTCATGTTTCTGGACAGGAATTCAAGACAGTGTCTTAGCTGTGATCCAGCACCCGTATGCCAACTCCTGGCAGAAAGTAACACAAATAAAGGATAATTTGCCTAAGGGGATTGGTAGGAAACGTCCTGAAACTATGTGGAAAGATGGTACTTCTGAATGCAAATACTTCTTAAAGCCAATAAATCACAGGAAAGCTATCATGTGGCCTGCTGAAGATCTGCAGTGGGCCAATGCAGACAACAGACAGGCTGAGGTCTGTTAGGTAAAGGGTGCTCAGAGCCCGTCCCTAGGTGGCATTTGCAAAGTGGTCCCTTAGCATGACAGAAACTAAAGTAGCTGTGACTTTCCTGTTGGGAAGACATGCAGGAATGTCAAAATTTTTTTAAGAATTTGCCACTTGCCAAAAAGGAACAAAACTAAAGCACTTTCAAGACGACAGACCAAAATCTGACAATTCACTTGGAGCTCAGCAAACAGTTTCAGAGAGGGAGGAAGAGATTACTGGGCTTGGGGATCCACTCCTTATTTTGGTTCCACCACGTAAGGAATTAAACATTTGCCTTCGTTTCCACATGCATTCCTGAAAGGCTGATGCAAAAGAAAGATATTCTGAGAAATTTCTGTTTCCCCTTAGCTGCCTAAGATTTCTTTTTTTCCTTCTCCTCATTCAACCTCTAAACCAGAAGGCAGAGGGGAGGGGAAACCTGGTCATTCGTTTCAGCTGGCAATGGGTGGCCTGGTAGTGGAAAGCAAACCAGTTAATCAGGTGGAATCATAACTGGGAGTCAAATGCTCACTTCTATAAAGCCCCCACTATAAAGCACACATCTGTATTTTTCTGAGTTGCAGCAGATCTGCCCCGGACTAAGACAACTGACTAGGAAAATGGCGTCATTTCTACCAACGGAAAAACAACCTAGTCGATGTGATTGATGTCTTCATGGTGTCATTTACATCATCAAGTGAAAGGAAAAGGAGGTAATGCCAAGGTGAGATGGTAACTCAGGTGCTGCCCAGTGTTGCCTGGCCTTGAACTCCCTCTTGCTCTGCTTACAAAAGCTTTATAAAAGTGCTATAACGCAGCTTACAGTACAGTAATTCAATGTTGTTCAGCGTGTTCCATCCCGGAACAGGACACATGCCCCACCCAGCCAGGATGGCAGTACTGCCTGCCGGGCATTAATGGGGATGATTTGCACGGGGTTCCACTCTGGTCCTGCTTCACTTGAAATATTTTGTTTCCAGTGTCATTCCAGAAAATGCTGCAAGGCATCTCTTTACAGAGTGCTGCTCCACAGGCCTTTCTCCTTTCCTTTGACCACAGAGCTCTGCCGTGTGTAATTGCATACGTAAGCCTTGATGCCAGTAATCCTTACTCAAGTACTTTGGCATTTAATTTTTCAGACAGACTGATGTGATTGAGTTGCATCGAGCTTCAGGACTGTGTCTGTCTCTTTATTGTAGTTTTGACTTACCCTGTGGAGACCAAGGGTTATTTCTCAAACAGCAGATTACTGCAGGGTGGAAAGACAACAAAAGACTTAACGGGAAATCTCCCAGGCATTTTTCAGTTACAATTTATGTGAGTGCTTTCAGTCCCTCTCTAATTCTATTTACCTGCTGGCCAGGCAGCTTGGTCATTTGTCAGGGAGAGCTTCTGTTTTCACAGCCTGCTCCTTACTAGACATTCCTTTCCAAGAAGGAAGACTCCTGACTCCTGGAACCTCAGGTATTTCCTCCTCTTTATGCAGGCACGTTGAAAGGGTGATCAGATACATTTCCATGCATTCTTCTCTAAAACAATCTCTGTGAGGTTTGGGGGGTTTGTTGGGTCATTTTCCCCCTCACATCTCTTATTAGGAAAAAAGATTCCCTCCTCTGCCGCTGTTCCAAGTCATCTTGCAGAGTTCCTTTGTGACATTCCTGGTTCTGGTTACTTATCACTGTTGAATGTGTGGTTGGATCTTCTTGCGATAATGAGTACAAGGATGGAAGTGGATACATGCAGTCTTGCGTGTGAAGCTTGTTTTACGGTATGGACTAGTCATTGGGCAGATATCATAGGTTTTGTTTGCATAAAATGCTTTCCATTTCTGGATGTTCTGTCTCCAAAGCTTTGAAAAAAGCTTTCTGAAAATGGCTCCATAGGGAATTGAGGCAGAGCCTGGTTTTACATACACACATACGTATGCATGAAGTGGACCTCTTCAGTTTTCACAGAAAGGACAAGTCACTTGCATGCCCGGGTCAACTCAGGCAAAAGACAGTTAACTCTGCTCTAGCTGAAATGAACAGTATCATCTTCAGTTCAAGCATAAAAGATCTAAGCTGAGACAGCACCCATGATTTTAACTGTGGAGCAGCACTGATGGAAAGGATGAGTCCGTGGGTGCACCTCCTTGGGGCATAAGTCAGACTGCTAGTCTTCCTGGTTTGAATTAATCCCAGTGGTAGGACACATTAAAATGATTCATGCACTTTCACCTGATTCTCCCCTTTCCACTCCTTCCCGCTTTGTAATCTGACTCTTCCGCTTCTTCTTGCGAACATGGAGGTTTGTGGTTCATGATTTATTTCCCCAGAGTGGGTGGCAAGTCTAATTTGACGTGATTTCTTTGGTGGTTCATGAAAACCAGCCTGTATGTTAAAACACATCTAGCAGCCAAACGATGCCTAAATTGAATTTGAAAGCAGGGGTATTTAAATGCATAGCAAAATTTACCGTGTCTGCCGTCGGCCCATGTAAATGGACCGGTGATTCCTCAGCAAAGCCATCAGCTTTGGTTTTTGGGTGTAAACAGAGGAAGAGATGTTGCCCAACATCTAAGTATATCGGTCATTGGAGAATTTCAGAACAGCCATTTCAGCTCCTTTGCCTGCTTAGGAAGCCCATTAAAGCATGCCCTTTGTTTCCTCAACAAGAAAATGAGTGAGAAGAATAAGCCTCATTTGCTAGGACTTGTCCCTTGAAATGAAAAGCAGATCGATTAAGATGATGCATGTAGACACACTTCCTCAGTTATGAGCACAAAAAAGACCTCTGAGACTGATACCTGTGGTTCATAAAGGTCCTGTTATGGAGATTCCCACAGCCATAAATCCTGACAGAAAGGCACTCCTGAGATAAATAAGTGTATGTGGGAAATGGGACACACTGTGGAGTTCTGAGAAATACAAATCCTTTTCTTGGCTCCTCTTCAGGGTTACTCTTGTGATCTCAATTCCCTAGCAAGTTTTCAGATGGGGACCATACAACCTGCTGCCATCACTTCAAGAATGCTGCATGACCCCGACAGCTGGACCTTGCTGAGAAGCCTCCTTCTGCAAGCCTGATTCTCTGCGTGCAAGCTGCTTTACTCCTGGGAGTACTTATGGCTTTCACTCCAAAAGACAGCTGGTAGGAATGAAGCTGGCTTCTGTTTGGCCAGTTTTAGCAGTCTGTCACTTGGGCAGCAATGCTGAAACTGAACCTGTGCACCTGGAATCACAGAATAAATCAGGTGGGATGGGACCTCAGGAGGTCGGCTTCTAACTGAACACAGCATCAGCCATGACACGAGATCAGGTTGCTCAGGGCTTTGTCCAGCTGGGTCTTGAAAACCCCAAGGGTGGAGAGTGCACAGCCTGTCTGGGGTGCATGCACAGAACTGCACATTAGACTCTGCTTAGTCACGGGCAAGGTCTGACCAGCTGAATGGAAGTCTCCTGTGTAACCATGGTGGAATGTAAATGCTGGTTTGTGAACAAAGGACTGTGAAAATTGCTTCTGTCAGACTGAGATTTCAGACTGATTTCAAGGACAGAGTGGCCAGCATTTTTTTAAAACTCTGCATTTAACTGCTTGCAATTGAATGTTTAACAGACACCAATCCAGCTTTGCCTGTTACACGATTTATGTCAAATAGTATCCTTGGAGTTTGTACTGAAAAAGAACTTGTGCGAGTGATTTTGCTTTCAAACGTTCAATGTCAGATCAGGTTATGTGTGTCTGACAAATGCTGATATATAATTGTTAGATAAAGTGCCAATCATTTAAGGCAGGGGTCCTCAAACGTTTTAACCAGGGGGCCGGCATGCGGACAAAGTGGCAGGGGCAGGCCGTCATCTGCGGCTGCCTGGTTTCCCCCCCCAAACCCCCGGTGGGGGTGGGGGTGTGTGGGGGGGTGGGGGGGCAGGGGGGTTCTGTAAATACCGGGGGCCGGATTGAGGACCCTGGGGGGCCGTATCTGGCCTGCAGGCCATAGTTTGAGGACCACTGATTTGAGGAGAGAGTACAGGCTTTGTCCCTGCCTGCAGGTCTTTGGAGCTGAGTAAAAGCAAAGAGGGCCATGCTTGTTGTTACAGCCTTCGGAGAGCGGGAAGGGATGCTTTACACTCTTTCTCTGTGTCTGCCGTGCAAGTCAGAGTGCACACTGGTGAAGAGCACCATGCCACCCACAGGAGGAACAATTCCAAAGCCTCTGTGCTGTGACACGGTGAAAGAAAGTTGGAATAGACTGCAAATTAGCTCCAGACCAGAGATGAGACCTCATCTCCCTCACTGACCTCTCATAAACTTCGAGTGTTGCTGTGTGTCTCACAGGAGTCTTATTTGCTCTAAGCTTTTAGGGAATTGCCTTTTCCTTACTCCATGTTTTACCTTGCCTTCTGAATTCAGTTCTGCATTTAAGCACTCAAAAAACCTCACAGAAACCTATACCTCGCTGTTATGGGCAGGCAAACTATCACGTAAGCATCTACCCTTCTCTCTCCTGTTAAATCCTTTCTAGGGAAAGAAATTTCTTCCACTCTTGTCCCTACAGTACTCTCAGTCTTCTGCTCTATCTTTCATATTTCTAGAAGGCTACTTAACTTGAGGTTCTCAATATGCTGAGACTGTCTAGACAGGAACTGGGGACTGCCATTGTCCCTGGAGCAAATTTTGACTTGGCACGTTTACATCTGGCAATGGGGTGGCGAGCAGGAAGATCCTATAAAATAATGCATGGCATTGACACATGCAAGCGGTGTCACCCACTGAACTACATGACTTTGCATAGTCTTGTCCATTTGTAAGAATTCAGAGATTAAAAAGAGTATGGAAGGACAAGTTGTTGGCAAATGTTCCAAATTAATGGCATTTGAGCTCAAAAGGAAAAGTATGCTTTTGCTTGTGGGAGACAAATAAATTCATTGTAATGCGTTCACACTGTGCATGTGGGTTGTTTTCCTTCAATTCCACTGTTATCCCTGTGTAGGAACATCAGTCAAGAGTAAAACAAATAGTTCTTCCCACAGCAGGGAGGAGGAAGTGTGTTCATCATTTAGATGATCAGATCCTCTGCATGCTGACAGCCTTAGTCTGAACTCCATTTGCTACACAGTCAGTGATGGGCAGAGAAAGAGCAGCACAGACAGACTGAGAGTGTCTTCCCTCTGCTCCCGCAAAAGCACGCAAAATTAGATGGCAATGGGACAGCTACGTAATGTAGAAGCAATTTGATGGAAGATATCTGACCACTCCACTTTCTTGTGCAAACCAATTTGCATATACCACCTGACAACCAACAGATATTTGTTTCAACTTCCTTGGACAATGACTCAAACATCTAAAAAAAAAAAGGGAATTTGCTATAGGTTGGTTTTACTCTTTAATCACAGAATTAAGGAAGGAAAAGGTGCCTGAGAGGTTGCTTAATTCCTTCCTGAAAGCACCAGAGCTGTACCAGATGTGCATTCCTAATATCCACCCTGCACAACTTCCAGGCAGGCAGGGAACAAGCAGCTCCCTGGTCATTAGGAAACTTTTTTTCAGTCTTTGGCACAGGTTGAGGGAGGTGTGTGTGTGTGCCTCTGTGTGTGTGTCTGCTCTCTAAATCATTAACATTAATAACAGAGGAAACAAAACCTTAAAGCTAAGATTTTTGACATTGCTCTTTCAAAAAGACTGTTAAATGTTCTTGAAAACTGGATTATCTGGACACACTGTTTAAATTTGGGTTGGTTAGTTTCTTTTCCCTTACGCTCCTTGATATTGTTATTTTAGCTGTCAGGTCCAGTAATGTGAAATGGGCAAGCTTTGTACTTGGAGGTGAAATCTTTTATGAAACCATTGATAGCGTAGGGGCAACAAAACAAAACCAAGCCGATGAGCTGTAAGATTTGGTCCTCATAGGAGGTCTAATAACTAGCTGAAACATTCAAACTAAATACACAAGTGTCATGTTATGGTTTGGGGTGGGGGGTTTGTTGTTTGTTTGTTTCCTACTCCCAAATAACTTTCTGTTGACTTGCATCAATAGAACCTTACTGAGAAGAACCTAGTGACCAAGCTCCTACGGTATTCAGAAACAACATCCCGATTCTGAAATGCGAAGAGGTTAATAACTCTCGAGTGTGTAATGAATGTCCTGCTCCGGTTGCTCAACGTTAACCTTTCCAAGTGGAGAGGCTTTCTGGACAGATCAATCCCTGAACTGCTGAGGCCTGGAGACACTTTCCCAGAGGGATGTTCAGAACAGAACCTAGGACCGAAAGGCTAAATGCAGTTAACAGGCCTCATATCATTTTAATAGGGGGGAAAAAAAAAGTAATAAAAAAAAAGTTCAGTCATTATTTCATAACATTGCAGCACTGGGATTTTAAGGTTCAAAGCATTGAGTAGTCACTGCTCAGGCCTGGCCTGCCTGTCTGGATGATAGGTCAGGAAATATCTGCCTCAGGGGGCAATTCTGAAGTAGAAATTGGCCATGTAAAGTTCAAAGGGTCATGCGGAAAATCCTGGCTCTGCCCACAGCTGGGCTACGAAACCTCCTGATGGTTTGTCCTGTGTTCCTTATGGATTCAACCATGTCCGTCTGGTTTCAGAACCCATCCTCATTCTCAGGGTCTGAGCTTCTTCTGACACAGGCAACTCACCTCTGAAAGCACAGCACCGGCGTCAGGTTAGGCCTCGGTCTATGGCTAAAGAGGATTACGTGGTTTTATACAGGAGCTTTGGCTCTGCATGCTTCTAAAACAATGTTGTTACGCATCAGGTACTCAAAGAAATGTGGAAGTCTCTCACCCTGAAATCTGTCTTTACCTAAGGCTTCTGTAAGTGAGAGTCCTGAGGCAACATGCATTTGGTTAGCATCCTGTTCCATTCTTTTTTGAAGAAAAAATCACATTTGCTTACTGTCTAGATTCATAGCACCGGTACCCAACTTACCTGAGGGACAGTACTCTGCACAAAATGAGTTGCCTGTGTGAAATGACATACATGTTCTCTTTACATGTGTGCACAATTAATTTTAGAACACACTGTATATTCTTATAAAAAGTAAATGTTTGGGGTCTAGCAAATCGTCTGTTACCAAAGGACTGTGGTAACTTCTGAACAGGTTTCAAAAGGGATTATAGAGCTGAGGTAGAGAGAGAGAGCAAGGAAATGTTGCCAGGGAATGCTTCACTAACAGTGAATTTCTCTTCTGCAGTATGCAGATAGTGGTTCATTGCTTCAATGATCTTGAGCAGAAAGCAGAAAAAGGGCAGGGTAGTGTAATGAAGAAAGTATGGCAAACAGTTTTGCAGCACTTGTTCCTCTTCTCTTCCCTGTGGCTCTTTACAGTTCAAAAGCAAAGAGTTAATGCAAGGAACTGGTCAGGGGGAGGGAACAAGCTCTCCTATGTGGAATTTCTTATGATTCCTCCATGGCTTACAAAATTGGATGCATAGTGTTTTGAATGCTATTAACGATGTTAGCCAAGTTTACTGCCTGCGCTGATTGCTTTTATCCTCCAGGGAGAAGAAAGCCACGATACACTCTTCCTCATCCAGTCTCTTTGGTACTGTGTCTTGGAGTAGTACATGCAGGAATGCACACAGCAGTTAGTTGAATGTGATGGCTGCTAGAACCCACTTATGAAAAGAAACCTGTCTCTCAGGTGCCGGGTCTGGAGCACTTGCCTTTTGAATTCAACCTTCAAAATCTTTGAATTCCTGACAGAACAGAACCAGCACTCATCTTTTCTTAGGAGGCAAAATTCTTAGAATCTCAGGCTCATCAAGCACTTCAGGGCTGAGGATTGTAATGAAGCTGGAAACAAACGGGCACTTTTCTCAGTGGCACTTGGCAACAGGCCTGGGAGCTTGGAAGAGGCATCAAGTACCCTCTGCTTTGCAAACTTGCTTTCTGCACATCCAAGGATGGGCAATGGCTGCACTAACTTTGCCCCATCTCCTGCATCTGTAGGTAAATGGAAAGCTTGTGTCTCAAGACTTGCCAGTCAGAATGAGTGCAAGTGAAACCAGAGCTACACATCAGCCATGAATTGGTTATGTAAACTCTAAAAGAACATAACCAACCACTATTCTCTGTGTTTGAAGCATGTTGGTGCCTCCTTCTTGTACTTTCTTGAGAGGTATCTGGAATGGAAATGTCTGTTGTGGTTAAAGACAGAGCAAGTGCCTTCCCTTCCCAGACCAGGCCTTTTATACCTCTGCCTCTGAGTATCTCTGTGGAAAGACATAGGTGCCATTTGAAATCCTCAGATGATTCTGAAAGAAAACCAATGCCCTTTGATTCCTTCAAATTTTTACCCAATTCTTACACGAGGTTTCGTAAATGCAGCCAGAGCCCAAGGACTTCAGATCTTCAGATGTCATCAGGCTTCTGAAAACCTTAGTTCTTCTTGATTCTGTGTGTTTGCTTTGCATTTCTTCTTGAGCTGAAAAATGACACATGCTGAAAAGGGAAGGAGATGAGCTACCTGTAATATTTCACATTTTAGAAGAATGCATTGGTAGGCCACAGTGTTTAAAACCACAAGTAGGGATTGGCTTTGATTTGTTTCCAGTGAGTGACAATATTCAGCTTTCTTCTCTCAGTCACTACAGTTGATTTTTACCTTGAACTTGCTCTGCACCCTCTTGTTAAATACTATTCTTGTGTGTGGCTGCTCAGGGAGACAGATAGGCTGAAGTATGCTGTGGCACTTCTAGATCTAAACTCTGCTGGGAGGTTTATTTTTTTCATTGCTAGCAGAAGTGTTTTCCATTTCTTCTTCCTAGGGTCAGTTACACCATGTGCTACGTATAGGAAGGAAAAGAAATCCTTCCAGAATGGGAAAGGCAGATGGAATTTCACTTGATGGGTTTTGCAGGCCATCGTTCTGAAAGCTAACCTAGGTGCTGGCATATTCCTATCTTGGAAGCAAGTTACAACCTGCTAAAGTTTGTTCAGTGACTGAGTCAAACCCTACTAAGCTCTGTCATTCTGAATAAATATTCCTGGTGACTCCTTTCTGTCAAGGAGCTGGACTAAAACTGCCACGCTAAATGTGAATCCATGCTAGGCTAACCAAAAGAAAACAACCGTGTTGGCCTGAATTTCATAGAATGAGTGATGATTTTACTTGACATGGGAAACTAAAAATACCTGGAAGGCCTGATGAAGATCTAGCATTTAAATCTTATCTTTTGGCTTCCTAGATGAAGCCTTTCCTTGGCCCTGGAGTGCTAACAATTTCAACCTACATTAGCTTTCTGATTTATAAACTTCCACTAGTTTCTTTTTCTCTTTGCTGTGTTGTACCTGTACGCACTTTTCTACAAAATCTACCCAAGCACATTTTATATATTATTCATTTTTGCTAGGTAAGGGAGAAATTAAAAGTCTCACCAACTCTTCATAAAATAACCTGTCCTTTTTTTAAGTAGATGCACAGGCTATTTGTGCCTTTTGCTAACTACTCAGCATTTTGTCTTTTTATAAAAGCCATAGAGTCTATCTTGTTGCAATGAAAGTTTTGAGTGAAATGTCCTTTAAGTTACTCCAGGTCCAGATGGTCTACATTTAATAAAATTATATGAAACTGAGATTTTTTTATAAGCCATCTTGGTGTTCCCCCACCCCCCACCCCATGTAAAGCCAAATAATCCAGAACTGTCTCTCCTTTTCCCTGGGGCATTGCACTTGCCTTAAAAACTTCCCACAATTTGCTGAAATTTAGGGAAGCCCTTGCATAAATGACCCTGGAGAAATGGGAAGTGTTAAAACCAACTTGAGATCTGCTGGTTGCTCTCTGGTACCGGCAGCCTGACAACGCATGGTACAGGACACGCTGAGCTTTCAAAGGAGTAGAAGTATTAACAGCTGTACTAATTGCAGTGGTCATTTGTACCCAATGATGACAACTTAGCTCTGAGGTTTCAAGGAGTAATGCTATAAATTACAATATTGATATATAATATCCGTTCATTAAGCACAGAGCAGCCTCTGACGAGGGATGTCACTGATCTATTATTAGGAGCAGGACAAAGGCCTTTGCACATTTAAGTGGGTCTTCAGACCAGGAGACATACTGTTGAGATAGATAGGTGGTCATGGTCTGCTTGCAGAGGCAGGGTTCCCAGTCTGAGCATGAGAAAGATTTCCATGACTTCTCAGCTCTGAGCTCCGTGTCAGCTCTTCTCATCCTCTTCACTCCATCTTCTTCTCTCTGTTGTGGAAATATATGCATATCCAAAATGCACAGACATTGACAAGACTGAAAATGTTCATTCCATTACCACCAAATTAAAGAGGACACCTGAAAATCCATCAAGACATGTAGGTGAAAGAACAGATCTTATAATAAAGAGGTGGCAGCTATTGAGATATAAAACAATGGAACTGCTATGTTCATGGCAATCTAGGGGAATGCTCTTTTTTACTCTTTTCCTAACCAGTATTTGCAGCATGATAATAAAATTGTACCCACTTAATGGAGTCTCCTTAAATCCCTCTGGCAGGCTTTTGTGTTCCTGTAACTGACGTCGCCTTCTTAAAGGGTAAGTAGACTTCTGAACTGGGTAAGGCTTCAGAAGTGATCAAACTTCCCTTCAGAAAGTGACCAAACTCTTTTTTTGATCTTGCAACATGTTCTTTTGGAAAGGTTACCTTTAGAAAACTAGCAAAATTGGAGGTGGAGGTGGGGTGGGTGAGAAGAAGAAGGAAAAAAACAAACGACCCAAAACCCAAACCAACTCTCTAATTGAACTATAGCATTACAATTTGGGGAAAACAAACCCGAACTCTGATTGAATTATGGTATTTTTTATCTATATCCTTTCACTAAAAAGCAAGCAAGACAATAATTTTCTGTTGAGAGTTGTCTTGATATGATTGACCTGTCTCAGAGCAGATGAACTAAATCACCTAATTATCTTGGGGTAATTTTGCCAGTACTGCGTTTGCGTAAGCTTATACACTTTTAAAAGTTTACTTTTATGGAAAATTTATGGAAGTTTTCATGGTATACTTCTCCACCCAACACACACACAGAGGCACACAAACACACGCTTGCACACATGGAGGATACCTTTACAAGAAGCGTTTGTTGGAAGCAGCAGTTGCTTCTTACTCAATGAAGAACATCAGCAGAAGAAATTTCCTTACACACCTGGTAGATAGTTATCTTGTTGGGATCAGACTTTGCCAAAATTACTCTGACTCTATTTCTTTATATTCAGTCTTACAGAGCCCAGTTCTGAGCTTTCTTCACTAAGGATATGGGAGATAATGGCAATGCAGGGAATCAAAAAGTACGTTAAAAGCCTTGCATTTTGCCTACACTCTATTATGTCTTCAGTTCCAAGGCAGCTGTGAAGGCCAGGCCCACATACGCTAAGGCAGCTCACTCACGGCTCAGAGAAACAGGCTGGACTGCCTTGCACAGGTGGCAGAGATGTGCCACTGAGCCTGTGGTGCTTGAGCACTCACTGAAGACCCAGGGCACAGGGTCACGGTGGCTCCTGGAAACTCTTGGCTCGGTTCCTTCATACACCTTCCCACGGTAAACATTCAGGAGATTGCCGTAAATCCTGTGACAGATCATGCAGGCGGGCATGGTCTCTGCAGCGGGTCTGTGCACTGAGAGCCCAGAGCTCTGAAGGACTCATGCAGAGGCAAATTGTCTCCATCACAGGGCCTTTCTTCTGTGAGCAAGGGGAAGGCGTGTTTTAGAAGGACAAGCTGCTCTTGTTTTCTTGCCTGCTAACGTATCAGGCCTGAATTTCTTCAGTGATGACCATGAAGGCTGGAAGCGCCACTCCTAAGGCAGTTCAGATAAACTGAGCTTTGATGTCTTAACTGAGAGGTTTCCAGAAGTACATGACATACAGGAGCCTTGAGAGCAATTGGAAGAAGTTAGAGGAGCAGCCATTGCCTTCTAGACTACCCGCAAATCACATTTCCTGCCTGTGCTCATCTGGACACGCTCTGAATGTTACTGACAACACTTTGCTCCACAGCATTGTCAAAATCAGGCACGCAGTGACCACCTCTCACCGGCCTGGTGGGTGCCCTTCAGCAGAAGCTGCTGTGATTGATCATGCACCGCTGCAGAGCCCTTTCAGGCTTTGCCAAATGGCCTCTCTCCCATCTGGGCTGTTATTTTCATTTTTGCCCCTCCTAAAGCTGATCTGAAGCAAAGCTGGTCTCCTGATTTTTGTGCGTCTTATTGTAGATTGGCTGAGGGGAAGAGGGAAGCAAAAGACTGGTTTATGTCAGTTCAGCACTTCAAGGTACTCAAAATACTATTAGCAAAGTAAATAAACCTGGCAGCTTAACATTAGGCAGCCACTTCCTGTGTTTTAAATGTGGCTTCTAAAAGGATTATTTATTCCTTGGGAATATTTGGCTTAGAACATACAGTCAGAGTATTGGCATAGCATTATGCTCTGTTCCTTGCTTTATATTGTATTTTTTATATTTGTATATATATATATTAATATATTTTTAAATGTATCTGTATAAATGTATTGGTAAAGATACAGTCGCACACTAATAATGTGCCAAAAAATAATTTGGTCTCTCGTAGAGGAATGAAGCTGGGTTAATTAACGCTGATAACATACAGCTGTGGGCTGGCTTCAGGGGCGGTGGGTTGGCGGATGTAGGTAAGGCGCAGCTGTGGCTGGTTCTGGTACGTGGTTGGGCAGCCAGTGAAGGGAGAGCAGCCGAGGAAGAAGCAGGGAGAGGAAGAAGCAAGAGAAGAGAGAGCAGGCTCTGGATGAGGAGAGACGAGGAGAAGGCAGCAGGGGGACTGTATGAAGAGTATGCTGGTGTGAGATGGTTAAAGACCTTGTTGCAGCTTGATAGTTTGGGGAGTGCTGTGACAGTCTCTGGATCTGATTTCAAATGTGGTCTACTGTTGGCCAATCTTTTTTTTTTTTTTTTTTTTTTTTGATAGGCCACACTCTTGTTTCTTAAAAACTGCTTTGGCTTTTCTAATGCAAACCAGAACTCTCGTTCTCTTGCACTAAGCTGAAGGTTTAACCAATTCCTTTGGAGTAGCAACACACATGAACTTAGGAACAGCACGCATGGAACTTTTCTAGGTAGGTCTGGAAGGCCAGGACACACAGTCTGCCTTTCAGGAGGGAGTTCAGGACCGGGAGTGGAAGATGCCTTCCTCTCGCTAAGAGTCAGGTCCTCAAGACCCAAAGGACAGAAGTCTTTTGCTTGGTGGTGTTAGGTGATGCTACACTTTACACACAGACTTGGTTCTCTGACAGGAAACTGAGGAGAAAAGGAGATGGTGGTTTGCTGCACATTGCCCGTCATAAGGTCCAGAAAAAGCAAAGAGCGAAGGTTTGCTTGTCTACAGTTTGTACTGAGCCTCACCGGCAGATTTGCCTTGAGCATCAAGAATGCAGCTCATCTTTGGGAACACCATAGGCAAAAAGGATGTAGGTTATGTTTTTACGCCATCAGTTAGAATAACAGAGCAAGAGATAAGGTGTCACAGTAGGCCTTTGATGCTTTTATGTTGGCAGCTCCGCACTGAGAGAGCGTGGGGAAGGGAAAATTGCACCGCAGAAGGGAGAAGCATGAGCCATCGCCAGTAACTGCTGCACATGTTGCCTCCTGCCCAACACCTGTGGACTGTAACACAGATTGTGTGGACATGGCTTCTAGATCCCGATCAGCTGCTTTACATGGTCAGTTATGGCAGCCGCTCTGTTTTATATGCCTTTGGTGACACTTGACAATTAAATAAACACAGATGCCAGGCACTTGACTGCAATGAGGATGTAAAGAGACACAAATTAAAGCAGCCATGTTCAAGAAATGATAAGCGTACTCTGTTGTTTTCATTACACAGGGAGAACTATGGAATCCTAAAGCCTTTTGGGCAGGTCATCATCTCCCTGAAGAGCAGGGCTTGAAACTTGTCTGCACCCATGCAGTACTCCCTTCAGAGAGATCCTTGGAGCTGGCACCCTGTATAATAATTCTATACCTCTTCTCCCTAATGTGCTATGGTTCTGATGACACTTTCAACAGACTGGCAGAGCTCAAACCACGGTACTTGTTAGATGGTCCACAAAGTCAGTCAGCTACTCCTGCTTTTCCTGCCATCTGGTCCATTGCCCTTTTGGGGACCGACACCTGAGTTTGCAGAACTCATGTGCATCCTTGCATGTAAGAAAACCCCAAGCTTTGTTTGTCCTCTTGTACAGACTGTGCAAAGAAAGTGCAAGGCAGCTCACACTCATAGTCCTGTGCTGCTGCTGCTGCTACAGAAGGGTCACAGCTAATGAACAGTGAGCAAGATAATGATCGCTTAACAGCACGTTAGTCATTTCATTAGGCACACCCCTCCTACAGAATGTGTAATACAACATCATTTTATGATTAGCCAGGAAAGGACTGTCAGCTTTGCACATGTCTGAATTTCTGATGTGATCTGGTAAAGGATACCCGAGATAGCTGGCTTCTCTTTTTTCTTTCTTTGTTTCTTTGTTTCTTTTCTCTTTTATCTTTTAATTTGGTGCTTCACCTCTCTCCTTAAATGTGTGAGTCTACTTCAGCTACAGAAGGAGCTAATCATCCAAATTACAGTCCTGTTAATGTTGATTTTTGGAATATCAGATATTGTTGGGTTTTGTAGTATCAGATATTATCACTTTTTTTGCTGAATTGGACAGTGGTTTCCTAAGAGGTTTGGGGAATAAACCCACTGAGTTGGTGTACACTATTTCTGAGCATGACTGCAATAGCAATGAGAGATTTCTTTTTTCTTTTCTTTTTTCCTTGTGTGATCTCTGTGCTAAAGAGTTACTCTCTTTATATTTCACACTGCAACAAAAGGAGCTTTTGCTCTCAAAAAAATCCATGAAGAGCGATGCTGCCGTTTGTCTGGTTCAAGAGTGTTCTGGCCCAGCTCACGAACAAAGAATTATTGAAACTGTCACTGCACAAACACAGGGAACAAGAGCACACCGTGTGTTGCCTGCTGCCTTGCGGGCAGCTGGCATGAGAATATCGGCTTTGCACGACCAGGCTCTGGCTGCCGGGCGGCCCTGTGCGCAGCCGCGGGCGCTGCCCCCGTGCCCGGGGGAGCCCATGGCCGCCGGCTGCCAGACGGGCCCGGCGCTGGCCACGGCCCGGCCCGGCAGCCACGGCGGGAGCCCCTCGGGGGCAGCGCGGCTGAGGAGGGGGGGAAATGGCCCACGGAGCTGCGGCAGAGAGGAGAGAGCCTGCCTGAGAGCAGCGGCCCTGCAGCCCCCGGGCCGCGCCGGGCAGCGGGGGGCCGGGGGGGACCGGCCCGGAGCAGAGACCCCCCGCAGGGCAGGGCAGGGCAGGGCCGGGCAGGGGGAGGCCGGGGGGGACCGTCCCCGGCGGAGGGACCCCGGGCTGGAGCGGGGCAGAGGGTGAGGAGCCCTGTCCTCGCGGGGGAGGGCGGCAGGGACAGCGGGGGAGGGACCGGCCGCAGCCCGGTTCCCGGCCCCTGCGCCGCCGGGCGGGAGGGGGAGCGAGTGCGGGAGGGCAGCTGCGCCCGGCAGGGAGGAGAGCGGTGGAGGAGGGGCGGTGTTAGGTTTGGGGTTATTTCTCACTATCCCACTCTGATCTGATAGTGAATTAAACTAATTGGCGCAAGTCCAGCCTGTTTCGCCCGTGACGGCAGTTGCCGAGCGCTGCCCTGGCCTCGACCCAGGAGCTTTTCATTCTATTTGCTCGCCCCTGCCCAGCTGAGGCGGGGAGGGATGGAGCGGCTGTGGTGGGCGCAGTGTCCAGCCAGGGCCAGCCCAGCACAACGCCTCAGCAGGGAAGGACGATGCACCGATGAGCGGCTACAGCTCAGGCAGTTGAAAGTGACCCATGCTGAAATGACAAAATTACGTTACTACCCTCTGCCTACTATGCATATGAGAATCTTCAATACTCTCCCAAGACATCACGCTGTTAAATTATAATGGAGTAGGGCTGTTACAACTGATTCAATTCAACCGCCGTTAAATGCTCAGTGACACCAAAGGGACATGTACGGGATTATGCCAGACTTGCAGTAACACTAATGAGAGCCGACTCTTTCATAGAATCATAGACTCATTTAGGTTAAAAATCACAGAATCATTTGGGTTGGAAAAGACCTATAAGGTCATCAAGTCCAGCTGTTAAACCAGCACTGCCAAGTCCATTGCTAAGCCATGTCCCTAAACACCACACCCATGTGTTCTTTAAACACCTGCAGGGATGGTGATTGCACCCCCTTCCAGGACAGCCTGTTCCAGTGCTTCACCAGCCTTCCAGTGAAGAAAATTTCCCTAATATCCAAACCTAAACTTCCCCTGGCACAACTTGAGGCCATTTCTTCTTGTCCTGTCACTCACTATCTGGGAGAAGAGACCAACCGCCCCTGCCTACAACCTCCTTTCAAGTAGTTGTAGGGAGCAACAAGGTCCCCCTTGAGCCTTCTCCAGGCTAAACAACTCCAGTTCCCTCAGCTGCTCCTCATAAGCCTTATTCTCCAGAGCCTTCACCAGCTTTGCTGTCCTTCTCTGGACACAGTCCAACAGCTCTATGTCCCTCATGAAGTGAGGGGTCCAAACCCGAACACAGGATTCCAGGTGCAGCCTCACCGGTGCCAAGTACAGGGGGACGATCCCTGCCCTGGTCCTGCTGGCCACACTGTTTCAGATACAAGCCAGGATGCTGTTGGCTGCCTTGGCCACCTGGGCACACACCGCTGGCTCATGTTCAGCTGGCTGTCACCCAGCACCCCCAGGTTCTTTTCGCCAGGCAGCTTCTCGGCCACTGTGCCCTAGCCTGTAGCGCTGCGTGGGGCTGGTGTGACACAAGGGCAGGACCCGGGACTTCTCTGGCCTTAAGCATTAAAGCATCTGGTATTGCAAATGCAGCCTAAATGTAACTATTTCTGCTATTTTGCCCAATTTTTTTTCATGGGTTGAAAACGTCAGTTGTAACTTGCTTTATAGCATTCTTTGTAATTGTGGGCCTCAAAAAAACTCAGAGGAATTCCTCCCACCGATAGAAAGTACTTCAGAATGGTAGTATAGAGACTCTCTGGCAGTGCTGATGATTTCCTTCCTATGTAAATGAATTAAATCTATACTTTGGAATACATTTTAGGTAGCTGGCTTTCCGTTCAATTATAGCAATTGTTTTTGAGCAGGCTGATTTTTCTGTAGAACTAGACAAGGAAAGGAATCACTTAGAAAAATGAGTATTCCATGTACATGTGCAGTAGTGTCATGGCTGGTTTCATCTTGAGAAGTTCTAGAATGGCTCCATCTTTGTTCAGTCAGCTTATAAGTTGTTTAATCTTTTAGGATAAGGGATGCATGTGAACAATTGCATTGCAAAATGACCCTTCAGACGTCAGCGCAAGGTCATTTAGGCCAAATCATATGCAAAGGATTATGGTCCATTGTGTTCTTTGCATCGTGGTATTATTTATGGATTGGGTTATCTTGAACAGTTTCAAAATCCACAGGTTTCCTTGGGCATATTACAACAAAGGCAGGGAGACACAAAGCAAGGAAGAACAGAGAGACATAATCTGAGCAGCTAAAAAAAGATGGACAGTATCATCCTTCTGGGATGATTCTTGGAAGCAATCAAAGAATACAGGCAGAAAGTGTGGTTTGAGGAGTTTGCAGTAGAGGAAGTTGTAAGGTTTGTAGGAGGACAAAGCAATCAATTCTTTGTGAAATCTTTCCATGTTATCTCCCGCTTACCTTTACTTAATTTACAACTAAATATTGTTTAATTTTTAATTCTTAAAATTAAATTATATTTCTTTTAATATATAAACTTAAATATATAAAATATTTTTATATAATATATATAATGTTTAATTGTAAGAATTTAAAAAAATAAACATTTGTCTCCTGTGACTCCCTGATACACAAGTGCATCCCTTTTCCAGAAAGGAAGAAGGAAACTTCATGAGCCTCAGAAACAGCAAGTAGCTGTGTTCTCCTAGAAGTGAGGCTTAGTAAGAGTGCAGTGAAGCTGCGGAAGGGTTGTCTGGCAGGTATGTTTCTGCGCAGGTCAAGTGTCAGAGTCCAATACTCTGTGACAACGTGCATTTAGATATTCCACACATGGAGGGTATAATGTTTAATACCAAATTTACTTATCTGAAGATATTTGCTACTACATGGGATTTCTGACTTAGCAGAGTGATACAAAGTATACAGAACACACAAGAGAAATCTAAGTTACACTTCACAAAATATAGTGATTGCCGTTACTTGTCTTTAGAATTTGCTCACTGACAGGATGCTGGGCATCCCCATCATTGGGAAAGAATATGTGCGTTGAGGCCAGCTCAAGCCCATCGATGTCATCAACATTCTTTTGTTCATTTTATTTAACACTGTGTCGGGCCAAGCCAGGTATTCACTCCCTTGATGCTAGTCTGGCTAACTCTGGGAAACATTCACACTCCTTCAGCGAACTCAAGGAGAAACATTTACACCACCAGCTGATCCATTCCCCTTTTTGCTAGCTGTTTATTTAAAATAAAGGCCACCCTCCAGTGGTCTCTTTTGTATCAAGACATAGTCAGGTTTCTTTGAAACAGCTGCGGTCAGCCACACACTGCATTATTCCATGAGCTTCAAGAGCACAACACCCTTGCCCATCGCCACTGAGTCTCCTTCAATTTTAGGGGTTTGCTGTTCAGTCGCAGCAGGCTGAGTCCAGCGTTTTCAGAGTAATACCCTGTTAGTCACTTCTTTGCAGAGCTTGAGGGGGATATTGCAGAGATCCTGAGGCCAGATGGCTGGAGAGAGAAGACTGAGATGGTGACAAGGAGCCAGCGTCTGCTTCAATTTTTTAAGGAGAAGATTATAGCAAAGAGTTTTCCATGGATGCTACCAACCAGCCTAGGAAATAGGTGGTGAAATCTGAGCCAAAATCCATGAGGAAGGGACAAAAAGAGACACAGAATGAAAAAAACATGTATGGGAAGAAAAAGCTGCAGCTTTGCTCTTTGTGCTGTTGGTCTAGAAAGTAAGGGAAGCACGGGCTGTGAAAAGATTCACGGTGTGATAGGGAACATCCACCAAAGCTGGAGGGAGCTCTGTTAGTTACTTGCTTGGACAGACAGCATCACAAGGATGCTTGCATTGGTATTTCTCATTTCTGCCAGCCTTTTCCAAATCTTTCTTTGCATGCACATTTGTAACTGTCTAAGAGGCCATGTGCTCTGGAACACGCTTGGAGGTCTGCTTTCCACCTAAGTGGAAAAGTTCCTCTAAGGGAAAGGGATTGCTTCTTTTTGTTTAAACATTTCAAGGATGGGAGCCGTTTATCTGATTAGGTTGCAGAGTGCTTCCTTTGCCACAGATTGTGAGATCCTGGCACTGGATCCTAGTGAGCTCTCAGCTGAAATGGTGCTTTAGTCAATGTTGCACAGTTTGTGTAAAGCCTTTCATTATACCTCCCTCTCAGTCATTTTTAAAATCTGTACAATGCAGACCTTTTTGCTTTTATGTTTTCTTCCTCACAGCTTTTCTTACCTTCACGAAGTCTTCCTTACAAAAGGTAGAGAGTTCCCTTCTAGCTCTTGTGGGTCTTGTAGCAAACCCTCTCATTTGTGATGCTGAGAAAATGGAAAGCATTTAATTGTCTAAAAGTCCATATTCTTGTTGGTTTTGTTCTGGTGAAGTTCCAGCTAAAGTTCTTGGTCCCTCTAGGGTATTGCACTTACAGAACTATGTGTCCCTAAATGGTGAGTCCAACGTAGAGTCAGCAGGAGTGACCATCTGCAACAGAAGACTCAGCTAGCTGATCCCACAAATCCAGAATGGAGCACAAGGAAGTAAGAGTGGTTTTATGATGTGAGACTGGACATTTGTTTAACCCTGTCATTCATTATCCTGCCTCCTAGGACATTCGTTTAACCCTGTCATTCATTACCCTGCCTCCCAAAGGGACAAACAACGGATAAAGAGAAAAAGCCTGAAGAGCAGGGCAAGCATGTTATCCTACATTTTTGCCTTCATCCAGTGGTCTATAGGTCAAGCATATCCTCAGTTACTTAGGATGCTTTCTTATTAAAAGAAAATAAAAATCAGCATTTTTAGAGGGTTGTTTTTTTTTAGAGTTCATTTAAAAACTACCGTGTGTGAAACCTCCATACATCAAGAAAGCATCCTAGAACAAAACCTCACCCGAGGGAAAGACCTGAAAATGGGTTGCAGACAACTTTCAGAAGACGCATGCTGTTCAAGCCATGACAGCAAAAGCGCTGATGGCTACTGACCTTTTTCCATGGCACGCCTTTTGAGACCAAAGGATTATTCCAGCAACAACTGAGGGTCCTGAGATTTTCAGAACCCCAGCTCTGCAGCAAAGAGCCAGGAAACCTGAGCCTGACTGACACTCTGGGAACCTCAGGTCATCATCGGTTGACAGACTGGAAACTGGGAGACGGGGGCACCCTGCCCCTGAAACATTGCCCCAGGGTACTATGTACTCCTACAACCGACAGTTGCAGGGTGGATTCATGCAGTAGATGGGATTCCTCAGAATTAATATCAGGTGTCCTAGGGGCTCTGGAGTCTGACTCCAGAGAAGTCAAGGTTGAAAGCTGCACCATAGCTCCCACCAGTTTCAAAATAAAATAAAAATCCTTCATACATGTGCATTTTACTTTGTGAATAAGCTTCTTTAACTCTGAGCTGACTGTGACCTTTTGCCATGTTGTGTGTAGTGATATCCTGTGTATGTTCATGCGCATGTTAAATGCTATGCCTGTCAAAGCAAAAAAAGCAGACAACCAGGATCTACAAAGTTAAACATTAAAATCAATTTCCAGGACCTGCAAACACACTTGTGCCTGAAAAGCTTTGAGAGGAGGAGGGGAAGAGATGCGCATGAAGGCTTTGAGAGGAGGAGGGAAGACACATTAAACAACTACTCATGCCTGTCCATTATTCCACTTGAGTGAGCAACTTGCTATGCGGTAATTACAGCGTGTATATAACAAAATTGTCAGCAAGTGTCTTCAAGATTAAAAGGTTAATTTACTCTATCAGTTAAGTTCTTTCTGTCCTGCACCATGGCTGTGGGAATTGCCATATTGTTACTGCTTGCTAATATGGTAAGGTAATATACTATTTCGAGTGGATTCTGTCCAGCCACACAGACTATGCATAGCATGCACCATTCTCTGGGAGATATATTGGGGTGTCATTGCAATTTTAAGCAACTTCTGGTAGTAAAACTGTTAATAAGATTCCGGTGACCATTTTGTATTTGAATGAACTCTCTGTCAACATTGTTATCAATCCTCGCCCATTACCTAATATTTCTGATACTACCTCATGGAATTATGAAGTAAATCAAGATATTTAAGACCAATGCGCCTGGTCTTGAGCTTCCAAGGAGATTAAAGGAGAAAGACTGCAACGTATTTGAGTGGAAGCAGAATGAGGGCAAAGCTGACTAGTTTTCCAGATGCTACTAAAAACCATAATAAATCAAGTAGCTAAATGTTGTCTTCTCAGTTTCCTAGAGAGACAAAAAGTACAAATGCCGACAAAGGCAGATGAGGAAGCTGGAGTCAGTAATCCACAGCCAGTGTGTCTAACTTAACATACAGAGCAGGTTACAAAGGGTCTATATAGCATCATACTCATTAAAGATATAGGCAGTTGGTTTTCCTTTGAAATTACTGTAACTTCTGTGACTGTTTCTTTTCTTATTCCCTTTTGTTAGAAAAAAGAAAAAACACTTTTAATTAGGAAGAAAATTCTAACTGTGGGATTTTTTTTCCCAGGAGAAAGTAATTTTAAAGTAAGATCTTGGTCTCTGATTGCTGCCTCATACCCTGATGGTGCCACAGACTTCTGCAAGACATGCTGATCTCTGAATGCCAGTTGTCACACTGTGTTACTGTGAGGACCTAAAACCAAGCCAATCAGAAATGCTGTGGACAAGCAATTGCATAATGTAAAAAGATAAAATATCGATGTCAGCCACTATTTTCTCCGCATCTTAGCTACACTGTTTAGGAAGGAATAGCAGAGGGAATCAGCATATTAAGACGATGAATACTCAGGAAGGTACTTGGATACTCATCATAAGGTGAACAAAAAAGCTGTAGAAGTGAGCTGGAACCACCCATGTTCTTCACGTATCTCTTCTAGCAGTAAGGGCAACATGATAAAGTGGTAAAAGTGGGAGCAGATTCATCTGGATCCACTACAGGCAAACATAACCAGGCACGGTTGGCCTGAAACTCTCATGTTATTAGCAAATGTTATGGCTGGATTGTGAGATTTGAAAGATCATGGTGATCAGGAGTGTGGCCTAAGGACCGAAGGAAAGCAAGCATCACTCCTATCTTCTAAATGGCAAAGAGGGAGAACTCAGGGAAGAACAGGCCAGGCAGCCTCCCATCAGTTCCTAATCCTGTTCAGCATTTTCATTAATGACCTGGATGATGGGGCAGGGCGTGCCCTCCAAAAGTCTGCTGTTGACACAAACCTGGGGGGAGTAGCTGGTATCACCAGAGGATTGTGCTGCCATCCAGAGGGCCCTCAACAGGCTGGAGAAATGGGCCCACAGGAGCCCCATGAAGTTCAACAAAGGGAAGTGTAAAGTCCTGCACCTGGGGAGGAACAAGCCCTGGCGCCAATAATGCTGGGGGTCACACAGCTGGGAAGCAGCTTTGCAGAAAAGGACCTGGGTCTCCTGGAAGACACAAAGCCACACGTGAGCCAGGAAGGCGCCCCTGTAGCAATGAAGGTTAACAGCATCCTGGGCTGCACTAGGCAAAGGATTGCCAGCAGTTGAGGGAGGTGGTCCTTCCCCTCTGCTCAGCGCTGCTGAGGCCACACCTGGAGCACTGTGCCCAGTTCTGGCCTCCCTGGTACAAGAGAGATGTGCACATCCTGGAGAGAGTCCAGGGAAGGGCCGTGAAGATGACCAAGGGCCTTTCTGCTCTGCTAGGAGGAAAGGCTGAGACAGCTGGGACAGTTTAACCTTGCAATGAGGAGGCTGAGGAGGAAGGGGGGGATCTTATCAAGGTCTATAAATACCTGAAGTGAAGGTGCAAAGAAGCTGGAGTCTAACTCCTTCAGGTGATACCCATTGACAGTACAAGGAGCAATGGGCATGACCTGAAGCACATCAGGTTCCCTCTGAACATAAGGAAGAACTTTCTTTACTGGAAGGTGACTGAGCACTGGCACAGGATGCCCACGGAGGCTGCGGAGCCTCCGTTCTTGGAGGTATTCAGTGCCTTTCTGATGCCACACACTGAAAGGGACAGGGTAGCCCACTTGTTGTATATCTGATCTCCTCCTTAAGGCTTCAAAAATGTGGTTTGGAAGGGCTTTTAATTTGTCACACAAGCTGTCCTTTACACTTCCAAGTATTTAAGCAAGCCTCTGCAGAGATGCTTTTACTTAGTAGCACTGCCTATAGCTACTGCAAGTGCGATTTGGCCAGGATTTCAAAACTTAAATTTATCAGTATGAAATCTTGAACTTTCTTGTGCCTGGCTTGATAACCCTCTTCCTGCAGCAGCACAAGTGCCTCAGGTCCAGAATGCAGTGGTTAGGATCAAAACCTTCACTTTCACCTTGTCTGGCAGGTTTTGGCCTCTTGGCTTTAGAGATCATTGATGAACGCCTTTTGTGCTGACTGGAACCAAGCAATTGAATCAAGCAGCTCAGACTGTTTTCCCTTGAGCTCCCATTCACAGAAGAGTCTTTGTGGGGCAATGTCACTGCCATACAAGCAAGTATTGGGTTCTTACTTAAGTCCTTAAAACAAGACAGAAACAAAGTATTTCTAACTCATATTTACAGTTGCAAGAACTAAAAACTGTATTGGAACACTATTTTCTCCATACAGTTCTTTGTTTCTTGATCCAAATTTCACTTACATAAGCCAAATTCTGTGACGGACTAGCTTTTCAGCCCTTTCTGTCTCTGAAGGACTCAGACATTTATACAGGCGTAAAGATCTCCTGAATGTGCAGACAAGACGACTGCACAAAGATCTTCCTGTCAACACCAGCTCCTGAACCCTTCCCTACCTTTGGAATCAATGAGAGCTTTGCATGCTGGTTTTAGTCAGTCCAGATTTAGAAGCATTGCCTCCAGCACCTGTATGTGAGTGCACTTGGCTGTTACTATGCTTTCAAGGCAAAACCGGACATTGGAGAGCAAACTGGCTTGTTGATCACTCTGAGCTGAGACTGGCAAGGAGCAAGCTCTGAATTCTACAGTCAAGAGAAAATTTTGTCTTATTATTGTTGTTGTTACAGAAAAGCCCCTGGGTGGGTTCCTGACATGAAGGAGCGTACTGACACAAAATAGGTCTTACATCCCATTCTTTTGAGGCATTGCTTCCAGAATCTTCCAATTAACAAAATACAGGCAGATTTTCTATAGCCATCATTGATTCTCATCTCTTCCTTAAGAATAATTAGAAAGCTCTGAAGGCAGAGAGGAATTGTTATAATCACTGTTGTCGAATGTTAATCCCATTTCAGTAGGTGGACATAGGCGAGACAGAAACTCAAGAAATAAGCATTTTAATTGCTCTGAAACTCCTTAAGCTTGGCTTAGCTGTGCTTCTGTGAAACAGTCCCCAGTTCCTGTCCTAAAAAATGCTTGCTAAGACTCACTTGTCTTGAGACAGCACCATGACATCATCAGTTCTATCTCCATATGGGAATGCTCTCAAGCAGAGAAAAGTGGAGCTTTTAGAAAGCGATAGGCTAAGAGGAGCCCACCAGGACTCTCTCTGGCTTTGTTAATTTCTGTGAACAGGATTTGTCTTCATTCTTGGTGGGGGAGTCTGAAAATTCAGGTAGGATCCTGTGGCGTTCACTTGCATTGGCATGGCACATGCTCTGTGTCCCAGAGAGCAGAACTTTCCCACCTCTCTTCACTCCTTACTCCCAGTTAAGGCATATTATGAAGAAAGATTTTGCTCATTGTCTTGCTTTGAATTGTGCAGGAGAGTAAAACCTGTTGATTTGAGATCAGACTTCAGGAGAAGTTCTTTGGGGGTTGAAAAAGAAGTAATCCAGCAGCAGCTGCTGTGCTTCAGGTGACAAAGAGTTTTTCTCCAACTCAGGTTAACCTCTGCTGTAATAACTGCCAAGGGGAACACAGACAGATCAGGTGCAATCGGCTGTCATGCTCATTTGTTACACAAGCAGCTTTAAGAGCGTCGAAACCTAACCTTGTAACCGTGCAGGAATCAGATACTGACAGGCAAGGCTGTGACTGAATCTCTGCTTCAGATGACTTGACTAATAAACAGCACTGGATTTCTCATAGTGTGCAAATATGATGACCTCCATCTCAGAACTCTCCTGAAGAAATTATCCATATGTTAACAGGTCATAGGTGAGTCCCGTTTCCCCTCCATGCTTGTTTTCAAAGCAGTAAGCTGGCAGTGAGAATGGAATGGAATGGAATGAATGGAATGGAATAGAACAGAGCAGAACAGACTAGACTATGTCAGTTGGAAGGGACCTACAACGGTCATCTAGTCCAACTGCCTGGCCATTTCAAGGCTGACCAAAGGTTAAGCATGCTATTCAGGGCACTGTCCAAATGCCTCTTGAGCACTGACAGGCTTGGGGCAGTGACCACCTCCCTAGGAAGCCTGTTCCAGTGTTTGACCACCCTCTCATTAAAGAAATGCTTCCTGAGGTCAAGCGTGAACCTCCCATGGTGCAGCTCTGAACCGTTGCCACGCATCCTGTCACAGCATCCCAGGGAGAAGAGATCAACACCTCCCTCTCGACTTCCTCTCTCCAGGAATCTGTGGAGAGCAATGAGGTTGCCCCTCAGCCTCCTTTTCTCCAAACTAGACAAGCCCAGAGTCCTCAGTGACTCCTCACGGGACATGCCTTCCAGCCCTTTCACCAGCGGTTGCCTTCCTCTGGATGCACGCAAGTACTTCACATCCTTCTCACATTGTGAGGCCCAGAACTGCACACAGCACTCCCGGTGAGGTTGTACCAATGCCGAACATCATGGGATAACCACGTCTTTTGATGGGCTGGCTAGGCTGTGTTTGATGCACCCCATGATGCGGGTTGCCCTCTTGGCTGCCAGGGCAGACTGCTGGCTCGTATTCAGCCTGTTGCCAGCCAGCACCCCCAGATGCCTATCTGCAGAGCTGCCCTGCAGCTGCTCCTCTCCCAGTTTGTGCTTGTGCCTGGCTTTATTCTGTCCCAGGTGAAGAATCTGGCATTTCTTCTTGGAATCGGGCATTTTTTCTTGCATTCTTGACTACTTCGGTCCCTTCTTGTTGGGCATCTTCCACCAAACCCTGTTTAATACTGGAGACAAATCCCAACATGAAATTATGCGCTGTGATGTGACTGGATTAGAAAAATCTGTCGCCTGCAGTTTCTGGGAATTATTTGTAAACCCCAATTCAATGTTTTTACTTTTTCAGAAGCTAGATTGTCATTCTTACCCAGTAGGAGTAACAAGTATAGCCAAAGCTTTCCAGCATGATTCTCATCAATGTATCAGATAGCTGCAGCTGGGGGACGTTACCATCCAGGTGTAACTGTCTGTTTTGATTGCAGGCTCGACGCATAACTGGTTTAACAGACTATAGTGTTTAGTGGCTAAGCACCACATTACTGAGAAACTAATTAAGTAAATTACAGCCTTATCAACAAATACACACTACCAATACTAATTGACATTTACATCATTTTTGCACACACAAAAATAAAGCCATTAGCTATTGCCGTGAAACCTTAACAAATTGCTGATGGATTACAGTTCTGCCACCCTTCCCTTCCCACACCTCCACACTCTTACCATCAAAACATCCCCCTTCTTTCCCTGCCTGCTATTCGAACTTTTCTTTGCACTTGTCCCCTCCCTCCATGCACCTCTTTGCCACCCTTGTACCTCCCTTTCTCCACCTAAACCTCCCCAAATGAAAACAACTCCTAATTGCTTTCCCCTCACTGATCCAAATTCTGCTATGTTTGCACCATAACCTCCTATTTCCAGGACTGTAAATTAGAGACCCTCAGTCTCGTGTGCTATTCCTGATGTGGTTGTGTGGGTACGGGTGAACCTCACGTGGTTTTGCATCCCATAATTCTCTTAAAATTATCTGTTTGAAACTTGCAGTATTTGTGTGCTGATGTTCACCTTACATGAGGTGGACACATGGTTCAGACATGTCAGTCCATGTCAGACATGGACAAATAGTTCCTCTGCCTAACTGCAAACAAGTGCAAGGTCAGTGGTGCAACTGCACAACAGCGTTACCTTCCTTTTCACCCCATGTTTCCTTGCTCACACAGGATCTTTGCCCTTGAATGGTTTTAAGCACTGTCACGGTTCCCAGCAAAGGTCTCGGTGATAGAGGTCTGGTGCTCCAGCAAGACCTGGTGCTCAGCAGGGCGGGGATTTGGCTTCTCCTGCTTTGATTACCTCCCGTGTTTTAACGGCAACCTTACATTTTTCTTCTCTCTTCATATATTGGGATTTGACCTCACAGGTCTTACATCCTACTTTGCCTGCCACCTGTAACACTCTTTTCTGAAAGATACAGGATGGATCTTTGCTCAAGACAAAGCTTGCTGAGAAGCCGGTTTGTGGCTTGAGAAGAACTAAAATAGCCTGTAAATGTACCCAGAGTGAGGCTGGAGGTAGAACCCACCAGTGGAAGTGGGAGTATTTCCAGTATCTTCTTGAACTCTGTATGTGTTTACCCTCTCACTTCATATTTTGACCTCAGACAGGAGTTTGTCATTTCCCTGGTCAGCAGAGTATGAGAAACGAGTGCTGACACACAGGCTGACAGGTGTGTATGTGCTGTCCATCAGCAAGCAACCTTACAAATACACCGAGGAGATGGTCACTGCCCCTTGGAAGAGGTGACTCCATTGGGATTGAGAGAACAGGAAGGATATGAAGTCAGAATTTCCTGGCCTGTCTTTTGTTGCATTGGGCATTGTAAGAGCTCAGACTGGTTGCTCATAGCGAGTGCCTCTGCGGTTAGATCTGCTGCTAAAACCTCTTTGGAGACAATGTGAAAAGGAAGTCAGAGAAATGTCACCTGGGCCTTACTCCATAGCGGAGCGCTCAGAAGAGGAAATACCGAATAATTCACCCCCCAAATAAAATGAGGCAGCGGCACTCTTCCTGAAATAGTCCTGGAAAGGGGTCCTTGGGAATAATATTTTTTGTCCTAACCACAGGGAGCCGAGTTTGTGTGACCATCTAGGCAGTGGGGTTTCAGAAGTGCTCGGCCTTACCCGGACTCCTTCCCTCTGACACTGACAGTCCAGTTCCCAGTGTGAGGCAGCTTCTGCAGGACTTCAGCCATGGGTTAGAGCCAGGGTTTCCCACATGATGAGATAACACCAGCAGTTGAAGTACCTCTGGTTGAAGTATCTCTACACGTTAGAAGGTGTCCATTGAAGACACACTTGGATAGGTATACTTCCCGTATAATGGAGGCCGGGTAGCTGACTGGCATCTGGCGTTCAGATGGTGATCTGAGAACTACTTACGTGCTTAATAGTAGAACTGACAAAATTAACGATTTAGAAACTGACCCACCTCTAAGACGGCATTTTGGTTTTCTGAGCATCAGGAATTGCTAGCTCATAATGAAAACACCGAGGCAATCAAGACAATTTGTTCTCAATAATACTGGAAGAATATGTTGCAGCAATAAACACACAATTCAGTTCTTTCTCTTTCAATTGTGTTGAAGGCTGAAACAGACCACTCCCTTTTGAATCATCAGTTTTTTGTTCTGGTGAGATCTGGCTTCTGACAGTGTGTGCTCATTGCTCCCTCAGATGCAACAGACCAAAGCAATACGTATTCTGTGCCCTGCTAAATGTCACTTCATTACATTATTACAAGTGAGACTCCAGACACATAAAATGGGCCAGTCTCAGCTGCAATGGCATTTTTGGAATAGCATTAACATATTTTTTCAAAAGTCTGTTTCAGCACTTGTCTCCAGTGTACTGCAAATATATTACCCATCTGGTAGGTATCTTGTAATCATGTGCTTTTCTGCTGTAAAGTGTTTCAGACGTGGAAGGGAATAAATAGCACGTTTTGTCCCTAACCTAACCTCTGGATTTTCAAGGTTCTCTTCAAGGAGAACTAATGAAAAAAGACAGGTAAAAATTAATATTTTACAGATGAACACACTAAAATAGCTCTTGGTCACGATCTCCTTTTTATTCCAGCTTGGAGAAGCAGTAGATGGCCTTTCTTGGTAAACTTTTACCTGAAATCTGTGAATGGCTCATATTTGGTATAGAGAATTTTGTCACTGGAGCACATTGAAAGGTTGTGTTGAAATTTCTTAGGGCGGGGTGGGGTGGGGAAAGTAGAGTTGTCTTTTTCTGAATCTTTTCTCTCCTGCTGTTCTGGTTTTAATTCCCAGCAAGGCAAGGCTCGATACAGCTTTGCAGAAAGTACGGTGAGAAAGGAGCGACAGTTTGTTTTGTCATGACAGGCAGTGTCCCTTGGTGCCAGCAGCATGACTCTTGACTGCACGATGCAAAGGCTGACTCCTCAGTGCTGGAATGCCAGTTCATGATGCTTCCCAAACTGGAAATCTCCAAAGCCACCAGAATTAGATGATAATTCTGAGGGAAGAATGACTTCTACCAGTCTCTAGAGAGAAAGGCCGAAATGACTAGCATAAACTGCAGCAAAAGAAGACCTAAGGGCAGGTAAGACTCTCCTTTGTGGAAGGAAGGGGGAAAAGCCACTCCATACCATTCAGTGATGGTGAATTATAATCTTATTCACTCCTTGCTCTGGCTACTGGGTTTTGTTGCATCAGCTGTTTCTAAATGTAAATGTGGTAATACGTGGACGTTATCACAAAGTTCTTCAGAAAGTATAGGAGTTGTGAAGCCTAGCTGAGTAACAAAACAGAGCATGCAGGACGTGTGCTGTCCTGGATAAGGGGAGAAAAAATCCCGGGTGGCAGAGGTCTCTTTCGCTTAGAGCTTTCTTCCCTGCAAAGGTTTCTACAGAGAAAATGATATTGGTGGTAGAGCAGCGGGTTCCACTTCACACTGAAAACCGCTGTCTTCATGACTGATTTGCGTCCTATTCGAAGCCTGTGGTGGGGATAAAGCCATATCTACTATTACTGGGGTAGACTAATTCATTTAGTGTGAGAGCAGAGGCTAGTAGAACATTTCTCTACGGACTGGGGCAGACTAGCAGCCTTTCTGTCGGACACCCTGGCTGTGTCAATCATGTAGGAAGGGAGAGGTGCCATCCACCTGCATTCCAGAACCCCATAATTTAAGTAATTTAAGCACTTACTAGTAAGGGCTGAAGTAGTGAAAAAACCTGCATTTCTTGCTCAGGATAGCTCGCAGAAAAAATATGCCAGGTTTTTTCTTTTTGCTTTGAAGCTGTGGTAATTTCTGCCTAATAGAGAGATTAGTGTTTTCTGTGCAGTCCTTTTAAAGAGACTGACTCTGGAAGAGGAAGAAGGGCGCTTACTTCTTTGGAGTCAGAGGTGTGTGACTCAGGATGAGAATTTGCTCTGGGATCAAGAGTTTGTGAAAAGAATCAGTAGAAGGGCAATACTTCTCTAATTGCACAATGGGATTTTAGTTCAGAGCTGGAATTAATTAAATGGTGTTAAACACAGGCTATGTCCCTTTCTTCCTGTTTTACTTCAGAAACTACCAAAACAGCAAACATGCTGTGTGATTGACATACTCCTCACTCCTTTCTATCAAATGCTGAAGGCAGTTTGCGTAAGTTTAAATCCAGTCTTCTTTCCCTTTTTACAATATAATTTGAGCTACAGACAGTGAAACCTCTTGACACTTTGATTGCATGCAAACGTCAGGCGGTAAAACGTGACAGTTATTAGAGGCATTTTCAAGACTTTCCCAACCATTTTTCCATGTTTGGACCAATCATTACCAATTTTACTAATAATACTTCTATTAGTACACTTATAATAAACACACATTCTCACCTTCATTTAGCAGAAGCGTCTGTCTGAGGGCTTTCAAAGAAGAGTGCTTAAGAAAATTATACTCATAGAGCCTCTGTATGGCTGCACATATCGGGAAAAAACCCTCTAAACTTCCAGATGTTGGGCATTCAGCAAAGACAAGGGGACGCGCTCTGATTTTCAAAGTCTTGTTTCCAGAACATTGTGCCCAATCAATAGGAGTACCAAGATTATGCGAGGTTGGAATGAAAGCTGCTGAAATCAAAGGAAAGCATCCAATTAATCTCTGAGGGTTTCAGAGCAGGATTTTTCAATTCTCGTATTACTTCATGTGTGTAAGACTCTCATGCTGTCAGTTTTGAAAGTTTTTATTAGAAATCCCTCTATTCCCTTAGCTGCACGCGATCTTTTGTGGAGGAGGATCTAGGTTTTCCTGCTTGAGTTTGTGAGACATTCACTAGTGGGTAGAAGGTACAAAAATAAGAAAAGGGGGTGAAAATGGTAGTGCTAGACAAGCTGTCTCTGTAACAGGGGATCTGTGGGATTTCTTCCCCCCACTTCTGGGGGGAAGAAAAACAGGGATGAAGAATTGCAAGGCAGTCTCCTCAATTCCTAATTTTAGGAGAAAAATTGGGGGGTTGGGAGGTGGGGTGGGGCTTAATTTCTATTTCACTGGCAGTCGATGTGTTTCTAAGAATGTAGCATAATATGAGAAAGTCAGTAGCAGTCAACAGGGATTTGAGAGCTTTCGGGGGGGGGGGTGGCGGTTTGGTTGTTTTTGGTTTTGTTTTGTGTTTGTTGTTTTTGGGGTTTGGAGCTTTTTTCACAAATCCATTTCGTTTTCCTAGACAGCGTATGCATGTAGAAGATAGTACTTTCTCCTCATTTCTGTGGCTTATGCCCACTATTGATCAGCCTTGATGGCTTACATCGAAAAGTTCTGTTAACAGAGGCTATTCAATCCTCTGCTTAATGCACAGTGCAGTCCCAGTCTCATGGGAATATCACTATTTTGTAACTGCTGGAGGTGTGTACACAGTGAACTTTATTTCGTTCATACTTGTTTCTGGTCAAAGTAACAGCAGGTGTTGTCCTCTCCTTGCGGCAGGTTTTGTCTCTAAAGACCTGCACACAAAATGTTCTGTTCCTTACACCTGAAGCAAGGGGCATACACGTTGACCTGGAAACTAAGTTAAACAAAAGCACTTTACTGGGCAGCCGAGCCCCTGGGGCAGAACTGCAAGGAGTGTTTCTGCCAGCAAAAGGTCAAAGTCCTGAGCAGATGCTTCTGCACCACAGGTTATTCCAGCTGCACCTGTCAGAGGATTTTTTTCCACATAATTCCTTACAGCTGTATCAGCAGCTGAAGAAAAGTGAAGTGAAGGAGAAAGGAGTGAAATCCCATGTTTCAGAGATTTAAACTCCTTAGCGTGGGACAAGAAATTGAAATTAACTGTCAATGAGCTTTCTCTTCAATGGAAGATGTCAGGATCGATCTTTGAGCCTTCAAACTGGGTGCGTTGTCTACAGAAGAGACGAGCATGTGCAGGCAAGACAGTTGAGCAAAGGAGTAAACATTGAAACCCAGAGGCCTGCAGAACGGAGACTGAACTTTTCAAGGCTACTGTAAGGAATAATCTTTGGGAAATAATTTGTCTTTATAGTTCACTCTTCCAGCGTTGCACTAGAGTGACCCTTCAATACACACCTTACCAGAAATGTAGTTTCCCTGCATGTAAGAGACATTCTCCTGGTTTTTAAATTACAGAAATCACACCTTTCTTATCACACACACATCTGCTTGACCTGTAAACAAAATGGTAGAGAAGAATCATGTTAACTCAGTGTCCATTGTGCCTTCAGAGCCAATTAGAAAAACGTGAGACAGTCCAGTTAGCAACGCATGTGCTTGCCTTATAGGAAAAGATGCTAGCTTTGATCACTACAGCTTTACACTGGGAAAAACCAAATTATTCTGGTTTTAAATGGACTTTTCATTCTTTAAATGTCCTTTGAAGTGTCTCAAATTTATCTGCAGGGAGTAGTCAGAATTCAGCCCTTTGGTTTTAGCCCAACTGGACAAAAAGCCCCCTCCTCCCCCTGCCACAAGCCCCTGAAACACTCTGCTTGGGAAACCATGTGACACAACACAGAATATTTGAGGAGGTTTTGCATACCATTAAAAACCATCAAATAGCAGTTATTAGCAGGCTGGCTGAACCAGGATTCAGGAGGAGCCTCAATACTCCAGGGCACAGGTCTCAGTGGACCACTCTATGAAGGACCTCTTTCACTCTTTGCTACTTGAGTAAGAAAGTTAGTTGCTCAGAAGTTTTTTTCAGAGAAGTGTATATTGGAAGATGCTACTTTTTGGCAACACTAAAAGCGTGGGATTTTGCTGCAATAGTGGTAAGTGACATGTGTGTCATGTGACTGAGGAAAAACCTGCCTTTCCCCCTCCTTTAGGGGAGCTCTGCATCATATACTTAGTTGTGCTGAGTTTAAGGGTGGGAAGAATATGCCTAAAATGAGTGAGAAGTGAGAGCATATGAAGAATTTTCTCTCTTAATCTCATCATGTGTGTTCATGCTCTCAAAGACATTTTTTTTTTCCCCCCCTGTTTCCACTGGAAGGTTCTGTGTCACCACGCTGCTGCTCTCTTCTTTCTCCGGTAATGCTCTCCCTGGGGCAGTGACACTGGGGCTTGTCATTCTCCTGCAGAAGAATGTGAAGGAGTGCTTCCTGATCTCCTGGGATTTAGTATGCTTCTAGGCGAAAGCAACTCCTGTGATCTAAAATTATCTGATCTCCTTTCCTGGGTGCTGTTTCCCCTGGGGAGCTGGTCAAAATGCCCTTTTGGTACTTCAATTAGAGCTGAGCTGAGCACAGCATGGGGAATGAATTTAGTTCTAAACTCGGAATATTCTGCTTGAGAATAGAGGGTCATATTCTTCCTTTTTTGTGATTTTTAGACATAGGAATTCTGGTTCCTGTGAAAGAAAGCATTGTCTAATCCACAGTCATTTTATTGCCAGCAGAGACCATCATCACGATGCCTCAGGGAAGAGGCAAAAACCTTGTAACTGAAAGCAGCTGCTTAACTAAAGGGCTGAGTTTTGCTCTGGGTCACATCAGATCTTCCTGTGGGGTACCATGACCTTTTCTCTGGTTCTGACACCACCTTTAAGATGCCTCACTTCTCATACATTCTCGTCTGGTGACAGGTGACACATTGACATTGCCCTCTGAACAGTTGTGCTCTGAATGGTGGCATCTGATGTCCTGTGCTGGATTCCCATCACTGATCTTCAGTCCCTTTTGATCACAGCAGCAGATGCTTAGTCCAGCAGCCTCCAGAGTGAATCCCACTGTTCTCGCAGCCATCTTCAAGACTGGGAAAGTGAATGTGTCAGGGCAATAAGCTATGAATGCTTTGCAGCATGGTGAAATAGACAGGTGCGCACAGGAACGGTGGTGTTAGCAACCAGCTGTAATGAGAAGTACTGGGGTAGCTGGGCTGGGGGCTGATTTGGGAGCATGATGGCTGGTTTTTCCCTGTGAATCAACCCCTTCTTCTGTGGCTGTTAATTAAAATTGCTACAGACATATGAGTCAGGGACATAAAACAAGATTAAAGAAACACACGCAGTGTAATAAAAGACTCTCAAGAAAGTGTGGTAGCTGATTACAGCAAAAATATGCTTCTGGAGTCTAAAGGAGCATAATTTCTACATGACCAAGTTATGTAACTGGTCACGTAAATGCTCAAACTGCTCCTCCTCCCTCTGGGAGTTGGATCTTTCCAAGCAGTTCCCACTGTCATTTTTGCCATGTTCTGTGTAACACCGCATCCATTTCCTTTCAAGTTGAAATCAGTTAGTCTCAGTGCTCACATCTGCTTTCATTTTTTTTTCCCCAAAACAAATAAATAAATGAAAATATTCCCAGTGTTGTTTTTTTTGGTTTTTTTAAGAAAAACAAACCCATACTTCAGCATATATTCTGACTGGCCTACAACAAAAGCTCTTACAATCCTTGTTTAAATCCTAGCGTAATTTGTTAAGCTAATTTTTGTCTTTGTTGGCAAGACAAACATACACTTTCCTTTTGATTATGAATGAACTTGGAGAGATTTTACCTAGAAGTAATTTTATTTTCCGGTACTACAGCATGACCCGTGATTATTTTCATTTCTCTTGTTCGAGTGTTTTCTTAGAAGACTCGTCCAGCGTACCTGAAGACTACCTGATCAAGACATGAATCAGCATGGCTTTTCCTAACACAGAATCTTCTACTTTTATTGCTATTCCACCAAGCTGAGGAAAGAGTTTAATGCCTTTGGCTGACATTTATTCACAAGAATAAGCTGATCTGCACTGCAAATGGGGAAGGCATATCTGAGTCATCACATAGGCTAAATGACAACACCAGTCAGATTGGATTGCTTAGGCAAATGTGTCTTGTCACTTAACCCATGGCTCACTGAACTCTGAGGAGACTTTCTAGCACCTGCCCCATAAATTGATCCTAACTCAGGTCTATTGGTAACAGAACAACAATATTACGAAGGCACCGATCCTGCGAGGAATGGGAGGTGTGCTTTATTTCATGCAGTGGATGGTAACCCCATTGAATTCCTCTAGCCTTTCAGTGCACAAATCTAGAGACGTTTCCTTTTGGGATTCAAAGATCACTTGGGTGTCAGCTGTTGAGGGGTAGGAGGCAGGATCTCTCCTGCACAGCAACCTGACCTGTGGAAGGGGGCCTTCACCAGCATCTGTGAGAAAAATACTGGTACCCCTGGACTGATAACATTACACAGGCTGGTTGCTTGGAACCAAGATTACAGAACTAGTTTCTCTATAATTCACTGCCTAATCCCTTTGCTCTCTGAGATACAGCCCCACAGGTCATTAGCAACTAAAATGTGCCCTGAAATGCTCTTCTCTGAGCAGAAGATGCAGTGACAATGAAAGCTGAAGAATATTCCTGGGGCTGGAGGATTAAAAGTCTTGCCAGTACAAGGGAGTCAGCAGACTTCACCGGCAGAGAGAGCAGGGCTGAGATGGTCTCCTTGCATTGCTGTTGCTAACTGAAACTGGTCACAGACATGCCAGTTTTGTCCTATCACCCCCATGTACAGCACATACGAGGAAGAATGGTAGAAAACAACCCATAAAAGCAAAAAGGTTAAAACGAGCTAAACAGAATGTCAATGGCAAGTACAATTAACCACACACAAAATACATTAAGCTTGTAATTTAAATGTCTGAGATTGATTTTACATTAAATCCCTTCAGCAGATGGATCTGTGGTGGGAACGTATTGAATCCCCTGAAAGAAAGGCAAGCGTGTGTCTGGTGGTTTTCTCCTTGCTGTCCCAGTACAGCATCAGGTTATCACAGGAGCAATTTACACATTTAAGCACGTGTACTGAAGTAAATCGGACATTTGCATGATTCTATGGAAAATCTGAAGCCCATGAAGAAGCAGAATACTGCTTGCATGAGGATCTACAGTGTTTCCACCTGTCTGAAGAAGGGAAAGAGAAATGCCCTGGGAAGCAGTTATAACTAAAGAAAGAAATTTACACAGCCATGGGTTGCAGGTATCTGGTTTACAAGGTGCTTCCTTAGCTTGCTCACCTGCTATACAATTCCACAAACAGGGCTGCATTTCTGCTTGGCATTAATGTTAGCTCATCTTACACAGGGCTGAACTGAGCTTTGAATGAATTGCACGTGATTGCGCACACCAAGTATATGGTTTTTAATTCTTTTCTTCTTCCTCCAGGCTCCTCTCTTTGCCCACCCACTTCTACCTCTACTCCTTTTGAGCTATGCCCTGTTTAATGTGCAATTTCAACACGCCCAACCTACTCAACATACTTCTAATTATTGGGGGTGGGGGGTGTGTGGAATATTAACTAGGAATATATATTTTAATAGTGCCTACAGTTGTGACCTTGGTAAAGAAGGGGGGTTTTAGCTAACATAAAAAATATTTTAAAGAAGAGTGCCGTTAAATGCAGAAGTGTTTCTTCATTACTTTAATATTTATTTTCTGCTGATGGTTTTCATATCTTTTTAAATGCTGCTGTCTAGCTCTTCATCACACAGAAATAAAACATGTGCTTCACCATAGCATGTGCTGTATACAACTCCAAGTACCTGAAAAATATGTCCTAGATATTTTATTGACATTCTGCTATGTTTCTCATTTTGCCAAGGAACAGCAGCAAAACGTTGACATCAGAGGCACCAAGACTATACATCACCCTGCCACTAAGGTTGCACACATATCCCTGCTTCACTAAAGTTGATGGGAAACAGGTTTGTCCTACAGTTATTTCTTTTCTGAATACAGACTGTTCCTTTCAAACAGGAGGGGAAGGGAAATACTCCCTCTTACCTTTCTAAGTCTGAGAGCTACTTCAAAACCACTCCACACTTTCACCTCAAGTGTAACTGGGTGGTGCAAAGGAAAAGAGACAGTTCCTGGGAAACAGGACAAGCTTCAATTCAAGCACCTGGGAACGTGGATTTGCTTTGAATGAAGAGCTAAAGGCTGAAAAAATGGCTTTGTACAATGTCTCCTCCAACAGCAAACTCCAAGGCCTCACTGGGCTCCACCCTTGGTTATGGTGGTGGTTCAGTAACATATATCCCTGGGCAATGGGATGGTCTCAGACCTCTGAGAGACAGGATGGGGACAGACATCTTCTCCTTGAGGCAGTAGAAGTTTCCAAGGATCCTGATGGAATAAGTCATAAAGACATCTTTGAGGGTAATATAGAAAGTCTTCCAAACACTGTGCATTTGGATGTCAGCACAGGAATTATATAGATGGTGAAGAGGTTAACATGTGACCCTGGGCTATTAAAGGTCACAGGATTTTATATTCTACCATGACTACTTCTGTGACCTTGAGGGAATCATTTCTTATCTTAGGCAACATTCCTCCAGAGGTGAGCTATCTCTGAGACAGAGATAGATTAGCACCCTTTAGGATACCTGTATTAATTACATGAGATGCTCAGATACATGAGAGGAGTATTTAACACATATAAATATTGCTCCTAGGTGTGACTGAGACACTTTCCAGAGCTTGACTTTATGCAAATGGTGATCATGTATAAGGGACTGTGCCGGTGAGACCCACCATCGCCACAGCAGATGTGTTGTCTCAACATTGCTATGTCAGGAAACTCATGCCATCGCCACAATGAATGATCTATCTATACATTGTTAAGGCAGGAAGATAACACCACTGCCACAGAAGAGATTTACTTCTGCGTTGTTAAAGGAGGAGACTGACTGACACCATGGAGCAATGGGGGAGGCTGATCCTGCAAAACTCAACCAAACCCCTGTGCATGTGCCCAGCCCTGGGGTCAGGGGGAACAAGGTGCCCAAAGGCCCCTGAGGAATGTTGGGCACATACACCATTGCTGGGTGGAAGGTGTGGTTGAGCAGAACAGCTTGTAACAACTCTAAAAAACTGGAACCAACTAACATGGGACATGGAACATTCCCCCACCAGACTTGGAAACGAATCGAGCTATCGGGATGCCGCAGCTCTGGGGTGGTAGCTATTGCTGTAATTCTTTCCTTTCTTTCCATCTTTCTTTCCTTCCTTTCTCTCTTTATCTCTCACTCTCTCTCCCTTTGCATTCACAGATTTATCGTTGGGCAAATAAAGTTCCTTGGCTCTTGCCTCCATTTTGAGTCTTAATTCTGTTCCCGAGAATATAAATAGATCCATGCTCCGGCCTCAGACTAGCATGCCACATCATGACAGAAAAAAACTGTTGTATTCTGTCACCCTTTCACATTGAGTATAATAGGCAGCAATGTACAAGTAGAAAGACGACCTCTTTGACTTTACCTTCTATACAACGTACTACCGCTGCATACCTGCAAAAGGCTATCACGTATTGTTGAGAGAAGCCCAGGGCAAGTTTCACAAGAGAAGTCTGTTTTATGTCTTTATCAAAGAACGATGCCGTGGGAAAGCGAACCAGAAATGCCACAAGGAGATGTTGCAGGCAATTAAGTAAGCAGTGTTCTTGTTTGCATCCCAGCAGAGGAGACATGGAATTAACTGTAGAGGAGATTTTTCAAGGCTTCTAACTCCATGCATGCCTTGCAGTGAAGTTGTCATGATGAAAAAGCAAACACAAGATGGTGTGATGTGAAGGGAAGCAGCATAGGGTGTGGATGCTTAAATAGGTCTGTCCACACAGGGATAACAGGAATAATTTCAATCTTGGCTTTTATACTGTGCTTTGTGCTGTTTCTCTGGGCCCTTTTGCATGAGGCAGGCTCCAGCTTTTCTTTAGTCATGAACGACGTAAATCACCTTTGAGGGATTTTTTTGTGGAATGATATGACAATTTAGTCACTGGTGTCTTGATCCCAAATTCAGCAAGGATCAGCATAATTCTAGATGTCATGTACTAAGGCTAGTATGCTTTCAGCTATTTGTGGACAGTTGTACCCCCAAACCACAACTTTACTCTTTGTAGAATATTTTAAGCATGTGTAATCAGGCTGGAATTATGAGGAAATACTGCTATTTCATTAGAGCACATCAGCCTTTTCTTCAAGGCCTCATCAGTAAGGTTAAGCCACAAATGGAAAGATTTAGACAAGTATTTCTTCCTGCCTATTCTGTTATAAGAGATGTAAAACTCATGAAATGAATGGCAGCAAAATATTTGTGTGTGAAAACATACAGTGCCACTGAAGGAACATGGTGGTACGTCAAACTTATCACAAAAACAGAGACTCGAGAGAAGAAGAGGAAAGCGCTGGAGCATCTCTGATTTTAGAAAAAGCACACTGAAAGAAAAACTTTCATTGTGTATTAAAACGGGAATTATAATGGCAAAAGGTGACTCATAAACAATACTCAAATTCATTGGCATCTCTGATTTACTTGAAATGTATTTCGACGTACCTTCTTTTGTAAAAGGCAGTGTAATGCAGGCATGGGACTTGTGCCGGGATAGCGATAGGTGAGAAGTCAAGGCAAAGGAGAAGTTTTCCCTCCCCACCCTCTCCCCTTGTTCCCCCACTAACAGTGAAGAAGCTTCACCGCTTTGGAAGAGTTTATTAAAGAAATACTGGCTGCAACACAGCGATAGCTGGAGCTGCCCATATTCCTCCCTTTACACATGGTACAGCTATGTTCCACACTTTGCATTCTTGCAAAGTGGATATAGTGGATGGCAAGGATGTAGGGGGAATCTTTTGTTTTAGTGTCGTTAAGGTCAAGATTAACGTTAAGAAATCACTTTCCTCTCTGGGTCTTTGAAGCACTAACTAGCTTGTCAGTCATGTTGTTATACCTTAGTGTCTAGGCTTAAACTCTTAAAAATCAGAGAGTTACTTTCAGCATGCCATTGCTTGATCCCTTGTTTTCCCATGCTGAATGCTTTATGCGTTACAGAACTTGGAGAGCAAAGCAAGAGGGGATAATTACAGGGGATTTGACGTAGCTTTGCAAGCTGTGCTTTCAGCTCTGGCATTTGAATGGCTGGCAGTTATTTTCATTGGGGCCGTATCAGACATCCTACAGCCTGAGAGACAAAGAGACTGCCCTACCTAAGGGCATGTAATGCCAGCAATGACATTCAAAACCATGCTTGGGGAATCATTCTGTGCAGTGGCATCCATGCTTAAGTATGAACTTAACTGTGCTGAGTGGAGGTCTTGAAATCTAGCTCCCTATGCATGTTGTATGGTGCATATGGTCTCTGCTGTCTGATAGGGGAACACTGCCTCTCAGGAGCTTTGCTGGCCACACAGGTGAGTTTCCAGTTTGTCCAATTTGTATTTTGGTTTTGATGGCTTTTGGTTGCCCAGGCCAAGCCACCCAGAGAAATACTGATCCAAAAAATCTGAGTTTCTTGGCCAGGGGTAGTTTGATCTAGGGGAAACTGTTTGCTTGCATTGTGAGGGAAATCAGAGAGACATCCAAAATTAGTGGAGGTAAATACAGAACCGAGGTAATACCTGTGATGTGGCTGACAGCCAGTGGACGATGCTGTGAGCGAACTTTCTGAAGTCATCTGTTGTAGTACTATGTAAGCTCAGAGTGCTACACATAGTTCTTACCTCGTGGATTTCACTACCAGAGATATCTTTCTGTGAAGCAAAAGTCCTGCTTGAAGAGTAAAGCCCTTTTCTATCCCCCCATGTGTTGTGACTGGAGGGAAAAATATGCTGTCTTGACAGAAATTAATGGCTTGATAGTTTTGTAACCTGTGGTACCCCTAATGTGTTTGACTGTTTGGACATTTCAGATACTTAAAGGCAATGACAAGTTACTACTGTTGTTACGAGGAATTCAAATTATTCAAGTTATCCCTAGGGCAGAGATTAACCTGAATGACATTGCTAATGGACTATTTGGGTGACGAAAATTATAGGGAAAAAACCTAAGAATTAGCAGAGTGATGATACTGTTAAAGGTTTGGGATTTAGCTATATTTTTCTGATCAGAAATTCTGTGTGCCCATTTTGGAGGGATGAGGGTCACCTGGGTCAAAAGCTGTTCACACAAAAAGGCTGATTACCTTATGTACAATTTGTAAGGACGGACAAAAGAATCTTACGCGATGGTGGTGTTGTACGCAAAGGTCTTTTGCATATCCCAGAGCATGCGGGCATTTCCAGGAGTAATGGGTTGTATAAGCAACTGAAAAGCCTCATAAAGGTACAGAGCTGCTACACACAATATAACCTATCATTCTTTTGTCTTTGATGACACCATTTAGTAACCTAAAATTTTGGCTGCTTTCATGCATGTCCCAGATCAGCTGATGGAACATAAAGCTTATGGAGCACCATCATCCTGAGCGCCATCACAGGGCACATGCAGGGCAACCAGGGGATCAGGCCCAGCCATCATGGGGCTATGAAAGGCAGGTCCTGCTTGACAAACCTGATCTCCTTCTGCAACAAGATGGCCTGCCTAGTGGATGAGGGAAAGGCTGCGGATGGTGTCTAATGGGGCCTTAGTAAAGCCTTTGACACCATCTCCCACAGCATTCTCCTAGAGCAGCTGCCCATGGCCTGGACAGGTGTGCTCTACGCTGGGTTAAAAGCTGTCTGGATGGACAGATTTACATCCAGCCGGTGACCAGTCACAAGTGGTGTTCCCCAGGGCTCAGTATTGGGGCCAGTCCAGTTCAACATCTTTATTGACTATTTGGATGAGAGGATTGAGTGCACCCGCAGTAAGTTTGCAGATGACATCAAGCTGGACAGGAGCGTTGATCAGCTTGAGGGCAGGAGGCTCTGCAGAGGAATCTGGACAGGCTGGAGCGATGGGCCCAGGCCAGTCGTGTGAGGTTCAGCAGGGCTCAGTGCCGGGTCCTGCCCTTGGGTCACACCAGCCCCACGCAGCGCTACAGGCTGGGGCAGAGCGGCTGGAAAGGGCCTGGTGGGAAAGGGCCTGGGGGTGCTGGGTGACGGCCGGCTGGGCAGGAGCCAGCAGTGTGCCCAGGGGGCCCAGGTGGCCAGCAGCACCCTGGTTTGTGTCAGAAACAGCGTAGCCAGCAGGAAAAGGGCAGTCATTGTCCCCTTGTACTTGGCAGGTGGCACCTGGAATCCTGTGTTCAGGTTTGGACCCCTCACTTCATGAGGGGCATAGAGCTGTTGGACTGTGTCCAGAGAAGGACAGCAAAGCTGGTGAAGGCTCTGGAGAATAAGGCTTATGAGGAGCAGCTGAGGGAACTGGAGTTGTTTAGCCTGGAGAAGAGGAGGTTCAAGGGGATACCTTGTTGCTCCCTACAACTACTTGAAAGGAGGTTGTAGGCAGGTGGGGGCTGGTCACTTCTCCCAGATCTCCCAGATGATGAGTGATAAGACAAGAAGAAATGGCCTCAAGTTGTGCCAGGGGAGTTTTTTTGCATATTAGGAAAACTTTCTTCACTGGAAGGCTGGTGAAGCACTGGAACAGGCTGTCCTGGAAGGGGGTGCAATCACCATCCCTGCAGGTGTTTAAAGAACACATGGGTGTGGTGTTTAGGGACATGGCTTAGCAATGGACTTGGCAGTGCTGGTTTAACAGCTGGACTTGATGACCTTATAGGTCTTTTCCAACCTAAATGATTCTACAGTTCTATGATACTCAGCTGTTCTGAGTAAAAGGCATGACATGTCTTGATGTTCAGGACAAGGATCACCTTGCTCCTGATCAATACAGGTATTGCTTTTATTTTGTCTTTTGATTTATTAAAGACCCCTGACCACATTGCGTTGCATCAAAACATAGGGAAAATACCGCTGCTCTTTTTTCCCCTTCTATTTAATCACTGGTAGCTAATAGTATACTAACTGCAGAATTCCTGAATAACACTTAAGAGTAATGATTCAGTATTGTCAGGTGCATTCTTGTTCAAGATGCATAAAAGGAATTCCCAGGATATCCCTAGACTCTTCTGAAAAATATATATGATCTTGTTTTTCAAAATGCCATAGAACACAGGGATATCATCAGCAAATAGTTTCAATGACAACTAAAATGTTTAAAATAGTTCTGGATTTCAGTTAAAATTGGATGTTATTTTTTGTCAAGACCTGCAAATGATGTTTTGAGCTGAAAACTGAAAAAATTATTTTTCAAGATTTTGGAAGCAGCACAGATTTTATTTAAAAAGAATAGTCAGTAGAAGAAACCTTGCCCGCATCAAAATGAAAATACGCTGTTTACCTCTGCTCTCTCAAAGATAATACTCTAGACAGTATATGCTTCTTTAAAAAGGCTATAAACTTGCATTTATTTTTCTCCATCAGGTCTTAAATTTTAAACCAGGGACTTATCAGTAGGTAGTACCTGCTTCTGAGTGGTGTTTGCTGGCCTGTAACTGCAGCATTGATTGGAAAATAGGTTGCAGAAACTGATGCTCTCTGCTTAAACGTTAAATGTACGTATTTCAAGACATAAGACATTTCAAGTTATGAGTTGCCATTGGAAAAAGAAAAGAACAATGTTTGGAGTAAGATACTTCAATACAGCAAGCTTGAAAGTCTTCAGGTAATTCATTCTTGTGCTTAATAAGCATATGCGCTTGAATATGTTTGCCTGCTTGGGTTTTGCTGCTTTTTTAGTCTCAAAGTGAACTCATTAATAAATTATGGACCTTATAACTAGATAGGAACCGTGATTTCAAAATGTTCATATTTTAATTCTAGATCTGCTATTTAATGTAGTGTGCAAGCTGCTAACAGAGCAAAGTCAGTGGAAGTCACACTGCATTGGCAAACTGAATGTGTTGCTGGTGCTTTTGTCTCTGTCCAAAGGTGCCTGAAGTCAATCATGCAGGTTGATACAGGCTGTCACAGAAGAATCAATCAATGACCAAATGAATGCAGCATTGCCAGGGTCTCCGACATTTGTAGGTCTTATTGTGGATTGGGGTTTATAACGTTCTGGCTTCTTGATTTGTGTCCTTTCAGCATTGGCTTAATACAGAATTGCTTTTTCTGCATCTACAAAAGCTAGGAGGGAATGAGAACATCTGAACACCAGAAAAGCACAAAGTTACATATATTGACTAGATATATTTGACTGGAAGTCCTTCTTTTGGTAGAGGCAGTGTGAACTAATGAGTGACTCAAGGCTGGTGGAGTAGATTTTCTATGGAATTCGGTTGCATGTAATATTTGCAACTACAGGAGACTAGTTTCGACAGCACAGGCATTGGTTTTTTGTCTTCGAGTCCTACATGGGAAAATACAAATACACCCTAAATTTCCTTTTTCTTTTGCACTCCGTGACTAAGGCAGAGTGCACTTCAGCATCATGTCTGAAACACCATGAAATCAGAACCTCACCGACTATCTGTTCCTAAAAAGGAAAGTCCATCTAACTCTTTTTTTATTGTGAGGGTTTTTTTCTGTTGTGCCTTGTTTTTAATTGTTGTAGCACCGGGCATTCTCTCCAATAATTTGAAAGAGCTTCAAGAAATTGTAGATATTTGAGAAGGAAAACTCAAAGCTTCTCAACAGCATGAAGGACATTGAGGTTTTCTTCCTCCATGGTGAGGGGTTGGGGTCAGGGCCCACTCTGGCTGAGCCTGTTCCCACGGAGGGACAAGGAGGGTGAGGGTGGTGAGAAGCTGCAGGGGCAGAGCTGCAGGGTAGGGAGGATGCAGAGCCCTGGACCATGTGTGCTGTCAGCTGTTTCAGCTAATCCTTGGGCTGAAGGAGACAACCGAGGCCACTGCCAAGAGTATGTGGGTCACAGCACACTCTTCTTTCTGAATTCCTTCCTCTGTGGTGGGAACAGCAGCCAAGCTCAGCTGGACACAGTCTGTTTAGCTAGCCAGTGGCCAGAGTGTCTGTGCTTTTAGTGATTTCTGGCAGTCTGCCACCTGAGAAAACTGTTTGTTGTATCTCAGCCTAATTGACTTGTGTGTCCCTGGCTATCCAGGACCTCTTCTCTTTGAAAACTAATTATCATCAGAGAAGCAGTTTTGTCAATGCTGGAATCAGTTCCAGGAACAAATCTTGCTTTCTCATGTGTTACAGCTTTTAAAACCTCCAGTATCTTTGGTTTGTGTGAGTTTTGCAGTTTCTAACAGAAAAGGACAAGGTTTTGTTGCTGTACCTGTTGTTTTTTAGAAGACACAGTATCACTCTGTATCCTGTACGGCAAATGTTAGAAGTAAAAAGAACAATCCTGGTTGGAGAAAGATTATCTCTGAAGTAAACTCTTAAATTGTGCTAAGATGTTCTCCCAAGTGCTGCTCCAAATGGCTGGCATAAGTCACTGTGGATGAGACCTGGCAGCTAAAAGCATACATGGACGCAGTCCTTCATCAATGTCAAATACCAAGTGTGAACACTGAGTGGAAGTCACTAAGATGGTAGGAAGCCCCATGAAAACTGCCTACAGCTACACAGGATAGTATGCATGCAAAACAAAAGGGAAAATCAGGCTAACAGGGACTGATAAATGGCCCTTCAAACCCAAGAAAAAAATTAATCTGTCGCCATAAGATGATTACAGATGTCAGGTGGTTTGGGTTTCTCCATGCGGATACTCCATTAATATACACCACAGTGTCCACCTGACCTGCTACCATGCTCCACCCCTGGATCCCCACTCTTGGTGGAGTGACCAACCCTTGCTGCTCGTTGGCAGGAACTGTGTGGCAGCTGTGCTCAACAAGCCTCAACTCCTGCAAGTAGAGTGAACTGCCTTTATTTCTTTCCGAGTGTTCACGTATCCACCCTTCTAGGTGACCATCCCATGGACGGTCATGTTGGGTGTGTAGAATGGAGGCAGGAAGCATGGTCTGTGAGTGCAGTGATGCAGACTGCAGACTGCTGTCCTTGCGCGTTACAAGACCTGCTGGGGAAGTTCAGTGAAGTTGGAGAAAACACAGCACCCATGGACATTTTTTCTATATTGCAAAATTATCTGCAGATTATTATGATGAAATAGGCTGTGGACTTGGAAATAAAGTTTTTGCAAAAGTAAGTGAAAGGAAAAAAGCCACAAAAGGCTAATATAAGATCTACTGATAGTGTGTGTTGATGTTACACAGCAGCATAACAAATGTCAAGTAGTATTTGGGAAAAAGAAGGGGAAAATAAGCCCACTTGGAAAACTGAGGACAGGATGAAGAAAGCGGTGGCCATCTATACTGGAGGAAAATAGATTATTTCTGTGAACATATATATTATTTTGGCTGGGAATCAAGGAGTATTCTATTTTAGAGTGAGCTGTGGTCTGCCTTGGTTCTGTTTATGTATCTCTAATGATCAAAAACACATTGAACCTTTGCATAACTTCTAAATAACACGTGGCCATTACTTTTCTGGACCCTTGGACTTCTGGAGACATTATGTGGTGTGGTCATTGTCTGCATGATGTAAAATTCCTTATCTAGGCTCAGCGAACCTTTTGCTTCATGCAAAACAGGCTACATGTAAGTATATCAACTGCTCTTCCATCATCTACTGTCATTTGTGGAAGGTGAACTCACTTTGGAAAGATGAGTGCTAGGAAGGTCTACCATTGTAAAAAGAAGTATTAACAACATTCATGATTAAATTTCAGATTTTGGGGCACTACTCTGCCAAACCAAATGGCAGAAGGAGAAATGTTGTGATGGATGCATGCTATGGTGTCAGCCTGTTTGGAGCCACCAAAGGCAAGTTCTGAAGAAGCAAGTGTTTCTCCAGCTGGCTCTTCCCTTGAGCCCCAGCTGCTGATGCCCCGGCTGCAGACAGCTGTCTCAAGCTGGGATTGCAGCCCCTTAAAAAGGCTGATAAAAATGCAGGGCCACCCAGATAAAACAGAGAGATTGTCCAGGGCCTGTCTCCTGCAGTGGGATATCAGGCTTGCCTTCATCTCACTACCAGCCTCGGAGCTGCTGAAGCAATGAAGGCAGGCCCAATGAAACTGCAATTCACTGATCAGGCAGTGACCGAATGAAGGAGTAAGTGGTTACAGCTTTCCCTCGGGCAGCATTCCTAGTTTCTTTCCAAGATTGATTTGTGCGTTTCTCCTCCCAATGCTCAACCCTAAAAAGACATCTTCAGAAATGGCCTCTCTGGCCATGTCTCCTGAAGGACAGCAGCTCACCCTGCTCCACGTTTGCATTGCATGGCCAGGGCATGGGCACCAGACCAGAAACCCTTCCACCACACCATCTCCAGAGGGCTTGTTTCAGTTTTGTGCCAGCCCTCACCTCGGGCGCTGGAGTGTGCAACGGTGACACTTGGACAATGGAGGGAGCTTTGCTGGCTTCCAGGATTCAAAAGCTGCATTTGTTCTTGACTTACCTGGCTAACAGCTGGGCAGTGGGCTTAAAAGCGGTTGTGTGGGCTCCTCCCTTTCAATTAGAAAAATAAATAGTTATCATAGACGAGGGTGAACAGCTGTCTGCATGTGTTTGGACTGGTGCACAGACCAAGCACCTGCTGGTTCAACAGATGAAACCGAGTGGCTTAGACCTCTCCATTGGCCTTGAGCCACCCAGCCAAAAGGATCTGGCCTTTATACCTCGGGAGCTGGGCAGAAGTCTAAGGATGATCTACTTTGCTGCAGGTCTCTAGAATCTTTTGGTTTATAAAACACACATTAGTTAAGGTCATTGTGTTTGCAGTCGTGGAAAGCTCTTTAGCCTTGTTAAAAGAGGTGACATGTACTCTCATCTTTAACATCTGTCAGGCTGGAAAGACAAATAAAGCCATGCAAGAGACAGAGTTCACTGGAAAGATGTGCTGAAGGGGGCGATTGCCTTTGTTTGTGGGTCTTCACATGGCCATGAAAGAAGGCAAGCTCTTAGGAGCATCATAGTAGTTTCTGGGGTCCTTGAGGGACTGAGACTCTGGCATAAGCTTGCAGAAGGCAATCTTTGTGCACATGCACACACAGGTATGGGGGGTGGGTAAGGGTGGTGGTAGGCAGATGAAGGGACTGAGAAGACAATGTTGAATATGACTTGCCCAAGGTCGTGGGGAAAGTCAGTGGCAGAACTGTCCCAACCTCTAGAATGAGACTTCACTACTTTGTTGGAGGGTTATGAAGCCGCTTTGTCCCTGCAGCGTTTCTAGCGTGTTGCTGTACTACATAAATGACCTTATGTCAAGAGAGAGGAAAAAAGGGGAGTTTCTGTCAATCAGAAGGTTCCCTATGACGGACACTGTGACCTCCAGTTAAAGCCACAGAGGAACCATTTCTCACTAACCATCTGCAGCAGTAAGAATCTTAGCAGAACGCTTTCATCTCTGCAGCCGATGAGTAAGTGCCGTTGCGTGATACCGTGTGAATTATGAAGCTCGAACATTCTGTTGTAATGTGAGATAAAACCTGGGGAACGCACAGGCGGCATCCATGCTGTGCATTGTTGCTCTTGTACCTGTTCAGTCCTGAGTTACCTCCTTCCCGTTATACACATAGTTCATTTCACCTGATGTTTTAATCTCTTTTTATCTCTTTGATTAATGAAGAGTGCGTGTGCCCTGTGTTAAGGGAAAAAAGCCAAGAGCTTGTTTCCAGGTCTATTCCGAGTGTATAAGGAGTGAATCTTGTAGAATATCAATGAAGCTAAAGGAATGATGAAAGGAAAAGGAAGAATGGTGAAAATGGAAAAGGAGAAGTATTAATATTTTGAGACCTTGTTCTTTTGTCTTGTAAAAAAGTACATTTTCACAAGTATAATGAATAATCCCTAACAGGAATTCCGGAACTGGTACTTGATTTGTGTTGTCAGAAGCATTACAGAGAGCAGAAATGATGCTTTAACACTTTTGGCCTCATTTCCTCTCATTTTTGTACCCCATTTTTGCAGACAGGCACACAGCAGTGGCCACCAGTAATGCTGGTAGCACCCCACTTACTGGTTTTCCAGGTGTGAATCTGAGCCTGCACCATAAACAGAGTCTGGAGCAAGCTGCTGGGCACTCAGCCACCTCCTTGGCTTTCTCAGCATGGGAGCCAGGGAGGAAGTGGCTTTGCTGCTGGTGGCTTGGAGGAGCTTCCCTGGGTCTGGCTGCTTTGCAAGGAGCAGGCCTTGCTTCCAGCTGGTCCAGAGCAGTGGGTGATTTCTCTGTCGGCTTTGCAGAGGTTGAGCCTGAGTATGACAGTCCAGTTACTGGAGGTGCACCAGCACGTGTGCTGCTATGGGTAGGGAGATTGTTTGTCAGAGAAACAAAGGTCCCTCTCTGTCTTCCCAGAACCAGCAAGCTTCCAGCTGGAGTGGGAAACATAAATATAAAATGAGGTATAAAAGCACACCCAGTCTACCACAAGGCAGCCAGTCTTATGAAATATTTTTATTCATTGTCCAAGTTATGCTTTGTCCCTGCTCAAAAAAAACCCTTCAAAATCTTCTTTTTCCTATAACTATCAGAATGAAACCCCCCAGAATTGCCTTCCAATATCTCCAGCACCAGCTTTCTTTTCCTAGGACTATACAGCAATCTAAAGAAGTATTTGGTGGTGAGACAACCTTTACGGTCATTTAAGTGCAGTTCTTATTTTGAAATCAGAATAGTTGCCACATACACACACACTGCTTACTGGTCAACTGCAAGCAGCTTTGTGCGTATCTACAGATTGTAATATTCTGGCAAATGTTATGGCTAGGCCAAATAATATCAGAATTTAATTTAGAATGTGGAACAAATGGCAAGTTGTCTCTTCATTTTTTTTTTTTTCCCCAGGCTGCTTAGCAGAAAATGTTAGTAATCACCTGATAGTAATCACCTGGTGTTAGTAACCACATGAACTGAAAGGGAGAGGTTTTCACTAACTGCAGTAAAATTCTACCTCTGAAGAAAACCCACAATATTCTAAATGATCTGACCGTTAAATGAAAGGGCATCGATTAAGCAGACTTGAAAGCAACATTTCAGGTAAATTTTTAATTACTCCAAAACCAGCTTTTGAAGTGTCAGGTTTAATAATTTATGTCTATGCATCCTGAACACAACATTCAGACAACTTCTGAATTACTGGCTTCAGTGGAGTCGGGATCTGAAAGACCTTGAGTAACTTTGCCAGTAATGGGTTAGTTCCGGGCGGTTAAGTCAGGCATGTACAGAATAAATGAGTGATAACACACAAAGAGATCAAGACTCAATAAAACCCCAAAATAGCCAAAGTGAGGCAGGGAAGTTGAGAAACAAAGCAAGGTCGGTGTTACAGAAGTGATCCAGTAAGTCAGATTTAAGTAGAAAATACTATATATTCAGTTTTGATGTTTTGTCCTTACTTTGATGGAGTTCTCGCGACTTGTTCCGTTGCAAGAGCTTCATTAGACAGAGCTTTCCGGTCGGCGTTACAGTGCACCACCATTTAGCCAGTGGTAGAAACCTGCTGGTGAATACCCTGCGGGGCTTGCTTTCCTGTCCTACTTTGGCCAAGTCCACAGGGAAAGTGAACCTGCAGTTGCACAAGGCTGATGTAAGCCATGAGGTTTCACATCTCAAGTGCTGGAAAATTCTAGTTTGGGCAGACAGAAAGATTTCAAAAGTCACCTAGGATGTTCATTACTGCGGATCATTTGTTTTTGAATGAGCTTCCCTCTGGAGAAATGGAGTAATTTATCGGATGATGAGGAAGTCCAGTGAGTTTCAGCTCTTGATAACCTGCTGAGTTGTCACAGAAGTCTGTGGTCACAGCAAACTTAGAGATCCCAGCCAAGATCAGGACATCACCTACTTAGGAGCCATACAAAGATGGAGCAGTTGAATCTCTGGGAACATAAAACCAAGCTCCTTCACTTGACTGAGTTACTTCTTTCGATTTATGCGTAATTAAGAGAGCCTGAGCACAGCCCAGAAGGCATCTCAACCAAGGATCAGGTCAGCCCTGAAGTGGTCAGGCAGTTGGACTGGATGATCATTGTAGGTCCCCTCCAACTGAGAATATTCTATGCTATTTTATTCTATATATCTTTGAAAGCATAATTACCTGTTGAATGAAAGAGGCTTTCTAAACATTTTTTCATAGTTTGTTTGTTTTGTTTTACATTGGGAAAGGTAGCTGTGCTTACTTAAGCAGCAGTCTTATACAGAAAATACAGGCTTTTTGGAGTGCTTGGGTGTTTTTTCCCTGCTCTGTAGGCTTTCAATTTTTTGATTCCCCCCCCACCTCCTCGAAATATAATGATATCTTAAGTAGGGTTATAATATGCTAGTGTATGCTAAAAAGGGAAACGTATGAAATGCTGAAACCAACAGAGTATTATGGACTGTTACTGAATACGACGGTACATTACGGAATGTAATATACCTTTCCTCTCTGCTTCACTGCTACATTCAGTCAGGGTGCTCTTTTAGCGCAGCAATGGGAAATGACAGCAGCATGTGTTAGGAAGCCCATTATCAACTTGCCTAATGGTTCCATGCTGCAATCACTCATCTGTCATCTTGGCAGCCAAATGTTAATGTGACATCTGTTATACCTAATTCCAAGCACTATCCAGAATGTCTCTGCGCACAAACAATTTATCCTGCTCACAATATCAATTTCCCAAAGAATACGCCATTTCCATAAACAAAATGAAGTTATTTATTGGAAGGAAAAATATTAAAGGAGTAAGGGTAACACCCCTACAGGCTTCCAGCCAGCATTTGGAACATCTGAGGGCCTTTTCCCATGTGCTTATCTAAACAAGCCCACCAAATATTCAGTGAGATTCCTGACTGCAGCTCTAAGAATGAGCTTTGATGAGTTTCTAAATCAGCATTAAACAGATGGAATTACAGTGATGTCTTACTAATGCATTAGATGGCAATCTCCTGCTAGAGCAAACAAATTTCCAGTGGTCACGAGGGAACCAGCCACTCTGCGTGGTTTTCCTCATTGCATGTCATAATTGATATGATAGGTGCTAGTAAAATATTTCATCACCAGTCTTTCAAGATGAGGTTCTGTCTAAGCTGTATTAGTGTCACCTGTTTCCATAAACCATTTTTTTTGTACAAACATGCAAGGACTATCGGCCTGGCTAAGCAGCATGCCAAAACTGCTGGCGTCTGTAAGCATACCTGCACTTTCCCCTACTTGTACATCAAAAAAGAGGTTCATTCTGCCAAACTTCAGATTTTATCTTCTTTTTTTGCTCCTTCCTTACCCCATTGAATATGAGTGAGGGGATGACATGCATCGAGTATGTTTTCTGGCAGAGCATGTCATTATTTTCCATAGCTGTGTTTTGACTCAGTCACAGTATATTGAAAATGTTCAGTGCAGTGGGTTACAGAAACCAGCGTGGGGCGGACCTTTCACCACAACTTTTCTGGGTTTCTGGTTTTCCCCATGAATCCCTGATAACTTCACATCTGGCAAAGACCTGGATTCCACAGTCCCTGAAGAACATGTGCTGGAGAGGCAGAAACACACCGGACTTGAGATACCCCAGCTGCTGTGCAGACCACGGTGGATACCACTGAAAGTGGGTATCTTAATTTGTGGGCAGGATGAGAGTCAGCAATTGTCAGTTAGAGAAAATAAGTTCAGGGAAAATGGTCAATCAGAGCATCTTCAAAGCCAGGAGCAAATCTAATTAGCATGGGACAGCTGGAGACAAAAAAGTTAGCGCACCTAAGGCAGAAAATCTTTCTGAACACACAAACTACTTTCCCCACCACCAGACTCTCGGCCTCTGATAATCGTCACCACTGCTTTGTGACGCTGTGGCTAAGAATGAATGTGGGTAGACAGCGAAACGTAAGAAATCATTCTCCTGTGTGGGTCACCTGCATTTTATTGGTGAAATAAACACAATTGATTCTTTCAGTGTTGTTTATCATTAAACAAATAAAGCAAACTCTGCCTGTACCTCTTGATGTAAAAATTGAAAGAAATTAAAAAAGATAGGATTGTAAGGTTTTAATTAGTTTTATCAGGAGTTTGCATGAACTATAGATGGTGTGATGATATGCTAAATGCATGCATCTGCTGTTTCAATTTAATGTTTTAAAAACCTTATGCAATAATTCTAAACTGTTGAAGGAATTCTTGTGATTTCTTTTCCCTATTTTAAAACTGTCATTCTAGATGACATATTTCAGCAGGATGGTGGCTGTTTTAGTTTCAACTCATCTACATTTCTTAATAGGAATTGCTCCACCAAAACCAAATTACAGATCCTAGTAAAGATATCTGTCCCCTGAGAAGAGTGTACAGGAAAAAATAATTTTATAGTAAATCAGTAAACTATTTCAGTGCTTCCTTAGTTATGTATCTCGCCACAGTTATACAGCCAGACCCAAGAGATTAAGCAGTACATTGCTTACCCCACTGTGAACTTTTGTTCGCTAATGATAGGGGGGGTGTGAAAGTGCTGGTTTTGAGGCCATAAGTACATGATCAATTAAACTCTTCTTTGCAGACTTCAGTGAAAGAAAAGCTTCCACCATGATCATTTATCTATTTGTATCACTTTTCCGCCAAGCAATAGCCAGTGATCAGGAGCACACTGAAAGCTGTTTACTTTAATGAGTGTTTAAGGACAAATAAGAGGCTTCATTCATTTATTTTGCCTTTAAACAGTGACTAATGGGGTGATTTATTGAATAATCCCAGAGGTTAACCAGCTAACACATTTCTAAATGTTACCTCCCTTTTACACTTCTAACATTAGTTTCAGCCTATTTCTTGTACCTACAACAACCTGCAGTCCAATATGGGCTCACCCAAAGCCTCTTGAAACAACTAGGAAGGTATTTGTCTGGGCCTTCCTCTTACTGGGGAAACAGCAGCATTGGGACTGGAGGCTTGCCGGCATCACCTGCTACAACCAGGTTCAGCACATGCACTTCACTATGGAAAATGATCTCAGGTGCCTCTGGTCATGGCTGTTCGTTTCATTCATGAAAGGGTTGTAATTGGGCAAGGAGCTACACACCAGACATGTCCTCCTGGGTCTGGGGAGAAGTAATGGAAGATAATGAATCATTAAGCAAGAGCTGAGGTCCACAGCTCTGCAAATATGTAAGCCAGGCAGCTCTGAAGGATCAGTGTTTAGATACGAATTAATGTCAACAATATTGCCCTACATGTATAGTTTGCATTTTTCACGGTTTATGAACTAACTTACTTTTACTGTGTTTAATTAGATTCTGATTTTTTTTTTTTTTTAAAGGGGGTGGGTGGGGCAGGGGGCACACAGCCTAATCTGCCCTGATTAAAATTTTAATCGTGGCTTCATGAGAGAGTCATCTAGACTTAATGGTTAAAGGCATTTCTTTAACATAGATTGTTTCAACTGCAGGCTGTGCATTCATTCAAGAACTTGCCATTTTGAACACGCTTTTAATGCCAATCCTTATTTGCATAGTGAGGCGGTTTTAACTCAGATAGACATGTGAAGTGCGGAATACAAATGCTTCCACAAATTGATTTTCTTTATTAGACTGTTTGAGTTTCAACAGCTCAAAGAGACCCATGGTGCAGGCGATGCCAACTCAGCAAAAATTCTGACACAGATAAATAGCAGATGGAGGATGAGAGAGGGATGGACTTCATGACTAAGTGGTTTGTGAGTAGCAGCTCCTTTTCAAAAATGATTTGGTTAAGCTCTTAAATCAATGATTTCCCGGAAATGGAAGGCTGCTTCAGGAGGAACAGTCTCTTCTTGCATTTTAAATGCTGGTGATGTCTCCTTGTTCACTCTTGTTATACGATATAGACCAGGAAAACACCTGAGGTTCCTTCCCAAGTCCTAAAGTCTATTTTGCAGAAGTATAAGAGCAATTGTAATTTTGACCTGGGAGACAACTAGCCAGAGAATCGTTAAGAAGGTGCATCATTTAGGTGGAAAAAAACAGGTTCTTCCAGCAAATGGTGAACTTGGTTACTGAGTCAGCAGCATCACTCCAGCACATTTGAAGAGGAAGGTAAGCACCTCTTTGTTTGAAGGCCTCAACTCATCCTCCTAGAGGCAAAGTATTGAAAGGAAGATATGGAACAATGTCAAAGAGTCCCTGAGCATGCTTGGCAGAAAGAGGGAAAGAGTAGGGGTTGTTTAGGGACAAAACAATAGCCTGGGGGAGACAGGAAAACACTCACATATTTAAAAGGCTACTGAGAAGAGGAACAAAATAGATCATTCTTGGTGTCCCATGTGAACAATAGGAAGCAGTAAGTTTAAAGTAGCAAGAGAGGTTTCAGGTAGTTAGACCTGGACAGTGGGGCATTTAAAATGGAGTAGACTGTGGACAGAGTGTGATGCGCAAGTGCTGAGCATTCAAAAGGAAAGATCAGGCAAACACCTCTGCTTTTCCCTTCACTAGGTACTGGATGGCCTCTCAGTGATGTGTTTCTGCTGACCCATAGATGAACCGGACGTTGTTTTGTGAAATGCAGAGAATTGTTAGATCAGCTAGGAAACAGCTGAATTCTAGCTGAATCTGTTGATACTATTTTTTGTGCCTTTATAGTCTGCCCTTACTTCTTCCCTCTGTCATTCTTTGCAGCAGGGACAGCACGAGGAAGGACTTGACCCTAGATGCAGAGCTGCCGACTGTCAGCTTCACTCTGCATCCCTGTGTTTGTCTGGCAGGTGCTTGTGCGTGCTTGAGCGAGGGCAGGGGGGTAAAGAGCATCGGAAGAACCATACCCTAGCTCAGTGCAGAAGAAGACAGGTGGAAATGGCCATCGAAGGGCTCTGACTGACCAAGCCCAGCAGGGCTTTAGGAGAGGCAAACACTGCTCTCTTGCTCATTTGGTAACAGGCGATCAGAAGGGATGGTGTGCAAAGGGTCAAGTACAGAAGAGGTACAGGGTGGTGACTTAGCACGTCATGTGCTACAGCTCTGATTTCTCATTCAGATCAGCTCTGTAGTAATGAGAATAAGAGGAGGTAGAACATGATTGCTGCTGTGAAATGGCCTAACTTTATAAAGACAGAATGAACGGCAGAATTTTGACATCTGCTCTTCAGTTTTATAGATGAAACCTTGCCGTTCTTAAAAGACACAGTCATTTGTTATTCCACTGTCTATACCAGACTTCACTGCAACTTTTCCCCCTCCCTGTACGGTTAGCAAGAATAAAATTTTAGGAAGCAAGATGACACAGTGGAAATATTCCTTAATCTTCTCAGGTTTTGGAATGGAATGGAAGATTAACAAATATCTACTATTAGTACCTTTGTCTCCTCTCCCCCATGCTGTTGCTGCAAGCAGCCTCTTGCAGTGGAAAATGTAGTCTGAAGTCCTTTTTCTTTGAAAATCAATAAAACTCATTGTTTGCAAAGAGGCACATAAAGGCACTGTTTGGTTATGTTACTGTCTGTGTGTGGAGCAGGAAGACTTTAGTGTGGGACGTAACAGTTTTGGTTTGTCTGGAATGACCTCTCAGGCAGCCCACTGTGCGGGTGCGTATTTTCCATGCCAGGTGCTGGAGATGCTGTCTGGGAAAGGGCAGGGGGATTAGGCGCAAACTTCAGTGTGTCTATCTCTGAGACAGCTGTACTCCGTGTTTAAACAGTACGAGGAAGAAAGTGTCTCTTGGGTGTAGTCACGGGATTAGACCTGCCATGGGAATGAGCACGTACTTGAGATTATTTGAAGGTGCTTTTATAATGAATGCCCATTCAGGAAGGGAAACAAAGCTGAGTTTGTTAGAAACCTCCCTATGGCTTTACGTAGAAGGAAATCCAGACTCTGGCTGTCCTTTGCACAAGAGAGAGAGTTAAGGTGAGGAAATCCTGGGCAGAACTGGGTTCTGGGAAGCTGTAGGAAGCTATCTTTGGAGGGAGGGCACAACTTTCTTTCTTTGGGTAGGCAGGAGTTCAGCAGGAACCAGTGAAAGGTGACATGTTTCAAGGATGACAAGTAGAAATTTTGCATTTGGTGGAGGCAGCTCATGAGGAGGTGTGTGCAGCCTGAGTCGTTCCAGCAGCTCAATCACTGCAGATGGCCTGTGGGACAAGGGAGCCTGTGGCACTGCAGGGACTGTCAGTTTGCTTTGTTCAGCACATACCACCACACTCGGGGTGGGGGATGACTTTACAGGGCTGGTTCAGGTGTTGTTGTTGCTATTTTCCCCTTGCAAGGACGTTTATCCGTAGGCGGCTGTAGTTCTTTCTTAAGTGCATATTATAAACAATTTGCAGACAAGGTGGATTTCACATCAAATTTACACATGTACAGGTCCTTGAGCGCCAATGGTGCTTTATTAACTGGCTGTGTGAGCTTAATATTGCAGTTCACGACAAAAGGCAAGCTCCCAGGTCACAGGAAAACCGCACTCCTAAAGCGTTCCTCGGACCTTTCAGGTCAAAGTCTGTCTTCTGCCTGTCTCCTTCCTGAAAATAGATCCTACAGGTTTAAGGGCAATGAATCTTCCAGCTGATAAACTGCTATTTTTGAGTATTTGTTACACAGCGGTTTGGAGGTATGTCCAAGGAGATCATTCAGGAGCAAAACTAGGCTGTATGTCTGTGAATGATGACTGCTGGAAACCAAAGTTGATAGAAAACTGTACCAAGTATGGCCAAATGGAACCTGTTGTGGCAGTGACTAAAACAATTGCTCAGCTGCATGCACACCACACCTAAGCAGTTAATGAATTAACTCCGCAATCTGCAGTTTGGCAGATGAGAGTGATAACAAAAAGGGTACAGTTCATACATGCAGGGAGCACAGTATTTCTCAGCATTGTCTCCTCCAGGAAGCAAAGCATACATCTAAGCTGACTCTAGAGAGAGCACCCACTTCTCCAGAACAGGTCAACAGAGCAATGGACATTAAGCTTCCATTCAGACAAAACCAGCTTTTGTTATGGGGGAAAAAATTTGTCATCCTCCATAGGTCTGACACAGAATCATAGAATCATGGAATGGTTTGGATTGGAAGAGACCTGAAAAATCATCTAGTTCCAACCCCCACTGCCAGGGGCAGTGGCATCTCCCACTAGACCAGGTTGCTCCAAGCCACATCCAGCCTGGCCTGGAACACTTCCAGGGACTGGGCATCCACAAGTTCTCTGGACAGCCCGTGCCAGTGTCTCACCAACCTCCCAGTAAGGAATTTCTTCCTAATATCTAATCTACATCTACCTTCTTATGGTTTAAAGCCATTATCCCTTGTCCTATTACAACAGGCCCTGCTAAAAAGTCTGTCCCCACCTTTCCTATAAGCCCCCCTGAAGTACTGAAAGGACACAAGAAGGTCCCCCTGGAGCCTTCTCCAGGCTGAAAAGCCCAACTCTCTCCTCCCGTCTTCATAGGAGACGTGCTCCAGCCCTCTGATCATCTTCATGGCCCTCCTCTGGACTCACTCCAAGAAGTCTACGTCTTTCTTATGTTGGGGACTCCAGAGCTGGATGCAGTACTCCAGGTGAGATATCACCGGAGTGGAAGAGAGCAAGAGAATCACCTCCCTCGACCTGCTGGCCACACTTCTTTTGATACACCCCAGGATTAGGTTGGGTTTCTGGGCTGCAAATGCACACTGTTGGGCCACGTTGAGCTTTTCATCCACCAGCACCCCCAAGTCGTTCTCCTCAGAACTGCTCTCAATCCATTCTCCACTCAGCCTGTATTGATACTGGGGTTTGCCCTGACCCAGGTGCAGGACCTTGCACTTGGTCTTGTTGAACCTCATGAATGAAGTTCACACAGGCCCACCTCTCAAGCCTGTCAAGGTCCCTCTGGATGACATCCCTTCCCTCCAGCATGTCTGCCACACTGCACAGCTTGGTGTCATCAGCAGACATGCCAAGAGTGTGCTCAGTCTACACTGTTCATGTGTTTGACAAGATGTTGAACGGCACTGGTGGCAGTACAGACCCCTGAGGAATGCCACTTGTCACTGGTCTCCACTTGGACATCGAGCTGTTGACCATAACTCTTGGAGTGCGACCATCCAGCCAATTCCTTATCCACTAAGTAGTCCACCCATCAGATCCATATCGTTCCACTTTAGGGACAAGGATTTTGTGTGGGACACTGTCAAAAGCTTAGCAGAATTCCAGGTAGATGACACCAGTCACTCTTCCCTTATCTGTCAACTCTAAACCCCTGTCATAGAAGGCCATGAAATCTGTCAGGCACGACTTGCCTTCAGTGAAGCTATGTTGGCTGTCACCAATCACCTCCTTATTTTCCACATGTCTTCGCATAGTTTCCAGGAAGATCTGCTCCATGGTCTTGCCAGGCACCAAGGTGAGACTGACCAGCCTGTGGTTTCCCTGGTATTCCTTATTTCCCTTTTTAAAACTGATGGTTACGTTTCCCCTTTTCCAGACTGCCACAGCTTCTCAAATATGATGGAGAGTGGCTTAGCCACTTCATCTGCCAGCTCATTCAGGACTCACGGATATATTTTATCAGGTCCCGTGGACTTGTGCACCTTCAGGTTCCTTAGATGCTCTTGAATGTAATGTTCTCTGTAGCAGGTGGTTCTTCATTCTCCCAGCCCCTGCCTTTGCCTTCTGTGTCTTGGGTGGTATGGCTGGGGCACTTTTCAATGAGGACTGACCCAAAAAAGTCATTGAGTACCTCAGCCTTCTCAGTGTCCTGGGTAACCAGGCGTCCCATTTTCTTCCAGAGAGGGCCCACATTTTCACTAGTCTTCCTTTCATCACTGATGTACCTATAGAAGCTTTCCTTGTTGCCCCTGATGTCCCGGGCCAGACTGAATTCTCTCAGGGCTTTAGCTTTCCTAACCTGATCCCTGGCTGCTCAGACAGTTCCCAGGTGTGGAAAAATAACTAATTAATGAAATTGTAGGGTAGAACTGCAGCTGCTGCTTCCCGGGTGGAATGCGGTTGCTGTACATGGCACCTGCTCCCTCGTAGTTTGCAGGGAACACAACCTGCAACCTCAGCACATGCTAAGAGGAACTGAATAGCGGGTGGAGTGGGGTGGAGACACCTTGGCCAGGTCCTATTGTACTCCCTGCAGGAAGGGGAACTTGGCGGTACCATGTGCTGAGAAACGGCATAGTACCTGTCCAAAGGTAAGGGAAGATGTTTGCTGTTGAGCCAGCAACTGTGGCAAATCGCTTTCCTCAAATGAACTTAGTTCATTATAATCTCATTGTCATGCCAAAGCACACCTCCACCTCAAAGCTTCTCGCCTCTAAGGAACGACCACCCCTCACTCGGCATGTGCTTTAGATTTTTATTGACTGTGCATTTAAAGTTAGAGCGAGAGAATTTTACACCTACCAGTAACAAATGTAGGTATGACTAGAGTCACTCGAGCTCCACCTAGAAGTAAAGAAACAATATAAAGGGGAGAAGTTAGGGAAGACTCCATCATACCTCTTGGGATCAGTCAATGGGCTGGACCTGTCTTCTTCCCCATAGGGATGCCTGTCAGGTAAGAACTATACTATATTCTATGCGCACTTAATGATTTAACTCCACCTAGCTTTTATTAGTGATTAGATTTTGTGTCTACACTATTTCACACTTGCTCTTGCAGTCGGTGTACTATCAATGACAGTCTTGAGCCTTAGTCTGTCACAAATTTGTATAACAAAAAATTCTCAGCCGAGTCCTGTTTCGTCTGAGTTTCTGGAAACTTGAATAGCTGATTTGACTAGTGAATCTGTCGCTGTAAATCCCTGAATAGGGCGGGTGAATCACCCTGTGATGCAGTGGGCTGTCCTATACAGTCTCTGCAGTGAGCTCTGACAGGCTGGGTGGGCGCGAGGGTCTCATCTTTCCTGGGTAGTTGACAGACTACTTGAACATAAAGGGCTGGGGGAGAAAACCTCCCCCTTAATGTGACACCAGGCAACCTGTCCTTGCTTTCACCCTCTGTAGGCTTCCTTTGCTGTGTTTTATTGTGTCCAGGAGCTCCTTGCTCATCTGTGAAGGCCTCCTGGTGGTTTTGCTCAACTTTGTCTTTGTTGGCTCCATTATCATTTAGAAAAGAAGTTACCATCAGCGCGTTCCAAGAACCTCCTGGATTGCTTATGCTCTGCTGTCTTGTCCCTCCAACAGATATCAGGGTGGCTGAAGTCGCCCATGAAGACCAGGGCTTGTGAATGTGAGGCTGCTCCTAGCTGTCTATAGAGGGCTTAATCGGCTCAGTCTTCCTTGTCAGGTCTGCCTGTAGCAGACCTTCACTATGATGTCACCTATCCCTGTCCCTGCCCTCCCTTTAATCCTGACCCATAAACTCTCGGTCAGCTTCTCATCCATTCCCATGTGGAGCCTCACGCACTCCAGCTGGCCACTGACATAGATGGTGACACCCCTGTCTCTCTTCCTCTGCCTGGCCTTCCTAAAGAGCTTGTATCCTTCCATTCCAACACCCCAGCCGTAAGAGTCATCCCACCATGTCTCTGTGACACCAATCAGATCATAGGCCTGCAGGTGTGTGCACGTCTCTAGGTTCTCTTGTTTACTCCCCATGCTACGTGATTTGGAAGATGGCTTCCTCACATCAACAAGCCTCAGGAAATTTTATTTTCTGCTTGGACCTGTCCCGAAGCTGACTGCTCAGAAAAGCAGCCAGGTAAGCCCTACTTGGGTTTGCTTTCAGATGTTAAGAATTGTGCGACAGACGGGGGGATGGTGTACAGCTGTCCCCACCTGGGAGATGCTTCTGTTGAGTTTCACTTCTAGTTTCTATATGGTTTATGGAACCACCAAGGTATCTTTTTCTAAACACTAGAAGGAGAGAAAGAGGCAGGCCTTCACTTCCTATTACTGCCTCAGCATCATGGGGCCTTTAGAGGAGAGGGATGGAAGAAAATGGAAAATCCTAAGCTCTCGTCAGGCAGTGTTAGAAAGGGTTTAATTGTTCTGTTTTGCTAGAGCATCAAATACCCACTTGCACACAGCTCTTTGAGCTCTTTGAGACTGGTAGAACACTTACAGGGACAGGAATCAGTGATTTCTGGTCTGATCTGTCTCATCAAAGAGAAAAACATTAAAAAGAAGATAACTTTGTGTTGGTACTTGCTTTTCTGACAGGTTTGTGAGTTCAAAGCACCAATACAAATAAAACACAGCAGGTCTGATAAAAGTGTAGCCTGTACCCTTTGGGTGATGTTCAGCCTGTTAGGCTTCAGGTTCCCTGATGAGGTCTCATTAGCTTAGGACTGGGAAAGTGATAGTAAAAGGAGGGTGTTTTTTGAAGCCCTGGACAGGAGCAAGGGCATCCAAATGAGCAGTGGTCTCTGGAAAAGTGAGCTGGAACTAAGCCTACAAAATGCTGCTGGGTTCTTTTTTCCATTCACTTGGAAAGTTCTCCTTTCCAAGTAGCTATAGAAGAGAAGGGCAGGGTGAAAGGCCAAAGAAATTCTGGATGGCTCTGAAGAGTTTATCAAGCCGGAAAGAGAACAGTTTCAGAAAACAGAGTTTTGTCTGCTGGACGACGCAGAGAAATTGAAAGAACAACATGTGCGGAAAAAACAGATCTGGTGCTGAACTCAGATCTTGCTTGCGTCAGTAAAGCGTCTGGTAGAATTAGAGTAGCCACAGATGAAAAAGGTGGCTGGGACTGGATCAAGAACTGTAGTGGTGATGAGAAAATACATGAATAGGAAGTTATTAAAACACACAAAGCTTCGACAGATGCATCTATTTGTGTGGCTTCATTTAAAGGGGCACTGCCAAATTTTTTAACTGCTAATGGAAATGTTCTGCTTCTAAAGGCAGGTAAAAAACCATAAATGAGGAAAGAAGCATGCTCATTTTCTGCAATAGTAGAATTTTCTGACAGAGAGGGACCCTCTCCTATTGCTATGTCTAGGCCACCAGCATCGCTCTGAAATTGTTTCTGGTGCCTCAGCTCTCCAGCACCTGTGAGAAAAAAAGCTGGGAGCTAGACAACCTTCGCATTCAGCCTGAGATTGCACTGCCCTCTGCAGATGTTAAACCAGTATCTTGATCTCTCTGCTCCTTCTGAGAAATGCAAATATCTGTTTGACCTAATGACATTAAATACCAGAAATATGATTTAAAAACAAGAGGCAAATCCAAAAAGAGATTCAGAGGCAATTTCAAGTTTGAGTGTGAAGAAAAGCAAAGGCTTTGACTACAGCTTTGTGCAGCAATCTCCAGCTAGCAGTTTAATGTGCTGTGGTCCCCTTCCTGCCCACTCATCCAGGGGTGGATGTCCCTATAACAACAGTGGGGAAAAAAGCACGTACTTGCAGCTCATCCACCTCAGTTCACAACCTTGTGCCTTTGGTCAAGCCAGCCTCGGTCAGCATTTAACTGGAGTATTTCACTGAGCTGGCATGGCAGTGCAACTGGCATACATTCTTCTCCAGAGTCTCTGCCATGGAGGAGGTACCAATGTCTACCATGCTGAAGGACATGAGGGTAGAAGACCTTGTACTGCTGGATGTGTGTCCACCAGATTTCATCTGCAAGCAGTCTTGAGGTCTGAAAGAAGATTTGTGTGGGAGAACCTTTCTGGTAGACCAGCTGAACGCTGTATGCCTACCTGCCACGACTCCGTATTTAACAGTGTGATTTCTTCCATCCTCCCAGAGAAGTGTCCTTGTACTTATTGAAGGGTGAAGCAGTGACACAAAATGTAACAGAGAGATGGTAGCTGTTTTCTGTAAGAGCAAAATGTCAACAATTTGCCTAGTAACAAAACCACCTTGAAAGATGCCTATTGCTCTCCACCAGGCGCACAAATTGGGAAGGATGTTTTGCCAGGAAATATAACAATCTCGCTATTATCTCAGCTGAAGCAAACGACTGTTTCATGCCAGGTTATTAGGTTCCAGGTTCTTCATCTGCAGAAACTGAGAAGCTGGCTTTCTAACTACTCTCAGCTAGGGCTGGTGGAGGCAACAGTTCCTAATGCCCTTTCTGCATCGTTGCACCACAATCTGCCTAATTCTGCAAGGCGTTCAGGAATGTAAATGTCTTTAAGAAGACACATGGAGCAGCACACTCCCTGGGACTACTTCTCATTTAATTATGAAATAGTGTGGTTCATAAGAACGCTGTGAAAGGAGGTCTAATCCTCTTATGAATTCACTGTTTCCCTGTAAATAGAGAGATATCAGGGAGGGTGATTGCCTCTCAGGGAATAAGGAGCCTGTGAATAAAGTGACTATTCCATTATTGCAGTGCTTGGTAAAGGAGAAGAGAGGATCAGATGAGCCAAGAAGGCGAAAACCAGCTGAACTGATTTGTCAGAGGCATGGCTTAGTGAACAGGAAGCAATAGGCGCATGATGTGAGGGAAAGAAGCTGTATTGTGGTGACAATATCAAACCAGTGACAAGGTGTCACGGTCCACTCAGCGGACGGTTCATTAACTATGATCTCGAAGTACAAAAATCAAGGCGACCACGCCAAGGGGTTATGCTTCAATCAAACAGTACAATTTTATTGTTTGACCGTAAAGCGGTGTGCGATAGGTAGAAAGACAGAAAGTGAATAAAAGGTAAAGTAAAAAGAAAAGGAAAGAGGATTATAGCTACCACCATGGGTCCAAGGCATCCCTATGGTCCCAGGTCCAGGCAGCATCCCACCGGTCCTTCCGATCGTCGTGATCCTTGGTAGGGAAGATCTCCAGAGTTCAGTTGCTAAGAAGGCATCTTTTTATGCCAAGCCACACACCTCGCTCCTCCTCTGGTCCATGGACTTCCGCCAGTCTCCGCCCTCTCGAGCCAGGTTATCTTGCTCCAGTGGTGGGTAGCTTCAGACCTGGAGGCATGTTCTTGTATTGTTTTCCAGTTCGTTCTTATGACCACAGTTTTGATCCATCTTCTGGACAGCTGTTATGCGGCCTTATTCAATCCCAGGTGGCAGGGAATGGCACAGTACTCCTCGTACCGTGCAGTTCTCCTTCCCAGGGTGTAGTTGTTCCTTTCACTCCCAGGTAGCAGGGAGCAGCATAGTACTCCTCGTACCGTGCAGTTCTCCTTCCCAGGGTGTAGTTGTTCCTTTCAGTCCCAGGTTGCAGGGAGCGGCATAGTACTCCTTGTACCGTGCAGTTCTCCTTCCCAGGGTCTTGGTGTCTTGGTGTCCATGAGGACCACATTCCATCTCCAGGTCTCAGTTGGCAATGTTGAGACAATATTGTTCTCTTTAGACCGACTCTTACACAAGGGAGCATTCATTGGACTTGTAATGGAGAAATAATAGGGAATTACCTTCCCATTTATTATAAATAATAAGTAATTCTGCTACATTATAAATACATAGCTAAATAAACGGTTCACCCAACCTTCCTATTTCTATGCACTCTTTTCTACTGAAATATTCAAAGGAAAATTATGGCACACACATTGCAAAACAGTGTACTTATGTACACATACATAGAGTAGGTAGACTTTTATTAAGAACTGTTTAAGGAATACAATAATTTTACATGGATTTTAAGAATTCAATGCACATTAAGATACAAACCTAGTGTGATACAATTACTAGTTCATTATTATGCATCATTTATGACCTATAGTAATGTTATAGGCAATTTCTTGTAGTTAAATTTAATGTAGTCTTTTTTAATATACACATTTAATTTAAGCAATATATTTTAGTGCTATACCCTTTGTAAAACTGTCAGTTCTTTTCACAAAATATGTAGGACTTGTGTCCTCTCAGAGTCCCGTGACTGCAAGATGTCCAAGCTCTGAACGTCTTTCAGCACACACCCTAGTCAGGAATCTGTTGAGCTGAGGAGTCTTCAGAAAGCTCGAAGAACTTTTCAATCCTGTAGGGCCTGCCATGGCCTCAGCGGTTGGCAAAGGCATTGTCCCAAACCATAGCCTTCTCCTTCAGGAGCGTGAGTGAGTGACAGGCTTCAGGGGTGGAGGTTATTTAACGGTGTTTCACAGGGACAGCATTTACCCTCTTGTTTCAGTTCAGCATAATGTTGGACATGGTTCCTCTGGGACTTGTGAAATGTCCCCTGCTTTTCTTCCAAAACTTGTTTTTCATCCCAGAGTGAAGCTGAGGAGATGAAGTTCGGCACCGGAGACACCTCTGTGCTCTCGCTTGGTGGAGATGTGCCAGCTTAGGAAGTGAGCACACTCCCCCCAGGTTTTGGGGGGGGATGGGGAGCAAGGCAGGCAGGAGAAAGCAAAATACCTGTGTAGCCTGTGCACTGGCCCACAGCGTACTGAGAGGTCACTGTGCCGGTCTGAGGAGACACGGAGGGCTTGCCTGCTCAGCCCTTCTGAAGCAAAAATCCTTCAGGGCTTGAGCTCATCACACATTCCTGCTTATCACTGACTGCTTGGTGTGGCTGATAATTATGATGCTCGCGCAGGGAAAGGAACTCTGAAACCAGAAGTTAATCAAAATATCTTGGTCTGTTGCAGGGGTAGTGGTGGGGGGGTGGGGGTAGGGGTGGGGGTGGGGGTGGGGAGAGTGGGGAATAATGGGAGAAGTTCACCTGACTCTGCAGGAGATTCTGTTTGAACCTGTTTATTTATTATCTCAGCTTCTGGGGCTTTCTGACTCTATGGATACAGTTTCCCACCTCGGTCTTGAGAGATGAGTGAAATGTTCGAGTGTACGGAACACAGCCAAGTGTGAAGAGCCAATGCTGAGACTTTGCCGGCTCCATTGGATGGAAACATACAGATATTTTTTTTTAGAAAATAATGTCCAGAGGCTTGATTGTTTTGAGGAATTCTCTTCCTTTAAGGTAATCTTGATTATCACTGTGATGATGTAATACAATTTGCTAATACAACTTCTGACATTCAGATTTGAAATATATTAAGTAACAATTGACTTAATAGGTCACCACTATATGCAATTGTTTTTCCAGCTTCTGCCCTTCAGCAAGCAGACAGCAAGGAGTTATGTTTGGGTTCCAGAGCTGACCAACCATTTGCAATGCAAGTATACATACATAAAGCATGCTAACTTTAAAACCAACCCATAAACCAAAAAAACCCAAACCCAGCTTTTCCCCTCCTGAATTGACAAAAAGGATACTTTTGAGAAACACAGAATTATAACATCAAGTGTGTGGGAAGGGCTGTTAGGAGACCTCCAGTCCAACCTCCTGCTCGGAGTAGCACCAACAGGCGCAAGGTGCCCAGAGCTGCCTCCAGCTGAGTTTCAACTGTCCCCAAGGATGGAGATCCCATGGCCCCTCTCTGACCTTCTGATCCCATATTTGACTTCCCCCATTGTAAAATTTTGGCATCTAAGGGTGGAATTTCCCATGCTCTCACTTGTTCCTGCTGCCTTTCTTCCTTCCACTGTGCGTCTCTCAGCAGGGTCCTGCTTCATTTTCTCTGCGCCCTGTGGACGGGTAAATTCAGACGGCAACAAGATCTCTCTGCTCCAGCTGAACGAGTCTCAACCTCACAGCTGCTCCTTGCAGGGTGACTGCTCCAGCCCCACCATCTCTGTGGCCTCTCCTGAGCCCCCTCAGGATTGTTGACATCTCCCCTCTATAGGGTAGCCCAAACAGGGATGCTGCAGCTAGATCCAGGCTCACAAGGAGAAGGGAACAACCACATCCATCTACCTGGTGCATGAGCCTTCCCAGGGCAAGGCTTTGGACTGCACAGGGTCACCATCAGCCCTTTCCTCCCCACCCAGGCCCCTCTGGAGAGTGTCCTGCCCTCCCGTGTACAGACTGGTGCTCACGGTGTGTGCCTGTGTTTGGAAGGTCAGAGGAGGAAATTTTAGGGGGGATGAATGACAGGAAGTAGTAGATCTGTTGTGGTTCATCCAGTACCAAAAGAACTGTCTTGAATCTTGTTCTCAGACAAAAATGCCTGACTACGTGATCTTCCCCTTGCTTTTTAGTGGGAACAGCTTTTTTCCCTGGCAGTAAATGGCTTAGTCAGTGTACAGCACATCTTGTGTGAATAAGGAAACGGTGCACAGCCAAATAGTCTGATCTTCAGGTAACGTAACCTATAAAATTAAAGCAAAGCTAAATATTCGTGTAGTGAAGTGTTCCTCTTTGAGGATATACACTATGAAATAAAACACTACATATTTCAGGAGTCCTCTGATAATTTTTTTTTTAAAATAGGTAAGATTGTAATATTCTCTGTAATTCCATCTGAAATTATCTAGAGGAAATAAAATCAAAAACTCAACACAGTTAAATGTCTGTCTCTAACCCTATGCTGTATATATTTATGAAATTATTGTCATTTCCTAGGTGAGCTGTATTTAAGGAGTGTCCTGTCAATTAAAAGGACCATCCTGTCAATTAAAATTTATTCAGAAATATAGAGGAAAATGTCCTAGGATTTGTGTTGCAAGTGTCGATGACATGTTGCTCCTGGAACTGATCGCACTCTTTCTGAAAGAAAGAGCAGAATGCCGCTTGGTATCTAGGGGAATGGAGACACTTTTAAAAACCTTCTAAGCTTTATTAAAAAGAAAATATAAGGATTTCATTTATGAATTTGCCTACCTTCATGTCTAGTTTTTGTTTTAAGGGAAAACCTGAAACACACTGGTATTATTATGTTTGGGGTTTTTTTCCTGGTCTAGCCCAACAGGAAGGCAGAAGAATATAGTGAAAACCTATACATCTTTGGTAAGACAAATACCTGTGATCCAATGTCTAAGGTCAGCATGGTGAAATGAAGATTGCAAATGTGGATTGGCTGTAAAGAAAAGTCTTAAAATTCATAATGCATCAACAGAATATTTTGCAGCATGTGGTGAAGGAGCCAAATCTGTTTAGTTTATTAAAAGAAAGTCAACAGTTAAATTATGCTGTAGAAAACCCCTTGAAGGCAGAGTTTTCAGGTCATTAATGAACTCTCATCTTAAAGAGAACCCCAATAAGAACCTGCCTCTAGGCATAAAACCAAGTCCATTCAAAATGAAAATAAGGGTTTTCAGAAGTGGAAACAAACCACTACAGAGAAAACATAATGAGTAAGTGACTTTTTAGTGTCACAGTTCAAACACATGGGTCAAAGAAAATAAATACACCGGGGTGCTTTCAGTTCCAAAAGCTTCCCAGATAAAGCAGACCAGGACTTTTTCACTACGAGTCCTCTTCTTGCACTTTGTGATTCTCATCACCCTCATTTTATTGCAGACTCACCACTGTGTTATCTATAGTCATGGTCGTAACCATCATTAGCTGAAGAATTTCACATTTTTCAGAAACAGTCTGCTGGCCTGAAGGAAGCGGGAGAGGTGGTAGATACTTCCTTTGGACTACCTAGAGAGCTGCATTCTGTTGAGGAAAATCGTGATTAACAAATTGCTACCTTCCGTTTGGCTCTGTAGTTTTTATATTTGGGTTAAAAGGTTCTGGCTAGTGTTTGGGGTTTATCATCGCCTCAGTGAAGTGGTAATCAGTCTAAACCCAGATTGTTCCTGCTACTCCTGATGGAGGGAATATAGGAAGGGTGGTGTCCTAAAGGAAGGACAAGTGAAAGTGGCACTGCTCCTGTTTGAAGTGGGTTTGGCTGAAATTCCGTGTTGCAGGCTAAGGAGCCACTTCAGTCCTTGATGGGGTTTTGCTTTTTTTTTTTTCTTTAGGCAGGGACCTTCCAGTTGCTGTGACCCAGCAAATGCTGGAGGGTGACTGTTTGTGATGCTTTAAGCCCTGCCATGGCACATTTAAACATCGTCAGAAACTAAAGCTCTGGGTTTTGTTTCTCTGCTACCTGTTGGTTGGTTTGCTTGACAATGTAAGCAGGTAGGCTACAGAAATGCATAAGACTTCTAACAATTGATCACTTGCTACATAGTGCACGTAGGAGTGTGTGTATATGTCGTTAGAAGATATAGCGGTAGATAAATCAGATACCTGTGACCCCTGTAAGCTGAAGCGCACTAATGAAGATGTAAATAATTGTGGTGGGGTGACCCTGTCTGGATGCCAGACCATTCTATCACTCCTCTCCTTGACAGGACAGGGGGAGGGGAGAAAAGAAGATGGAAAAAAACTGTGGGTCAGGATAAAGACACAGTTTTGATGCTGTGGGAGCACTGCTCAGCAACAGCCAGAACACTGGTGTGTTATCAACACCTTTCTGGCTACAAACAAAAAGCACAGCAGTATGAGGGCTGCTGTAGGGAAAAGTAACTCCATTTCAGCCAGACCCAACTGTCTTGTCTTGAGCCAAACACATATGCTAAAATAGCGTAACCAGAAGAATATGCATGCTTTTTGTAGCCAGACTCAATGTAGAAGCACTTTAAATGAATAAGAGAAATGTAAGTGCGAAAAAAGGACATTGCAGTTGCTTTAGAAAAGCTTCCACATAGAAAAGAGCTTCCAGACAAAGGACAAGACAAGCACGGGGACGGCAAATAGGCAAGGCATGCTGATGAACACAGAGGAAAGATTGCTCACTAACCCCAGAACAAGATAAACAACATCGGCAGCTGATATGATCCTCTCTGGCAGTAAGGCAGCGTGTGGTATAGAAAGACCAAACGTAAGCAAGGAGGGATGGTGTAGAAGTTTCCTGCTTCTGTGCTCATTGAACTGCTTGTCAGGGGTCTCCCAGTCCTGACCACCCTAGCCCTCGCAACTCTGACCTCAGCCGAGGTGACGGTTTCATCAAACAACCACAGCCATCTGTCACATGCCGGTCTGAGACCGGAGCGTGGTTCTGTTTGTATTCTCGGGAACAGAATTAAGACTCAAAACGGAGTCAAGAGCCAAGGAACTTTATTTGCCCAGCAATAAATCTGTGAATGCAAAGGGAGGGAACGCGAGAGATAAAGAGGGAAAGGAAGGAAAGAAAGAAGGAAAAAAAAAAGGAAAGGGATCAGAGCAATAGCTACCACCCCGGAGCTGCAGCGTCCTGACAGTCCAATTCATTTCCAAGTCTGGTGGGGGAATGTTCCATCCCATGTTAGTTGGTTCTGTTTTTAATAGAGCTGTTAGAAGCTGTTCTGCTCAACCACACCTTCCACCCGACAATGGTGTATGTGTATTCCTCAGGGGCCTTTGGGCACCTTGACCCCCTGACCCCAGGGCTGTGCACATGCACAGGGGTTTGGTTGAGTTTTGCAGGATCAGCCTCCCCCATTGCTCCATGGCATTAGTTGGTTTCCTCCTTTAACAAGGTATAGATAAATCTCTGCTGTGGCAGTGGTGTTATCTTCCTGCCTTAGCAATGTATTCACTGCCATAGGAATGTTGAGACAACACATCTGCTGTGGTGATGGTGGGCCTCACAGGCGCAGTCTCTTACACCATCAGTGCTGGCTGTACGGCATCTGCTCCCTGGTGTTGTGTACTAAGGCTAATCCAGGGTAGGTCTTGACAGCTTCACAGGCTGGCACATGAAGAATAAGTAGTGAAAATACACAAACGCAAAACATTTAGCATAGGTGTATTTGCAATGAATGAATGCCAGAAAGTTTTATTTTAAAATTTTAAACCGAGCTGACTTCTGTCTAAACATTGTCATCACAGTGTTCTCCAACTCTCTGGTATACACATGCACGTATAAATACGTATACACGTCTATACACATATGTTGTGTTACAACATCAGTCTCTGTGCACAGACAGACACAGAACTGCAGGCCAGCATTGCACTTAAAGACCTATAGCAAATCCATATGCTTTTCTTGTCAGCTGCTAACAAGGCAATATCTCAAATGTAGAGGCTTACTCTGTGTGCTATTTGGACTCCCAGGTGGACAGAATGTCCTCTTCAGGCACAGACATTAACACATGCGACACTCCCGTGCTGACTGAGAGCCACAGAAGGGAAATTACTGCCCTCCAGAAGCAACGGAAGAGTAACTGAAGCTGCCATGTTTTATTGCTGTGCTCCTGGATCTAGATAGTGTTGAGCCATGCTTTACTAATTTAACTATCTAAGCTCATCTGTTTATTGTTCTCTATTAGCAGGTAACAAGGCTTTAACCTTCAGTTCCTTCACTGGCACATAGAGGCTACTTGGTTTCCAGAAAGATTCGGGAGCAATAGAGGAAGCTCACATCTTCCTGAGGGAGTCTTTGTGGGTACACCTCACTGACATGATTGAGCCCATAACTACATAAAGATCTAAACAGGGGGAAAAAGTTAGGTTTAATTTTTCTCAATCGGTTTTTGCTATAAACTGAGTCAATTAACTCAAATTAGTAGTAAACCAGCAATTTCAGGATTTTCATTTGCCTGTATGGGAGATCTTAGAGCACAATCGTTTGCTCACTCTCTTCTCCAGATGTCTAAGTTTCTGGTAGCATTCCCAGGCAGACAGCAGCCTCCACAGAAGGACCCCTGTCAGCTCTGGTCTGTGACTGGATCAGTGACTGTTTGTTAGGTGTCCCCATGTGTTTATGTCTCCTGGGATCAATGCAGCTCTTACAACCCCTAATCACTCCCTGGTCAAGTTTTCCTTCATTTGGAAGACAACCAGTCTTACCAGCTTGAAACAAAATGGAAAGCTGTGTATAGAAAGACAGCCTCGTTGCTGTGACAGCTGTGATATTCTTGGTACACCTAAGATCCCTTGGGGTCTTCAGGGTAGGGCAATGTGAACTCTTATTGAACCCCTCCTTTGAGCTGGCTTGGCTTGGTCAACTAACATCCAACCCACTGTGTCCATGCTAGGGATGTGGGGGACTCTGGAAAGCGTGGCCAGCCCTGCACAAGGATGGCATGGTCTGGGAGGATTTTTCCTCAATATATTGTGAGGGAGCCATTCTGTCTTCTCTGGACATGCATGGCAGCTACACGGAGACATTGAAAGACTCGCAGCAGGCAGGTGTAACAAGTGTTGTTTCACATTTAAGAGGTAAAAAGTAGTGGGGTTTGTGGGTTTTGACACACTCAGTTCGCTGCATCTTTCTCTTCTGGTGCCTTTGGACAGCCATGAGTTAAATATGTTTGCTTGGAAAGTCATTTCTCTAAATCATTTAATGATCTGGAACAGTAAGTTGTGGTATATTAAAGTGTATGGGATCTGTACAGAGGTTTTGAAGAGATTTCATTGTTTGCATTTGGTGACTTTATTGAGATTAGCTGATTTATTTTTTTTTCCTGAATCAGGTCCTTGTCTTCCAGGAAAAAATGTTGGAGGGTAAATAGGTGAGGAATGACCTCTTACTTTGATGCTATGTGCCAGTAGTGGACTATATAATGTATTCACAACCTTCCTTGTGGTACACAACCTTGTAAAATTTTGTACTAGTTATGGCACTTATCAAAACCAGAAAATGAGAACACGACAAGAAATAAAATGCAATCATTTGCTGGTGTGTGCTTGTAATAGAAACTACTGTAACTTTCAGGAGACCACACATTAACTCCTTAGTCATCTCCTTTTTTCATATCCAATGACCAATTTCATGTGACCTGCTATTTCAGAAAGGCTTTATAGCAGTGGTGTTTATCATAAATCACCCTTTTATATCATTAATCAGTAAATGGAAGCAATTGTCTTGAGTAAACCCAACAAACCTTGGAGGATGGAAGCAAATACAGGTTAACAACTCTAGAGGTAATTGTCCTCTGTCAGTCCTTCTTCCCCACATATAATTAATGTGGCTGAATATTTAACAATGTTGAGGAAAACAAATATTTAATTCCATCCTCAGCAGATTACTGTTTCCTCCATTCTTTTAGCTCTTCCCCATTCTGAGGGCTGTCAGTTTTCCAGGGGTCAGATGTTAGAACCTGATCACTAATCTGCATATTTAGTCTGCCATTACTGCTATATTTTTATCAATGATTGAATGGGTGATTCGCCACAGCCTCCCAGGATTTGGTTTCCCGGTTTGTATCTCATTTTCCTTGCATCCCTCGGTTGTGTTTTTTAATCTGTTTCTGAAAAACAGAAAGGTCATTCTTCTGTGCGAGTTTCAAGTTCAGTGATTTCCATCCCTGTTTCTTACCTCAGCTCTCTTTTCCTTGGTTCAATTACATTATTTCAACAAACTTCTATAATGAACAGAGGTCAACTGACAGCCATCACAAGCCTGAGAGCTCTTAAAACGCAGCCCTCATGTCAGGAATTTCATGTCTTCATTGGTCTTGCCAGCAGCTGAGGACTCGTCTCTCCAAAGGGTAAAGCACGGGCACTAAGCCCACAGTTATTTTAACTGCACACTTCCTTGCCTTTCAACACAGAGGATATCCCTCACCCTGATGTTCTTCCTAGATGACTGGTAGTACCTGTTCATTTGAATCCTTCAAACAGAATGTGGTTGTTATAACTGCATTTGGCCAACTGGGCAATTGTTATACTGAGCTACTTGCTACCAAATTTGTGATGTTCAATGTCAATGCACCTGTTTGCATCGTCCCCAAAGTACAGCTGTTCAACACCAAACAGGTAATGTGTAAAAGGAGGATGCCCCATGCAAATATCTCCCAATCTTTAAAGAGAAATCCACTAACAATTCAAAGTTTAGTCTTGGAGTTCTCTCAGTCGTGCATAATTGTGGAGGCAGAGGGCTTCCAAACATTTGGTTAAATAACAGTGATATTTTTTTTCAAGCTTTTTAAAGTCTTATCTACAGAACACATGTAAAAAGGCACAGCTAGCAATACGAGCTTAGTGGAAGTGTGATTCATTCAGCCAGGAAATTTTTTAGCTTGTGCAAGACAAAAGAACAACTTTGCACTGGGATCATTCACATTCAACAAAAAAGATGAGCTACACCAAGAGGGCTGTGGTGCTCTGATAACAGAGAGCCAGCAGACCTCTGTGGGAGGGAGGGCATGCTGATGAGCTCTTGGAAGCAGCTTTCTTATCTTGTCATCATCATCAGTTTCTCTTCAGTGAGTCTAAGCCAGCTGCTCTTTATCTAGGAACAGGAAAGGAGAGAGAACCTTATGGTGTCTTTAGTGGGGATTTATTTGCACATCATTGGGATTTAATGAGAGAAAAATGATGGAGCTGTCTACTGCTGTTGTTCTGTGACATCAGGTCAATATTTTGGATACCTCAGAAGACAGAATACATGTGGGCATTTAATTATAGTCTCTGCCCATTGCTATTGTAAATCCCTGAAAGAGTCAGAGAAATTGTAAAAGGAGACACAGTTTTTATCTGTCCTTAAATGTACTGAAGAAACAAGAATGACCACCTGCTGTAAGCATTAATATTTGGAGCATGACAGTGTTATTGCCCAGGTGTGGATTGGAAAGAGGTCCAGGAAGGGGGACAATAGAGAGCCCAGAGCTACCATTAGTATCAGTCGATGCCTTAAATGTTCTCCATTGCTCTGCAGTGGGGACCTACCAGCCACGTTTTCTGTTATCCTTAAAGGACTGAACTTGCTTCAGGCTTGAGTATCTCAGGGCAATGAAACCATCCACTACATGTTCACTTCATGAAAGACTGATACGAATTCATGTGAAAGAACTGCTTAGTGCAAACCCTTATGCTATGTACCGGGACTTTTTCCCAGACGTGTGCTGGAGAGCACTGAATTCATATGTGATTTTTTTTTCCCTCTTCAGTATTTTCTCCCTAATTTCTAGACCTGCTGCCTGAGGTGTATAAAAATCCTTTTTCCTTTATTTTATTAAACTGGAAAATGGCTGATAAAAATATGGTGAGTAGAACCCTTTAGAATTCATTGTGAATTATTGCCTTCTTGGGAGATTAATTATACTGCAGAGAGCCAGAAAATTAGGATATCTCTTCTGCAAATTGGATCCTAGCAATGTATATCTGAACAGCTTTATTTTTAAGTGAAAGATAGTTATAATCATCCCTAAAAACCTTCCAACTATGTTATTAGCCTGATTATTCTATTTTCTTTACAGGAAAAAAACTCCACTTCTAAAATGAATGGCAGGACTTTGTGGGCTTCCAGATCCCTGTGCCAGAAAATTCAGTAGAGTGACTGCTCAGTTTGCAGGGGTCCTCATGCCTCACCAGCATCCTGGGTAGCTTAGCCACCATCCCAGAGTTAAGGTATCTTTCTGCCACCTTATGCAGTTGACCAGAACCTTCTGCCAGAAGGCACTAGGGGATGTGTGTTCCTGAACTGTTTCAAGTAGCTATGAAAGGGAGAGCCTGCACAACCAGCAACCAGCTTGTTCACCTCTGGTTCCACAATTCCTGGTTTGCCCTGAAGAGGTGGAATAATCTGTATTCTTCAGCTGGGAGAGATCTTTTTGCTTTTCTAACAGACATGCCGGGCAGGATGTTAGCCCAATCATAGTATGCCAAGTCCCAGGAGATTCTTCTTCTACGCTGTACTATCAATTGCTGTACAAAGTGAGAGTTAAAAAAAACCCAACATTTCCTTATTAACAAGTTAACATTTCCTTATTAACAAGTTCCAGTGACTAAGGAGCTGTCAATCTTCTATGACTCAGTCTCCACACAGATATTTGCTCTGGAAAATCTGCAGAACATGTTTTGAAAATGCTTTTAGACTTATCGAAGTCTCTTAAAGGCATATCATAATTAGTCTATTTTTTGCCTCAGTGACACTATAGGGATGCCATTACATGAAACATTACATGAAGAAGAGAAAGTAACATGCTGGCTTTTTTAACTGAAAGATTTACATATTTTAAAATCTCAAAGTGTTAGAGGCTGCATGATTTCTTTATATAGGGATTGTCAAAATAAGTTTTGTTCCTACAGAAAAAGAATGATGAAAATATTTTACTGGGCATTAATCAGATTCTGTGTGCTGGGATTCAACCTCTGATTCCTTCTGAGCAAACCAGTACACCAGCCTGATATTACCATGCAAGCTCATGAATCTTGCACTTCATTAGCACTGCATCTTGTTGTTTTCCATTAAAAGAAGCTGGATGTCTTAAAATGTACTGGGAACACATTTGTAGTTAGGCAATGTTATTTCTTTTTTGCTGTTTCTAGGTTCCTTGGTTGGGTTTAGGTTTGATTATTTATTTATTTATCTATTTATTCTGGCTGGTGCTGTACTGTAAAACCAACACTATTTTTGTGATGAAGGAAGTGAAAATATTAGAATCATAGAGTCATTTATGTTAGAAAAGACCCTTAAGATCACCAGGTCCAACCGGAAACCTAACACTGCCAGGTCCACCACTAAACCATGCCTCTAAGTGCCAGATCTAAATGTCTTTTAAATACCTCCAGGGATGGTGACTCAAGCACTTCCCAGGGCAGCCTGTTCCAGTGCTTGATAACCTTTCCAGTGAAAAAATTCTTCCTAATATCCCATGCAAACCTCCCCCAGTGCAACCTGAGGTCATTTGCTTTTGTCCTATCACTTGTTACCTGGGAGAAGAGACTGACACCCACCTCACTACAACCTCCCTTCAGGCAGCTGTAAAGAACGATAAGGTCTCCCCCGAGCCTCCTTTTCTCCAGGCTAAACAATCCCAGTTCCCTCAGCTGTTCCTCATAAGACTTGTTCTCTAGACCTTTCGTAACCTTTGTTCCTCTTCTTTGGACCCACTTCAACACCTCTACGACTTTCTTGTAGTGACAGGCGCAAAACTCATGTTTAAGTCAGTATTTGGGGGGGGGATTTAATGACTGTTTCTGATTCTTATGATTTGATCAAATGTGCTGTACTGGGCTTAATAATACTGTAACATTGGGGTTTTTTTCTAGCCTTAGTATGTAGTTCCCCATCCTCAGCTTAGACTGAGGATTCAGGGTTTTTTTCCAGTCAAAAAAATCAATAGTGTGTGATTTGGGTAGCAATTAAACACAGTCTGCTTTAAATACAGTTCATTTACTAGCCTGGTTCTTGCCCAGGCAGTCTCCAGAGCACTAGATTACTATCACGGCAGCTCCTCAAGAGGGGAGACTGCTCACACGCTGTTGAAATTGCTTTGAAAGCCATGATGTATGTCTCCATGTGGTAATGCCTTAAGCGTTAAATGTGCATGCCACAGCTTTGAAAATGTTGACTTGAGTTTCCCAGGTAGATAAGCTGCATATTCAACTGGTATACCACCGCCTGTTACACAAAACATAGGTACTGTGCTGGATACCACGATGCTGTTGTAGCAAGTGTGTCCTTTCATCATCGATTTTCTGTGGCGCTCGTCCAGATTGAAAATGTGTCACAGTAACAACACTGGCCAATAAATAAACTTTACCCTCCCCCACTAGGTATGATCTTCTTCACCTGTACTGGTGTTTTTTCTCAGTGTTCCCATCCTTCTTGCTCTTGAAGAATTAACGAGATTTCATCTCATCTTGCAAAGAAAATGACAGTATGTGTCCAGAGTCCCTAACTCGTAAGTCTTTATATATATACAGCCAACTTTTTGAGGGCTTCTGGAGCTGCTGTCTCTGCTGTCCCTGAGCATAAAAAGGATCATGACCGACCTGCCCTGACACATCAGAAGAGACAAATATGCTGAGCTTGCAGGTTTCACACCTTAATGGAGTCTTCTTATCTGTTGATCAGAACATGGCATCCTATTCTCAGTACTGTAAATTAACACAGACGTTGACTGATGTACACAAGCCTTTAGCCAAAGCTGGTGATGCCAAAGACTTTCAAAAGGTTTTAGTTTGTATGTGCTGCAAGTGCGGGTGCCATGCCTGACAGAGCTGCAGAATCAGGACCCTGGTGTAACTTCAGTGGTGGTGATACTCATCAAGAGAGTCAATCACCTCAGTGCTGGCAGTATAAAATTTTCCTTTCCCAGCCAATCCTGACGTCAAGGTCAGTTTTTCTGAAATGCTTTGTTACTGTAGTGTTTGCTACAGAGGGCCATATTACATGCCCCTGTATCTGAGATAATTAAATGCAACCTGTTCATCAGAATCATAATCTTTCATCCCAGTATGTTGTAGGTTGCTTTGTTTATTTATTCTGTAATTAACCAATGAAAATCTAAACTCAGTAATCCTGCATTGTCTCTTCACCATGTAGTCCATGTTGGCTGTTATCTTTTGAGACAGAAGAACACAGCGTAACTGAGTTAAATAAAAGTAACATGTAAACCATAAAAATAACTTTAATAAGAAGGCAACTCATCTCTGTTTCCATAACACTAGTTTCTGTGGTAAATCCAATCTCAGTGAGGTTTCTTTTAGTTATGAAGTTTTGCGTACAGATACTGTTTTTTTTCAAAGTGATAGTTTTTATTCACCTCAATAGAAGTTCTAAGATTAGGTTATTATTTTTCTCATCAATCAATCTGCACTGAATGCTAGCTGAGCAAGAAAACATTTCTTTTCTGGCTTTTTTAATAGAAAATGACTAGAAGGGACTTACTTGGTTCTTGCATAATGCCAGTCACAGGATATTTTTAAGTTTAAATCAACTTCCTAGGCAGGGGGTTTGGAACTAGGTAAAGTCCCTTCCAACTCAAATCTTTCTATGATACTATGAAAATGCAATGTTTCTGGTAATTCATAGTATCTTTATCTATAGGGAAAACCCAACCCAACCCAACCCAACCCAAACCTCTGCAGACTGGAGGCTATTTAGATATATTTAGCTTTAAGCGCTGTGATGTCATAATTTGTTTTGCCTGCATGCATTTTTCTTCATTTTATGCCTCATGCAGTTCACAAAATCTTTAATTGTGATCATCACATTAAACTGCTTTCATTGCTGTACTCAATGCTGAGTGCAAAATTCTGGCGTTATAGTTAATGTCTACTTCCAAAAGAAATGAAATCTGGAGTGAGCAAAGGTCACTGTTCAAGTGACCATTTTTTATACCTACCTTGGAAAACGTTGCCTTCTCCCCCTTTAATATGCAACCAGCAACCTAAGTATCAGTGGTATTTTATGAAAAATATTTGTGATTAAGAGGAAGGAAGAAGAAACAGCAGTGAAGGTTCTAGTATCTGAGTGTCAAAAGTACAAAAGCTCAAAACAAAGTAAAAGGAAGAATATTTATGCAGTTGTGATGCTTTCAGCCATTCTATTTTTGCTTTTCTGATGTGTTCCTAATGCCAGTGTGCTGGTGAAATCATGTCAGTCATGCTGAAATCATCTTCTTAGGCAAGTAGAGACAAGTTATTTCCAGTAAAATAACAAAAAAAAAAAATTATTTGTGCAGTTTCTTTTCAGTGGAAGAAACCTTGTCTCCTTTTCCGTTTGCTTGCATATTCAATACCATTTCATTTCCTTGCTCACAGACAGAAGGAACTCATTATTAAAATGAACTGAAGCAGGTATGGGGTGAATGAACACTTAAATTAATTATGTTAATTTATTGTAAACCTGATCGATTTCCACAGTGGTCTCCAGTCAACTTTCCAGCGTTGTCTTTAAACTACTCAAAATAATTTTGTAATTTTGCTGCTACAAGTTTGGCTTTAGTAGTTTTTTTGTGTGTGTTTTTAACTTATTTTGGTTTCAGCACTGTCTAGAGCCCTCACATTGCAGTGATGGCTGTATCTGGAGATGATACCAAGTCACACACGCTGTCACCTTTGTCAGTGCCTAGCTTACAAGGTAGAAGCCTTAAATTTTTCTGACCTTTTCTAAATTTCTTTTGTGTAGCTGTTCAGCTTCCTGACAGATATATTCTTTGGAGATTATTTTTCTCCAAAAAAGTACCTTTAAAACCATTTGCTGTCAAAAGTTAGGTTCTGGTAGGGTGAGATAAGATTTTGTTTGAAAAAATTTCTTGTTGCTGTCTTTCAAAGAAAGTATAATGCCAAATGGAGCAACAATTGTATCTTTGCTGTTAAACCCCTGAGTGTCTTTGACGTTGCCCCTGTGACTAATTATTTAATGAAACAGGCATCTGTTACAGTCATGTTTTCTCCCCCAATAGTACCTTTCCATCCTAAGTAGAACACAAAAAGGGTGGTGCTGCATTTGCTAAAGATATGACTAAGTAAAAGAACGTATATTCTGTTTTTCAGATGTGATTAGGACTCTTTGAAGATGGGATGCTTAGCCTGCCATTGTGGACATAGGTGAAGAAAGCTGGCATGATTCTGAGCCACTAAACCTGGCAGAGAGACGAGGTGCGTGGTGTAAGGCTGTTGTGACTCAGCCACATGCACATGGCGATAGCCACGCCAGAACACAGGCAAAGGGAGCTCACATCTGTCTGAGAACTCTAATTACTACAGGTGTCCACCCTGCCCTCTGACCCCAAGACACAGTCTACTTGTTGGAGAGCTCTGTGGTGTAAATGAGCTCGGTCAACCCACATGGTTTTCTGCCATGTGAATAATTTCAAACAGCACAGTGCAGGATCCAGCAAGCTCTATAGCCGAGGAGTGCCTGGAGTGGTATTTTCTTGCAGGAAAAGGACAGATGGAGGAACAAAAAGGCTGGGGAGGAGGGGCAGACAGGGGAAAGGGCACTCAGACCAGGTTTTCCCTCTTTTCGCAGCGTTGGGATGCTGGAGCCCACACTGGAGCCAAAGTTTGAAGGAACTGTTGAGATGTGGAAATAGTGTTTATATCTGGACAGAAGTATTAAGCATTTCCATTGAGAAAAATTGATCAGAACTCATTTTTTCAGCTGTGCCCAAAGGTATCCTAGGGCCTTAGTGAAGCGGTAAGGCACAGCCTAAATGATTCTATGATTCTATGATTTGAGCTTTGGCAATCTCCAGTCATGTTGGCCATGATGCTGTTCAGACTTCATCCAACATCAGTTTGTTCAGCTGAAATATTTTGAACCTGTTGGAATACTTTTGCTGCTTCAACACATGTAGGTGGCAGCTAAAAACCAAAACACTTTTTGAAGTGTGTTTCCAGTGAGATATCGGGCCCACTTCAGGCTATCACTGTTCATTGTTCTTGGTATCTGTTTTCTTCTGCACATCTGGATCTCAGAACTACCTTAAGAGAAAAGTGGAATTTGAACCAGTCTCCTCGACATATTCAGTAGTTGTAACCAACATAACCAGAAATACAAAGCGGATATTTTTGTAATTTCCAATTCTAAAGTGAGTCAGGTTCTTGTAAGACATTTTACTAGCCTGTACGTATTTCAGCCTTCCTCCTCCTCACCCCTGTCCCCCACCCCCCTCACCCCCAGTCTCCAGTATTTTTGAGCCCTTTCTGACCAACTTAGTTAAGGGAGATCGTGTTGGTAAACAAACAATAGGGAAAACTTCAGGTGAAGCTTTAATTAGTGATATTTTTGTAGAAATGAGCTTTAATTTCATTCACTACTTTTGAAATTGCCAGTTGTACAAACATCTCTATAGATATAGGACTTTAGATCTGCTTAAGCAAACACTGCTTTTTTATTTCCACTATATATGCAAGGCGATAATTAGGTTACTATTTATGAGATTCATTAAAAACTTCAGTTTCAAAAGCTCTGTCTTTATTAGATGCCTTAATCCAATTCTCTTTATTGGACTGGGAAGTGAAAATCTCTTGAGCACAAATAATAAAAGGCAAAATTAAAGATGGTACACAGACAACTCAAGAACCAGCAGAATCAGTTTGAAAAGCTGATTTGTCTCTAGTAGCGCTACCAGAGGCTTGCTGTTTGCTTGCTATGCAGTTGCTGCCAGAGAGCTGAAGTTGAAGGTGCTGTGTTGACATTTCCTATTTCTTTGGTTTAAGTCACCGGTTTGTTTTCAGAGTATTCTCTCCCTTGTTGAATCTTGATTCCTTGAGATGTTCTTGAGTTTTTTTTCCTGAAATCTGTCAATGTCTTAATATTTCTTTCCAGAGTTTCTGGTTATACATGTTTGTTTCAATGAAATTGATTTTTGCCTTCTGGGATTTTTTAGTTTCCTCATTTTAAATACAGGATTTTACTAACTTCTATCTCTTTTGGCACAAATAGCTAACGATAAGTTAATGTCTCAAATAGGCAATTATCAGCAAGTTTTGAACACATAAAATACATGTGGGCAGAAACTGCTGCATTCTAAATCTGGAATGGAAGACACTGAGATATCCCTCCCTCGACACACTTTCACTGAAGCAGATTCTACATGTTAGTTGATATTAAGAGGCTGAGGGAAACAGCCGGTTTGTGTGCTGCTGCTCCCCTCTGACCTCTCTCTGTAACTGAGACATGACAAGTTGAATGAATAGTAAACAAAGTTAATGAACTTATGCATAGAAAAGCACTCATCATTGTCTAAGAAAGCAAGACTAATTAATTCCTGAGCTCATGTTACAACTTTCCTTCATGGAAGGAGGGTCGAGTTAGGGACTGTTTGCACAAGGTGGACAGAGAGGATCTAATGGAATGCCCATGAGTGTACCAGAACTGGCTGACATCACTACAAAGACTAGCATCTTTGAAAGCCCATGGCCATCAGGGGAAGTCCCAGATGACTTCCCATGTTTGCCCATCTGCAAAAAGGCACCAAAGAGCTACTGAGAAACCGCAAATCAGTCAGCCACACTTCAGTCTCCAGCAAAATGATGAAAGAAGTCATTACGGACGTTCTTTCCAGCACATGAAGGACAAAAATAGGGCTGGAAAAGACGACTAGGGTGTTATGAAAGGCAGATTGTACCACTATCACCCAGAAAGCTTTCTAGACTAGGCTATTTCACTTGGAAGGGACCTGCAAGAATTGTTCATGGGCAAGAGAAGAGCCTTGAAACTCATCTGCCTGAATTCTAGGAAGGCATTGGACCTGACCTTTCACATCATCCTTGTTGACAAGCTGCTAATATCTGACTGGACAGATGTACCGCTGCCAACAATCTGACAATACTCTTCCCATATCTCACAATAATCTGGCTAGGCACATGGACCACTGGCTTTGTAGAAAACTGACTAAACTCCTGAGCTGAAGGGCTAGTGGTTAACGGCCCAGAATCAGTCTGACAGCTAGTGAACGGAGGAGCAGAGGTCAGTCCTGGTACCTGAGGTTATTCAACAATACTCTGATAATACTCAGTATCCTGTCGGGCTGATAGGATTAAATGCTCCCTCACCAAGTTTGTGGGTGACACCACACTGAGAGAAGAGGTAGATATGCTGGAGGGGAAAGCAACCACTTAAAGAGGCCTCAGCAGCCTGGAAGGTTGACCAACAAGGGCTGCATGAGGTTTAACAAAGGCAAGTGTACAATTCTGCACCGGGGATTGAAACAGCAGTGCAAGCCAAAACGTCACCACCTGCAGATCAGCTGTGATAGAAAGACTCTGGAGGTCCTTTGCAAACCCCTCGCCTGACAGTGAGCTGAGCGTAAGCTGGCAACAAGGACCAAGAGCACCCTGCTCGGGACTGGTACAAAGAGAGCCAGCAGGTCAAAGGCTGTGATCATTCCACTCTGCTCACCCCTTGGCAAGCCACACCAGGAATACTGTGTCCATATTCTATCATCTTGTTTCAAAATTTTATCTAGATGTACAAATAAAACTAGATGTACAAAAAAAAAAAAAAAACCAAACAAAAAAGATGTAAAAAAAACCCCATGAGACAGTTAGTTAACTACGTTGCTTATATAGTTTCTCTTTCATGCGAGGAGTAAATATGCCAAATAATGACAAGATCAGTGCTGCAAGGGTATTTCTGTAGTAGTAACGTAAAGGTATTTTTGACTTTGCTTGCATGAAGCATGTCAGATCTGATAGTTGAAGAAATTTGGTTAGAACAGACTAGAATGAGTTGATGAGTTTCTGGATTTTCCTTTAATATTTGCTATTTATTTGTTTATTGATCGCTGTTCAGTTCCACAGTGTCTTAAAATCACAATGTGAGAAAACTACTCAGACATTTTTAGTTTCATTTAGAAACCTTATCAAGGCAGGTGTTCCTGGCAAAGCTGAAGTTGCTTTTGTAAAGGCTCCGTGGAATAAGGGGAAAGAATTTTTCTGCTTTTGCTGATTGCAAACTCAGTCTACAGGCTCCAGAATATTTTGAGTTTCATAAACCTTTTGGTATATTTGGGCTGAGTGTTAAACAAGCCTGGTAAGAAGCAGGTAAAAATGCATATTTAGATTTTTATCTAGTTTCTGTCAGGTTGGTTCAACAGGTGTCGTGGGGAGGTTTTTGTGTTTGCTTGAACTTAAAATTCCATGCCAAACTGCAAGCTTTGAACCTGTATGAAACAGTTTTATTTTCGTAGTCAAAAATAGGATACCCTGCTAAGTGAAACAACAGACTGATCTGTCTTTGAGAGATGCATTAGCACAGCATGCATTCATGCAGATTTACATTCCTTTCAGACCTTAGCAGCATTAAATTCCTGAACCTCATAGTAAGGCTTTGACAGTTCTCCCTGTTATGACTTAGTGACCTGATGGATCAAAAAGCTGTTTTCCTAAGTTTTTATGAAATGCAAATGTTCAGTCACATAGCCATTACTTTTAGGTTTTTGAAGACTAAGTGGATGATCAGGCAGGAGAGTGTAAAGTATTTCTGTGTGCACTACGAGCCAGAACACACAAAATGCCCTTCACTTTTCCAACAGCACTACTATAGTGTTTTTAAAGTCAAGGAAGTCTTCTGGTACACTGAGCACACTACAGTTTGCACGCTTCAGACGAACCAGTCTCAAAGCCACCAGAAGCAAAAGGGTGTTGCAAGCAGCTTCTGCCACTGTTGATATGAGATCCTTGGTTGACGCCAGTTTCCTGGGTATGGATAGGTAATAGCAAAGTTTAACTTTTCAGTTCAGGCTGACGGAGTACGTATGTGGTCCTTTCTATCACATCCTAGATCGTGGTCATTACCGATTTAGCTAAAGAAGAGACTCTTACCTTACAGAATTAAAAACAAAAAGCCAAAATACAGGATTTTTAAAGGGACTTCAAAGTCTCCCAGTGTCATTGCAATTTGAGAACAGTCCAGAGTGTAATACTCTCAGGCCTTTTAAACATTTGCTGTTTAAGCATTAAAGATGTGATTGCTGCTGCCTGTTGGCATTAATTGAAATTACTGAGCCTGTAGATAGAGAATATACTGTACAGTATGTTTGGGATTGCAGAAGTGAGTTTAAATGAAATGACAAACTATTAGAAATTGCAGCAGCTGAACTATGTTGTCGATTTTCTTGCTTTTTGTAGTTATTCTTAGATTTGGTGGTCATAAGTTGTATTTTAGAAGGAGGTAAAACAGCAATCTGACATTCTTTATGTGCTTGATGTAATTGGGTGGGGTTTTTTCAGCATATAGATACAATTATAACAGCATATATTTGGAAACAGATTATTCCAAGGTACTTAGGTTAGGAAGTTGAATGTGGAAATTATTTTCAGGTGCAAGAATTAGAGGGAAATATTCCTGATTTCAAATTTTTTTCAGGAAGTGTTTTGTTTATGAAATGCACTGGTCTTTCCAAACCAACTTGTTACAACAGAAAACAAAAGAGGATAAAATAAGCTGAAAATTAAGCAGAATACCTTTTTGAACTAAACCCATGCGGTTTACCTCTAGCTGGTAATTTCACCTGGTTGCTCAATTTCACTATCTCATCTCGCTACTTGTTTGACCAAATACAGCTCAGGATTGCCTGGTATGTATTTCCCAAAATGCAGCTTTTAGTCCATAGAACTGGAATATCATATCATTAGTGAGAAGGAGTGGAAAAAACTGCATAGTTGCTATAGCACCCACATGGTGATACAAATCTGTAAATGCCTTCTCTACTACCATTAAAATTAAAAGATTTGTACCCAAAGAAAAGGTGAAGATCCTCCCTTCGATACATCAGATTATTGTAGTTCAAAAGTTTGTCTTGCCTTCAAACTTTACTTGTTATTCGCAAAGAGATGGGATGGAGTGCATCCAGTTATCATTAGGCAAAAAAAACACCCCACATTATTCATTCCTTTTGAACAAAGTGCTATTATCACAGGTCTGACCTAAAGTCTTTAGCTATTTGCATGAGCTTCAAAGATGCTTAGAGCTGCAAATGTGTTCCATTATGTCACTGAGTCAAGATCCATATGAATGTGTAACTTGTTAAACTCACTGTAAAATGCTCACGCTCCATGCAATGCTGAATTCATTCATGAGATCTGTGGTAAATTTCTGTGAAAGTTTTATCACTGCCAATGTTCCCTTGAGCCCGGTGTGAGTTACAACTGAAATTCTTTTGGAGTATTTGTCGGGAATCTGTGAAGTATAATTATAAATCATGTCGGACTATTGAGCCTTGAAAGAAGAAATACCTCAAGGACCATTAAATACTAAACCAAATCTCCAAACCTTTAAAATATTAGCAGTAAAGAGTTCTGAAACTGAATGTAAATATCTGCTTTGTTAAAACCTTTTTGTGCATGAAAGGCTTTACTTTCCAACGGGAGCTTTTGTTATTTCTGTAATAAAGACATCGCTATTAGTTACATAACTTGAAAGAGTCAATACCGCGTACAGCTATTTCTTTGCTTTTGGAATCAAGTAAACGCTGGTGAAAAGAAGCAGAGGAGGGGATAGAATTTCTTGCTCTTAATGGTGTTGCAAATGAAGCATATGTAAATTACTCAAAGACACTCTTGTCAGTGTTAAGCACCAGGACATAAAGGAAGAACATATTCCTTCCATCAAGGTGAAAAGGAGGCAGGTGATTGTTAAGGTAAACAATTGTTTGCCTAGAAAGGCCACCACGCAGCTGATTAATTGGAACATCAGCGTGTATGTTGATGAGAGAAGAAGAGAAAATGTCTCAGGCTTTCTTCTCAGCAGAGTTGCCCCTGCGGTGTCTTTGGCTATAATGGTGCTTAGGGTAAAAACTTCCCTTGGCTGTGTTTTCTGTTAAAGCTTTTCCTGTGTCTCAACATTCTCAGCATAAGCACAACCAGAGGATGATTGAGTATTGGCTTCCCAGACTATTGGATGGGTAGGTGCGTTAATGATGACAGAGCAATTCTCTTAAAATTGTGTCACACAGAGAGATACTGACTTCAGCCAGGTAGCGCAACCAGCTGGAACAGGCTGTGGATCTGTAGCTACAGCACAGGTAAGACTCTGGCTTGATTTGAAAAACAAACAAAATTACTCACTTCAAGTGACTATCGTCCGAAAGATTTAGCTCTCAAAATGTTTGGTCTTTAGCAAACACTGTTGTAGTAAGTGGTGAGACCTTTAAAGACTACAAAATCTTCTGGGTTATGGACATGTCTGTAGCAAACTTCTCGCTGTGCCCAGGCTTTGATTTATTTTCTGCTACCTTAAGCATGACTGCTGTTATTTGTGTAGTACTTTGGGGTGCAGAAGATCAGGCTTAGGGCGTGGTGCCTCCTCTCTGCACGGCTGTGTGCCATCACAGACTCTGGAAGCAACCAAAGCCTCTTCCTTCTTAGAGTCTTTCCTTTCTCTCTCTGCCTGTGCACCAGGGCTTGTCACTTGCCGTCAGTAGCTGCAAATATGCAAGTCAGCTGTGCTCAATCTTAGGGGTGATTTCATCATTCAGGGGGAGTCACTCTTCAGTGCCACAGTATTTTTTTACCTTGATGATAAGGATACTTTCCCATGCTTTTAGACAGCCATGTTCAAGGATCTACTAGTACAAGTTGACTGCCTTGCACGTCTCCTGTGCCTCTCTGTGCTATGGCTGGTCTAAAGTCCTCCTTTTTCCTAGCAAGAGAAATTGTTTAAGGCTAAACTGCCTCTGTTGCCACAGTGGTCCCCATCTTTCTAAACAGGCAAACTGACCCTTGGTTTCAAAGTGCGTCTGGGAGTGAGATGCTGCTGTTTGCTGGTGCTCTAGAAGTGTATTCTCTTGCATTTGGAACCAAAAGAAAACCCTGTTCTTGGAATTGCTCACCCTTCATTACTATTCCAGTCAAGGAGGAACGCTGCACTGTTCCCAGATAACAGTGTTTGTTCTTCTGCTTTCAGTTCTTCCACCCCCCTGAAGAAAGCCATCTGCTGTCTGAGGGGAGCTGCTCCACCCCAGGCATGGCCTTTCCTTTCTGCAGCGAGATGCTCCTCTGTGACGTCTGTCCAGGTTCTGCAGAGTACGTTCAAGCTGGACATTAGACACAAGCAGCCTTAATAGATACACCCCTGTGCAAAGCAGGACAACGTGTGTGGCTTTTTGTACATTCTGCTCCTCGTATGAGCAGGAATAACTCTGCTCAAGATGGTGGCATAAACAAATTTGTATTTACAAACATACTGCCTCTCTTTTACTAGGGCACCCTTTCCTATGTTACTATATACTGTAATTCTGAGGAGAAATATAAAACAAGGGTTGGTTTAGCTGGAGCAACATTCATGGTTTTCATACTTCTGTACGCAGTGGTTGAAGCTGGAAGGTCGTGGGTCTAGGAGGAGCGATTGCATTTATTATGCCATAGGAACAGATGTTCAGGCTTTTTATACACACACAAAATCCCATTCATATAGGCTGGTAGTTTCCCACGTACGTGCTTCACTGAATTTTAAAGGTTTTTTTGCTGCACACAAGAAGAATGTGTAATATGTTGTTTGGGATACAACGCAGAATGATGGGGATAATAAAAGAGCATTGCTGTGAGCGCCCCTGCCAATTTTACCTTCCTTCCAGACCTACTCTTGGGAGCCTGTTTGAAGCTTTCTGTGGCCACACCTGCAGCTTGTGAGCACTAGCATAGCTACACAGATCTGGCCTGTTTGTTTAAGAAGAGGTGCAGGCTCTTTGCACTTCAGGTACTCTTGAAGCTTATTCCACATCCAACAATCTCCAGAATTCTGAAAACAGTTTGGATTCCCCCATCCTAACCCAAACTACAGTCTCCTGATGCTTTTGCTTAATTGTTTCTTTGTTTCTATTTTAAAGACAACTAAAGAGCAAGTGCTAGGAAAGAACTATTGGCATTATTTAATGTTGCCAAATCTTAAAAATAGCAGCTAGAGAAACACCTTTCCCTCTTACTGATGAGGAAAGGAAGCATGTATCACTGTTTCTCTCTTGAAAAAAAAAAAAAAAAAAGCCAACTTTTTCAAACAAAACACTTTTGCAGAGCTTTGTGTGTAGGCCCACTGTCCCGTGCGTTTGATGAGCGGCAGAAAAGACTAGAGCTTTAGAGCAAGGTTGTCTCCAGCAGCCTGAAGGTTTGGTGTTTGCCAGGGGCCCCAAGGCAGCTGGAGGCAAAGGCTTTTCACAGCAGCTGGCAACAGCCCGTCTGCCCCCAGCACTGCACCTGGCAGGATTTCTGCTGAGATTCCCCTGTTTTCCAAGGACTGAGGCAGCCTTTCTGAAGCAGACTTTGTTGTTTTCCTCTTGGAATTGTGAGGCTAAATTGCCATTTTGGAAAGCCTGTGCTACCACGGTACCTGCAGACTGGTGACCCAGCAGGCGTGCGGGGAGGAGGAAGCGCCGTAAGGAGCCCGGGCAGCGCAGCACCGCGAGCCTGCAGGAGGACAGCAGCCATGACGTGTTTCCACCTTCAGTATTCACATTAATGACAATGATGGAAACAGGTATAACTTGCTCTTGCCTAATTTTCTGTACATGCCTTTCCCCAAAACACAGGTACAGCTCCCAGTGCCAGTCAATTCATCAATTCCAGACTCAGTTGTGCACGCCTGATTTCCCAGGGCGTTAGCAATATCGTTTGGAAGAGTAAAGCGATCCTCAGACGCTTGTCCTCTTTGGGCTTGAGGTGGCTTCTGGGCTTTGATGCCACGGTGATCAGTGTTTTAAAATTGCTGGTATTGCCCCTGCAGTGAGTATTGAAGATGACTGTAGCTCATATGCCCATAGAGTACCCATACGTGCAGAGAACTGAATCTTACCGGGAGCACATTGTCTCATAGGGAAATTCTTCAATTTTCCCTGCCTAAAAAGCTACTATAAAACAACAGATTGGATGAGTTTTGTTTTCTTTAATCTCTACTCTTTTAGCTAGCAAGGTGGGGTTTTTTTATGTGACGACGTATAGAGGTGTATTTTATGTATCTACAATCCACTGCCTTTATTATACACTAGGGTTTCAGCCAGTTCCAATAGTCTGTAGATCACTTAGTTCTTGAATTAATTAAACTTTTCAGACAAAGGCCTTGTCAGTGTGCGATGTCAGAATTCCTACAGACTGGTAATGTGTTCTCCAGTCTTGTAGTGTTTCCTCAGTCATTTCTTTATCAGGGATGGTGAGAAAAAGACTGCATCACGGGACTCTGTGTGCATTCTGCTTATCTGATCATTTATTTATTTCTTTATTCATTCATATGTGACACCATGTGACAGATCTGTCAAAGCACAAGTTTTTGGTGACAACTTGGCATTTACTGGAGAACACGTTTCTGAGGGATCAGGGACAAACTGTAACTAGGAGCCTTGTGCTGAGGCTTACTGAAGTTGCTGGTGACTCCGTGGGACTTGACTGTCAACAGCATCGCTAACCTGACTGGGCTGACTCATGCAAAGAAGACTCATTTCATACACAACACCGTCACAGTGCTTGGGCAGCAGCTGGAGGTGAACAGAGGTTTCTGAGAGTCCTGCAGAGCCTGAGGGCAGCTTTTGGCAGAGACTTGAGAAGTGCATGTGCCAAGTCTGTAACAAGTTGGAAATTTTTCCATCTTGGCTCAGATCCTAGCAGTTTATTGGGTTCCTGACATAGAACAATTTAGTTCCATGCGTGTGGTGTTGACACTGAATGCCAAATGCAATTCTCTGTTTTGTGTGAGCATCATAAACCCTGGAGCTGTAACCAGCCCTGTGCAGGGCTGTGAGCGCTGTGGCAAGGCACATAAGCGTTTTCCCATGTGACTCAGCCGGTTTAGACTAGGAGTGGCTGGAGATACCAACACGTGTGGCACCATAGCCAGCAATTTTTTTCACAGCAGCATCTGTTTCGGTAGGGATACAGCATAATCTCTATGGATGCCATTCCAGCTCTGCAGTGCACCAGAAGTATCCCCGTAACCAATAAAAATAAGTGTTTGAGATCCAGACATTCTCAGCATAAGTTTTTTTTATAATCACATAGTTTTGCTCATAGGAGCAGCCTCTGAAAAAAAGAGATAGTTATAAAATTTTTATGCAATGCTTTTTATGAAACATTTTAACCACTTGAATAGCATTTTTTTGTGGCATTGCTATTTACATTTATTAAATATTTTAATTGAACTTGAAAAAATAAAATAATAATTTTGGATTTTAAAAATGTAAGGAGGCATATAAAATCTATTTCATAATCTGAAATGTGAAAGTTAGGCTACATTCCTTTATGTATTTAAGGGGTTTTTAATTAGAGGAAGAAAGGTGTATGATCTTCCTTAGCTTCCATGACATTACAGTAAAAGACACAGGCCTTGTGCTGAGTGATTTCATATCCAGCCTCAGGAATGAATCCCATCTCCCCCATCCTGTTCATAATAATCCCTTTTTAAACTAGCATTTAAAAATCTACTCTGTCGGGCATGTAAGCTCCCATCATGGTTTAACCCTAGCCAGTAGCTAAGTGCCACGCAGCCGCTTGCTCAGTGCCCTGTCACCCCAAGGAATGGGGAGGAGAACTGGAAAGGAATGTAAAATCAAGGGTTGAGATAAGAACAATTTAAAAATCAAATGGAAATAAAATAAAACATAATAATAAAACATAATTGGTTGTGCTGCTGCTGCTGCTAATAATAATAATAGTAGTAGTAGTAGTAGTAGTAGTAGTAGACAATAACAATATCAGTTATAATGAAAAAGAGAAGGGGAGAGGAATGAGATTCCAAAGGGAAGGGAGAAAAGAAACCCAGTGCTGCACAATACAGCCGTACAGCCGCTCACCGCCCGCTGACCGGTGCCCAGCCAGCCCCTGACCAACGGCCGGCAGCCCCCGCCAACACCTCCCCCCGCAGTGTATATACCAAGCGTGATGTGCTGTCACATGGAACACCTCTGAGTGTTCACGCAGGTGAGCTGCCCTGGCTGTGTCTCTTCCCAGTTTCCCATGCCCCTCCAGCCCTCTCGCTGGCAGGGACTGAGAAACTGAGAAGTCTTTGATTTAGTGTAAACATCACCCAGCAACAACCATAAACAACAGTGTGCTGTCAGCATCATTCCCACACCAAATACAAACCACAGCACTGAACCAGCAATGGAGAAGAGAATTAACTCTATCCCATGTGAAACCAGGACAGCTCCCCATAAAGAAAGAAACCATATATGTACGCATATTATGTAAATGTTTAGAATAGGATTAATGAAGCAGTCACAATTTAGGAAATCTTGTATGCCTTTGTTTCATCCATGGGTCCTGATTTGGTCAGAGATGGTCTGAGACACTGTGCTTCTACTTTTCCACCACATTTAGTGGGAAACTGCCTTTCCGCACTAGCACAGACTCTATCTGGCATTAGCTGATCAACTCTAAACTTTATTTCTTCAAAAGTAAGTGGTATCTGATTAGTTCCTGCCATCATGTGTCACTAGTGTTTGGCAGAAGACTTTTCTGAAATAGTCTGCCTTTGAAAGGAATATCTGACATTATATCTCCAAGGCATGAGTGACCTGCTCAGAGGTGTTTGCCAGTGTTCAGCAAAAATGCATCTTCAAACTTTCAGTCTGAAGTAAGATAGCTTCAAGTAAGTGAGAAGAAGTTCTCCAGCCTCCCATGTTTTTGAGAGACAGGCAGTTGCCTCAAAACTTATGCATTTATAGAGTAGGGTGAAAGCTGTTCTTGGGTAGGGTCTTTGGTAATTCTGTTGGCAAGTTAAAAAGCAAGCATTGCTTAACAACAAGATGTTTAAATCCTTTTAGAAGAATAAACATACCTAAGACAAAATAGTCTAGCACTGGGTTTGTTGTAATTACAGCAAAATGGAGGCACAAAGAAGTTGGACACTTTATTTCCTGTCAGAGTACCTAGAATCCATCAATTTCCCTATCAAAGGCAGTATTACTTTTCTTAGCGGTACTTCACAGACTTGGATCGTGTTATGCAGTGAGGCAGAATACGTGTTTTTGCTGGGGAAGTGTTCTTGTAAGTGTGTATGTCTGTATCAAATCTGCACAAATGAACAGGAGAGCCGTAACCTGTAGGAGTTTTCAGATAAAACTCTTCCTGGGGACAACTTGCCTTGTTCTGAGCCATGAACTGACAGTCAGGGGGGTGAGCTCCAACCTGAAGCCCATCCCAGCTGCTGTGGAAGGTGGGAAATAGTGAGGATTTTTAGGGACGGTGTGTGGATAACTGGCTAGCTGAAAAGGGTCACATAGACATAGTCTAGCTGGCTGGACAAAAATGCACATCGCTCTCAGCTTATCTGAAGTAAAGCAAAATATACTGTCTTTGGCTGTCCTTGTTACACAATAACAGGAAGATTTCGGTGGGAAAAGAATGTTGCAGGTGGGAACAGATAACTACAGAAGAGAAACTAGGGGTGGGCTTGGTATTTAGGCTTAGGTATTAGGTATATTAGGCTAGGTATTTAACCAATAATAAGCTTAACTTTTGTAATATGTATGAGCTAATTATAAGAAGGCATAAAAGGTGACTGTAAGGTACAATAAACGAAGTCTGCTGATCACTCATATTGAGTGACTGGGTCTTCCCTCCGTCGCAACAACGGTGGATGTGCAGTCCAACCCAGTGACAAATGTGACAAAATAAGAAAGAAGAAAATTAGGAGCTATAACCAGAAGTTTTAGCCTGTATTCAAGTCTCAGGCCTCGACAGGCTTCAAGACCAGTGTGGAAATATATGACAGGAGCAGCAAGTGGTACACAGAAGCAGGAACAAGAGGAGAGAAAGAGAAAAAGAATGGGATGCAGAGCTCTGCGCTGCTAGCAGCTCATCCTCTGCTGACATTTTCTCTATCTCATCCCAAGTATCAACAACAAAATGACAGGCATATTTCTGTTTAACGTCTCAGTGATACACACCCTGCAAAGCCCTAGTCAGAATGCAAGCTTTTTTCCCATGAAATTGCAGAGCCAGTCCAAGGACTGATTAGGTACAGAAGTTCTGTAGGACTGGTCAGGGTACAGGAGCTGCACAGGTATCGAGCTGCACAAGGAGAGCTGCACAGGATGGAGCGGGACACCAACCCTGCCATTGAATTTTCAACACGACTAGTCAGGGTACTAACTCTGCCAAGCACCCAGAGAAAATGTAAATGGTAACACTGGAACTTCTGTGATGGTGGCTTTTTGAGGTGCTCAGGAATAGCCAGAAAGTGAAGTGAGCACGCTATGGACAAAAGATAACAGGATCCGGGGAGAGTGGCCGTCTGTGCTGGCTTTTTAGATCCACAAAACCCAGTGAAGCTCAAGTAGTAATTCTGCTCAGTCATACCCTGACTGGATCATATCAGTCCAGTATTAAGGTGCACACTATGCCTTTCATATTCTCTGGCCTCGAAAAAACAACAATAATGAAACTCTGGAACATAATATCAAGGAACTACCTCTGGCACCTGACTTCTAGCGTAGTAGTTTGGTCAGTGTGACCCGTTTGGGTGAGGGGAGGGACAGGGGTTTGTGTGACCTGCTGATAGGTATGCTGTGGTCCCAAAAAGCCAAGGTGACTGGTACCGTGCTCCACAGCTTGATGGCAGGGAGTAAATGCTCCAGATGCCATGAGCTCCAGATGCCAAAAGGCTGTTGAAAGCTGACCACTAAGCAGCCCTGTGATGCCCAGTCAGCCTTCACCCTGCAAAACCTCAGGGACATCACTGTCTGCAGCCCACTGCCTCAAAGCCAATGGAACCAGCTTTGCAAAGACATGCGACGATCTACTACACTGCAGAGCCAGCATGACTCTTTCCCAGCTAATTTAAAATTAATCTTAATATGGGTGTCAACATTCTCCTGGGGGAGGTGGAGGAAGCTGGTAGGTAGGGAGTCTTACATCTAATTGCTTTGCAATTATGTTTTCCAAGAAGATACATTAAGATGTATTATTATATTAGTTGTTCTTGCTGCTACCGTTAAAGGCCTGTCACAGTTTCCATTATGAAACCATAATTTTTCTAAAATTAGCTTTTTCTAAACCATGTAAATTTGCTCAGACTTCAATTTGGCATAGCAAGGTCCCAAGCTAAAAAGAAATTTGTTGACAAAAGGTTACAAATATCCGATTTTCCTGCTTTGGATTTATTTTTCTGAAATGAAAAAATCATATACATATATATATATATATATATATATATATCTCCATGTGCATATCTTTATATTTGTGGGTGCATTTTTGCAATTCATGGATTAAAATATTGGTAGTGTATTAATCCATAACAGTGTCCAAATGACCTTTCTAACTGAGTTTCATTCATTCTTCTTTTTCTGAGAGTAGCAGGAACTTAGGCACTGAAAATATCTTACTATTTTTATACAGCCACTGTCAACATTTATTCCTTCTGAATCTTCAGAAAGAAAAATAAGTTCTTTCACAAGCATATCATACTAAAGGTACCTCAGATCTGCAGTTCTCTGGCCACATAATCACATACATTTTGTTCTAACAGGGCTTTGTAAGGGCTTTAGTCAAGGGCATGTTGAAGCTGAGGTGCGTTTAGTCTTTGTCTCTTACAGATGGTGGTTTCTTTTTGTCACTCTTATAGCTAGAATTCACTAGTTCCGCTAAGCAAGTGGCAGAGGCTACAAGAGCAGTACCCTTAAATTAAGCCTTGCTGCCGAAGGCTAAAACTGTTTTCTCTGGGATGCTCTTACCTGTTGTTTTCGTGTACTCATTCACGTTAATTTAAAAGGACTGCCTCTGGAGCTCGCTAGCAGACTCTTTATCCACTGTACATATGTAACCGGGATCTACTCACTCTTCCTTTCTTAAAACTACTTGTTTCCAATTAAAATGATGCTATTGCCTCTTTTTCTTCCTTTTCTAGCTAATTATTTTGAAGGTTGTTTCATAGCTCAATACTTGCTTTATGAAATTTCTCGATATGAAGATTGATTTGGGTTTATTGCCAATTAAAATAGAACCCGTATAATTAACTTGCTTGGTAAAATAAGCTGTGCTTGAAGTATTCACAGGCAACATCCATGACATACTTCCACAGGCACTAGTTCTACCAGCTACCAGTATTTCACCTATGAAGAGTGATTTGCATAACCCTACAGAATCCCTGAAGCAGGGCAGTGCAGCTGATCTTGATATGCTATCAAAAGCACCTCAGGTTCTGTCCCACGAATGGCCAGGAATGCAAAGCTTAGGATATAATCCAAAGGGCATAGCCTTTGCACATACGGCATCTCTGCTGGAAATTGCGCAGACTCTTGACTGACAATACTAAAAGACACAGATTCTCAGTCTTGCAGTTCGGCAGCCAAATGCCACCTTAAAATTGGTATGACGTCTTAGGAGTCTTGTAGGGATTGTTCGCTTCCCTTTCACTGGACTGCAGGTGTTGTGGGTCACCTCTGGAACTGGCATCCCAACTGACAGCTCACAACCTTTTCCTTTGTTAGGAAAAGAAAAGCTGTATTTTCAGGAACATTTCAAGGTGATGATGCACTTGTCACCTCTGTGGAAGACTTAGTGTCATTACTTATATTGAGAACAAGCTGGTGAAGTGGTTGTGGAAGGAAAAGATCTTTAGGTAGCATCAGCATTTAACTTTGCAGAGAAGCAGAAAAACCATATGTATGCTCAGAATTAAGGGTGTGATCTGTGAGGGTGGGAAAAGCTAATATTCAGTTTAGCACTTTTATATTTATTTAAGATTTGCATTAACGTTAAAATTCAATGCATTATTCTTTCTTCCATAGTCACTACAGCACAAACTAACACTCATCAGCACTCTCAAATTGCCAAGATGGCTAATCATCCATTTCTTTACTCTTTCCAGCAGCCATGCAAGATGGCATGCAACTAGAAACAAACTCTTAAAAATTACAAAATGTTCCCTGCTTAGTAGGAATTAATGTGACTTGGGAGCTTAAAAGCCAGCACACAGATTGCAGTGCAAAATGTTTTCAAAAGGAACCAAATGTCTGATGGGGAAAAAAAAAAGAGATGATAAGTGATGAGCTTTGGAATACTTTTGTGAGAAGACCCTCCAGCCACTGAGTGGTGGGAGGTGTCTGGTTTGTTTTCACACATTCCCCAGGGTGTTCACAAAGCCCTTCAGGTGTCAGCTCCCAAACTGTGTGTCAGACCTGGAGGTCCGACTGCATTTTGAGAACAGAACCCTAGGGATCCCGACTTAATGGTGCAAGCACCCCTGTACCGCTGGGCTTTCTGCAGCAGTGAGAAAGTGGTCCAGGGCCCAGCGCAGAGGAGGATACCATACTACAGGGCTCAGGTAACCCAAACAATCAGGCTCACTGGACTGGCACATCATTTTCCACCAGAGACCAAGCTAAACCATTTTATTAAGCACAAACCTTTTCACCCCAAATTTGTGTCTGGGAGCAACTTCACCATCACACTTCGCTGTTCCCCTTCACCCAGTTTCTGTGGGACATCTGTGTTACAGTAATAGACCCGGGTTCACCCCACAGGCCGTTGGAGGCCATGAAGGCTGCTGTTGACACTGGCACAGGTGATGATACCCTGCTTGCACCGATATGGACTAACAGAGCTTGCAATCACTGGTGCTCGCCCACTTGCTGTTTTAGCAGAGCTTTTGTGAAAGCGGAGGGAACAGTGGGATTTCCAGTTGGCTGCTGTATTTGCTGTCCTGTTGTTGAATGCTGTGAGTTACAGAAGTCTGGATATAACCATACTGATTTGTTTTAAAAACAGGTAGATGGAAGAGTAATGATAAAATGGTATAAAATACTTCCCCCAAACACACCATCTAGGCACACATTTGTCAGTTGCTTTCAGTTTATTTTCTTAACGAGGCTTTAAGTGGTCCCCTGAGCTCAGAGTTGGTGCTGGAAAAGCTGCCAGTTGGACAGGCCAACATGTGAGATTAAAGAAACGTGTTATTGCCTTTCACTAGAGTACCTGGGGAAAAACACTGCAAGTAAATCATCCGGGGCTAGGAAAACATTCAGGAAAATACACCCCAGAGCAGTAGGCTTCCAGTGCTGTGGGGACTTTTCCTAACAACCTTGTATCACACATCCAGAATGATCATCACAAATTCTGCAGAACATTTTTGGTTTTCTCTTATTGGCAGCATGCACGCCTGTGACTTGTGTCACATTATGTCACATGTGTGGGAGACATGGCCGAGGTCATACAGTCACAGGCATTATAGGAGAGCTCAATGTATTTTACAGCTGAAGAGCTCCGTCAGTCCTGATGCGTGATCCACTGTTGTCAGAGGCACTGGCTCATGAAGCTCCTCTGCCTCCGTGCCTCAGAGCGTGGGACAAGCTGCAGAGTGGGGAGCGAGGGCCTGGGCCCCAGCGTGTCAGCTGCTTCTGAGATGCCTCGTACTTGCTCTGACTCCACACGGGATGGCAGGTAGCTTAGCTTGGCAGGAGAAACGGATGAGCTTCTTCAGGTTGGCCAGGGGCTGGCAGCTGGCACAGCAAGAGAAGAGCTGGCATGATGCACACACACGTCCCACCGTGCCTGGCGGTTCAACTCTTTTGCTCCACCATCATCCCTACACATCACTACGACCCAGAGCCCTTCCTTATCCCAGCTCCCTTTTCCCTCTGCACAGGCGGTTTGGTTAGGGCTCAAATCAACCCTTCCGGTGACACACAGGGCGTGTCACTCCAAACCACCCATCTTTTCTCTTTGTATTTTCTCTTTATAAGGGAACTGAGGGGATAGGATTGGCGAGAGGATTTTTTCCCTAATGAAAAAACAAAAACAAAACCCCAACCTCTAATTTTTCTCCTGTTTCTTCTTGTTTTCTTTCATTCAACTATTCTTTTTTTTCTTTCTGGAGGTTCTTATGCCCATTAATAAAAGAAAAGACAAATAATATTCGGAGTGGCTTCATTTTGCAGTTCCCCCATTTTTCATAAAAGAGCATTTACTTCCCAGACAAATCCTCCTTACTTATTCTTCTGCAGTTAATAGCCAAAAATCAAGGTCAAGAGGGTACCAAGTACAATTTATAGAGAGGTAAAATAAATTACAGGTGAACATATTTGCATTAACATGTATAATATAGACATATACCAAATAAACCCAAATTTATGCAGATATGAGACACGTGCATAGGTCCATGATTATACCTATGTCACACTATCTTTTTTAATATTTATTTTATATATGTAATAAATACATATATTATTTATCTTATAACATGCATGTGTGTGTGTGTCTATACATATATTGGGATGGATCTGTGCAATGCTCAATAACACGTAAGTATCTAGAGAGATACACACATGCATTTATCTTTGGGTTTATGGCACCCTAATTTTTTTCATAAATGATACATTTCATTGCTATTTATGGAACAGAGCTCTTGTTTCAATATTCTTGTCATTTTAAATGTCTCTTCTGATTCCAGTTTCTGTCTCCTGTGCAATCTAAACCTAGCCTCCAGAGGATACTCTCCTTAAAACAGATGAATGTACAGCCAGAGGAACAAAGCTATTTAATAAATTAATCATAAAAAGATAGTTAATAGTCAGACACTATTAGCCAATATGTTTGATTTGGGACAGTTTTTCTATGAGATTGCCAGACTTTCTCATTAAACATTTAAATCCCTCTAAAAGAAGTGAAAGATCAAGATCAGGTTTAAAACTCCTTCATTCAAAATGCAGATGTTGTTTGACCTTTCTGTGCACTAAGTTTGTACCAGGGTAATTTTACTGGTTCACTTTATTATATTTGTCTCACGATGAAAATGCTGAAAGCTTGGATAATCCAACTGGTGGATTACCTTTCACTTGGATCTTTCTTCCCCTTCTCCACTGTTTTTTAATAGGTTTTAAATTAAAAGACATATCTTAAGGGATAACCTAAAGGCATGTTGATGAAGTTAATATTACATATCTCATACATTGAAGTGAGAACTGTAGGAATGGTGTCACTTCATAAACTGTGTTGACTTGCACTAGCAAATTTGGGTATAGCCACCGACTGGTAATTATATATGCATTTCATATTCAGGACTGCCAAAAAATACTTACTGTGCACTTTCTAGATTTATTACAAGTAGCTGTATCATCACACAAAATACATAAGCACTTCTGTATTTTATAGATTGCAATCCACAGCTTCTAAAGTGTTTCCAGGCTATCTTTTTTTTTTCTCTTCTTGAGTCACAGTATCACCCACTCATGTATTACTGATATTGATACCCAACTACAGCTCACATTGTTGTTTCTGTAAACGGTGATGTACTGTCTTAAGAAGCTTTTTTTCTGAGATAGGCCAGAGGGGTGTGATAGTTTAAATGGACAGGCAGTGCAGTCAGGGTGGCTTTGCTCAGCTGAAGTGTCAGAAGGATCCAATTCTTCTACTCAGTGTGTCTTTTCAACAGTTTCTGTTGGTCTGCAGACAACTGATGGTAAAGACAATATCACAAAAATGCACAAATACTGCTGCTTTCACAACCTGTGTTAACATGCTGAGTTTACTGGGATATTTTGGCCCTTTTATTTGATCCACATTATTTTCTACCTGCCTTCCAGTCCACCAGGAACATTTCTGCAGCATGATTTTGCCTGTTCTTTCTTTTGTTTCACCTGTTCCCAGTGTTGGCATTCCCAGTTTTCTCCAAATCAAAGCTCCCTTGTCTGCTCGGTCCTTCTAATTTTCACTCTCACTTGTTGCAGAAGGCCTTAAAAACATTTTCTCGGGTCTGTTGGGGAAAAAGGAAACTTTTGGGGGAAAAACCGCCCTAATTTGCTGAAGGTTTTGTGTGGACAGCAACAGAAGCGTGCTCTGAAAGATGAAAGAAAATAGAAAAATAAAACAAACAAAAAAGATAGGTTTTGCTTACTGAACAGAGGAAAAGGCCAACTATGAAACTGTGAAACAACATGGTAGCGATTTCCTCTATTCTGAGGCCTTTTCTTCTTAAGAAAGGTCACCTATGTGACATTTCAATAACAGTAATGACTCTGCATCACCAGAATTAAATAAATAATAATCAAGAAATTGACACATTCTCATTTGCATTTTATAAAAGAAATTGTTTTATCTGAAGTCACTAACAGCAAGGGGGAGGGTGCAGAGCTGCAAAGCTGCTGAACGGCAACCACCCAGATGGGCAGCCCAAGTGTGCTCTAAGAAATTACAGTTTCCTGAAGAGTCAGGGACCCCAGATCCCAGTGCTGTGCCATCTCACTCTGCTAGCACCAGAAGAGATCCAAAGACTGCTTAGCTACTGGCAATTGCTGGAAACCCACAGGAGGTTTTAGAGATGCATCTTTAACTTTCCCATTTCACAAAAAACTTTCATACCTGCACAATTGCCAGATTACGTGACACAGCTATACACACTGAGAGCTTTTAAAGTACGGTGCCAGAAAACACAGTTTACACTAAGCACTTAGTAAGGTGGAGCTGACCTCCTTAATTTGTAAACCTATTCATGCTGCTCTTTTGACATGGAAGAACCTGAGTGTAAGTATGGAATACAGGTCGAAATATTCTGTATTATACTAGTGAGATGAAAATGTTAGCCTTTGTTTTCAACTTGTTCTTATCTTGAAGGAGGTTTTTAAACTAAATGTAGAAATGAAGCCAGGACTAAAAAAAACCTTTTTAAAGACCTGAAAAAAAATGTGAAGCTTTTTTTTTCATTATTTCCTACCTTTACATGTGTATGTGCAAAATTCCTGTTCCATCTTCTCAACTGGATTTTTCTTTCAACAAATTTCTGATGTTTAAATATTGTCCTATCCATCCAAATGGAAAACTACTAGCCAATCATCAAAATGCAGTACTAAGATGATCGGCTCCTAATGGCAAAGTCTGACTTCATTATGTACCAAAGGAGTCTTCCTCCGTGTACCAGTTAACTGCCTACTACTACACTACTATCCCACAAAAGCCTGTGATTAGCTGATATTTGGGATGCGTGTTGAAGCCCATGTCAATTGCTGAAGTGTTATTGAACTGTTACCCAAGCTGGACTGATTAAAGCCATTATGTGGTTATATTTATGATATACTGGTATATTTAAATATTTCAATTATATATAACTGCCTTCTCATCAAGAAGAATGTCATGTAACCTTTAGACCCTTTTGTATGACAAACTTTGGAGCAGGGGGTTTGAAACTCAGGGCAATATGTTCCAAATGGAAGCACTGTCATATATTGCATACGTGGGCCACAAAGCACTTTTTAGCTCAAAGAAAAAAAAGGTTGGGAGGTTGGGGGGTTTTTTATTTCTTTCTTTTTCCTTTTTCTTTCTTTTTTTTTCTTTTTGTTTAGCTGAATGGGGATATAACCAGCCTTGCTAGCTATTCTGCTTTTTTATTTTCTTTTACTGAGCCGTATCACACACCTAGCATTGTTTTGTTATGCTGTTAATTTTCAAGTAGGAATGAGGGGTAGTGGTGGGTACAGTGTAGAGTTCTCTGGCAGAATGCTTAACATCTGTTGAAATAAAATCAACAGCATTCTACAATGCATATATACATTTCTCAGCTGTGAGATTTGGAAATTAGCTTTGCTCAAGCTGGTGAGGCTACATTTGGAAGACTGTTGGCAGTTCTTCACACCCAGCTCTGGGATGTCTCCTATAGCAAAGAGGAAAATAAAGCATATGGCAATAGAGAGATACAGCAACCAGAAGATAAGGGATGTTCGCAAAATCCAGCGGAAATACAGTGACTTGGCATTTCCTGAGAAGATAGGAAATGCAGCAGAATCTCAATGAGGTAATGGTATGCAGAAGCATGAGGAGCTATACAGCTGGAATAAGCAAGTGCTAAATAAAGAAGCAATGAAGTTAGGCAGCATTTCCTTATAAGACATTGAATACAGTGTGAAGGATTAAGCTGTAATGGTCAGCAGCAGAAATGCCATTTACGAAGTCTGACAGCTGGTAGAAGGGCATAGTCGATAGTAAAGAAACAGAACAAAAGGAGGTGAACTCAAAAGATGTGTTGCGTTTCCCCCTTATCCATTAAAATTCCCTTCCTTCTGTGGAAAACCAATAAGCAAAAATGTATTTTAAAATATATGGATGCTAACTGACATGCACATTGAGAAAAAAATAAGGTTATTTCATTGTTGAGAACTGCTGTTGTGTTTTGGTTTCAAGCAAAACTTCTCTCTGAACTCTAAAAACCTGCTGTGCCGGTATTTCCTCTAGGTTATTGCTCACATTCTACTGACTCCTCTGTTGATTTTTTCTTAACGTTTCTTTGTAAAATGAACTAAATCTCTTCCCTCTGGCTTCCTTATGGTTTAGATGCCTGTGCAATGCTGTGCACAGAGTAAGTGATGAGCTACTAGGTCGCCTGATATTTCTTTTAATGGTTGTACAAAGGTATTGTGGTACCTCTGACACCCTCAACTAGCTTCAACTCTTGTGCTGAGCAGCAGAAAGCAGCGTGTAATTTCCATCTGTGGATCAACCATGGCAAGTCATGGCCTTGTGGTAATTAATATCCACAGAAGTTATTTCTGTTCACGTTTCACTCAGGAATCCAGGTCACACCGTGGCAGTGCTGTGCCCTCAGCATCAGGCATTTTGATCTTGTCTTCCCGGTGTTTCTGAGACTGCTGCCGTCAGTGCTCCTTTCATTTCTCAGAATTTGGTACCTTTCTCGCTAGGCCTGGAGCATGCCTCCTGTGGCGACAGTTCCATGCCCTGGAAAGTCCAGCGTGTTTCTGCGGTTTTGCGAGTGGTCAGGCCTGAACGGGCTGCTGCTCCGGAGCTGACGGCGCGGGCGGGAGCAGCGGGAGCAGCACCGGGGGAAGCAGCTGCACCTGCTCCAGACGGCGCTGGCACTGTGCACAACACTGTGCTGTGTGACTGCGCTAGCTGGGCTGGTGCCTCCAGCTGACCTCTGCCTGCTGCAGACCCTGCACTGAATTGTGCTCCTCAGGGAGCTGCTGCCAATTTCCCTTAGCCAAGGTTTTATCACACAAATCTCAGGGGGGGAAAAACAACAAAAAGGGCTTTCTGCAAATCTCTTTGGTCACATCAAGGTGAGAGGCTGTGTACTTCCCCGACACTTCTGCTCTGACTAGCAGTCTTTCTGTCCTCCTTCCACTGTATCCAGCACTTGCCACCGGTGAATGCCCGCCTGCACTGCGGCCGCTGCAGCATCCAGCACCGGAGAGGGTGAGACAGCTGAGACAATGCTGCATGCAAACACAACTGGAGAGCCACCAAGTGAAGTGAACGCTCCAGAATTCATCTTTTGGAAGCCTTTAATATTTCTGTCTTCAGTTATGGCAATAAAGTCCATCTGCTTCAAAGTGGTCTGACACTGATATCACTAAGTAGAATGGTGAGAAACATTAAGGCCTATTCCTGCAGCACTATTTCTCAGTGAGGAGAATGTACAGCGCTAGGTAACGTACACCCCTAAGTATGCATTACCGTGTATGGTTACTTGCACTATGTAAGCAATATACACCCTTGGGTAATGTATACCCCGAAGTGTACATTACTGGGGGCCACAGCCTGTCCCCTGGATGGACAAAGACTGCTGTCGAGCCAGGACCATGAACAAAATCTGGATGGATGGATGGTAGACATTTCACACCTATGTACATTATAGGTAAATGCTACTGGGATCCACACCACTTCCCATCTCAGCCTTGGGACACTGCTTTGTTCATGCAGCAGTTCCAGTGGAAATGGTTGCCAAAAGGCCATTTGCTTCTGACAATACCCACTTTAAAACGAGAGTGTAGTGTCATGCAATTTATCTGAAAGACAGAATCAAGAAAGACTTTTCCCCTAATCTCGTGAATACAAGACAGGTATCTAACAAGTGGGTGTTTTGTTGCACGTGGTTTCTGGGTTTATGCAAATTTTGATGCCAATTGGTCATTTTTTCTTACGTCGGTGTCTGCACAGCCATGTTTTCATCTCCCTATTTGTAAAAAAAATTACATTAACTCTGTTGCCTTTAAATGCACCGTGCAAATGCCCAGTGAGATACACTTCAGCTGGGTCCCTGGGTGTGCAGAAGCAGAGAAGCATTTATGATGTCTGCTTGTGGCCTGAGAAACAAATTACACTTCACTACCCTTTGGGGTATAGCTTTAGTTTAGGACAGTTATGCAGCCTGAGGTGAGGCACTCATTTCTGTATCATGAGCTTGCTTAAGGTGAGGCCCAGACCTGTTTTAGGAGACCTGGACAGTCCAAACTAGTGACTGCTGCAGTCTCAAAAACTGAGCAGAAACCCAGCCTCCATTGGTACTGTCGCTGCCAAAGACAGGAGTTTCCTTTCTCCTTGCAAAAAAGATGGTAGGTGGCTGCTCTGTGCAATGTTCCACAATTTGGTGATCACCTCTCCAGTTTCTCTTGTCACAAAAGCGATCACATTTGAAGGATCGTGGACAGTCCTCTTTCCCCCTCTCTGCTCACAACTAGTTTTCGCTCTCAGGAGAAACACTCTCTGAACGTCGACATCTTCTTCCCATCTTTCTATACCTTTCTTTCTATCACAAAGCACAAGGAGACCATTTCTCTTCTCTGTTATAACAGCATTTGCCACGAACAGTTCCAGCAGAGTTACACCACGCTTGATATGAGGTAATGGAGTGGAGAGTCAGACCAGAAATTGTCTTCACAGGACACAAACAGACAGATACACCATCAGGCAAGTGAATCTCATACCTTCTGGGAGAAGGAATGGCTGGGAAATATTACACGGGCAGTGAGATAAGAAAAATTTATCTGAAACTTGCACATATTCTTCAACTGGACTAAGATCCTGGGTCAGACAAGCCAGAAAAGACTTTTCCATGAGCTGTTCCATAAGCAGTGGTGGTCACCCCGGCTCAGCCATAGGCTTTTCTTTTGTCTTGAGAATATGTCAGTGACTGGAAAACCCTTGGTGCGTTCCCCCTGTTCCCCACTGGGCTTCGCATTGTGTTCAGTAAGACAGCTGGTAATGAGATTCAAGCCAATGCATCATGTAAAACACATGACTATTTCGCACTTGCCGTGGTAGGCAATCATCGTCAGAAGCAAGAGTAGATTCTTTTTTTCCATTCCTGTTAAACCTTTTGGTTATTGTTTGTGTGGTTAGAAGGTCCAGCAAGCAAGCTCCTTTGAGTGAAAATTGGATTAAAATTGCTTTATTAGACACACCAACTTGCCAGCCTTGGAGAGTAAGAAAAATGCCAGGCTGTTGGTAGGCTGATTTTGAAACCGATCATGAAACCTGGTGATTCTGTGATTCTGTAATCTGTAATCAGATATAATTTCATGGACTTTTCTCCTGTAAGATAAAACTGTATGCAGCACAACATAGAATGAAGTGCACAACTTATGTCTCATTTTAGCTCTCCGGGGCTGGGTCTAAGCAGTAGAGCATGGAGATCTTTGATGCCTCATTTGGTTCAGATACCAGATATATCTAACATGGAAAAGGAGTAGAAAGGAGGACCCTGAGAATTACCGATATGCCAGCCTCACCTCCATGTCTTGGAATATAATGGAACAGATCTTCCAAGAAACTATGCTAAGGCTGTGGAGGACAGGGAGCTGATCCGAGACAGCTGGCATGGCTTTAGCAAGGCCAAGTCCTGCCTGAACAACCTAGTGGCCTTCTACAATGGAGTGACTACATCAGTGGACAAGGGAAGAGCTACAGTTGTCATCTCCCTGGAATTCTGTAAAGCCTTTGACACAGTCCCCGCAACATCCTTCTCTCTAAATTGGAGAGAGATGGATTTGATGGGTGGACTCTTCAGTGGATGAGGAATTGGTTTGATGGTCACATCCGGAGGGTAATGGTCAGTGGCTCCATGTCCAGATGGAGATGGGTGACAAGTGCTGTTCCTCAGAGGTCTATACTGGGACAAGTACCCTTTTAATATCTTCACCAATGACATAGCTGAATCGAATGCACCCTCAGCAAGCCTGCAGACAACACCAAGCTGAGTGGTGTACTTGACATGCCTAAGGGATGGGATGCCATCCAAAGGGACTGGGACAAGCTTGACAAGTAGGCCCATGGGAACCTTATAAAGTTCAACAAGACCACACGCAAGGTCCTGCACCTGGGTTAGGGCACCCCTGGTATCAATACATCCTGGGGCATGAAGGGATTGAAAGCAGCCCCGTGGGGAAGGTCTGAAGGGTGCTGGTGGATGAAAAGATGGACATGAGCTGGCAATGTGTATTTGCAGCTCAGAAAGCCAACCCTATCCTGGGCTGCATCAAGTGTGACCAGCAGTTTCAGGGAGGTGATTCTGCTCCTCTACTCTGCTTTGGTGAGATCCCACCTGGAGTACAGCAACCAGCTCCAGAGCCCTCAGCACAGGAAAGGCATGGACCTGTTGGAGGGGGTCCAGAAGAAGGCCACAAAACTGATCAGAGGGCTGGAGCACCTCCCCTATGAAGACAGGCTGAGAGACTTGAGGTCGTTCAGCCTGGAGAAGAGAAGGCTCAGGGGAGACCTTATAGCAGCCTTTCAACAGCTAAAGGGGGCTTACAAGAAAGATGGGGACAGACTTTTTAGCAGGGCTTGTTGCAATAGGACAAAGAGTAATGGTTTTAAACTAAAAGAGGGGAGATTGAGAGTAGAGACAAGGAAGAAATTTTTTACAATAGGGGTGGTGAAACACTGGCACAGGTTGTCCAGAGAGGTGGTAGATGTTCCACTCCTGGAAACATTCAAGATCAGGTTGGACGTGGCTCTGAGCAACCTGATCTAGGTGAAGGTGTCCCTTGCTCATTGCAAGGGGGTTGGACTGGACGAACTTCAAAGGTCCCTGCCAATACAAACCATTCTGTGCTTCTATGGAGAACACAGGTCTGGGAACTGGGTCAGTCAGTTCCTGAGTGTGCCATCCATAGCACTGAACAAGCTGCCCAGGGGCATGCTAGGATCGTTCTCCCTGGAAGCATTTAAAAGCACAGAGATGTGGAGCTTAGGGGCATGGTTTAGTGGTGGACTTGGCAGTCCTGGGTTAATGGTTGGACTTGATGATCTTAATTGTCTTTTCCAACCTAAATGATTCTATGATCTTGCACGGAGTATAAAACAAGGCAGCAATCTTCTTCTCAGTCACTTTTACTCAGACAGATTTTGATACTTTTTAGGTAAATGCCTCAAGCATGAGAAAAACATAATTACATTGTCTTTGCACTGCTTCTGGCCTTTCTGCAGGAAACCTTTGAAAATCAAGAAAAAAAGCTCAAAATATGGTACATCCCAAAACAAGCTGATCTCTGCCCCTGGTCCTGCTGCTGCTTTCCAGGAATCGTTAGGAATGGGTGTGCAAACAGAAGTCAGGTCTAAGCAACCGTGTAGCTGCCTGCAATTCAGAGCCGTGAATCCAGCTTTCACCAGCGCAGACCCCAAGAGCCATCTGTGTGCTTGGGGCAGGTATACGTGAGTGGTGGTCCCAACGTGTCACTGCAGCAGCGTGGCACGTCTGTTATGTGGCACGAGGAGAGAGATGTCAGGCAGATGGCATTTTAATGAAATTTGGGGGCTGAGGCAGCAGCACAGCAGAGAAGTGTTCAGGAAATCTGGTTGTGTGTCAAGTTTGTGCTCCCAGGGGTCCTGTAGTTGCTTTTAAGAAAGTTTGGACTACAAGCCTAAAAACTTCAATCACATGTTCAAAGCCAAGCCAGGTGCCCTTACAGTCTTCTCCAGTCTTCTCTGCTTTTGCTCGGTGTAGTTTTGAATTGCTTTGATGAGGCAGGCAGAGAAAACCTTGAGAGAAATGAGGAGCCTACAACACTTTCGGATGCAAGCCTAACTGTAAATATTAAGAAATGGAGTGGCTTAAAGGTTACAAAATGAGAAATATATACACATATAATGTGTTGTGAGAGACCATCAAAGGCATCCGAATACAGGCAGTATTTGCTTGGGGAAAGACCAGTTTATCTGTGAAGATCAAACTTTTACTCTCCTTCTTCCTGTCCATCACCTACATGTACTGTAATGCAGTGAGATGTGGGACACACACTGGAGCCCTGTTTTTGACCCGAGTTTGTATTTGGTTAAGCAGCTGCAGGGAAGTCCATTAAGCCAGCTGAATGAATACTGGTTGGTCTGCTGACGTTCGTGTTGATACGGAGCTTTATTACACTTTCAGACTACCTTTTGGTGTTTGTCGCTTGTTTGGGGGATGGGGCTTTTTTTTAAGTTAAATTGATCTGTGACATGTACCAGCATTCAACCCCCTTCCCCCTAATCTGTAACTCTGAAACGCTTTGTGAAAAGAAGCACGTTTAAGTGCCGGGTGAGGCAGCACGTATGGATGCTAAACCAGAAAGTTTCTGCTTTGGGTGAGGCTGGCTGTCCTCGGAAAGCATTTAGCCCTGCTCACTGGGCTCTGGGTCTGGTGTGGTTGCTCTCCCACGGGCTTTCTGGCACTGTAGGGCTGAGCTGGCTGCAGTTTCCCTCCTCAGCTGTACTTGTTTCTGAAAAAGAAGTCTGCATTGAGATGTCCTACAAAAGGAACTGCCCATTGCAGGTTGTACCACTGCAGGAGGCGAGTGATGCAGGAAGCACATCTCTGCTTTTCCCAGGTAACTCGATTTCTCATCCTCTCAACTGTCACATGGTTTGGGATGCCTCCTGCGTGGTGGGTCTCATAAGGGGCACAGGGACTAAAGACCCCGCTCTCTCTAAAACCAGCAGAACTGGGAAAGGTTACTGGAAACAATGCTAAGGAAAATGCAACTGACCTGGACTTCGCTGTTGAAGTCTCTGGTGCAGTGTCCTCTGTACTGACTCGTCTCGCTGGCAGCCTGATGTAACCAGCGAGGTGACTCCAGAGGGACCTCTCTGTCTGAGGGCTTCAGAGCCCAGCTAGGAGATGAACAAGGATCAGGACTATTTTCTTTTTACACCATAGTAAACAGTGTTTCTCAAGTAAATAAGCTTTGCTTTACATCTGGGTCTTTTTGTGAATGGCTGTGGTGTGAAAAGAGTCATCTTCACAAGATGCAGCTAGGAGAGCTGATCTCTCCTAGAGAAGAGACCAGACCTAGGAGAAACCCGGTCTGGTGCAGGGTCAGGTGCCTCTTTTGCTATTCTGTGTCCCAGAGCTGGGGTTGGTGAAGCTCAGCCAGTTCTGAGGCCATCGGGCCCCAAAGAATAGGAAAAGGCAGCTGATATTTATTTATACGGTTATATTTATTGCAGCAAAATAAATGGCGAGATGGGGTTTTTCTCTGAGCTAGAAGGTAGCTTAATGAAAATCAAGGATTTTGTAGGATCATTTCTCTTTCATGCATTTATTTTTTATTTCATAGCTACTATTTAATTCTATTTCAGACAGCCAAAACTGAATGTTGTGTGGATGTGATCTACTGTTTTGAAAGGCAGGAAGAGGTTTACTGTTCACACAAAAAAAGCGTGGACAAGCAGCAGAATGACCTTCAGCAGGTCTGAGTCAGGCCCCAAAGGGTGCTAATTGCTCTTGACTGCCCTGACAAGCCTTAGCTGGGACCTCTGTAGCTGTCCCCTCACCCCACCTCTCATGCATCAGCACAAAAGCTGCATTTAAACCCAGACCATGGCTCATTTATGCTGCAGGTGTGCTTGTTTTCAGGCTGGTTCTTTTTGTTTTTTGTTGTTGGTTGGTTGTTTTTTTTTCTCCTTCTCTCTTCTGTGTGGGCTCTGGGTATGTGGTGTAGCATTATTTCCAGTTCTGTCCTTGGCTATGTGGTCTGCTGCTTCTGGGTGGAGCAGGTTCAGCCCCTTGCCTCCAAGCACAGTGACACAAGCTGTTTTGTTTTCTTCGGGGGTGGGAGGGCTCAGTTCTATGCACCTTCATACTGATGTGTTTAACTTTGGTCTTGGTACATTTGTCGGTTTTGGCAGAAGGAAGTTTTACAAAATAAAGAAAGCAAACCATGTAGGAGACTGAATGAGCTACAGGTTTGGATGGACAAGAAAGATAGGATCCAAAGCTTGCTTACAACCTGAGAGCAGAAAGGAGAAAATCTTAGAGGCTGACTTGAAAGAGAAGTTCAAATGTTGTTGGGGGCCTACAGTGTGACAGGTGTGCCACAACAGATCTCTTCCACTGCTGCTGTCTATGAATCTATGGGTGTCGTGCAGCTGAGGTTCAGGATGGGGAAAATACCAGGAAATGCTCATCTAGAAGTGCCCTGCAGACCTCAGGTTACGTATGCCTTCAGAGCACATCCCCCTCATCCACAGAACATGGCAACTGTGCTGCTGCTATCCAGATGGTTTTCTGTGCCCCTGATAGCTCTGTTCAGACTTTGACCAGAAACAAATGTGCCTCATGCTGAGAGCTTGTATGTAGTTAATAAAGTTAGGTTTTGCACACAAGACTTCCAGGATTGACTGTGTAGGCCTTTCTAGTAAAGGTGATAGCATTCAGTGGTGTATTTGTTGAACTCTTCCAGTGAAACTAAGGAGGGCCAAAACAAGTGCAGCCTTCTCTTACTGCAGCCTGTAAAATCCTTATGTTTCTCTGGAGTCTTATGAAAGAAGCCGTCAACCTCAAATGATCGCATCCTTCACTAATTTGATTTTATGTTATCAAGTATCTGAAAAGCACAGTCATTATAGTTGTTACTGTGAGCATATGCTCCTAGAATGTGGTGTTTCTGACCAACTGTAAATCAGGTGAGCAGTCACATTCTGTTACTTGGTTTTGGTTCAGAACAATAACCAGCATCAGAAAAGGGTGAGCTGTTCCTAAACTCCTCTCCAAACAGTGGAGGTACTGAAAGCACATGAAGTTTGCTCAGGGTGCAAACCCTGATACCACCCATCTACCCAAAATTAGGTAGCTCTTTGTCTGGTACTCATAAGAATGTCTGCATTTCAGGGCAATAAACTTGTCTTGTGCTAACCTCTAAACACAACAGTAGTGGATCAGGAGCTAACACTATCACTGACTTCTGAAAGAATCACAAAAATGTCATAGTCCTCCCAGCACTGTTGGTACCCAAGTGGGAAAACTGCAGGAAGCAAGCCATAGGCTGTAAGCTTTTACCTATAGGTCCACTGGTCTAAAGCCATTGCAATGCCTACACAGAGCCTGTCCGTGAGTGGCAGCTCAGTCTCTCAGTTGTTAAAATTCAACAATGATGTGGAAGTAGCTGTCTCTTGCAAATTCCAGGAAAGAAAATAGTCTAAAATAACATTCCTAAAGGAATGAAGTGGTTGTCACCAAAACTGCTCATTTTTTTTTCCATTTGGGAATTTGAGTGGGAATTGCAGGCCACGAGGCACAAAGCTAACTGGTTAGTTCAGGTCATCCCCTGTGAGGTCTGGTTAAAATGGCAGTTAAAATTTGAGGAAACATTCTGTCTCTCCCATTCGTCCCTGGTGATCCATGGTGGCACAATAGCACCTTGAGAGGGAGGACTACGAAGGCAGGTAGAGGAAAAGTTTTCTGGACTTTATGTAAATATTATCTAAACAGCAGAAGGATGATGTTGGCTGTTGGGATAGGGAGGAACAATGGTTTACAGGGTAGAAACGCTGCATCATGAAACTCTTAAAGTTCTGAATTTTGGGTGAGTTCTGGATTAAAGACTCTTACCCTCCCTTGTTGCAAAATTTACAGTAAATAAGAATCGTAAACCGTGGGGTTGCTGGTTTGGTTTGGGGTTTTGTTTGGTTTCTTTGTTGGTTTGTTTGGGTTTTTTTAAGTGCTGCTGTTTAAAAATCAATGATGAATCAAAATGTGACAGTGTTTTGCCCAGAAAGTGCTAAGATGAAGCATTTTGGGGACCACTGAAACTCTCTTCCAAGTCTGCCCTTCAAAGAGACCAAGTCAGAAAGCCAACATATGTTTTGCTTTGAGTAAATTGGCTTCTTTTAGCAAATGGTCCTAATGAGGACCTAGTGAGGAGCAGCTGTAGGAGGGAGTGCCACTGGGGCACCACCCTGGCCTCTAGCTGAGAAGGAAAAAGTGGCACCCCTGAGGCGCCCTAGCTGCCATAATCATTGCTGATGTCCTGTAGCAGAACATTCAAATCAGTTTACATTGGTACAAAGCCTGACTCTAATTTCTGTAAAGGTCTGGGGAAGGAGAACGACCTTTTGGAAACATCTCCCTGTGACTGAATTCTTCAGAGGATAATAGCCAGGAAACTGTAGAACAGGCTCTTTAAAAAGTCCCAATTTCTAAATGCTCACTTTTCTCACCTAAATGGCTGTGCAGAGCTGTAGAGAATTGAGCTCATATTGAAGCCAACATGAAAGAACTTTGAAGAAGTTTCCAGTGTTTCATTGGACTAAGAAACACTTTTTTTTTTTCTTTTTTCCTTTTTGAGTGTATAATGAAAGAGGTTGTTCTGTGGGAAGTGGAATTAATGAAGCAAGATTTCCTATGCATCTGTGTCCTATGATTAAGGGTACTTGACAAGAGATGAGCTGTGAGTTTCCCTGTGAGGGAGCACTAATGGAGCATTTCTCCTTTGCCTGACCTTCTGGTTTCACAACATATTAGGGAGCTGAATCTATGCCAGAGCTATATCATTTAGTCACGTTTGACTCAACAAGTTTTAAAGTCACTACGAAGAATAGGCACAAACGCAGATACATGACTACCTGTAAGAAAGGTGCTACCGAACAGCCCAGGCTCCTCGCTTTTGCACAGGCTGGGCACTGCACAAGCCTTGTGAATTTGCACTGACATTCCTGTGTCAACGTTACACTTCTCTGAGGACAGATGGAATAGCGACAAAAGGTTCACTGTCAGTCCTTTGGCAAGCTGAACAAATAACTAAATAAATACAATTCCCTTGTTCCAAGAGCCTAGCCTTGCCTGATGCATGCAGCTCTGGGAGGCTAAGCAGGATTTCACCCCACTGTGAGCTCTCTGCCATGTGTCTTCCCCACATCTCTGGTACAGCTTTCTCTGGGTCTTCATGTCCAAGTATCAGGCAGCAAACCCCACACAGGAGCTGCGCGTGAAGCCGCGTACTGCTTGGAGGTTTGGGCAAAAAGCAAAAATCCTACAGAGCAGCTGACAACAGTTTCTGAAGGCAGTATTCTCTGTCTTCAAAAGGAACGCAAATACATGTTTTGAGTCAATTCCTCCAACTGTTGCGTGTGCAGGACACACAGCAGTTTCTTTGTACATTTCTACAAGGACGTGCAAATATTGCAACATCTGGTTAGGTTCTGTGCGTGAGGTATTTTCGCATGAGCAGGGGCAATGTTTTGCAGGAAGACATAAATAATTCCTAGGGCTACTCCATCTCTTTTGATATTGTTATACAGGGGCATTGTGCCGTTCTGTGCAGGCAAATGTAGAAATAAATTAGTACTGGAGTTACACAGTTGCTTTATCTCCCATTGTTGTGAATCTTTCTCATCTGTTCTTTCTTCAGATGAAGAAATGCTGCTTAGGGGTATGGTTTAGTGGTGGACTTGGCAGTCCTGGGTTAACGGTTGGACTTGATGATCTCAAAGGTCTTTTACAACCTAAATGGTTCTGTGATTCTATGAAAATGGTTATCAATTTTCATAGATATGGTTATCAATGTATCCATATAATAATTTTCATAGAAAATGGTTATTAATATAATACAGCGGAATTTCCCCCCTCCCCCTTTTTAGCTAGTTTCTATCATGAAAATGTCCTCTTGCGTAGCAGGGACTGTGAAATAATGTTGCCGGTCAGCACTTGAGCAGGGAATGGTTTGCCAGTGACCCAAATGGAAAGTCAAGGGCCAGCTCTGGGGTTTATGGCCCTAGAGGCCGTTCCTGTGGCATTAGGAACCCTAAATGTTAGGCAAGATGGATATTGTGAAAGAATTATAAACCAGAGGGGGTTTAACAGATCAATTTGAAGATTGTTTAATAAATGAGATTGTTCCTATTTTATGGACCAAGTGTGCCACAGGAGGTTTGATGCAGAGGAAAGGGCAAATGTGGCCTTTTGCTGCTTGTACATGTCCATCCCCTTTCCAGGCTAGCAGGTCCCTGCCAGTACAGTCTGTCATAAGTTTGCTCTACTGGCACGCCTTCAACTTCTTTGTTGTCAGGTGGCATTTTTTTTTTCTTTCTTTTTCTTTTTCCTGGTGTTGCATAAAGGGTTTTCAACAAGGGCCAGGAGAGACCTAGATCTCCGTGAAAAGGCTCTGGGATTTCTGGAAGGGGCTGCAGAGCATCAGGAGGAGCATGATGGAGCTGGTATCTCTGAGTGTGGGAAGGGACATTTACAACAGGCCAACAAAACACCAAGGGGAAAAACAAAATAGAAACACTTGATTCAGACATGTCTTAGAAACAGTCATGCAGAGAGGAATAAATGGCAGCAGCAGGAAAATTTTCATATGCATGCACACGCCACAGGTGTGGAGCTTACCTGGGGGTGTCCAGTGGCTGCATGGTTGTATCACAGCACTTTGTTCTCGTGTGAAATCCTCTGGTACCTGTTCCTTGCTGTTTCAAAGGTAATGATGCATTTTCATGAATTTCCTCTTGGGAGGGTGGGGTGGTGGGGAAGTATTTAAGCAATTTTTGTTTGATTTTCTCCCTCGGAGCCTCTCAATTAGGTTCAGCAGCTTGAAGCAAACTGAGAGTTTTTAGTATTCTGTTCCTTCTTTCTTTTCTCTTTCTCTCCCTTTCCCAGGTGGGATGGTACCACTGAAAGCCAAAGGTCTTTAGGGACAATGTTGTAGCAAATTTGTCTTCATTTTTAAGGTAATTAAATAACTTGCAAGTGAGAAAGCATAAACCATCTTAGGTAGATAGCAGCTATAGGACCTACTTTGAAGGACGTGAAAGAGAAAAAAAAAAGTGTTTATTGTTTGTTTCTTCTTAAAAGAAGTTTTGATCTCCGTTTAAAAAGTACTTTGTCAAACATGACACTTCCTAAGCTCCATAATTTAATTAAAACAAGTCACCTCCTAACAGTGAATAGAGCTATAATGAGTGTAAGAAACCGAGGTGTCTTAACAGTAAATGTATACTGTTCAGGTGCCTAATAAACTTTTTATTTATTAATTGACAATCAGAGCAATTTGGAGCTATTTCTACTATTTTCTATTCTGTTTGTTAGTCTGGACAGGCATAAGAGCTGCCAGCTACTATGCTCATCCAGGATGACTGGGCAAAAAGTTGCTGATATTGCTGAAAAAGATAGGCAAATCAGCTTCTGAATTTAATAATTCTTCATTGTGGGTCTCATTCAATAAGTATTTGAGGTAGTAAAAAAAAAAAAAAAAAAGCACACAACATTTCAATGTCAGAATCCTTTGGATTACACCATACAACCTGAAAGAAAGTGAATTCCTCCAAGAAGATAAATGCTGGTCTATTAAGCCAAGACTAGAGTGACTGTAATTTACGGGGTTTTAAGGTGTTGAAAAAGCTCCCCAGAGAATGGTAAAAACACATGGAGAACCTGTCAGTTTTGATCACGCTTTCTGTGAGTACCCTTGCTGTTAGAAACCTTGTCTCTATCTTTGTACTCAAGGAGATCCTCCTCTCTTTTCGTCTGTCCTCCCCTCGCCCACCCACCACCATTTCAGGCAAAGGAAAATTTTGGCTGACAGAGGGGCATCAATTTAGGTCTCAGCAGAATTACATTTTGCCTTTCATAAAGCAACAAAGTGCATCAGTGTTCTGCTCATTCTGTTAATAATTTCAGAGTGATTTTTCCAGAAAACTTGTTACCTTTCCATGGTGGAGTCTTCCTCATATAAAGAAAACATATATAAGGGGAGCAAAGGGTCTTTCTTTGTAACAATGGAAATAGATTTTAGGTTTTTTATACCCCCGTCTTCAAGAGCCGGATTTTGGCAATAGTCAGAGCCACCCTCATAGAGGACAGCACAAGCATTAATGGAGAAGAATGAGCTCAATCTAAGTATCCTATGTGTTTGTTTTATCGAGAAATGTGTTTTCCTGAGAAATCAGGTTGTGGGTTTTCTTTCAATACTTGTCAGAACCGTCAATTTATCTCTGTTGCTCACCACTGTATGAAATGTGTGCTCATGGTTGATAAAGCAGCCAGGGAGCGCGTTCAGCATTTGTATCTGGGGGAAAAAAAATGAAGTGACTAAGCCAATTGCATGATTCTGAGAGGACTGAGTCATAAGTGAATACTGAAACTCCCAGGCAAGAATCCATTAAATTGATCACTAATTTAATCCATATTTTTTTTCCATCTTTTTTCAGTCAGACCAAATTCTTCCCAGCTTTTTCTCCTCACTGGAAGAATTTTCTTTATTCAGAGAAGCCATCACCATTTTCCACCTAGGCAAGCCTTTTACATTACCCTTTTGACAAATGCATGACTCTCCTCCTCCTGGTGCACGTTTCTGATTTCTACTCCTTCACGCATTATCTACGTACTTTAAAATAGTTTTCCTGTTCCAGGTCTGGCAGGATTTTTGAAGCTATTTGGAGACTCACAAGTTGATAATTTGGCAAATGCTTCCATCCCAATTTCGAGAGCCTTTTCCAACACATCCTCTTTTCTGAGCATCTCCAGCATTCATTCCAGTTTCCAGACTGAAGCCGGAGCATCGAGCAGCAGGTACATCTGCCTCTCACCTTCAGCGCTTCTGTGTTCTGGTTGGCTCAGGAGAAGCTTCCTCTGTGAAATTCATTAAGTAAAACTCTCTCTTTTATCAGTCTCTTACTTCCAAAATGTGGACTTGAGGGTTTGTTTTTCACCTAACACTCATGTAACTATAAATATAGGCAGTTTCTGGTATTTGCTGTTGGATCCAGTATCGCAACAGATGTGAGACTCATGCAGCTCTATGTCTCCAGGTCTAACCAGCAGGGAGGCTGAAGGTGTACTCCCAGCAATTTATTTAAATTGATATTTTCTAGGTTCAAAATAATTTCTTTACTGGTTTAAAACATGGACAATATGATGATAATACGTATTCATTTTTGCTCCTCTGTGACTTTAAAACGATGTAGAGGAAGAATAGAAAGCCAATGTAACTTGGCAACGAGACCATGAGGAAGAAGGAGGCACACTGAGGCATGAGGCAGAAGGTATACCAACAGTAATTAATAACAAGAGTCTATATGGTTTCTGAGGTTGTTGATATGTTTGGTCCAAATAGGCGTTTAAAAACACCTTCATTAGCTAATGGGATCTTTCCCCAGCCAGGCTGAACAGAGTTTTCAGTCTGTATCAACACTATGTGCCTGCATAAGGTGGTTTTGAGCATTGTTCACACCGGTGTAAAGTTCAGGAGGGCAGCAGTGACCACAGATTTAATATCATCCATTTCTGCGCATAGCGTGAGAGCAGTTGTTTCATTTATGCATCCCTGAGTACCAAGCCAGTTTTATTAGCTACCTGATTAGGTTCCCATTAAGAACAAAGCCTAAGTTTTTATATTGAAACGTAACGTGTTTTCATAGTGATTCAATCAGATTAGGCAGGTTGCATTTCTTGCAGGGGTATTTGCAAGTATTCAGTTCAAATCAGTATTTCCTTTTACCTCCGCACACAAACTTTAACCATTTTGACAGTTCAGATTGAGCCCTATGAGCCATGAAAACGCCAAGGGACAGATTGCTGTTTTCTCTTTCTGAGAGCAATCTGCCCTCACCCAGAAAAAAAGCCTATTTAGTCTGTTAAGGAGCGATGGGAAGCATGTCGTTTTTGAAGGACTGTCATTACAAGTTGTGCTTCTGAGATCATGCTAATTATCCTACTCAGTATACAGAGGCAGCACTCATTAAAAGAAGAATTTCTAACATGGTAAATATGGAACTTTGTTTTCATTTTTCCCCAGAAAAGTCGGAAAGAAACAACCTTCAGTGCATAATGTTTCCCCACACTCAGCAATGGCTGTCTACGTGAGAAGGCAATGCAACTAATCAATTCTCGAGCTGTGCAGTTGCTAAAAATGGGCAAATCTTGAAAAGTCATTGTAGCAATCCGAATGACTTCTTTATGGAAGAATGAAAAAATGAAGTCTTAGGTAGCGTTAAAGAGCCCTGCGGTTACTCTTTATAGGGACTAGGTTTTCAGATGTGGTCACCGTCACCATGGGTGTTCACAGTCAGTACTAGATATACACTGTACCTGGGAACGAGGGGGCTGAAATGGCAATGTCATGTTTATGTTGTGAGGGACGCTGACTTTTAATGTGTTCTGTTTGCATGCAATAAATAGCATTTTTAGGATGTAAATAAGAGTGACTGGGATTCTGGAATGCAAAAAAAAAATTAGGACTTGTAGAAGAAGATTTCATTTTACACCTAGTAGCAAATGACACCACATTGCAAGACAAATAATGTATTAGGCTAACTAAAAGCAGAAGGAAAAGAAATGGTATCATGCTGATTAGATTTTATTTTATTTTTAATGCACCTCTGGAAACTGTACGGAAGGAAAATAATAATCCCGGGAGAAAAAAAGAATGCATGCCTGTAGCTAAAACTAACTAATCAGAAGAGAAAAATCCTCATAGAAATTGCATCTACTTTACTTAAAGGAAAATGTCTAGATGGTGTGAAATCTGTGGGTAAACATACTTTGCACCTCAAAATCTATGAGCTGGATTAATTAAAGCTCTTGTAGATTTCACCAAGGCCAGAATAAAATGGGTGAGAAGAAACACCAAGCTCTGAGTGTTCTGAAGTCCCTCCAGAATCCCAGTGATCAGGGGAATGTGGCTGTAAACACCAAAACACAGTCATTTTAAGACTTGTTCAATATAATTAATTTATGTAGCATGAAATAGTGTTTTGTATTTGTGAAGATCTAATCTCATGTTCTCTCACTTTGGTTTCCTTTTAGTAAGATGAAAATAGTAGCTGTGTCCAAAGAAACATTGATTTAACAGGACAAAAGTGTCTTTGGCTGTTCACAAAGCTCACCAGAAAAAAATACTGGAGGTTGCTCTGCTCCAGAAAAGAACCCTGGAGAAACTGAATATGCCCAACCAATTCTTGTTTCCAAGTTACACTGTCTGCGTCAGAAATGGCTGTGGATTGTCAGCCCCACCATATCTGTTTGCAGAAAATGGGTGTGGGAACAGTGCCAGCGAAAGCAGCTGTCTGGGACAGTTTCTTCACGAAGTCACGGTGATGACAGAGGCCCCAGAGCAAGTATGCAAAGCAAATTCCATAAAGAGGGACCAAATGTATTATTTTCACGTGAAACATCATTCTTAGCATAAATTAATTCCCTGATGAGTTCATTGGAACTGTGGTAGCAGTGAGCGTCCTGTTTGCAGGCCAGGCGCACGCTTGGAGCTCTCTGAACACGGTGCAGAGATCACCCCACCATACAGCCACCCGAGACACCTGGCCTGTTTGACCGGCTTTCCCTATGAGGCGTTTCAGTAACCCAGTTCTACTGGTAAAAGTGCTCACAGAAGGCAAATTTCGAAGTCATGCGCTCAAGTTGTCATGGAAACTGCCCTTTAAATTTTTATGCACAATTATTCTTGATGGAGGCATATGCTAATCTAATCAGAGCGGAGGAAAAATGTTGTGTGGACTATCCGGCCTGCCACAGGCTATTAGTCTTGAAGCTTGACATATGCAAAGAACCCACAGGGGGTAGAGCAATAAAACAACTGTTTAGAAAGGAGCTATGTGTACAGCGAACCGACTGTCAGCTCTGGCCGGGTGCAGAAGCTGTTGTGACGCTCCCGTGTGACCTCGTTCTCCTGCTGATGTTACAGCACCGTGGTGTCAGTGACAACACCCGCTTCCCACAAAGTGTCTCGTAGCTGATGGGAGTCACCGCGCTCCCCGGGGCTGTTGGCAGCTTCGTCCCCAGGGCACCAGGGAAGGGATGGCTTCAGGTTGCCCAGGGGTCAGGGCCAGACCGGGCAGCGGGATCTCTGCCTTCCCAGCCGTGCAGCAATGGTGCATCTTCATTTTCAGTGGGGGCAAGCTGATGATGTAGAAGTCCCCTGATTTCTCTGATTTGATTATTCCTCATGGATTTTTCCATAACTTTGCGTAAAATTAGGGCCATTAAAACCGTGACAGTTACCAATAGTGAATTGGTTTCCACTCACAATTTTGAGAGGTTCCTGCCTCGCTGCTCCTGCTGTAGGGTGGTTTGGCCAACACTTGGCTCAGGCCTTTGGTGGAGAAGAAGGGGCAGAAGAAGCAGCAGCTGAGGAGACGTTTAGGAAAAAGGCACTCATGCTTTCAGGAGCACTGTAATTTTCCCATGCCCTTTGGAAGGGTCCTCCTCTCAGTTTCTCATTTGTATTCCCTTCTTTCTTTCTGCCAATGACCTTCAGTTTTACCACCTCCAAGATCTGTGTGGCAGCAGTCTGAAAGGGCAAAAATGGATTCTTCTTTTTTTTTCCTTTTTCCTTTTTTCACCCCATTATGGAGATTAATTTTGTTCTGTGGGCCCTGAACATTAACAAAGTATTGAGAATATCAGAGGAATTGTATTTTTACTTTTCTACAAGTCCCAATCCAATAGAGCTTAATGTACAGGTGCGACACCAAGCTCTAAGACCATTCTCACAAACACCTTTTCCTTAAGCTGTATTTCCTTCCTTCCTTCTTCCTTCCACTAAAATAAACCTGGGGCACCTCAGCTTCTGTAGGTTGTTCTCATTGAGTTACAGTTCATCAGATAAACTGATTTTTTACTGGTTTACTCTGGTTTACTGGAGTCTGGTGGTGAAGCTCTGCAGGTGCCTTTGGATTTTGGCTTACATTCTGTCTGTGGTTATAATTTTTTAATTGTAACTTATTGTGTGTGGCACATGGATGCTGACTGTAATTCTCCTTTCACCTTTCTCCCAACAACTTCTTTTATACTCTTCCATATCACTGCTATCACTGTTTGCCAACTGCATTCAGATTCTTAGGAGTGTTGATCCAAGGCAAGCCATGGAAAAGCACAGTGGATGTCTATTATTTGGAGAATCTAGATGGAAATCTAACCTAAAAGAAAGAGAATTAAATCTTTGTGTGATTTAAAGATCATTCTCCTGTTTTTACTGATTCTATTAACACTTACTAAAAGAAAAAAAAGAGTTCTTCTGTGGCAGAGGTAGGTAATCACTACGGTAACTTGAATGACTTTCATCTGGTGGGGACCTCAACGGAAGGCATATATGTACAGAAGTACCAATGTATAGCAGAATGTGAGGTTTAAGCAATGATATGATGTGAATCAAAAAGGGTATAGGGTATTGAGTACCAAGATAATGTCAAAAGGATGCAAAAAGTGAGGTCTATATCAGAATAAAAATATTTAAACATTGGTGATGACCTTGCAAGGGACCTTGTAAATGTCTCCTGTGTGCTCCTTTGCACTGTTGGCCTGAGAGGCCAGGCTCCCACCTCTGCCAGCTTGGGGACAGCTGGTGCAAACTCTGTTAGAGGCTTTTGAAGAGGTGCACAAATGCATGAGAAACCTGCAGTGTATTTTCTGAGGTGGTTTTTCAACACAAAATACCTCTTTTATTCAGCTTCACCCTAGAAAGGAGGATGAAGCCCACAGTTATTGAGTCCTCACCACTCTCCTCAGGAACGAAACCACAGGACAGGCAGTGGGTTGAGACCTTTTAGCTTTCCCCTGTGCACTGCTCTTCCTGTCCAGCCAGGTGGCCGCCTGCCCGCCACCAGGATTTCAAGGACAGCCACAGAAATCCCTGCTGAAGGCTGCTGCACAGCCACTGGCTTACTCCTGAAGAAGGATGCTCAGGCACCAAGCCTGGTGCTGGCATGCATGCTGTCCATGCTTAGTCCAAAGGCATGCAAGTTGCACAAAATCTGCGCTCAGGGATATACAATTCCAGTGCAGATTAGCTCCACTCTTCCCAAGGTAAATGCTGTCCCTGAATGAACTTTTGTCTTCACTCTTTCATTCCGCATGCATTAAGGAGTCTGATGTAAGTCTGTTACATCTGGGTGTCAGGTTTGCATTGCTTGTTTCCTTTTTAATGTAGCTAGAGGACAGGGAGGGCAAGAAAAGATGGCTTGAATTTTGTGCTTTAAACTAAGAAGCAATTAAACGAAAGTTGATGTCCAAACCGGGTCTTTCTAAGATGATGGATGAGGGTTGTCAGGGGGGGAGAGAGGGGAAGGTGTTAAGAAAGCATTTGGGTTTGTTAGTATTTGTTAAATGATCAGGTTCAAATTTAATTTAAACTGAAAATCTATGGATTGCAAGGCCACATCATTGACGTTTATATATGAATACACATAAACACTATAATAGATGGCTAAATGACTATTAAATAGAGTCAAAGAGAGAAAGAAATAGAGAAGCCCAAAGTGCAGAAACCCACAGAGAAGGGGACAATTCCTGACCAGGACAAAGGAATGAGCGCAGCCAGACTTGGAAGGAGATCAGACGCAAGGAGATGAGTTAATTGCCTGAAAAAAACCAAATCATGTGGCAAGACAGGGGTGTTGAAACCAGTAAGCTAGAAGTTAAAAAGACCAGTGCAAGCCAAGAGGAAAGCAGTGAGAGCTGTGGAGGAGGGTAAAACTGAGGAGGAGCTGCAGCTGCTCCCAGCAGGTGAGCAGCATCTTGGGCAGTGGAGCCGGCTGCTGCCGCTCCAGACCACGCAAGAAATCCACCTACGATGGATGGCACACGAGTACGCGCAATGCACTCATCAGCTCACTTGTGGTAGGCTTCCATATCAAAGAAGCCCATTCTGACAACACACAAGTTGAGTGCCTGATGCCGTCTTTAAAGGCAACTCAACCTACACTTACATTCAGCAAACAGAAAAGAAAAAAAGAATTCTATCTCATAAAGCTTTTATCTTCCTTTCTTGTAATTGCATTTTCAGCCATTCACAATATGGTCTTAAAGGGCATTCTTTTATAGTTTTATCTCATTCCCACATACATCAGTGGAAAATTAATGCCTGCAACACTGTATTACATCCCAGGCAAAATTGATTTTGGGGGGAGAGATAGATCCCTCTGTTAGTGGTTAGGACAGCTGCATTGCAGTTGTTGTGATTGTTCTTAATTTTTGTCCTGTTATGCCCTTGTCATTCCCAGAGCTCCGATCACACATAGCAATCCACTGTGTGTATAACCATGAACTGAAACATTCATTTGTTTTGTCTATCTTTTCTACATTTACAGGTGAGTGTTTTGTGCTGAATTCTGGCCAAATTAATGAGACAAACTGGAAAGAACACCTGCTGCCCTGTAGGAGGGCAGGCCATTTTTGGCCAGGCAGGCAGGAGAGGCAGCCGTGCGCTCGTGCTTGGCCTGTCCTGGACACCTCCTCGCCTTTGCAAAGCTGGATGGCTGCGAGGGGAAGGATCGCACTAACTGAGATGAGTATTTCCCAAGCTTTGCTTCTTGTACTGCTGGAAAGGGGACTACAATCTCTATGGCTCTGAAGTGGGCAGCGGTTCTCAGAAAGCCTTCCCTGCTCGTCTCTGCTGCGTAGACATGGGGGTGTAATAACGCCTGTCTAGATGTCCCAATAACACTCCCATATGTCACAGGGGCGGCCGTTCTTCTCTTCCTATATCACAAGTACAGAGGTCAAACTTTACCTTTGCAGCCCCTGAATGTGCACTGTAAGTGCTCAAGGATATATTCAAAATTGTACCTTTAAAAGAAAAAAGAAAATAATTTATTCTGAGAGTCTTAAACAGAGACTTTTTTATTTAATAAATCCTCAGAAGTTGAGACACACAAAATCATTAGCGATTTTTGAAAAATACAAAGAGAAATACACTTGCAGGTGTTGTCCTACTAAAAAGGACTGAAATTAAATATCAGATTTAGTTAAGCAGTGGAAAGATACACAGAGGGAGCAACTTGACAACTTTCATCTCTCCATGCACTGGTGACGTAAGGCTCAGCCACACTCCACTCCAGGCCCCATTTTCTGAAACAAGGTGGCACGCCTCGTTTTTCCCCGGTGAAGCAGGACACTAGTGTGTAATAAGTCCTTGCTACTGTACATGATGACATGAGCAAACAAAGCCCTGCAGAGGAATAGGCATGCCCCACTGAAGTCTTTAAATCGCTGTATCACATGAAATAAATGAATGCAGAATAGTATCGACACACAGATTTCCTTGATGGCTTTCAAGCGATGCAGTGTGCCATCAGACCAGAGCTCTAGTGAGACCCTCTATAGCCTAATTCATCTAACTTCATTGTAAAATCCATTTTACTGTGTTTGACAACAAAATCTCTCAGTCATCAAAACTCAAGAAAATTCCAACAGTCAGTGCAGGGACAGTGGCCTGGTTTTGGGCTTGATGGTCATCACTATGAGATCTTTTTTGACAGCACCCTTCTGTGCCCTCCTCACAGAACATGGATTTGTGGCTGTTGGGACTAACTTAGTGTCCTTGTTAATGGTGGCCATAAAAGGCTCAAACGTAGAATAAGAGAGACAACTGAGAATGCAAGAGCCATGCACGGTAAGAAACGGTAGATTTATAATACTCAGTGAGATTTTTTTTGAGCTCAACATTAGTTGATTCAGGTTTATTTACTGATTTAATATTTAGAATTGGACCATAATGGGATTCATGCCAAAGCATAAATCAGTTCATTGTCATGTTCCATGTGAGAGAAAGATAAATTCTACTTTTGGAAGCAAAATGAAGTTCAACAAAATGTACATTTCTACACAGAGTACAGTATCTATACACAATTAAGTTTCTGTTTAAATGCCAAGTAACTTAAAACAACCTGTTAGGTTAATTTTCCTTGGACTCATTCAGGTGAGGTTATACAGCATAACCCATCTTGTCATATTTTTCATTCCTGGCTAAGAGTTGTGGCTTAGTAATTCAGGGGATGTACTCTGAAAAAAACCCTCTGCTATTGAGACAAATTGAGTTGGACAGTTATTTAAGCCTGAGACAAAAAAATGACTGCAAGTCCTTTTTAAACGTCTGTCACTTTAAACTGGCACAAACTCATTGTCACAACCTTGTCATATGTTGAATAACAGCGTTCTCCTCTATTGTGTTCTGGGTGAGTTTCCCAGATCTTTATCCCCAGAACCTTCCTTCAGTTCATAGCTACCTATTCCAAACATATCCTTCTGCAAGCTGCCGTAGTACAAGGATTTTAGCAGAAACCTTGCCTCTGAGAGGCAAATAAGAGTATTCTGCTTTTTGTCTCTTCTGAGACAAGGACAGGCTTTCCAAGTCTTTCTGAGATTATTTTCTATAACATCTCCTTTTCAGTCTTCAGTCCCAGACCCCTGGGACTGTTGGGGTCCTGTCTTTGTGTGACCAGGTGATCGGGTAATCACTCTTTCAGTAAGAGGATCTGAGCGTGTGGGAGGGATTACATCCCCTGTTCAGCTCCTCAGGAACTGTTACAGAAGTAACTTTAATGACAGGTAAGCTCTGGCCTCACTGACAGTGCTCTGCATGCCAGGTGCCTGAGTCCCCGGGTTTCAGCAGGTGACCTGTGGCTCCTGCAGCTGCGGGTGAGAAGTCTGTGTCTCCCCAGCAAGTGATGGGGGAAGGGGGATGTTGCGGGGCAAACAGCTCTGAGGGCACTGCACCTCCACAGGACAGACCTCCCAGGGCATCGTTCTTCAGACTGGTCATAGTCCAGTCCTGCAAGCTGAAAGTGTACCAGCAGTTGAAGTGGTTTTGGAACACCCCTGGAGGCTGGTGTCATCTGGAAGGAAGCCAGCTCATGTGGTCAGAGAGCGCTTTGTGATGTGAGTGCAGATGATCCAGAGATCTGCTGCAGAAATCCATTTCTGACCCAAAGATCATTCTGTGTCAGTGGCTTGCAAAAATAACAAACTAAATCTGGAACACTGGCACTAGACTTTTAAACTGTGTGGAAACACAGATACTTTGTTTAATGGGTTCTCTTACAGTACGTGCCTTCTCTTACCAGTTTTGTACTATCCAAGGACAGTGGATAACCTTCTTCCTGCTCCATTAGGAATATATTCCTAATGCAGAAATATATATGAAATATATTTAGAAGGTTACCTTAATAGGAGGACTTTAGGAACCACTTGGAAGGATTAGTTTTTTTCTCAGGGCTTGTATGCTGACCTTGCAAATGTCAAAATTATATGGTTTCCTTGAAAAATCTCCTGTGCTTTGGAGCTACAGATTAAGAGAGGAGGCAGCACTTTCTCTCTTCATGCTCATGGCACAAGATACAGAGCACAAATTTAAGCATTGCCCTGGATTTTGCATCTAGCTTCCAGGAATTCCTCTCTCACAGAACTGATCTATTCTTTGCAGTACAAATGGACACACAAATAAATAAATAAATAAATAACAATAATGTTACTATGTTCAAAATCTGGGGTGATCTCTGCTTGCTTACTTGAAGAAAAGTATTACACCCAAAGACCTGAAGTCTAATTTCACTTGTACAGATAAAGCGTTCTTCTTTTATTAGGGGGTTTACAACTGTCCAAACTTGGAAACTGTATAGTATGAAACACAGTAGACCACCATGGTTAGATAAAGGAGTGACCAAGTAGCTTTGAATGACCAGAGCCTTTCTTGCTCTTTGAAGCCCTATGCTCCCTCTTTACACAGGTACTTAGGTTTCCTTAGGGTTCACCAAAATGCAGTTGATCACTGCCTTTCTAAACATTTCCTCTTTCTGTTCTGCAGCAATGAATGTTTCATGGCGCTGTATGCACAGCATTTGGATTTAACAAAATAATATAATCAGTAACTCAGCCAGAGTCTACAATGGTATGGCAGTTGCTCACCAGGTGGAATTATCAGAAAAGACTGATAATAATTACTCTCTCAACTCCCATGAAAATTCCTACATCTCAAACTCTTATTTCCTTTAGTGATCTCATAATATTGGTGTGACATAGAAAGAGGTTTAAAAGTTTGAGAATTATAGGTTACTTGGAACCTGACTCAGCAAAATAACTACAAGTGTGGTGTAAAGGTTAAATACATGCTTACCGTCCTTTGTTGAAACAAGGTTCATGTTAAAGTTCAATTGACAAAGAAGAAAAAGGTGACTACTGATAGAGGAACTGTGTTTCCTTATTATTCCAGTAAAGGCAGCCTTGAAGAAAGGTCCTTCACAACCACTTAATTACTGCTGAACCTCTTAACCTTGGTCTGAAGCAGCAGATGAGAGGTTATACTTTTCCCGGGAAAGACATCTGGTCTGTTGGCATGGGGCCAATGGCAGACTTGCTGCATCATCTAATTTTCATTCAGATCTTTAAAATAGGACTAAAACAAGACCTGAGGGCTCAGTAATAGATCTCCTCCCAGTTTGCAGGCATCAAGAGTGGCTTGATCATTTATGGAGAGATGACAGATGAAGGCCAAATTCTAGATATAAGAACGTGTCCCTTGAAATAATTGGGTAACCATAAGCAGAAAATTATAGAAAAAGCTTAAGAGTGCAGGGGTAAAAAAGGAGAAAAGCTGCCTGCCTACGTATTTCTGCTATTCTCTTACCACAGCTTCAAGAAATCAGTCTGCTACTTATCCTCACTGGATAGTAATCATATTCAAATGCTAATGTAAAAACTGACTTTTATTGTGAGCTCAAAGTTCCTCAAAGTTTTGCTTTGACAAAACATGACCAGGACACCTGTTTGTGATGGCCAAAATGATGTAGCTGAAGGAAAAAATTCTAGGAAATATCCAAATCTTGTTTTAACCAGCTGTAACATGGCTTCAGTAATCAGTGCCTTCCGATGGCAATCGTAATGTAACGAAACAATGTTCTGCTTCTTTGGACCTTTGACATGATTGGACCTTTCACTAGATACGATAAGACTTGTAAATATTTAGAATTTCTTCTTTTTTTCTTACTTACATTAGTGACTCAGCCTACAGGACTTTGATAATTACAACTGATTGCATTCCCAATCATTTAAGTAAACATTCCAAATTTAAATCCAGTTCTTTGGGGTGTTTTATGTTCAAAGTAAGGACTGAAAACAAAATCCAATTCCTGGTATTTTAGATGAAATAATTTCATGAGTAAGAACAGTGAAAAGCTAATTACAGACGAGCATTGCACTTTTATCCAGCGTAGGGTATGCTTTCTGGTGTCCTCATTTACCTGCAGTAGGAGCCTTAACATAAATTTGACACACAGTAATAAGCTCTGTGCGTTCAGCCACAGAAGCACTGAATGCCTGTTCAGAGCAGACTGCCTTAAAATAATTGCTTGGCTTCCTTCAGAATTAAATCCTGCTTTTTTCACTCCCGTGTCTCTTTTGAGTTCGGTGTGATGGCAGATGTGAAGGAAAATAATTGGGCTTAGCCTCCTGTAAGGTCTTGTCTCGTGGTGTTGACAGAGATGAGAAGGTTGCTCTGCTCACAGTCCTGTGCCATCCATCACGTATTTGTGGTTCTGTTCACAACCAGATTCATTTGAGCCACTTTTCTGAGCTTCAGATTTCAGTGATGAAAGGCTTCCTCCTGTGAATTAAGCCAATTATATAAAACCTGTATCCACTCTTGATTTATTTCTCCTTTTTTCAACCCGTGGAGGACACAGAAATCAGAATCTGTGGCTTTAAAAAAACCTCTATTGCTATAAGACAACAACATTCCCTTTGCATCCAGACCTGTATAGGACTGAAGACTACTGTGCTGGTCCACATGATGTTTTGGGCAATTCAGAAGGGGTATCTGTACCTCAAAGCACTCTTGTTGGAGTCCTGACCCTGAAGCTCCTCCTCTACCTGCTGCTCCTCCTGATCAGGAGGCAGGACGCCGACAAAGGATGATTCTTCCTCAGGTCTCCCAGCCTCCATGTAAGGCTTTATTTCTACGAGGCCATCACCATTCTGCCTCTTCACATATTTTAAGCGGTGAACTTGTTCCTTCTCATGAGGAGAATAATGCAACCACGACAGACTGCTCAAAAGTATTCCCATTCTTTCCAGACTCCTGGAAGAAGTCTTCTTCCAAAGCTGGCTTTCACATCTTTCCCCCAACTATGGTCAAGACTTGAGAAGATTTGTTGAGAAACACAAAAGTCAGTGTTTCCACCTATAAGTATCTGACATATTCTGACCAGCCATTTGGTATCCCCTCTGTGTGATGTCATTTGCAATAGCTAAGATAAAAAGGTAGGTTTTGCTATGAGTAATTTTTAATAGAATTGCCTTGCTATTATTTTTGTCCTATTTTTCCATCATGTTAAGTTCTTTTGTCACCTGGCACAGTGTCATCTCAATTGAAGAACGTATTTTTTCACGCACTATGCTCTCGACAGATTCAAAATGTCAGAGAAGATGGGGCATTACTTGTTAAATGCTACTGACTCTGTTAACTTGTAAAATAAGGTCAGCTCCTGAACGCTTGAGGTAGGTAACACAATCTCAAAACTTTTTGACTCTACCCTTCACTCAACTTGTTCTATTTTCTCTTTCCCTGTAAATGTGAAAGATATCTCACGGGTCTGGAGCTCTTGTGAGGATAGAAATCTGGAAGTGTTACTATTTTTTCCTCTCCCCGCCTCTCTCTTGCACATCTTTGGCTACTATAATTGTCTTCAGCCCTTCTGTGACAGGCTTTATTTAAATTGCGTGAAAAAATTGCTTCCTGAATTGTTTGGAGAAGCCTGTATTATGTCTTTACTTCCTTCACTTTTTGCTAACACCTACTTGCATACATATGTATGTATCTACGTATATACATATAACACAGCTGCCCAACAGACACGGCTGTTAATGAAATTCCCATAGTATAACCTCAAGGAAAGCTTAAAAAAGGACTAAAAAAGCTTACAGATGGTGAGGAAACACAAATGAATCAGTTCTGTGACTTGTATGTGGCTGTTACACGTTAACTGGACAGAGGGGCACATACAAGAGAGAGACGAAAGGTGCAGGAAAGCCTGAGCCGTTTCTTGAGAGACAAGAATTGTGACGAAGGGCAGAGCCTTTTGCCCAGTAGCTCACTGAAACCACACAGCTGAGCTTTTCCTCCAGGACTGAAGGGGTATTTGGGCTGGGTTTCTGCAGCTTATTTCCAGACAAGATGACCGTTTCATTTCACCATGCTTGCAGGTGATGTGAGAACTCTATGGCTCTGCTGTGTTTGAATGTTAGTGGCCAAGCAGCTGAGGATATTTATATACAAGAGACAGGAACAAGACAGGCTGGAAACTCGGTCGAACAAGCATTTAGCAAAAGTGACACTGATCACCAAAGCTTTGACTCCTTAGGCTCAGAGGAAGGGAATTCTGACAGTGCACAGGGTTCCCCCCCACCCCCCCCCCACCCCCGCCACTTCCCACCCCACCCCCATGCATATTTCATGGTTTTAACTTCCATTTTCTGAAATTTCTGGGTATGCTGGCTCATATTTGTTCCCTTGGAAAAGAGACTGCCATCAATAACTGAAACCTGGCAGCTTTTGTTCAGGCACAGATGGGCAAGTTTTCCAGCTTTCAGACAGATGCCAGATATTGTGGAAATCACGACCAAAACCAGTGAGAGTTGACAACACTGTCAGGTGGAAACGGAAAATCACAGAAACAGGCACCAAAGGAGAAAGCAGATCGGAGGGCCTGGAAGAGGTTTGCAAGGGCAGAAGAACACATCAGGTTTACAGCTTCCTGTAGTTTCTACCTCAACTGACTGTGTGAGGACTTTTTGGAAACTGTGATAGTGCATGTGATGCACAAGTGAGTATTAACGACATCCATGGGCCAGATTAGCCCCAACCTATTAAAAATAGAATCTCCTGGAAAAGGAGGCATGAAAAAGAGTTTCTCACTCCAGCTGATGCCCGTTGGGAAGCAAAGACTCCTGCTGCACTCGGGCTGCTGCCCAGGGAAGTCTTCTCATACAAACAAGTTACCTGTGCCCCTGGGAAGGCAGGGTGAGAAATGACTGCTTGAAGAGAAGCACCTGAGCAACGTTGGGACCTTGAGAAAGATGTTGCTATGACTTGTTTGTTTAGGTTTTTTTCTTTACTCCTGGGAGTATTGCTGATTCAATCATCCCTCGGCAAGCACAGCAAGTTCTCTCCCTCCAGAGTGATGCCAGGTGGCTGGGCACTGTGGGGTCCTCACTGTCATTTTGTACCTCCCATGGTCTGTGGGTATTACAGCTGCCACTGATCCCCACCTCTAACCACCCTAGGCAGCCTGACAAAGTCCTCACTCTCCTCTGGGTTTAATAAAACTGCATTTAAGGAGGGACAGTGCAATTCATGCCCACAGAAAGTCGGGCTGAACTGCAGCCAGCATCATCTTTCTCATGAGGAGTTTTCAAAGAGCATCACTGGCTTGCAAAAGCTGACATTTGGCTTCTCTTTAGGAAAACGCTTAGATGTGTGTAGTCAGGAGTTCTGAAAACTATATAAACCAGGAAGTGTTTTCACATTCTCAAGAGAAAGAAATCATTTTTACCAGTGCAATGGAAAATCTGGGAATTGTCTCACCATTTCCTAGATCGTATCATTCCCAAACAATTCCCTCAGTTATGGATTAATGAAATAGTAGCCTAATTGATATCAACAGCTGAATGCCAGTGAGGCAGCTCCAAACAGGGCCCAGCAGGAACCACACCTTTCTGCGGCACAGGCGCCCTCAGGCGCAGAGGCAGGCTGAGCCCCAGCAGCAAGGGGCTGCCTTGGAGCCCTGGTCCCACAGCGCTGAGGGACCACAGAAAGCCACAGGCTGCCCTGCAAATGCATGGCTAAAGGTGCCAGCTCTTAGCTCGAATCAGACAGATCGACGCCCTTTACCATTTTTGTACTAGCCCTTGTGAGAAAAATGCATGTTCTCCATGAGGATTTTTCATCTTGAAAAGAAGTTACACCAGGAAAGGAATATTCCCCCGACAGCTGAGAGACCAGCTGGTTCATACACCCAGCAGCCACTCGTGGTTTTTATACATGCAGTGCCTGAAGTGTTGCTTGAACCCATCCTAGCTAGCTTTTCACCAATAGTTTTGGGTACCATCTAGCTGATACAGCCAGGTGTTTGAGGCAGAACGACCTGCTGAGTTTGTATACTCCACATTTGTCACGCTGTGCAGCCCCTGCTGAGCTTTCTGGCTGCGGTCCAGGTAGCAGTCAATGCACCATATCGCCTATGTGACAATGCCTTTGAGAAGTGGCTGTAAAGGATACACTTCTTTGGTGCTGCTGAATGTTGTTCATAAGATCTAACATGCACACGGTACCTGAGATGCTGAGGGACAAGGAAAGGAGCAAGGAAACGAGTGTCTCTTTCTCTACTTTGGGCTCTTAAACACAGTAGACCCTGACCTTTGGGCATTTGTTTAACTCTCTTTCCTGCTAAAAGTCTCAGATAATTCTGCGTGAGGGGTGAAGTGCGTGCTTGTGACAAGTCTGTAACAGTGACAGAGACTGCTTATTTCAGTATGACATAACCTGAAGCCATAGTAATTTCTGATCTCTAATAGAAATAAAGCAGTAAAATGTAAAAGTAGCAATTATTGAAAGATTGTTTTTCCACGTCCTGCATCTATGCAGATCGAAAGTATGTTGCAGCAGTTCTTTTACGGGAGGGTGTGTAATGCCGCTGCCGTGACTGTGTGTGTACATGCACACACGTGTGTACATGCACACACGTGTGCACGTGCCATGTCCTGTTGCTCGCACACTGACCGATCCATGTTGTCTGAGTCCAGTCTGGCATGTCGGTGTCAGAGCGAGGAGCAAAGTCTGTGCTCTTAATCCACCTCATGTGGGTCTAGTGCAGGGGTCCTCAAACTGTTTAACCAGGGGCCGGCGCGGATGCAGTGGCAGGCAGCCATCTGCGGCTGCTTGGTTTCCCCCCCAGCCCCCGGCGGGGGGAGCGGGGGGGAAGTTTCTGTAAATACCGGGGGCCGGATTGAGGACCCTGGGGGACTGTATCCGGCCTGCGGGCCGCAGTTTGAGGTCCCTGGTCTAGAGGGAGACTACGAGCCATCTGGCCACACTTCTGCCTTCTGCAGGTAGCTGAGGGCTGCCTCTACACCGCTGGGAAAAAGCATTTGTGGACTGGCATGTGCAGCCCCACAGGTTTCCTCGATGCTCTCCTTAGCTCAGGGGAACCTGCAAGCTTCAGGTGTGAGCTGCTAAAGGAGTGTCCCTCCACACTGGAACAGCTTCTCCAGACAACTTCCAGAGTCATGGAAGGACATACTCACATTTACAGGTAATCCTAATGCCCCTGACTTCGTGTCTCCTCCTGTACCCATGTTGATGTTCCTCTCTCCTTTATAAAGCCACTCTCCTTCTTTTCCTTCGTACTGATCACACACAGTGTGTGATCAACAAGTACTTCTTGTTGGCAACAGATTCCATAAAAATATTCAGGACATATGTAACGTTACCCTACAAACAAGCAGGTGGCTTTTACACTTGGCTCGAATAAAGCTCTGTCTCTCCTAGTGCCAATAGTTGCCTCCATGGCCCTTTCCTCCCCCCTATGCAAGGTACCATTTATGCTGCAGTAAATCACCCCTGTGACACACCAGAAATATTTCCTGTGAAACTTTGGGTCCCACATATTTCCTTACATGGGCAAATGGAGACAATGTTTTCTGTTTCAAATACTCCTTTGCCAGGTTATTTGGGAGCATTCCTGATTGTAAGTCACTGAGATTCTGATGCAGATTGAAGGTCAGCCTCCTCATTCCACACCAGGCTGGTTACCCTGGGAGTTATGAGATGTTCACTTAGAAAAGTGTTAAACTTCTGCACCTGTGGTTGAGGGGGGCCAAGCCAAGGGGAGAATCTGAAGCAGTTTTCTCATTCTGTGTGTCTGCTTCACTGGGCCTTTTTTTTTTTTTTTTTTTTCTGTATCCAGTTCATACCTCTAGGAACAAGACTGCAGTCTTTGACTTAGAAGAGGTACAACTGTACTGTAAAACAAGTCCCTAGTTCTGGCAGGTGCTGCATAGATCCAGAGAAGGTAAACAAAGTTGTTAGGGATTTAATTCCGCACACACACACATTTTTTTTTTTTCATTTCCTTGCAACATTTGTGGGAATTTAATTCAGTGGCCTGTGTAACAGGTTGCTATTTATTTCTGGCTTTTGACCTTGTGTGCCTGTTTTACAGTTTTTATTGAGGTATATTCAGTCTAAATGTCAGTCTGAGCTTCTAAAATCACAGGGACAAAGTTGTACCACATGCTGACGTATAGGTATGTTATGATTAACCAATATACAAAACAAATGTTGAGGAAATTGTCACTTCCCTGTCCTGCATGCGTGTGAAGAAAATGAATTACAGCTGCTAAGGGAACCATTACAGTGGGTTTTCAGACATTTATAGGTTTCCTTTATGAATTACCACACACTATGAGCATAGGTTTCTCAGCTAAACAGATTCTAAAGTATTTTTTTGGCCTACTGACCTTAAAATGCAATTTTAAAAGGAAGGGGAGATGTTGATATGGTTATTTTGCTCCTATAAATGTACCAAATATCTTTTCACAGTTGCAATAACAGCACATAATGATTGGGTCTTTGAATTCCCAGTATGTCTATACAGTCAAATAGCAACTGGGACCACATGAATTTGAATGCCCTTAACACAAAAATTATGGTGGTTTGTATATGAGCCAAGCAAGAAATCTGAATTCTCGTTTCTGAGAAAACGTGTTAAACGAAGTATACTGTGTCTCCCGCTTCGGTGTTGCCCAGCCTGTTGTGCCCCCTTTGGCACAACCAGGTAGATCACACGGACCTCACACCTGCTAGCACCTGGGCTGGGAGGAAACTTCTGCCACCTCGGCCCCTGTCACGGAGTGAGGCTGTGTGAGACACCAACGGCTACTCAAAGTAGGCACTACTGCTACCCAGTGCAGAGCAAGCAACATAAATGAGATGTCTGGAAGCCAACCTTGACCTATGCTTGGTCATTGCTTAAGCAATAGCAAATGCAGATTTTCTGGGCTTTATTTCACACTTCTTAACACATCGTCACAATTACAAAACAACCTGGTTATATGTTTTTAATGGCTTTTCTGCAGTGAGAAGATTGCCTTAGTGTAATTTCTATGATAAAAGGTAGAGGATTTCTTTCATTCTGGAAATGAGGTGGAATAATTTAACTTTTATTTTCCATCAGTAAAACCATGATGTTGATTTTTACAGCAGCTCTCTGCTAGGGCTTGTGCTGGGCTGGCCCTGGCTGGACACTGCGCCCACCACAGCCGCTCCATCCCTCCCCGCCTCAGCTGGGCAGGGGCGAGCAAATAGAATGAAAAGCTCCTGGGTCGAGGCCAGGGCAGCGCTCGGCAACTGCCGTCACGGGCGAAACAGGCTGGACTTGCGCCAATTAGTTTAATTCACTATCAGATCAGAGTGGGATAGTGAGAAATAACCCCAAACCTAACACCGCCCCTCCTCCACCGCTCTCCTCCCTGCCGGGCGCAGCTGCCCTCCCGCACTCGCTCCCCCTCCCGCCCGGCGGCGCAGGGGCCGGGAACCGGGCTGCGGCCGGTCCCTCCCCCGCTGTCCCTGCCGCCCTCCCCCGCGAGGACAGGGCTCCTCACCCTCTGCCCCGCTCCAGCCCGGGGTCCCTCCGCCGGGGACGGTCCCCCCCGGCCTCCCCCTGCCCGGCCCTGCCCTGCCCTGCGGGGGGTCTCTGCTCCGGGCCGGTCCCCCCCGGCCCCCCGCTGCCCGGCGCGGCCCGGGGGCTGCAGGGCCGCTGCTCTCAGGCAGGCTCTCTCCTCTCTGCCGCAGCTCCGTGGGCCATTTCCCCCCCTCCTCAGCCGCGCTGCCCCCGAGGGGCTCCCGCCGTGGCTGCCGGGCCGGGCCGTGGCCAGCACCGAGCCCGTCTGGCAGCCGGCGGCCATGGGCTCCCCCGGGCACGGGGGCAGCGCCCGCGGCTGCGCACAGGGCCGCCCGGCAGCCCGCGGCACCGGAGCCCGGCCGCGCACACCCGGTACGGGGCTGCAGCGCGCTCGGGACTTAAGACGGTACCTTTGTGAGCCGTTAGAGCTTGCACACTGTGTTGGTTCTCAATAAGAAGCGATATCACATGAAAACTAAGGTTTTTCTATACTTGCTGGTGCAGAAAAGAAGGCAGATGGAGGATTTTCAGTAAAGAGTGTCACCAGCAAAGACACAAGAGACAGTTGTTAAGAATACAGAGCATGCTTTTCAGAGCTTGGGCTGCCAGTAAATATTCACTTGATCTTGGGGTTCTTATTTTTTTAATTATTAATTTGGAAAAGAAAAAAAATGACGAAATAGGAGAGAAACATTCCTACATGTCAGGGGAAGAGGATGGTTCTTTTTGCATTCTTACTAAAGACTACTCTACCTCCTTGTTGGTTAACACCTAACTGCTGCTTCTGTGGGTCTGTAATTAAGAAGAAATTCTTCATGTGCAGTTTAGACCATCACTGAATTGTTTTCCTTCAGGGACTGGCACGTGCCAGGCATAACAGAGTGACATAATGGCAACCTACAGAACTGCTAAGCAGGCTCCTGATCTCATTCTGCTCACATCCTTCCAACAGCTTTGATTTTCAGCAGGTTTGAGGGGGTTATATAAGTTGGCGATAATAACTGGTCAAGGCCAGAGCCAATTGAGCCGAATTAGTTTATTAAAGCAAGCGGCAACAAGCAAAACAGCGCTGGGTGGCCGGGGAGTCTCCTGCTCCACCAACGGCGCGCACCCAGCTCCCGAGAGCCACCGGTTTTATACCCTTCGTCTTCCTGTATACGTGTCCCCTTTAGCGGTGTACTCTGCGTCTGGGTGGCTCGTTGCTAGGGGGTCGTTCATTGTCTTCTTCGGCCTCCTGGTGGTCGTGGGGATGAAGGCTCCCTGTCTTCCTCACGTCTCGAATTCCTCGCCTCCTACTTCTGTACTCCCTTTTCTCTTTGTTTCCTTGACCCCCACACAACGTTATCTTGCTTTACCATATGTGGTTAGTTGAGCGCTCGCAGTTAGTCTTATACACTGTAGCAATATAGTTAGCCTTGCAGTTAGCCTCACATAGTTTATGTGGCAACCTTCTTCTCCTTTGTCTTTTAACTGAAATTGATGAAGAAACAGTTTACGATCTATCACAGAGGGCAATCCTGAAATTCTGGCAGACTGCATGCAAAGTTTGGTTTAGTGTCGTGGAAAGAGCAGAAGCCCTGGAGCAGTGAAAAAACAGGCGGCTGAATCTTCCAAGACAGGAGTGATTGCAACCCCGGCTTGACAGGGGCAGCGGCTACTGCTGTGTCGCCTGTGGTGGTTTAAAAAGCCATCCAACAGAAGGGCTGAACCTGCAAGGACAGGGGAAGTTGAGAGAATATATTCCAGGAGCCTTGCTCTGACGTTAACCTGCTGCCTGCCACCTGTTGGAATAAAGGAATAGCAGCAATACCTGATCACACAGGCCTACTGCAGATGGATGCATCTGCAAAATGAAATAAGGAGCACAACCACTATGACGATGCTTTCACGAAGCCATCAAAGATGGACAGATCTGGTTCTTGCCTGGAGGAGCCAGGACTTCAGTACAGCTCTGAGGGGGAAATCCAGTCCTGTCACTAATCAGTCTGTTTAAAGTCTATGCATTTATGACCATTGCACACACCAAATACATTTTGTAAAATAGGCTGGAGACAGCCTAAGGAAACTTATTTTTTGATGCCGTTCAGTGGGAATGTGAAGTTCATGGTAAGCCTCAAGTTTTATGTGAGATATTTGCCACATTTTAAATTAAATGCCATTTACCTGCTTGTGTTGGATGAAAGTATTTGTGTTTTGTTCTAGCTTTTTGCCAACAAATGAGTGGAAAAGGCTATTTATGTGCCATGTGCTGCCCCTGGAAGACACAACATGAGTTTCACTGTTGAGTGTAACACAAAATCAAACTTCAGAAGTATCTGTACTTTGCAATAATTTTGTCAGGCATCAAAGAAGTGCTTCCCAGTGTGGAGATCAGAGAGGGGCAGCACAACTCTTGTCTCCCCTTCGCTGCCTCCTCAGCTCTTGCTCCTCCTTGCTCCCAACAGTGTTTTCCCACCCTGCCTTAAGCCCACAGCCTGGCCACCAAGCATCGTCCTGAGCACAAGGTTTGGGCCCTGCTCATCCTTCCCATGCCGGTGCCCCTGAGTGCAGGAGCTGGCACGCAGCAGGGCACCCGCTGAGCAGAAGGTTACTGTCCCCGTGCCTCCCGGCTGCACCAGTCTGGCACAAAACAGCTTGGCAGGGTCCTCACACAGCCCGGGGCACACCGTGTGCTTTATGTTCTCGTTACCCCCTCTCATATAAACAACCTGTACCCCGTTTACTTTTTGTGCAGTGAGCCCAATTTTTCCTGATTTTAGACCCTTGTCTGGTAATTTCAGCCTTGCTCACTGCCCGGTAAGCCAGAACCACCTTCCACTTCCACTCTGACGGTGACGGATACTGTCAGGGAGTGGGAGTCACACTGCAGCATCTCTGTGCACCCACAGACCCCACCCTCTCCCAGAACCCCAGCCTAGGGTTTCGGAAACACATTTTTGAACTGTCATGTTGGCCATGGACAACTCTTGCAGTTCTTAAATCCTTTATTCAGAGTAGCTAATGTAATCCATTTTGTTTATTTGGAAACTGCTTGAGAGCATGGCTTCAATTTGTTAAAAAAACCCCACAAGTTCACAGCTCTTTATTTTCATAACAGCTAAATTCTTGGAAACGTTTTATGTTAGTTATTATTGATATTGCGTGTTTGATCAGCTAAAGACAGATTGCACTGTTTTGCTCTCAAAGCAGAAATTTTGCCTGACTTGAAGCTATAGTATAGTAAATAAAGCATTACGAGTTGTCAATAACAAAAAAAATACCATGTTTCTGCCCAGATATTTTCCCTGTAGATTGTTTGGGTTTTTTTTAATGGAGAACAACTATTCCCACACAATTTTATGGGAAAAGAACACTCAACAGAGAATATTTCCTGTATCAGTAAAATCTGCCACACGTGGCAAAACTGGAAAGACTCAAGGATTTGAATACGAAAACATCACTGTTTCAGTTTCCAGCCATGTTTGCTATTCTATGAAGGGCATAAGGCATCTGCTATTTATTTTATAATTACAAGCATGATGCAGAAATCATCAGAGCACTATATTTATTAGATGGCTTTCAATAAATGACAAAATTATTGGTTCTCTTTAATCATTAAAATGACAAAGTGTCTACTTTGTTAGTGCTCTCAATAGATCTACAAAGGGGTGCATCATGCTTAAGAGTCAAGCACTCCAACGTTGCTTAATATCATAATGAATGACAGATCTTGAAAACATAATTTTTATTCAATTTCTCCAAGTGTTTCAACATTTCAATTCATAATGCATGTGTAGGCCAGTCCTTTGCATACTGAATTTTGTATACTTCTCAGTTTCTATTGCCAACAACTTTGGATCTCCTCAGGATAAAGATGACATTGCCTTTTTTGCGGTCTTCAAACAAATCCAAAAACATTTCTACTGAGATTCAAACTATCTTTCCATATTTGTCACAAAAGGAAACAAAACAACTCAGTGTGTATAGAACACTTTAATTGACATTAAATATTCCATTTTAGAGGATAATAAGGAAACTTTCCTTTTTAACAGAAGGAGAGCTGTAGAAATGAGTGGGTTTGGGCATCATCTCTCAAAGCAGCTGGGGCAGCAAAAGGGGAAAGGGGGCAGGATTCTCACTTCGGACCTTAAAATCAATACCGCTTTTTCCTGTGCCTTCAGACCCTTTACACCATTTCTGTTTGGGTGCCTTAGAACATCATGGTTTAGGATATTTTAAGCAGCTTCAAGAACTGAAGGCTTCAAGAATTTGGAAAGGATCAAAAAGAGGTGTGCCCAGCAGGTGTTTGAAATGACTCATGCTCTTCAGAAATGTATTTAGTGCAGCATCTGAGCATGACTGCCGGTAATTAATAAGAAGGATCTAGAAAATTGAGTGGTTCTTCAGATCAGCTTCAGACTGTGAAATTTAACCTTCTCCCTTTGCCTTGTTGGACATAAACCTCGTGAACGGAACCGTGGATTTCCACCACTTTATCTGTTGCTACTGTTGCTGGACTGTCCCTGCAACCCTCAAGAAAAGGGTAATTTTAATGACTGAAACCCTTACCACAGCTGAGAGAGGAAGCCTGTGCTGTACATCTTTGGCATTATTGGTCTGTGATGTTTTTTTCTCACCTGACCACTGCAGTCCCAGCACAGAGACCTGTTTGACCTCCTGCTGCCTGCAGATGTCTCCGCCTGGTGATCTTGACTGGCTGGGGACACCCCCTCAGCAGGTGTCATTGTAGTGTACAAAAAGGCAAGGAAAGCTGAGTTCTGCTGACGACAATATTGGATTTGTGCCGCTGAGGGTAATATTTGTATAACAAACCTTTTTACTAGGGAGAAGGATTTAATACAGATAAAATTGCTCACTTCCAATATTGCCCTTGGGTGAGGGGTGAGGGCCATAAAAAACGCTGACAGAAGTTTAGTAGAATTGCACGCAGCAAAATGCAAAAACTGCCACAGCCAACTATAATGCTGAAGTTGCTATAAAAATTGTTTGAAGTGGTTTATCTGCTGCAGTGCTAAGAAACCTATTCCAGGTATTTTCCAACGTAATGAAATCCATCACTCTGTTTTAGACATTCAGATTGCATATCTCTTCCACAGAAAAAAGATTGCAATTTCATCCCCGATATTCACATCCTTTGTAGCCTCCTGACTACCCGAACTCAGAATAAAAACATCCCCTCACAGGTTTTCTTGCTTGCCTGGCCCAGTGGATCATCTGAAAGATTTGCACCTCTTGCACTCAGGTAGTGCTACAAGCCATTTAGGTATTTAATTATTCCCCAGATTGTCAGAGAAACACTGAGCTTGTGAAAGTGATAAGGATCTGAGCCTGGTAGGCATCTAGGAAATGTGATGTGTAAAAATTCAGGTAGCACAGTTTGATTCCTGGTGCACAACACGCCCCAAAAACTCTCTGTGCCTGGTGAGCTCAGCCTGCCCTGCCTCCTTTTTTAAGCCAAAGAAGTACATGAGCACTGCTATAAAAAAGGTCATTTTAGAGATTCTGGTTACTTATCTTAAGCATGAATTGCTTCTATCTTTTTTCTTCTTCTTCTTTATGTTTAACCCAACATCACTAGAATACTCAATATCACAAGGACTGTGATACTGCGTACTCTCACAGACCCTGGGTATCACAAAATTACAGCTGCTCCTTTCAGCGTGTGCCAGCTCCAAGTGAAAGGTTAGCAGATTTTGTACACGTTTTAGCTACATCAGTGCTGTTAAATGGCTTTGGAATGGGTTTGATACTGGATTTGTAATGGCTTAGGGTTTTACCATCCAAACCCTGGTGGAGACCTGCTCTCTCGGGGGTGCCTGTGAGTGGCGATTTGGTGGTGGTCAGAGCTTCCCAGTCTCTGAACACAGTCACGGTCACAAAGCAAATTGCAGTTTTTCAAAGAGAGGAAAAAGTAAATTGTTACACACAGGACAAGGACAATACTTTGACTTTTGTGACCAAGCTGTGAAAGAAATGGTCATTTCCCTCTGCAGGGTCAAAGCATCGGTTTACAGAAATACGTGGTCTGCTTTCCTCGAGTTACTGGATATACATCAACCCATTCAGACATCACTGGATACACAAACTGAGCCATGGTAGCTGTTCTTGGGGCAAGTACGAGGTATGTTGGCTTAGGTTGCTCCCCTTTTAATCACTCCTCTGTTCCGTGCAGTATCCCTTATGATGTTCCCAGAAGCTAGTCCAGCCCCCTTCCCACCTCATCACCCTCCAGCAGTTCCTGACCCTTTTTTCCCCTCCATTTCCACACTTACCATTCAGATCTTACCTCCACTTTCCTTTTTTTTTTTTTTCTTGTGAAAAGACTTAACACCTTTCATTTCAGAGGTTCATATTAAGGTTATAATGAATAGATGTTAATACATTTTTTTCTAAGGCTGTGTCACATGCTACAGAAGCAAGTCATTACCATCTGTTCCACATTACAATATCTGTGCTGCAGTTTGATAGCATTTTGACAGGTATAGGTGATAAAAAACATAGTCATTGGAGAACGCATGATATTTTTGGCACAGATTGATGGTCTTGCTAGCAGACATTTCAGAAGCTCCATGAATATGGGAGAAAATATCCTTTTGTGCTGAGCAAATGACATTGTTCTTTCGGCAAACTTGACGTAGGTTTTCATTGGCATGTAGTGGGTGGCAAGCGGTAAGAAGAGAGAAGGCAGTGCAGTCCTTTCCTCCTTGTCTAGCTTTTGGCTTGGTTTCCCCCAGCACGATTTAGATTTCAAAAGGTTTTAGGCTTTTCAGACTTGCTGGGATGCATCTTTCCTAGGAGAAACATTGGAATAATCTTCTAATGAGCAATAATGGACATCTGCTCTGACTGTCTCACTACTTTAATTTTGTTTCTTGCCTAGCCAACACCTCCAGAGTCTTGTGTAAAACAAAAAAAAAAAAACATGTACAAGTTGATTACTCTTTGTTGCATGTATCTTGTTTTATCAGTATGTTTGTTGCTTGGGTCCCCTTGACCACATGGCTTCTTTGAGGAATTCCCTAGCTTTTCTTTGGGTGCCATCTCTTCTTTTTCACACCGCCTGGGGCAGGACAGCTTTTTTCACTCTCCAAATTAAAAGCAAATTTTATTGCAACAAAATCAATGTTTATTTAATTTTTACCAGGCCATGATAGCATTAAGCATCAAGAGGCACCCTGAAGCCTTTCTGCAGGGACTTACGGGACAATGACTCATTTTCCATATCTACTAAGCCTGTCAACAGGAGCGGTGATCGGGGTCACCTGTGTTTTTACATTGACTTATCTTCTCACAACACTTCTAATCTTATGAAGTGTGAGAAGATATTAAATATAATTTGCCACGTGGACTTACCATGAATATTATTCTCTCTAGAATTCAAAAAAGGCAAGCATTTCCGTTCTCCATTTTAGAAGATTTTACCTTTCAGTTTTCACTAACTGTGCCCTTTCTAGGAAAAGCGGAGCACATCTTTCCTAGCAAATTTCCCTTTCATGCACATTAAGACCTTTCTTCATCGTTGTCAGACCTGAAGGAAATCTTGTATGTCCAAAAGCTTATTTATTTCCTTACACAGCCATAGCAATCACGGCATTACTTTGGCAGAGAAAAGTGGCTGAAAGGCCATAGCACAAACATTGTTACTTAAAGGTTTCTGGAAAACTATTCTAGTTAATATGAGAGAATAGTGTGTATGGTTTTTCAACTAGACCAATTCCACATTCCGAAGAGAGTTGCACTGCCAAAAGGTGCCTTTTAACCGGTGACAATAGCTGTACAGTGTGAGCACCCTATAGTGCTGTAACGTCTCTCTGCTATCAGCCTGCTGTTTTAATTATATCCAGTTTTAACTATATTGGTATGTGCTTTACAACTATGTGGCTTCTCTGGTGTTGTTGAGTTGTAATATGTATGCGATTCACTTCATCTGGCAAACAAACAGATCCTCATTGTCGTTATCTGGAAGAAGCAATGAAATGTGCAGGCTGGCACAGAAACATCACTGACTTGCCTCTTCCTTTTCATTCCCAGCCAAAAGAATGAAGCGTAGTTCAATGCTCAGATAAATAAGAGTAAACTAGTGAATAAAAAGGGTCAGTATGTATTTATTAACTATACCGGGGGAGAAGAGAGTGACAGATCAGATTACTGCTGCAAACTCCTATCCAAATGCTCCCAAATTTCAGGAAAATTTGGTTCCCATAGGCTTTGGGTTTGTGACTAGATCAAGTCCTATATGAGTTGCTGTGGCACCAGGACTGTTACGGTTATTCTGAGGCTGGCTCAAAGTTGATTGACAGGAAAGAAGTTTGGAAATCTTTTCTTCTCTTGGAGATTCATAACTGTTGTCACCAAGGAAAAGGGGAAGCACAGAAAAGACGCTGTTGTGCCTCCCCATAAGTGTCCAGGGCACTGCAAAGAGAAGTTAAGCTGATCTGCAAGGTGTGCAGTGGTATAAGCATCTCACCATTTGTAGATATCGATACCTGAACCATCAAGCAGAACACCTCATTTGGTTCATGTGTGTTTAAGCTCATCTCTTCAGGGGACTACACACATGTATACTCTAGGTTTATTTTCCTTTTGAGCATGAGATGGATTAGCAGTACAGAAGTCTGAGACTTCTAGGGGTAAACTACTCTTTGGGGATTTTTAAGGAAAATACCAGACCACTGTTCAGAAGCTGACAAACAGCGTCAGCTTCTGGAAGTATTTCTTTGTTTGTTTTGCTCAGCCCTGTGCTTGTGACAGACTCACAGAAATGGTATAACTCTGCTAAGAACGCAGGCCAGCCATACGTGTGCATCCACCCGAAACATGGTGTAAGCGTACACCAGTTATAGTAAACGCTCTTAGTCTGAGCGTGTGCTACAGACTACGTATTTACTGAGCACACCTAATAAACCAGACATATTTCTGCTTCCGTTCTTGTCTACAGCAAAGCTCCTTGATACAAAGGTGAGGATGGAATGACTAAGTGGTGTTCCTGAGCATCATTTAAGTCTGTACACCAGCCTTGGCTAAATGCCTCTTGACGCCAGTGAAGAAATATGAGTCCTGTCAGTACCATGTCACTAAAGGAGTTCCCTTTGAGGTTTGGAAGTGTGAAATGTTTTGATCCTACAACAATGACGGGCATCTATGTATAAGACAGAAATTACAAAAATGAATGTTCATTTCCTGGTGTTAAGATTTAATTCTACTGATAGCACAGGCGTTTCACATCTGCTGTATATTTGCTTGCCACAACATATTTCTTCTGGCAACTACCTTCATGTCACTGGTGGTAACGCGAGCCCTTCCAGTCTTTCTGCTCCTGGGGAAGGTAGATGCACCTTTGTAAGATATAAGAAGCTGTTCATTTTAGCAACAGAAAGAAGGAAAATCTCAGTAAACTTAATTTTCATGATGGTTTTGCTTTAAGAATGCTTATGACTTAGTCTGTAAGGAGAGTTAGAAATATGAGTTCTGTGTCTCCACATGCATAAAAAATGCTCAGATGTTTTTCTCACCTGCTGTGATGTTTGAGAATTCCCATCATTAAGTGTTGATATTCTGTTTCATACCTGAATGGCCATCCTGCAAAATTTTGCCTTCTGCCACCAAGTACCATGCACTAAGCTGTCCACAGGAAGAATGAGATAATGTTGTCATAGCTTCTCATGGGGCAAAGAGTGTCATTCCCCTGACATGGTCTTGTCTTTTGCTAGTGAAAGTCTCCAAGGTGACTTTGAGAACCTCACTCCTAATAGCACTAGTGTGTGCGCCACCTGACAAAGGAGCTGCAGTTGTTGAATGTCCCATGTAATTGCTACCCACCTACCCAATGATGTAAAACAAGTCTGTGTGAATTCATATCTTGGCTCTGGTGGTGCAGGGAATTTAATCATAGCATAAATACTTTGCTGGGTGCCTCTGTGACAAACGATGCAAATGTTAATCCCTTAGTCTTCAGGCAGCTTAGGTGGGACTAATTTTGGTTTCTAGTGAATTATCATGATTCCTTATTTTTCTGAGAAAGAGAAGCTGCTCTGCTGGTCAGGAAATTGCTTCAAAAACACCTGAGAGCACAGGGAAAACTGAAATCAGGGTCTTCAAAAACAGCTTCTTCCAGCATGTCATTGGAAAAACATTAAATATCAGAGTTTGACCTTGACTCTTCCCATCTCCCTGTTGCTCTTCAGCTTCACATCCAGTACAGAAACCAGGTGCCGTGGCAGCTGCTGCCTTGTGTGCTGACTGGTGACTTCTCCCTCACCCATATGGGTGGAGGCGCAGCAGAACCACCACTGCCAGTGCCTGAAGGATGGCTGGCACACTGGTGCCTGCAGAACACACCATCTTTTCAGACCTTGTACTCGTCACCGTGTGAGATGAATCCAGTCTGTGCTGCCTTGCGCGGTCACTTACACAAGTGCAGGAAAGTCAGGACAGGATTTACTGCTTGCACTAACAGCTGTGAGTGCCAGACCAGAGAGAAGAGGACCACACCTTTCCCAGACATTGCCCAGGGGCGATGCAGGGAGACAGGACCAGCTGTACCAGCCAAGCAAACCCTGCTGTGGTAAAAACAGTCATTGAGCACGGAGCCGTGCTCCCTCCCCCGGGAGCTGCTGTTATTCCCAGTCCCTCTGCTGTTATGAGGCCAGACCCTTCAGTGATGTTTTAGGCACGTTTGATCCTGTTCCGTTACAGGGGCAGGGACTGTAAATGACCTCCTCAGGTCATCTCCATTGGTGCTTCCCCCAGAGACAGTGGAAGCTGTTCTCTTTATTATTGTCAGCTGTGGCCTGACTGTGCTTGGCTCAGTCTGCACGCTGCATTATTTTAGGTGGGTATCTGGTATATTTGCAGACTGGCAAAGGAAGACATGTAACAGCAATTACTACTTTTTTCCCCAGTCTCTTTTGCATGGATACAGGCTGAGATATTTCTAAGCTTTTCTCCGCTGCAGCAAACACAACCAAGCATCCTCACAACTCAGCCATTTAAACCAGCCCCAGTGGGGCTCCCTGTGCCCTGCTTGACAGCAGTGTCACAAAGTTGCTCTGCACAAAATACAGTGAGAGGTTTTTCCATTAGAGAACATCAAAACATTGATTTAAATGTTTCAGAGGATATCTTTGCTGCAGTTAAAGCCAAGCTGAAAGTGTGGTTTATTCTTCTTTCAAGAGAGATTTCCTTTTCTCTTGCCCCTCCTTTCTTTGCTGCATTTAGAGCCTGAAAAGCTGAGGTCCTCAGTTTTTAACCCGTCTTGCCACAAAATGTGTGTAAGCTCATCCACCCTGCTTCACTACCTTGTCTCCATGCAGGGGCCAATCCAAGGCTAAGAGAATGACTCTAAGAGGTCTGCCCATATACATTTTTATACTTTTGTTGGTGTCTTCACGTAGAGCTGACATCCAGACATACACTGGCTGTGGTTTTGCCCTGAAACGCTATCCACGACTACACCCAACAAGAGAGAAGCAGCTGAGCCTCTCCTGTGGTGCTGTCAGGCTCGGCTCCTCCTCCCTCGACCTCTGCTTGGAGCAGAGCCTGGTGTCAGTGGTGTAACGGGACCCTGGGGGTGCCATCTCCAGCATGAGCTGCAGACACCCCTCTCCTGGGCTCTCACGTCCTGATTGCTGGGGGACCCACGACCCAGAGGTCGCTGGTCAGTGTGTCAGGGTCTGTTACAAGCTCTCTTGACCATTTACACTTGTATTTCTTCACTTCTTTAGGCCTTTCCTCCACTATTTTCCACATCTTTTTTTCCCCATCCTCCTCCTCATCATCACATTTCATAAATGGAAAGGAAGACTTTTGGGGGTTTAATTTTTTTTATAATTACAGGTATAACTCCCTCTTTTCATAATACAGCTTCATGCCAGCTCTAGTTGTGCTTCACCAAAGCCAGAGAGAAATCCATTCATTTTTGTCTGCGTTGACTGCATTGCCTCATGCTAGATTTATAATTCCCAGCTCTTGTATCTGAGCACGTTATCGAACAACTTAAACAAAGAGCTTGAAAATACTGTCTGAAAGTACATGACTTCGTAAAACAAAGTAAGATTATATTCTTAGCGTCGCTGACTGCCTTGCCAGCTGCCTGCCATGCCAGGGTTGGAGGCAGCAGTAAAAGGTTTACTTACAGTAGTGTGAAGCTCTATATCTTTTATGCAAATAGTCAGAATGATGTTGTCTTGGAAAGCAGATGTTTTTGGCAAGTGACCAAAGCTCGCTCATACCACACGTAGTTTTATCACAGTTTCGCTGGAGTAAAAAGCTTCCTTTCATGTTTCTAGCATATCTCGGCTGGCAAAGTGACCTGTTCCCACTTTTTACAGTTATTTGCAGTATTAGCACTGGGCAACATACAAGTATTGTAATTGTATCTCAATTCTAAGTGAATCTGAAGACCAGCAATGCCAATATTATGGTGGTGTATGGGATGGTACCATCACTTCTTCCTTGTTTCACAGTCCGGCCTTTACTTACTCCATCCAGCTCTGTTACATCTTTATACCTTCTCCTCCTTCCCAGAGCCAGGTCAGGCCAAGCTCCCTGTGTGGCTTCTTGGCTTCAAGAGCAAGGAGGAGGGGAAAGGAGGTGGTGGTGGGCTGTGCTGGTGGCCACCATCAAGGTTGTTTCCACTTGCCTGTTGTTGCCCAAAGTAGCTAGATTAAAACCAGCAACAGTGAGGTGACACCTCCACTGTGCTGTGCTGGCATTCCTTACGAGTGCAAGGTTTAGCTCATTATTTTGAGAGCTTTTGTCCTGTGCAGGATAAGAAATAGTCATTTACAAGGAACTAGCTTTCTCCATGTTACCAATAGCACAGCAGTGGCAGACCTGAGAACGGAATTCAGCTTTTCACTGTCTGTCTCTAAGAATGTTTCCAGTGTAAGCAATGGACATGCCTTACAGATAGTACATGCATTTTAGGGAAACCTGAGGTAGGTAAAATCATCTGTTTTCATCATGGGGTTACACAGCACCTGTCTGGGAGAGATCTGCATGCTAATACAAACTGATGCACAATTATGAGTTGAGCTGATGATAGTCCTGTTTAGTTTGGCTTGTTTTCTCTTTTGGTCTTACTTAAGACAAATCTGGGAAATGACTGAGCCATGTTAACAAGATTATTCAATAATGGTATTAGTAATTATATTGTGTTGTACATACTATATTGTATTTATATAATATTTATGATATATAACATAATAATAATAATTACTGAAGAGGATTACTCTTCTAGATTGTATCCACTTTGTTAGTCAGAGAATTTACATAGAGGCATCTCTCTTGTCGGTTTATTTTGTAGAAAGAAAGTAACTGTAAAGGTGACTAACTGTCCAAGCCTGAAGCTTCTCCTAGCTTAGGACAGAAAACGTGTGGCAATGTAACTGTACGTGTGAGAAACTTGTATCTAAGAGAGAAGAGCTGTACTCATAAAAAATTTGAACTAAATAGGGGAGGAGAGCACAGGTGTATGACTATTGAATCACCAGTGTTGGCCACCAGGATTTATATTTGGGCAGATGTAGGTGCAAATCCCTATTTTTGTTTTAGACAAAGCAGCATTCAGAACTTTGATCACACCTTGAGAAATTCCTATTGACTGAGATAAACTGATACTTGTCTCTCCCTGACCAAGAACACTTTCTTAGACTTTTGTGGAAGCTGGTATATTCTTTCAGCAAATTAGTTTAAATAAGAAGTTTTCTGGGGGTGGGGGGTGGGAGGTGTGGAATTTCCCTGTGTTTCAGTCTTCACTGGTTTTGCTTATAGAAATATTCTGAAAGAAGAACACTTGCCTTGCCTTGTGCCATGGCACAGGGTTTACAAGCTGGAGGTACCATGCTCGTGTTTGGCCTCTCTTCTCCTCCTGCAAAAGAAGTCTGTATGAAGCCATCAGTGGCTTCACTACAGTCTCTTTCAGGTAGAATAATACACAAAATCATTGAAAAACTGAGTCCCTAGCCAGGAAAGACTGGATCCTGTAGCAAAACACAGGCCTGTGACACAGTAGAAGTCCATTAATCAAGATGGAACCCCATAAAAACATTGATCCTGTGCCTTTGAACCCAAATATGAGCATACTAAAATTGTGTAACCAGCAGCAACGTGTAAGTACTTTGCAACACCGTCATAACACAGCCAGCAAAATGTATAAGCATTTTAAATTAATTAGTGAGCACATATATGGCACATTTCAGGAGGCTCCCAAGTGACAGAAGTTTCATGATAAAGAGCAATGTAAGGGACCACAAATAGTCAGGACACCCTGCAAAATACAAAAGGAGGTTGACAAAAGCAAAACAAGATAAATGTTATTGGAAGTAGATGAGACCCCTTTGGGGAGTGAAAGGACCCAGGAGTAAAAGACAGCAAGCAAAAACAAGGCAGAATGGGGCAGAAAGAAGTTGTCCCTTCTCTCACCAAGGAGCTCTCAACCCTCAACATCTCGACTGCGGTGGCCAAGGCCACCAAGGACCATGTCCAGCAGCGCTTGCAGGTTTGTGGCCCCACAGCCAGCTGAGGATACCAGCTGGAAGACTAGCAGTTGGGTTTGTGTAGTGAAAAATGTTGAGAATTTGTGGGCACAGACCACCAGCAGAAAGTGTGTTGTTAATGAATGCTTGCAGTCTTGCTGTAGAGCTTGAAATGTGGCCTGATGTGTCACCTTTTAAACACTCCCATCATGACCCCCCTCCAGTCCAATATATGTTTATATATGGTTACATACGGGGCAGGGGGGAGGGGGGAAGAGTTGTTCATGTGATACAATGTAACAATTACAATCTAATGTAAAATTCCTTCTTCTTCCACGTAATCTTACCTTACAAGTAGACAGACAAAAAAGATTTTATCTTAGGGATATTCTGTAAAAAATTAGATTCACATTCCTTGCTTTATATTTCTGCATTTTATTAACAAAGTTGCACTTCATACTCTCCCTTGGGGTTTTAAGTGGAACCTTAACATGGCATTTTTAAATGTTTTACTGAAAGTTTGAATGATTGGGCTGCATCCAAGGAGTAAATTAAATTGTGGTCTGGCAGCCAAATCTAGTACACGGTCTTGAAAAAAGAATTAAAATGTTGATAGCTGAAGCCAAAAGAAAAAAATACACAAGGCTTTTTTTCTGGGGTTTTTTTTTTTTCTTTTTTTCTTTTAATCGAATACATTTCCTCAAACTGCTGATTACAAGGCAGAAACTGCATTTCATCTTTGATGTAAAAATAACTGGTTGTATTTTTTTAGTTAAAAAATAGCTGCACACCTGGAAAACGACTGCCTAATATTTGGCTTGAACAGACTGCAAAATGCTACATGAACTTTGCATGTACAGCCTGGTTTTATTTTAAGGCATTTTTTTTTAAAATAACCATTTTATTTTATTCTCTTCAGGATTTTAAGAGAATAAATTTTAAGCTTTTGGGGGGGAACAAGACCTCCATTCACGGTGCCTAATTGTACTTGCTTAGCTGAGCCATCAAACTTCAGTGGACTGTGAGTTGCTAAAATTAGCAGCTGGAAAGCCACAGCAGCGTTTCACCCTCACTGTGGAAATACCGGCGGTGTTCCTGCAGGACGGCTGAGCCCTCCGTGGGCCGGCATCGTTTCTGGGATGTGCCTCTGCCCCTTCTCCGCTGGAGGAGCCGGTAGCCACTGGGAAGAGCCTCAGTTCAAGTGCAGCAGTGAGATGCGTGAAGGTATGGAGGGTTAATCTGGACCTAAGTCCCAAGGACTGTCAAATAGAAACATTGTGGGCTGGTCAGGAGCTGAACCAATGTCTCCTGATGGACACAAGCAAAAGGGACTCCTGTGACACTTCTCAGCAGCGCTGGATTTGCAGCAAGGATTGCGTGTCAAGGTCATCACCTGGAGATTATGGGGCTAGCTGTTGGTATTTGGGACGTAGAACCTGCCTTATTTTTCTCAGTGATGAAGCCGTAAAGTCTGGAAAGCAGGCAATTTAACTGATTAATGGCCCCTCTGACTCTGCCATGCAGTTCCTTTCCCAGAATATAAATTGAAATCAGAATCCTCAGTTTTCTTCTGCCTGGCTGCAAATGCTTTGTTCTGTTTTGCTACTTTTTTCATTTGGCTTGTTTCTTGTGAGAAAGTAATATGTTATGCCAGCTGCTGAAATCTCTTAAATCTGTTGTACTTTGAGGCCCCTTTCATGCACATCAGTATAAGTGAACAGATAAAATCCAAGGTGTGAAATCAGTACAAAGGATCTGAGAGTCAAGCTCAAAAAACCTAAAGCAACTTGTACTGAACCATAACACAACCTGTTTCTACCTCCTTGGAGAAACCTAGGCTGTTTTCTGAGTCCCTGCCAGCTCCTGAGGTGGTTTTATACATAACATCAATACTGGCAAGAGAAACAATATTTCTCCTAGTGGGTGTTTCCTGCTGTATATATGGCAGCTGGGGGAGATCATAAGATGGCAAAGCCTCCTTCCCCTTCTTCATGAATTCTAGCATTTTTGGATTTACAATGCCCAGCAGGAGATTCCTAGCCTCTAAGTTTACTTCTGTGATTTCAGTCTTCTTTTCTTTTGTTAATATCTCTGCCTCTTATCTGCAAGACTTATCCTTCTCTATCAAATGGATTAAAAGTTGATTTAAGTTTTCCCTCTTACCTTTCTCATAGGTACTGATAAATTTTCTGATTCCTACTTTCTTTTTTTTCAATGTTAACGAAAGGACAAATTAACAAGTTTTTTTAAGTTTCATTTTCACGTTTCTCTTGGAGCTGGAGTTATTTTTTCTTTAATGGTATTCACTGAGTCAGTCTCATTACATAGTGTTCTGTTTGTTTTACTCATTTGCTCTCGTGTGCACTTCTTGCACTTTATGCTCTGCTGTGAGTTTTAAGGATCTGATCAATGTAATAATATCTGATATGATACTAGCACTGTATCACTTTCAAGCTTCTTAATGTGTTCAAAACACAGTAAAAACAAGGGGGGCTGATACCAAATGGTATCATTAGCTAGACTGACTCTGTGTTTTGGTAGAGCTTTTCTGCATTAAAACAGAAAGAAAAGTTAAACACATTTGTCTCAAAGTAAAACATTAAATATTTATCAACATTTTATTTATTGTAATTGATCTTTTACAACACAACAACCTAAAAAGGCTTCCAATACATCCTCTGCACTCAAGATTTTCCAAGACTCAGAAAGCATGTTAATTAGCTTTATGTAAATCTTTTATTATTTGAAAAGGTTAAGACAAAAAAACCCCAAAAAAACCAAAAAACCGAAACCAAAACAAAGATCAGGGCAGTAATGTGTTTTCAGAATAAAACCCACTTTTACAGTTCTTTACCTTGTAGATCATGATGTGGATGACCAAAACTTTCATTGCAAAATGTAATTATGTTCATTCTTGACTCAAAATAAAACACCTTACACCTCAGGTCAAATAGCATGCACCATCAGCCTTGCAAAAAAATAATGTTCGCCAGTTAATTTCTCACCTCCAACTTTCCTTCTGTCCTGAACTTCTGCTTGATTTCTTGTTTATTTGAATTAACTTGATAGAATTATAATTTCACGGCTGGAAATCAGGGTGAGTGTTAGTATCAACTCCAACTGCACAAGAACATCATAACCTTTGGCCTCCAATTGTCTTGTTAAAAAATAGTGCATTAATCATAAACCTTCAAACAAAGAGAAAAAAAGACACCGGAAGCAAATCTGCTTAATGTCATTGGTTTTAGTGTTTTTCATGATCCAAAGATCTGACAAAAATTTTATTTGAAATATGCAAGCTGAGTTCTTTTTCCCAAAAAAAAGAGAATTTTGTTAATATCTGTATCAACTACAATGTTACTGTTGAAGTTTTGCTTTCAAAAACCTTTCTTTCATGGTATTTCTTGCAAACTTTTAGGTTTCAGCTAGAAAACATCAACAAGAACAGGTAAAATAAAATTTTAAATCCCCATGAATGTGGCATATAGGAAATAAGTTCATCTGCTATGGAAACTTATAATACAATAGATGATCCTTTGTTCTCTGCTTTACTCTGTAGTCATTGACAATAGGACAAATTGGGAAGTGCTACTACGATTATGTAGCATTTGTAGAGTGTTTTTTATTAAAAGGATTTAATTTTTACAGAATAACACAATGTGTTTTGTCTGTAATTATTTTCAAACTCTGGTAGGAATTTGGGCACATGTGCCAAGATTTTGTGTTGTTGAATGGTTGCTCAGTGAATTATATTGATGACTGCTTAAGCATGGTTTCCAATCAGTCCATTTTACTGCAGAGATTTAATCTTCAATACCTGATGATTATAATCTGTGCTGCATTGCCAGCCTGTTTAGCTTGCAAAAATCAACAGTTTTTGAGGCTTTATGCAAACCGGTGGGAAGAAGAGGAACTGACAGAAATGTTGGAGGATATGACATCTAACATACACGTGTATCGTTGACAGCCAGTCCTAAAAACACTACACTGGGTACAGATCTAATGTTCATGATCGTCATTCAAATTGAAGATGCACATACTTATTCAGGGAGATGGGAAGAAGTAAAATGCAGTGGCACCTTGATGCATTGCTGTTTTCAAAGATGTCTGTGGAAGTCTGAAGATGGACATATGTGTAATAGTTACATGAAAGCAGTTAAAGCCAAACATCCACAGATGACAGAGAAGTATGATCCTGGAGCCTGCTAGCTTTTACTTGTTTAGTTCTTTTCCTTCCAGTATTGTATCCCACCGCAAAGTTTAGATTTCTGTTACTTCTATGACCTTTCACCTGGGATACAGTTTGGTCCTAGTAAGTCACCTCGATCAACCGCCTTGTACTGAGACACAAGTACGTGTGCTTCCTCTTGTGGATGGCCTAAACAACAGAAGACCCCAAAATCAGACTCTTCTGCGTTCGTTGACAAAGACTCTCTACAGTCATCAGTGAGAGCTGGATTCACGTGCCAGGCAGTTGAGAGGAGAGATCTAATTTATTTGTTCTTCATCATGCTTTGGAGAAGCTTGTCTCTTTGTACAGACCATAGATGGAGCCCAGAGGGCACAGCCTCACCTGACTGAAGTAAGGCACTATGAATGCTCAGCTCGTAACCTTCCTGTCCTGAAAAAAACATGGTTGTGTAACTGCAGTGCTATTGCACCACACATCCGCTGATCAGAGCAGGTCTGAAGCTGTCAGAGCCCCAAACAGCACTCAGTGATGAGATGTGAGTCCCACTGTTGCTTGGGAAAGTGTGAACATGCCTGTGAGTCACCTCTGCCCTGTTATGTAAAGGAAGAGTATCCTCTAGGAGGTTTTTTTAGGTGAAAAGATCACTCTGGCTCCACATTAGAGAGTGGGGTTGCAAAGCAAGCCTGCCCAGGCTGTGTTGCCAGTCATCTCTCTGGGCTGATATGGCACAACAACAGCCTCCCTAAGCTGCATGTTGAAAATTGATCCTTAGTAAATGTCCCTGTTATAATGTCCTTTCCCTTTGGGGTCTTTCCCCAGAGCATGTTTTTCTTTTGGATTTGGAAGAAATTCATGCTCTACGGTATCCATTTTGGCAATAGCAGCTGCTACGTTTGTACACCTGCCTTTTTCCTTGTTCTTACGTGCTACGTTTCCCGCTGTTGCTTTTTCTCTTCTCTTGAGGAGACAGCATATTCATTGGGCGAGGTTCATGTATCTAGGTGCTTAATGTACTTTCTAAAGCATCAAGTATTTTATAACACTGCCTACACATCTGAAAACATCTTTCTGATCTTCAGTGGACCGCAAGGAGGTTTTAGTTTCTAAAGTTAATAGCCTATCTGTGGTGGGCAGTAACTTGATCCTTTTGATAAATTAGGATATTTTTCTGTTGTAAAGTGTAGATGCCCTCCTTGTTGTTCCCACTGCATGGCGTGAATGTCACAGCCTGTCCAATATCTTCGATTTAATAAAATATTTATGGAAGATACCTGGACTGCAGAGCAAGTGAGTGACACCCAATGGCCCAGGGCTCAGCCATTTTAATTAGCCGAGGATTTGTTATGCTATTGCAGTGTGCAAGAAGCAATAGTTCTCAGTGCCAACATATATCACATTACCTCACCTTGCACCCATAACTTGCTTTAAAAGTTGCTACTACAAGTGTAGCTTTGTAAAAGAAAGTATATGATATATTTTCCAGGAACTCAAACAAAAAAGTATTGAGAACAGAACATTTCTCTCTAGATGTATTTGGAGTAGCACTGAGCAACAGAACAATAAAAGTGCTTCTGGGAATTTCAGGTGCAGTCAAGGGAATTTTTGTCCCTAGATGACACCGTAGTCTGCAGCTCTGGAGCTAAAACATAGTGAATCATGATACAAAAATGTCACAAGTCTACGCCATGGCTGCTTTTCCTGAAAGGATTAGATGTCTTCTTGATGTTTGGTTTTGGTCTCATGGCTATAGCAGTGGTTTGCAGATGTTAACAAAATCCCAGTACCGATTCAGATGGAGGAATAAAAGGCCTGGAAATAAAGTATCTGAATATTTGTCAAGTGATACGTTACAGCAAATAAAGAAATCACAAACTCTGCTGTGCATGCTGAAACCTTGACCATGTGCTAAGTGAAAGGAGTGCCAGATGCCTGGTACTCCTTGATGCTTGTATATATTTTTAAATATTGAACTGTCTGTCATCTGAGATTATCAGAACAATTTGTTTCTGGGAAAACATTGACTGTGTGAGCATATTCTGTAGGGTTTGGTTTGCTCTGCGAACTCTCTGCTTAGACAAAGAGAAGCCACTGGGGAAGGAGAAGGAAGATCCAAAAGGGAGGTGCAGGTTCTCTGTGGAGGTGGCCGTTGTGTGAGCTACTGCCCCTTTGCTCCAGCTAGTGCCGTGGCTGCAGACAGCCCTTGCTAACCTGCCTTCTCAGCAGCCTGGCAGAGGAGGCCATTGCAGCAGGTCAGGGGATGTGTTCCCTGCTTCTTCCTTTCCCTTTGTGCCAGGAACCATTAGCACAGACTCTGGACATCAGATCAACTCTGAAATTGCCATTCAACTTCTTTTTGCCTGGGTAGAGTGGCAAATATGGATATGGTTGGGTCAGGTCATCTGGTAACTAGGGAGTGACGGTTATGTTGCATTATGTGTTGGAGAGATGGCTGTGAAGTTTCGTTGCTCGTATTAATATTTGCCATCTTGTACACATAAATGTTTACTCAGACAATTACATGTTTTCTGGAGCAGTTCTACTTTCATTTCCAGCCATGCAAAGGGTATTTTCAGTTAAAATTGTGAGTTAACCTCACTGGCTATCGTGTGTGACATTTTAAGATTAGCTATTTTGATCAAAGTTGGTTAGGCCCTTGCTTAGGCATATCCCATGTAAAGCTGGAGGAAATGCATGTGTGTAGGGAGCGTGTGTGAAGCCCGTGTCTGCGCTGCGGGACAGTTTGACACACACAGTTCTGGTGGGTATCAGGTCTCGGGATGGGGGAGGGTCCTCAGGTGGTGGGTTGCCACTTTTCTGTTTTGCGAGTGATAATTTGTGTAACTCTTCCTGTCCTTGGACGAACTTTCTGCAGTCTGGCTTTGAATGTTTTTATGTAATTACATTTATCTGAACTCTCAGTAGCAAAATGCTCGTTTTAGTGGGGTAGGGTGGTGGGTTTTTTTCTGGTTTTACAAGTGATAGCTCAAACAAGGCTGATCATAATGGGGTTGTTCTGAATTGAGCCTGTGAGATTCCTGGAATTATTTCTATTAAGGCCTTGCTTGTTAAGAGTAGTAAGTGGCATTTCCCCTAAAAAGGTATTGTTGTTTATATTGCTTATGGCTGATTTTGTCTGGGGGGCAGGGGGAACTGACGTTTCACAGAGCAATACTGTGACTGAATTATCTTGTATTTATTCTGTCCATAAAAGGAAGAGGGTATCACAGTTCAGGATCCGTACTTTGTGCTTCACAAACTCAGTCACACAAAGAATTCTTCATTATTGCTGTATTCTGGCTGATGGAGATGTTGACCATCATCTGTGTCCTCCCTTCTTGCTTGCATGTTTTTCCCCAGAGACTGAGTTTCCCACTCATGCTCGGGGAGCTCTGATTAAAACAGGAAGAATGAATGAAGGAACATCAAACCTGTTGGAGACACCTACTCTTGATGCTCATAGCTTCTTGGGACCTGGAGATGCTCTTAGAGACTTCAGCCCATGGCAGACCCACTGGGAACTGGCACGGTGGAAGCATGCCCTGCCCTCCGCCCAAGCAGAGAGAGCAGGTTTCACTGCTTCTGAACTCACTGCCACTGGCCGGTTATTAATTGCACAGCAGCAAAGTCCAGATATTTTTGTTGTCTGAGTACTGGAAATAAGCAGGAAGGTGCAGAAGGACCACAAGATGAAGCTGTTTATTCCAGAAGGAATTACGATAGCACACAGAAGTCTAGGTCCTGTGCCCTGGCATAAGGACAGCTGGCAGCAGAGAGGCTGCCTCAGCTTGGGTACGCAGCTAAACACAGCTGCAAGGGCTGTCAAAGCACACTGTACCTCTCTGTCCAGGACAGGTTATAAAGGATCCATTACACAGCATTATAGATTTTCCCACCAGAAAAAATGTAACTAGAAATAGCTGCCTGCTGCTGCAATGGTCAGTGTGGTGTAGAGTTTTCTTTGAATAAAAACAAGACATTGCTATATGATTTTATTGAAATGAGTTAAAGTTTGATTGTCAATAATGACTTTGCAGATGTCTTGCAGGGAGCAGCAGAACCTCAAGTCACGATTAGTGCTGAGAGTGACCTTGTTTCACTGCTTTAAATGACTGCCAACAAGTGTGATGGAAAACAGACCGACATTTCTTCATAGTAAAAGCTTAGTGTATTCTGGAGAGGTTCATCGGGATTATTGTTTGGAGCTGGTTTTGGGTATTTTTCCTCCCTGTTTAAGACGTTAGTGTAATATGCAGCTTTTGTTTGTGCTGCTAATACTGGGATGAGTGGAACTAATTTTATGACCAAGAACTAGTCACCTGACTGCAGAACTGCTAGAAATCATGCTAAATGTTGGATTTAAAGCTTGTTTTCACTAGAATCTACCTCTCTGGGTAGAAGAATACTGAAAAGATCGTACTAATTCCAAACAGTCTATCAGAAACTTGCTTTTTCTCCAGGCTGAACCTTTCTTTCAGCTCAGGTATGAGATTTCTGTGTGGTGTGTAGTTTAATTTAAAATAGTTTCCTTTTGAAATTCAGTTAGTTCTTTCTATCCACTATGGGAAACAACTTTGCTAGCCTGCTCTGAGGGTGCGGGGGAAAGATGTGATCTGGAAAGTAAAGTCTTCCAGGGCCACTCATAATTCCAGATGGATCCCTTGTTGGGTATCCAACTTGCAGCCCCTGAAGGAGGCTCAATCAAATAGCACAAAGTCTATCTTCCTAGAAAACTGGCTTTTTACACACCTGAAATCAAGCATCTGAATTGTTATTCATTTTAAGATCTTGGCCTTAGGACATAGTGCTGTGAATATCTTTTACTGCATTTGGTCTTGTGCAAAGATCGTTGTGCATAAAACTAAAACCAGCAAGAGCCGTAAAGCTCAGAAACACAAAACACGGTACTACATAATGGATGTCTAAGCCAATCACTTGGATTCCATGTATTTTTTAGACTAAATAGGAGCTGCAATTTCAAAATGAATTGTACATTTATGGGGAAGGGGGGACATTGACAGTCACAAGAATTTTACCATATATCCAGAAAGAAAAGTTGACTTCCACTAAAAAGTGGCAAAAGTACTTGCTAGTATCATACATAAAGTGTTATTAAAATTTTACCAGACATCCAGTAAGAACAGCTGACTTCCTCTTCTAAATGGAGAAACTGCCCTCTAGCATCTTACATAAAGTGCTGTGAGATCTACTGATGCACAAGTCAGGCACTACCTCCCTGTTGCTGGTATTTATTTTCTTTATTTTTCCTAATGGCAAAAATGTTTGAAAACTTTAACACCTTTAAGAATTTCAGTCTTACTTCACTCTTCCAAGGCAGAAAAAAAAGATGATGGATTGCATGCAACCAGCAGAGAAAAAAGCTCCTGAGATCAAGGAAAGACATTTACATTGCCTACATTTAAGCACCTGTGCTAGGGAGGTAAGGCAGTGTGAAAGCTTCTCCCTTCCCTGCCTCTTCCTTCTTGTAATGATCACGTAACACTGATGTTCATGGGGGATTAAGTCCCTCTCTCTTCTGCTTCAATAACTGCAACCCTGAATGTTGGGACTGCATTCCTTATTTTTCTAATTGAGAGAGAGCGTTGAAAGACCAGCCACATTTTCCTTATGGAAGACTGACTCCACAGTTTTCCAGCAGCGTGGTTTCTCTCACCTTCCTCTGAAGTGTCTGGAACGGGCTACTGACAGGGTCATGATATTGGACTTGAAAAAATGCGGGTCTGATTGGATGTGGCAGTTGCTGTATTCTGTTTTCTGCCTTGCTAATGATCTCTATCATACAGCTGGCAAAAGCATTGTTTGAACTGTCATCTGTAGTGTCCAAGGTCAGCCTTAACCAGGCGAAGAAAGCAAGCGTTGCATTTTTTAATCAGGGACCTTAGACTGTAGCAAGGACAGTCTGACCCAATTACAGTTGACATGCTGTCCTCAAAATGCACCAAAACACCATCACCAGTCACTCCTGCATGTTTTGGATGTTTTTGTCATGCAGTGTCTGGCTGATCACTGAATGATGCTTACCTCCTTTTGACTTCTTCAGAAAACCTCCCGGGGAAACTAGCAGGTTTTCTAATTAGACTCTGTTACATCAACACCAGATGTAGTGATGCAGCATACCTCCTCCCACTTGCTGCTCTGCAAGGAGGTCAGTAATGGTTTAGTATTACACAAAGTTTATTGCATGAATATTTATGGAGTGTAGGTTTGTAGTAAAAGTGCCCATAACCGCACTCTACGCTTCAGTGGCTTTTCTGTTTGCTTTTAAATCTCTGTGCATTAAATTTCTTATGCCAACTAATTAGGAGAGAGAGAAAGCGACACTGGGGACACCTCCCTGGTTGACATTTGGGCTTCATCTGTGTTTGTTATTAGTTGCTTTAAATCAGTCTGTAATGAGCCTTTGAAAATTGAAGGAAATGCAATGAGATACACAAAGAAGCTATTTACAGCTTCGTAATAAAAATCTTAGCACACATTATTAAATTTGTGATTCAACTGCCTTGTCATAACTCCTTAGAAGACAGAAAAGAAAAACAAGCAATAATATTTTATTTAAAATAGGTTTCTCTGTGAGTCTGCCCCACTGAAAAGAGCATCTTTTTTGTTAGAAAAGTCACATTTCAAAAAAATCTACTTGTAAAATGAGTCAGAGTGCATCTTTATTAATAAAACTTCTCTATAACTAGATACTCTGATTATAAAAAAAATATAAAAAAAGATTTCATGATTTCCACTTTCATTTCCTTATGCATTTCAAGTAGTAACATTTTTTCAATGCCTAAAATGGTTAAAAAATCTCCTTTAAAAATTAAGTAATTTCTTTTTTTAAAAAAAATGAAAGTGACATTTTTTTAGAATAACTCAGTTCACTTTAACATATATTGGATTTCAGAGTTTTAAGATTTTATAATACAACTGAATTTTTAAACAACTTTCTAGGCAAAAAACCTTGATAAAAACCAATAATTCTAAATTTACTAAGATATTTCAAAGGTGTGAACACCTTTTAGTCACAATTCAGTTTTATCTTATCTAGAACAGACAGGCTTCATGTTTTGAGGGCTTGAATCTTCTTGCACATCATGATATACTAGTTGTCCTGCTTTGCACTATATATGTGGTTTTACATGCAACCTTGCCATCTGCATCCTTGCTCTAGTAATAAGAAACAAATGAATCACGTGTAAATCAGTCATAAAACACAGCTAGTCTATTAAAAGAACAAAATATTTTAGGATATCAATTTAAACTATTTACCAGACATATATTTGTGACTGAATTATATTTGTGTTTGAGGGACACATCTGTACATCATCATGTGGATTAGTAATCTGCCAAAATGATAACAATTTTATTATCTGAAAGATTGACCAGCACTACATTAAAAAGTAGTTTTATTTGTTGCCAGCAATTTCCAGCTACAATTCAGACTAAGAAGTTGAAATTTCAGAGCTAATTAATTAATTAAATTATTTATTTATATTTATTTTGTTTTTATTTACCTTATTAATTTATTTTGATCAAATTATAGTTTCCCTTTGTGATGGTGTTGAACACTGTACAATATACTCAGGTTTTCTACACCGTGGGAAAACATAAAAGCAGCCAGGTAGAGTAAATTTTTATACATTGTGTAAAATCTCAGGGTTTCACAGAATCATAGAACGGTTTGGGTTGGAAGGAACCTTTAAAGATTATCTAGTTCAAATCCCCGCTATGGACAGGGGTATCTCAAAGACCCATGCAACCTGACCTTGAACAATCCAATGGATGGGACATCCACAATTTCTCTGGGCAACCTCTCCCAGTGTCCACCACCCTCATAAAAAAATTTCTTCTTTATATCTAATACAAATTTATTCTCTTTGAGTTTAAATCATTATGCCTTGTCCTGTCAACACAGGCCCTAGTAGAAAGTCTCTCTTCTCCTGTCTTATAAGTCCCTTTTACATATTGAAATGTCACAATAAGGTCTCCCCACAGCCAAGAGAAGGCTCCAGGCTGAACAGCCCCAACTGTCTCAGCCTGTCTTCATAGACATGCGCCAGTCCCCTGACCATTTTCATGGCACTCTTCTGGAGTTGCTCTGACAGGTCCATTTTTTTATTCTGCTGTGGATCCCACAGCTGGATGTAATACTCCAGGTGAAGTCTCACAAAAAGAGTAGAATGGAAGAATCACCTCCCTCTACCCTTCACATTGTGCTTTATCAAAATAATCACATTCTCCATTTAATATTTACAGTGGATTAAACCCAGTATTTTCAGAAGCACTAACATTTTTTTTTTACTCTTAAGTAGCAGTGAGACCTAGTTTAAAAAGCTTCCCTTTGGAAAATGCTTATTGAACAGAACTGTAATGTTGTCCATGAATGTAATGGGGAAGGTAGTGGATATTGTGCATCTTTCTTCTTTTTTCTTGCTAGTAGGCAGTCAGATCTCTTTATCTGCTCGGCTGTGACTCGTGCAACCATCTCATTGCTGTTTTATGCATTGTTCTAACCGTTCATTTCTCACACTTAGGCTGTAAGTACTTTGAATTAGGCTTGAGTTTTAATTGTACCTCTGTACAATCAATAAAGACAAGCAGATTCACATTTTCTATAAGGGGGTGGCAGGTGGGGTGGCTTCACATAGTGGCTGCTGTATCTAGCCATTAAGATTTACAATTAATGTTCAATTACTGAAGTTTTAGAAAGCCAGTTTTTGTAAGATTTATGCAGTGGTTTTACAGGATTTAGAAGAGTAGACTTTGTTGAGTGTGTGGTTTTGACCTTGAACATTTTTCTAATTTTCTAGAGCTAATGCAAATGCTTTAACTAAAATTGTCATCTGTTATCTCTGGACTGGAGAAGTTTGTTAGTCCTTTGTATGCAGCTCATGAAAATGAGGAAAGAAGAGGGCAAAAAGACTGAATTCTTTCTGCTGTTTCAAGTGTCAAGAACCCTTTTGAAAATGTCTAAGTGCCTCCTTATGTTTCCTTACAGGTAGTACGCCTGTCAGAAGCAGTCGCTGCCCAGCCTGTGGTGGCAGGAATTCAGCTGCAGAAGCATACATGTCTTTGTCCTCTATGAAATGTTAAAGAGCAGCTCTAATTTTACATCATCAACATGACTGATATCTCATGTATCATTTATAGTATGTCCTTTTACATCTGGTGTCTTCATTTACTCTTACTGACAGACTTCCATGTTCAACATAGTGTTGGGCTTTGACTTACTATGACCACAGTAAAATACTTCAAGGGTGCTGCTGTTTTCTTTCCTCAAAATAATGTCTACTTTTTCCAGATTATTCCAGTCATCTTCTTTTGAAATACCTTCAAAATTCAGACGCCCAAGGACTCCTTGAGTAAGTAAACTACTAGAGTGACTGTCTCTATTGATAGAAGTGGTCTGTCTGTGTATGACTAAGTTAAAAGCAGCAAAGATGAGTCAAAGATACAAATGACAATCTCACTGAGGCATTGGAATTCTGCAGAAATTTTAAAAACAGCTGCTTAAAACTTTCTGTGCCATTCAAAGGTGGTAAAACAAACCCAAAATTAAGGTTCCTATATTGCATTGGGCTTGGATGGAGTTTTCTAACAGCCCATGTGGGGCTGTGTTTCAGATCTGTGACCAAAACAGCATTGATCACACACCAGTGTTGTACTATTGATGAACAGTGCTTGCACAGCATCAACATCTTCTTTGTTTCTGTTCTGTGGGCAAGATGTTGGGATTTGACACAGCTGGGACAACTGAACCAAAGAGGCCAAAGAGATAATCCGTATCATACAACATCCTGCTTGACAATAAAACTGCAGGAGGTGGAGAGGAGCTTTGCCTAAAATAGCTGTTGCTTGGAGACTGACTGGGCATCAGTCTACTGTTGGGAGGTGGTTAATGACAGCCTTTGCATCACTTTTTATTTTCTTTTATTTCCCCTTCATTTATTAAATGGTCTTCATCTCAGCCCTTGAGGTTTTATTGCTTTTGCCCTTCTGATTCTGTTCCCTGTCCCTCAACTCAGCACAGTCCCCAAAAGGTTACTTAGACTATGAGTGACTTATCCAAAACCTTTTTTTGAAACAAAATTGAAAAAGACCCTACTTCATTAAAAAGGTTGGGAAAAAGGCCAACAGAGGAACACTGGAGTGAGTACAGAAAATTTTTTCCATCTGTTCTTGGTGTTGGTGGTCTTGTCAGAAACTGTTGCAATCTGCCTTCTGTAGTACTGGACAACAGCATTTTGGTCTGATGGTGGCATGCCTATTCCAACTGCTAATCTTGACAAGCAATATAATGAGGCAGGTTTTTATAATTATTTACTGTCTATAGGTGACATACATAGCATTTTCCTACTATCTGTTTTAGGAAACTATGCATGTGGCTCAAGTCAAGCCAAGATTATGCTGACCAGAAATAAAACAAGGGTATTTCTACATTAGCACATATTTTAGAGAAAAATGACTAGACCTGCACAGCAAACCATTTAGAGCTGACATTCACATTACACAAATTTAGGGTGTTTAACTTTGGATTAACCCTGGACTGTTCCTGTGGACTGGAAGGGTGTAGCAGGTGAGGCATATTAGGAGCGCCTCAAGACAGTAGGTTTTGGTTAAGTCTTTTCCAAAAGAAAGCTCATGGTCATGCTCTGGAACCACTCCATGAAATGCACGAGTGTGTTGTACAGAGATATGACTGTGAAATTCACTCTACAAGCATACACTTGGTCCCAGATGAAGTTACAAGACACCTATACTGTTAATGTGTAGACAGGCAGTTTCCAGAAATTATGTTGGTCTTTCATGAAGCCACAACTAATACTGACTCCTTTCATTAAAATTTGAATTAAGGCTTACAAAACATAAGGCATAATGTATTCCAATTAATTTTGAGAATTTTTGAAGACCTATGGTACCAAGTAAGTAGCTTTTTTTGTGTGGGGCAGGATCTGCCTTTTTACTTTATTGTTACAAAGAACCTGGCTTTCTGCCGTCTGACATACAGGAGATACTACTTTCAAGAAGACTAAAAAGTCTGGCCAAGTTTACCAAAGTAATTTTCATTTAATTATCTCTTGTTGCATTTTTGGTGTGTCCCTTGTTGAGGAAAGGGGTGCTGGAAAGCAATAAACAAACCTTTCATCCAGGTGAAGGTGCTGCCGGAAGCAGACCAGAACACAGCTGTTATAACTGATGTCCCAAGGTACCTGAGGGAGCCAAGCTGGCTTGGATCTGGTCAGAATATTTGGCTTGTTCAGTGAGTTCCCATGCTGTAGCAGATTCCTTTAATCTCAGCATTGAGCTATGCAGTCAACAGGCATTATTAGTCCTTGCCTTCGACTCCTAAAACAGGACTGATACAGTCTGACTGGCTGCTCGGTTCCCCTGTGTCCTGGTTTCAGATGGGATAGAGTTAATTTTCTTCTCAGTAGCTGGTGCAGTGCTGTGGTTTGAGTTTGGTGTGAAAACAATGTTGACAGCACACTGATGGTTTTTGTTGTTGCTGGGTGATGTTTGTACTAAGTCAAGGACTTTTCAGTTTCTCAGTCCCTGCCATCCAGAGGGCTGGAGGGGCATGGGAAACTGGGATGGGACACAGCCAGGGCAGCTCACCTGAACCAGCCAGAGAGGTGTTCCAGACCATCTGACATCATGCTGAGTATATAAGCTGGAGGAATAAGAAGGAAGGAGGGGACATCTGGCTTTACAGCATTGTCTTCCTGAGATACAGTTATGTGACAGAGCCCTGCTTCCCCGGGGATGGCCGAACACCTGCCTGCCCATGGGGAGTGGTGAATGGATTCCTTGCTTTGCTTTGCTTGCATGTGTGGCTTTTGCTTTACCTGATAAAACCCCTGAGGTTTACATTCCTTTCTGATTCTGTGAACAAGCGGCTGCTTGGTGCTTGGTTGCTGACCAGGGTCTAACCACAACGCCCTAATGATTATTGACTGCATTAAGTGCATGCTTTGACTAATGATATAATTTGGAATAACAATGTCCAAACCCAGAAGTGACTGCTAGATGATCCAGCTGGACCTGCTTCTAACTAGCTGGGCATGTCTTCCTTTAATCCACTGAGTTTTACTTCTGTTAGATGAAACAGTTGTGGCCATTTGGAGACTTAGTTGTGAACTACTGACAGAGCATATAATATTGCCAAAATCCAGAAAGTGCACAGGAATTTTCTTTTCTTCTTTTTTCTTTTTTTTCTTTCTTTTTTTTCTCCCCCCCCTTTCCTTGTGTAGAATCTCTGAGAAACAGTGTAAATAAAGAATTGATAAAGATGCCTTCTTGATGCTTCTCCATATTTATTTTTTCCCCCAGCTACCAGTGAATGAGAAGTAATGCTGGAGTGCATGGCACTATCCCAGAGTTCCTAGGGAAAATACCATAGGTTAGGTATAAAGAAATTCGGTCACCAAGTTCCGTTTGTGATACCACCAATTCAATGGCAGCAACAGTGCATTTGTCCAGTAAAATAATACTCTGAACAGGGTTTGAAGGAAAGAAGGGTTTTCTTCATGTCTGTACAAGAACAGGTAGATTTTTTTTGCCCTCTGCAAATGACAAGGCAACTAGAGGAAATCTTGGAGTCTTTCACAGTGGCACCAGGCTTTGTAGATGTGGGTGTCCATGTGGGACTGGCAGATACAACAGAGGACCTAGAGAAGACCCATGTCCTCCTACACAGAACTGCAGCCTGGGTGGGATATATCACCCTCCTGAGATGGCAGAAGGGTTTTGCAGAACTGTGTTATTCTCCCTTTTGCAAATTCAGAAACGGTGCACTCCAGCCTCAGCACCTGCTTATGTTTGTGTATTTTCAGCGCGCCTAGTCTCATAGGTATGAATTATTTCTGTGTGCTGTTCTTTTAACAGTAACAATGGAGTTTTTCCATTTTACACATGGCAGAGGAGGTTAATGATCTGGACTCTCACAAGCACTGTATCATATCGTTCATTAAATCTATGATGGTATTTTTAATAATGGAAGAGACAAAAGCTTGTCTCTCTTCTCTCATGCTCCAAGCTGCTCTGCACCTTTTCATATCTACTGACCTCAGTAGAAGCTAAGGATGGTAAATGTCAGGTAGAAATTAGGTTGGCAGATCACTGGTGTGTTTCATATAAGATCCTACTTCTAAAATTAGCTACATTTCAAGGAAGAATTAAGGTGATATCTAAAAAGTTCCTGTCTGGCAAGTGAGGACATGTTGGGCTTAATCTTCTCAGATAATACTTGATTTTACACCTGTGGACATGCCACTTCATTCTTTTGTGTCTTTATTTGCTCTGCCATTTAGCTCCCTTAATTGCTGCAGTCAAATGAACTGCAGCATAAAACCTGTGTATTCAGGACAATGGGCCTTAGAGTTGCTGCTATCCCCCCAAAAAACTTGCATAGCTACAGAGGCCAGCATTTAGTAACCACTTTTAACATTTCTGGCAGGACAAAATTGTTGTAGTGTGGATATCTGGATAATTTTTTGGTTTTATGATCAAATAAAACTACTGAAGACATGCATAAGTATTGCCTAATTTTTATTTTGGTGGCACTTCTAATTACTTCTTCAACTACAGAAACAGAAAGCAACTGAGAAAACAGCTTTTGACAATTCTGTCGACTAATTTTTTTGGGTTCATCATAAATTTTATTTGTGAAATATAAAAGAAAAGCAAAACTCAAATAACATGCATTTTCACCAAAACGTTTTCTTTCAGTTTAAAACTTCAGGAATATAAAGAGAAAAGTCTTTCAAATATGTATCATTTCCCAACATATGGGAAGATGCTTATCTGAAAAATAATTATAATCTGGTATTTAATCCTAATTCTGGTATTTAAAGAAACCAATCTTGCACATCTATTTTTAACATTCTGTGGTTGGTTTGTTCATTTTCTTAAATTAAGTGTGTACTGAAAATACTTATAAAATAAGAACCCTTCCCCTCCCCTCTTGGTCCATATTTCCTTGAGAAAATTTGTGGTATTTCCATTTCTATACTTGCCCCTTAGCTTCTCATCGAGTGTTCACCTTTTTTTGGGGGAAAGGGCATCTTTTGTAATGGGCACAATTCAACCAGTATTTGTTTTGCTGGTTTGGTGTCTGTTACTGACCTGAAAAAACTGCATGAAAGCTGTTTGGGTTGAGGCAGTCTGGTACCTTACCCCATGTAGCCTCTTGGGACCACTGAAAATAAATGTTGGAGACTGAAATACATCAGTGTTGGCACTGGGGAGATGATTGATACAAGAATTGAAGTATTTGATGTTCTGCAGCTGTAACAGGTTTGCTCTGTGTTGAAGGCTGAAGAAATGGAGCAGCAGTTATTTCTGTAACAGGGCTTGTACTCTGGCTGCAGCAACACAGACACAGGATGCCTCTTAAAAACTTTTAAAAATGGGTAAGGTGTGCCACTGTAACCGGTGCTGCTGAGTTTGTTGAAACACAGTCCCTAAGACTGAAGAAAACCCAAAGCAATCGTTGTGAGAAAAGCATAAACTCTCAATGGGTGAGAGATCATAGCGGTTAGATTTTAGGTTGTCTCCTGACTCTGTTCTTCTCCCTGAGGAAGCTCTTACCTGGTGCCCTGTCGAAGGGCACTCATGGCCATGAAGCCCAGGTGCTCTCCGTGAGCTCTGTGGGTCCCAAGCAGACCACAAGTCATGGTCCTGCTGAAGGGGGTGCCACGGGTTTAGGTGCTGCTGGGATCAAGACACAGAACAGGCACCTCCCTCAGCGAAGGAGGCAATGTCAGGGTGAGTATTTCCTTTTAGGAATTTGGGAGATTCTTTACAAAATACAGTGTGGAAAACAATATTGCAAGGTGACATTGTTTTAATAATTTCTTTTTCATGGTAAAATAAATCACCTTACTTCTTTGGGAAGTGTTGGTCATAGAAAAACCAAATTCCTATAAAGCAGAATCAAATGTAGTTAAAACACTGAAAGAAGTGAAAGACATTAAAATCTCTTTTGTGAAAACCATGTTTTCTGGAAGAAATATCCAGTTATTTTTTGATAACAGTAGTGATGAAATCTGCTTTTCTAAATGAAGAGATTATATAAAAAAAAGGTTTTTAATTCTGAGCACAAGTTGTTTTTATTAGTGTGCTTTCTTGGCATGCTGATGAAAACAGTTCAAAAATATTATTGAAACTACAAAACCCATAATTGTTGTCTGGACTAACTTCATTATTAACTGTTGCTGATAAGTTTAAAGTGATCAAAATCCTGAAAATGTTTGAGATAAAACCTGAAGGTTTACTTAAAAAAGGAAGGGAGAAAAGGATTTTTAAGGGAAAATGGGTTTGTTTTGTTTTGGTTTATTTTCTTTTTTAAAGCAATACTGAATCCACCCCCAAAATGTGGTAGTATTCTTATTGATAGATTATCAGGAGTTAACATTTCTTGTATCTCTTGGTTTTCAACTCATTTATTAGCAGAAGGTTTAGGTCACCATTTCAAAGGACAGTACTGTATGGAGGTGTAGGTTAGTGAGCTGGCAGTTTTGTGGCATAAGAGTTACTTTTTCTACATCATCAGTAAGCTCAAGTGAACAGGTTATTCTATTCAAATTTATATCACAACTCACTTTGACATCTGACAAGCTTCAAAAGTAGACAACAGTTATGAAGTAAAAGCTGAAGTACACATTCATACGCAACAAGAATGAGACACTTAAAATGAGACTGCTAAAGGATTCTTGCTAACAAGAGTAGTCCCAATATACAAAAGAGTTTTAAATGGCTTCTCAGTATTGCCATTTATTTTAAATATGATTAAGAAAAAGGCCAAAAATAAATAAATCTATTTTGAAGAGAAAAAATATATTTGACAAATGCTACTAATTTTTGTTTTCATTTAAACATTTTAACTTAATACCTTGAGCAATTTTTATCACAAACTTGCTGCTGGTCTTTTTCTCAGGAAAACAAAATTTTAAAGACAAAAGCTCTGAATTTAGTGTATTAGTAAAACTTTGTAATTTATCTACTTTTCCCTTGTGATTCCATTCTTGAACAATTACACACTCTGTGGTTTTATGTTGGTTTGAAATGGGGAAAAGCCACAAAACTTAAAGAAAGTTAGTGTAACAACCTTTATCCAGCTTTACTCATTAGTTTTTACAAAGAGTTGCATGACTTGATTTCTGTGACCCAACCATTTAGGTAACAAACACTCACTTGCTGACTGCTGGTATAAACAGAAAAACTGGAGTACTGTAAATTTTGGTGTTTGTTGTCAGGTGTTAGTATTTATTTTAACTATTTTAATCTGGTAGTCATATTGCAGGAGCATAAAGATGGCATAGTGAGACCAGATACATACGCTGACTAATAGCTGAACAGAATAACTCTCTGACAAATTTTATGGTTTTTTGTTTTTTGGGTGTTTTTTTAATATAAACAATTTAGGAAATTAATTTTAATGAAATGTTTTGCTTTGAAATGACAAACATCTTTTTGTTTGGTGATAAGCCAATCTTGGAGGTCATAGATTTAGTCTCAGCTCTGGTTTTACATATCTTAGGTTTTCTGTAAAACTGTGAAAGATTCTTTTCTTTTTTTTGTTAATTAATCAATTATTCTCAGCATGTGCCACCGAATTTGCATTGGTATTTTTGTCACATATAAACCTGCAAAAATACAATGGTAAATCACATCTTCTGTATCCAGATAGCAGTAATGGAATTTTGCTACTTGAATTTTGCTGGACTGAAACAGCTTTACCTTGAGTTGCTTCTTGCATATTGTAATCAACAAAAGTGGGACCTTTTGTAAAGTAATTTGTTAATCTATATGATCAATAGTCTGCACCTTTCAGTATGTAAATAACTATGAACTCCATCAATGGAATATGCTCTGTGCTTGTGAAATTGTAGCTTACAAACAGCTAACCAAACATGATACTGCAAGAATAAGTAGTGTGTTGCTATTCTTCTTCCTCACTTTTATATTTTTTATATTTGTATTAGTACGTTTTTCAGCTTGCTTATTGCTGATGTTGCAAATACGCACTTTTCTAAGTTTGTGTCCCTGGATTTGGTATAAACACATGACATTTTGGAGTGGAGCAAGCAAGAAATGCTGGAGGGAAATGTCAGTTTTCTCACTGAAATATCTTGGTTCTACAATAGACTGCGATTGCCCAGAAACTGCTGAGTGCTCCATCGTTGCATCACCTCTCCCGGACAACCAAATGCCAAAGAGGGGGATTTCTGTGGAGGATAGCTGGGGATGGATCAGCACTGGTGCCAAGCCGCATGCCTGTTGCCTCAACAACGTGGCCAGTGCTTGTTGCTTCAGGAAAAGAGGTAAGCAGCCTGCTCACCTGATGTCTTTATTCAGGCTTTGCACGCTCCCTCACTTCTTCCCATTTAACAGGGATGGTATAGATTCCAATGTTTGTGTCTGTTCCTTACAGTCATGTGTTAACAACATGGCAACAACAGTTGCTGGACTGTTGGCTGCAACGGTTTCTTCTGGCAGTGAGCTCTGCAGTCTAATTGCCCATGACACAAAACCAGTATTTTCTTTTGCAAGCCTTAAAGTTTACCCTGTAGTATTTCACTGATTTCAGTGAGTACCATGTCAGGAAGACCTCTGTCCAACTTCAGTATTCAATTTGATGGTATTCTTCATCACACCCTCCCTCACTCTTTGTGGTTAAAATCTTGATCTCTCTCTTCTTTTTCCAAGACCTCTCTGTGTCTCCCATTTAAGATTATAGTTTTCCACTGAACAGCTACTTCTGCAATAGCTTTATTGCAGAACTCCTCACCCATATTTTTTCAAAATATTCATGACGATTTTAAGGTTTCAGATTGGAAGGACTTGTCAGGATAGACCTTTAAAATGCATGGAAATGTAATATTTCTCTTGCTTTCTGTGTGTCATATTGCACACAAAATTCAATATATCATTACAAGCTCATCACTGCTGACTAATAAAGGGTATACCTTTGCATGGTATGGTAGCAGAGTGGTTTAGTCCCTGTAATTCTCTCTGTTTCTGGTGCCATATTTCCTCTACGTCTAAGAAAACATTCTGCCTAACATAACCAACTTCTATTTTCCTTTCCTTCCTCAGCTTCAGTATTTCAGCTTAGTCCTCTGACATTATTTTCTCTGTATTTATCTCCTCTTCCCCTTCTGCTTTAATAAGCATAGTGCTGATTCAGGTTTATAATGCAAAAAACCAGAATATGTTTTTCCAAATAGTAAAGGAGTCCTCAGGCTTTTTAAGTATTTTTCCTGAATGGTAATCTAGCTGATTCACTAGCATGACTGGAACTATGTTATAGCTAAATTAGAAAGTAAACAAATTAAGCTGTTACAGAAATATTAGAGTGGTATTTCTTCTCCAAGTTTTCTTATTTCTTTCAGAACTATGAGCAACCTGTATTTTGAATGAGGGAAGAAATTGCTGAAATTTCTGACAACTCTGCTTTTTATTAATAACTGAGTGCTTTAGACTCATTAGAGAAAAATCTGCTGCTTTTCTCAGATTCTTCTCTTAGGCCACTATGAAATTCCAAGGATTTCTGCTGTTTGAGGAGATCCATATGCCATTTGCAATTAGCACTCTTTTTGAGAGATATGATTACTTTCATGTTATGCTTGTAAAAAATTTTGAGCTGACAAGGATATTTTCAATGTATTTATTTATTTATTTATTTATTTGTGTATAGCTGTCTGAAGTTTGCTGGTAAAATGCTAATTGCAAAGATTTGGTAACAGGCAATTTGTATTCCATAAATTAGTTATTTTCACTGTATTATTAACACTCACTATGGCATATTTTGTAAAGCTAATTAGATGTCCTTGCTTAGTTGCAAAACTCTTTTAAAGGCATGTATTATTCCATATTCATTATTGTAGCTATATCACTCAATATAAAAGAAAATCCATGTCACCCACTTCTGTCATCTTTAGCTCAGAAAAAACTACTTCTGCTTTCTATTAGGCAACCGTGTAACCCAGCTTCAGGTACCTAAACCTTGTCTCCTTAAGCTTCACTTAAGTTTGGCAACAATAAAGAAGCTTCTGCTAAAGGAAATTCTGAAAAGAAGAGAATAGTCAAAGCTTTTCTCCATTGGCCATGAAGAAAACCTAGCAAAGCTGGTATTCTTCTATGTTAAGCATGTGCATTACACCTCTGAGATTAAGAACTGTGGTTACCATTTTACAGTCCCACAAAAATATATACAGAAAGGAAGGTCATCTCATGATCCATCTGATCAAAAACACAAACCAGCTAAAGCAACAGTCCCCTGATTTCAACGTGTGTTACAATTAACGTGAATCTTGTGCTTCCTTGGTGAATGCTAAATTGTAGTTAGGATCTGAACCTGTGCTGTTCATGGGGTAATGCAGCTTCTACATCACATTATAACGAAAGAAAAAGAAAATGTCCCTTTCAGAAGTGAGTATTAAAATGAGTAAGATGAGTCTCCTGTATATAGATGGTAGTTTGCAAATGCAGCTTAGTCTATTTGCAGTCAGCAGAAAGAATGAGTTCTAGTGTGCTCTGTAATTATACTAATTTACTTCCATGCCTAAATGAAGGTTGTGTAATTTCTCATAACTTTGGCTTGTGGAAAGGTTTTTTTCTGTTCAGTCTCATCAGAACAAAATTTATTTTCTGAATATTTTTTGATGGCATGTCTAATCTAAATATTAGATTTTTTTCTTAGATTTTATAGTTTGACATGGTTTTGATATCCAAGTCATTCTGCTGGATATTTAATTAGAAGACCTCTTAGAAGGCTATTTACATTTAATTCAGTGGTTAATATTTGGCATTCTCTCTGGTTTATGCCAGACTTAGAAGGCAATGTCTATGTTGTCTAGAATTAATTTAATTTGTAAGTAATATACTTAAATACTTAATTAATTTACTTGATAAGCCTCCCTGTCCCTTTTTATGACTTTGTTTTCAACTAAACTCATGAAATCTAGTAACACTGAAAACATGCTCATCAGTATTAAAAGACTTTGAAAGTTGTATCAGTGCCTCAAGGTGGGTGTGACAGGTAACTTATCTTCTCTGTTGTGTCTGATGAAAGGTAATATGTCACATATGCTTCATAAAGTTTAACTGCTTGCAGAGAAAGTAGTAACGGTAAGCATCAGTACAAAAACGAGTTATAGGCTTGAATTGTTCCTATCTCTTAAAAAAGCTTATGGGGTATGATCCTGGGTTTACTGGTCCTTAGACCTGAGCTGGTATGGTCAGTGCTACGTTGCCGTATTCTCTCAGCCTTGTCAGGGTATTGCAGACTTGGTCTAAAAAGAAGCTATGCCATGCAAGTCAGTGTCCAGCCTTAACAGCCTGCACCAGCAGGAAGTAGAAACTGAGAGAAAAAAGTGAAGACAAAATTCAGGAAAACAGCTCCGTCAAAATGACAGAAAAAAAATGAACCTCAATACCTCAATCTTTCGCTCCCCGCCCCCTGCCCCCCACTTCTTTAAGCAATAATATCCATGACAGCTACATTAATTAACTAAAAAAAAAGATACTTTTTTTGTTTGTTTGTGTGGTTTTGTTTTTGTTTTTGTTTTTTTTTGTGGGTTACACACACACACAAGTTCTGTCCTGGCATATGATTGACAAGTTAACCTTGATAGAACTTGCTGCATTAGCTTTCCTTTCTTTGATACAAAGGCTGGTGGATTTTTTGCTGATCAGGCATGGCTGTTTTAAACAGCCTTCATGACAAACTTCTTTCCCCTTCAGCCATTTGCTGCAGGGCAGCACCCAGACTTTGTGAGAACAGAAAAGAGGATATTTGGAGAAAATTCTGAGTGCAGTTTCAGCCTTTTCATAGCAACCTTTTCTGTCTCACTCTTGCTTCTAGCTCTTTGCTGGCTCATACTGCTGGAAATACATTTTGAGCTTCATTGTCTAACAGAAGGGACAGCTTCTGTGTGGAGCTGGTGCACTGTGGATGCTTGCAAGGTTAACAGCACTTGTTTCAAAGGGATATCCAAATATGTTTTCATTCTGTCAAGGTATCTCTGAATTCATGGTACTTCCTTTGCTTGAAGTGCTATCAGCTGATAAATCCCTGGTCTCCTACCCAGCTCTCTTCCCTGCCACCTTCCCAGAGTCCCACAACACATTGACTTCCATGATGGATGAGTTCAGCTGCAGAACATCTGCAGAACATTTTTTTGGAGAAAGGCTCAATGAAAGCAAGAAGTTTCAAATCGTTCTGGTTTATGCTCAGCCTTATTTTCAAAGGACAAATTGGTTTAGTTGCCAAGTGGTTGAAGCATCTCTGTTAGGAGGAAATAATGAGTGTTAAATCCTAAGCCAGTTTAGAGTATCTGTTTTGATTATGTCTAGAAAGGAAAACAAAAGACTCAGGCAGCCTCACCACCAACAAAGGCGTTTTACCGGTGTAGGCATTTTTCCAATATGACAGAGTTGGGGCAAGCTTCTTCCCTCAGATCAGGCTGAGGGAAACACCTGAAAGCAAACGTGCCATCATTTTAGAGGAAGCTATTACTCTCACTACCCCCAGATACGACAGGATACACAGCCACACACTGAACATGTCTTCCTTTTTGGTACCAGCACATTTTTAGAGACACTGTGCAACGTGTTTGTGAGAATGAGAAGGACAGAGGGGAAGTCACCTCTGTGGCAGATGATGCTCCTGTCCTGGCCCCTGAGCAGCTCAGTGTGATGGGGAGCCTGGGGGAAGCATCATCACAGTGTAGGCACTTACCAGGTATCAAGCAGATAAACATCACCTTCAAACATTTTGCAGGTGCCTAAAATCCAGGCAAGCTGTATGAAAATAATGGAAGTGTAGCTTTGTGTTTCATTTAATCTTGCTGTGGTTTTCTGCTCAGTTTGTTCAAGTCTGGTTAACAAAACCAAAAGGCAATCCTTCATGCATCCTTGTTATTATTATTGTACAGCTGCTGGTTCATGAATGTAATCAGTGGAACTACCACACCTTGCCAGATTGAATGTAACAGATAGAGCAGGATTTTTTTTTTTTTTTTTTTGGGGGGGGGGGGGGCAGGGCAGAAGCTGTGGGGTGGATGGGATTATAAATGCCCCTTTTTACTAAGTTAAATGTGAAAATTTTCTAAACCATTGGTTCTCAGGAGTGGAAGTGTTGGGGAATTTAATTGCATTTAATACCGTATATAAATATTATTCTTATTTAGACAGGCAAACAGATAATTGACCTCATATTCTAGTTGTTAAACCATTGAATTTGGGTAGGAAAGCACATGTTCTAGATCCTTAATTCACAGGTTTTAAAATTTATTTATTTAATATTTTAATAGTAATGGGTTGTGGTGTAACCCGTTTACAGAGAGAGTCCCATGACATAATGCAGCAGGGCGTGAAGTCCTATCAATATTGCAGATGACACTAAGTAACGGAGGGCCAGTCGATGTGCAGGAGTGTAGGGCTACTGTCCAGAGGGATGGACGGGGTGGGGAAGGGGCCAACAGGGGCCCCATACAATGCAGGCAGGAGCAATAAGCCCTGGAAACGATGATGGGTGGGAATCAGAGAAAGCCCCTCTGCCTAGCTCCCTTCAGGCACTCAGGAATAAACATGTCCATGTGAATAATTACTCTGAAGATCCAGTTCTTGCAACAGACTTCCGTAGCATGGACCTCAGATGTTCCACAGCTGGCTGTCTAGAAAATAAGTGAGCCAGAAAAACCGAGAAGCTGAAGTACAACACACTTTGAATGTTTTTAAGGGATTCAGATGAAATCCAGTGAACAGCAACAAGATTCTCTGGAAAAAGAAAGAACAGCAAAACATGGAAGTGAAGAGCTGCTGTGGGAAGATTCTTTCATGTGGAAAGAACTTGTGACTCCCTCAATTAAGTGTATGTCCTGGTCACAAAAACTTATGTCCTGCATAAAAAGTTAGCAGGTGAATTCAGAGGTGGTTAGATTCTGCAAACACAGGTGGCAAATAGTCTTAAGGTTTTCCCATCACTGCAGCGGGAGCAGTGCAGGATGTGTTCTATCAAACAGTCTGGCAAAAGACTTCAGTGGCCTGGTGGGCTGTAGAGATAAGTATTTGCAACACGGAATCTCTCATTCAGCTCTGAGTTTGCTCTGTTACAGAGAGGGAGATGATCTCGTTTGGCAATTATTTTATGAAACATGGTGTAAACCACATACATTTTGGTTTTGAGCTGTGTCAAGGGAGTAATAGGAGTGCAGTATTTCAAGTCAAGTAGTGACCAACCACCTATCATGAGTTTACTTAGTCATATTAGCAGCAATTATTACGGAGCTTAGATCCTGAATGTGTCATTATCCCAGGAAAGAGTTTTCACTGCTCCCAGCATGTTGCTGCAGACTGTTTCAATCAGTCAGTATCTTTTGACAAAAGAAAATAAAAAGAACAGGTCAGGAATTCAGAAAGACTTCTGACAGATCCTTGCTGCACTCCCAGAAGTATTTTAAGGGGCTGACTGTTTTCTATGAGAAAATATAGTGTGTTTAAGTCTACTATCTAAGAAAAATATAGATATAAAGTAAATATTAAAAAAGAATACATTTTTACTTCAAAACTACAGCTAGAGAATCTCACTTTTGTGTTAAAATTTCACTTCATGTTAAGAAGTTGTTATATCTTCAATTTATTCTCAAATTGTGACAAAACCCAATATGGGGTTGTTAAGAATCATCTTGAAAATAAATCTATGGCCCTCAATCTTTTTGAAAATATATATTGTATCTCTTCCTGTCCCTGCTTCACAGTGCCTAGCATCAGTGGGAAAAATGAAAAAATCAGCATTTAACTGTTCTGTGAAAAAGCTTTTTGTAAGGGATGCAGAAGGAAGTGCTTTCTGTTCAGCTAAATATGGGAATCTTGAACATGTACAAATAAATGACCAAATTAATTCTGAGATGTACTTATAAGTTTCATGAAGGGAATACATTTCTATTATGTGTTGACAGCAGTTTATTTGTTGATAATGCATTCAAAAGATTTGAGGGACAATTGGCTGCATTGACTGCAAAGGAAAAGTTTATTACCTGTATCACCGTACGGGGAGGACTGTAGGTAGTCCACATACTGACACTTTGAATGGGCTTAGTAGATTCAGTCTTTTTAAACTGTTACTAATAGAAATTTAGATTCCAACTGTGTGAAATTAATTGATCAGCTTTCTTACTGCAATATCCAAGCTTTGTGCTGATTGAATAATGGGTTTTTTTGTTAAAATTCAATCTTCACCAAGGATTTTTAGCAAATAAAGACTAAATGTGCTAGCATATAGGCAGAAGGGGGATATTTTATCTGCAAGGGTGGGGAGTGGGGGGAGTGGTACAAGAAAATAATCTCCGGAAATCCAGTGTTTACTGCCCTCGAGATTAAATCAGTTCTCAGATTATGTTGAGAACATACTGTCGCTACTAAAGCATCCACAGTTTCACCTTCTCCATGCAGCCCGGCAGCTGCACGAGCAAGGCAGCCTCACTGCAGGCAGCATCGGTTCATGCTGGACAGTGGGTGAGTCTGTCTCATGCCCAACCAACGCAACACTTACTGGAGTGCAGAGACTGCAGCTACACTGTGGCACGACAGGCTGGCATCCGCGCAAAACATCCCCGCTCAGTGGAAAATGTTCCCACAGAGTGCTGGCCTAGCATGGTCATGATCTTTTGAAGATTAAGTTGAAATCTCTCCAGGAACGATACTGCAGCAGCTCAGACTGGCCAGCCAAGGGATGTCTTGCACCATCCTCTTTGGCCCAACCCTTTCAAGAGCTCATGCTCTCAGATGCTTTCAGCAGTTCCTACATCGCACTGATGAACCTCCATTTGCTCCCAGAGCGCATGCTGCCAAAAAGCTCTCTTTCACTCTGCGTTTTGAATCGAGATCATGATGGCCACACTGATTCACGATATTTTAGTTGCTAATATCAACTTCTTAATCTGCCTTGGATATGGCAGAACAAGGAGATACAGCTACGGGATCAGGATGTAATTTCAAAATTAGGCTTTACGCCAGAAATACAGGAAGAAGAGATCACTGAACTGTGCAGTGTTAAACACGTTGATCTGAGCTCTTTACTATTTATCTGCTAAATATCACCTTACATACACTTCTGATTAAAACAGATCATATGCTCAACTGTAGCAAACTAGTTTGATCTGAATTAACTTAATGAAAGGAGAAACTTCTTTTTCCTTTGGTAAAGAAATATGATGTTCCAATACATTAGAAGTCTGCTTCCTTAATGCTATTCCTGGCTGACACATTACCGCAGTGTATGAGGGTGGTTTTGGCAAGGGGGGGGTGGTTATGCACTGTTGCTATATGAAAGCTACACTGTTTTTTCAGCCTGCCACTGTGACATGCATTCAGTATACATTTTCCACACCAGAAAGCCAGTCATTCTGGTGCATTAACATGACTTGGGTTTCTACTATATATATATATGTATACACTATATATATAAAACAAAGTCAGTTTTATCTTCCTCCTTCTGAAATTTCCTTTCTTTCAACTTTGTGAACTCTTTGTCCCATCTCTGTGGGAATACTTTCCACCAGTAATTTATACACATGCATGTCTTTAGCTTACACTGATTTGGGTTTTTTTTTGCTTTTCCATTATGTTTTAGGCAAAACATAGAAGGTTCTAAGTGAAATATTTTGGAGTTTAGAGCTCTTGATATATTCATTCTTACTCTTTATTATGTTCTTCCAGTTTTATGATGGCAATATATTGTCTTCTTCAAAATGATGTTGAGAATGAACAAACAGAACCTAACATTTGAAGGAATATAAACTATGACCCTTACCTCTGCCTAAAGTAGTACATCTCAGTCATGTCATGCAGGAGTAGCCAAGTAACACTCCCCCACCCCCTCACACCCCACACACCCCCCACCACCCCCCAACCACATCCTTGCCTTATCCAGGTCCTGGAGCTATACTTGTCTTCAGCACAGGCCTGTTTTCATCTGACCTCATGTTACATTTTGGCAGTCTACTTATGTAATTATGTTTTCAGCTGTAATTTTTTCTTTCCTTTAAACAATGTTCACACTTTCTTTTCTGTTTCTAGTATTCTTAGTTGTCTTTGTCTGATCAAAGGTTAATCAGACATCCCAATTTCTCCTCAGTTCCTTCATTTTAAAGCAAAATAAAGCTGAAAAAAATAGACACACAGTTTTCAAGGTACCTTGCCAGTTTCTTGGTTGTCTCATGTATGTCTGCATAACTTAAAAGCATCTTTTCCTTTTTTCCCTCCCACTTATAAGAAGGTCTTTACTAAATTGGTTTCCTACCTCCACATATCCATCAGGAAACTGAGATGGGAAACAAATTTTTAAATTTGTTATGACAAAAGATTTTATTTTTATTGGGTACATTAGATCATTTTGAAGCTGTTACAGAATTTGTGGTAACAAAAAATATATTAGAAACAGTCATTTTTTTAAAAATACTCTGTGACAATGTTTCCATTCACCTTGTTTAAGAAAGGAGAATTAGCTAAACAAATGAAACAATCTCAAGGCATAACTGTTTTGTTTGTTCAGAAACAAAATACTAACAAAATGGTTCAACTCTCATTTTCATTTTATGGAACAAACAGGAGACCCTCTGGGGATAAGCCTGTTTATTTTGTTAGTTCATTTGACTAGTGAACAGCTTACCCTTGCTTCTCGAGGCATTAGCAGATGCTGTTTGTTGGACTGCCATTGCAATACAGCTGGTAGGTTCTTCTCCTCGATGACCAAACTCTAATTTTCTTAGCCTTCCTTTTATGAAGTTAAAGGAGGACCAAGAAGCTGGTTTCCCTATGGACTGTGCTGATTATGAGCTGGTTTGTGAGCATGTGCAAAGGGTACATGTATGTTATAAAACATGATGCTTTACAGCAGCTTGAATGCCCATGGACCCAACAGCTAAGGAAACTATGCTAAACCACAAGTTAGTGTTTAAGCTACATTTTACTTAAAACTACAATTTAGTTTACCACTTGTATCTCACGTATAATATTGTAATTCCAGTTTTGTTGTTTCTGTGAAGTTACCCAAAGATTGCATTAACTAAGGGGGAAGACATTATATTCGTATTGATCTTGAAATAATTTATCCTGGGATTCAGCCCTGGTTTGCTTTAAACAGGAATCTAGAACTGAGAGTGCCTGAAGGAAAACTAAAGGGGTTTCATAAGCCAGGTTCATAATGACTTTCCTGCAAGATCTCTATCTGCTTCTCTTTTCTGACTGCCCTAAGGACAACACAAGTGGTCTAATGCACCCAGCAACTTCCCCATAAAATTTAGCTGTTTATGTTGGGGCCTAAGCTAACTTTTCACAGGTGGATGAGTAGAAGAACCTCTTCCTCATATTTGGAGCAGTAAATTCTGCCAGCCCATGGAATAGAGACTATTCTTTGACATCTGTCCAGCACACAGTCTTCTTTTCTTTTTTTCCCAAAACATTTTGTTAGTCATTTGATGCTCTTTCCCTTGTTTAAGCTGCCACCAGAGAAAAGCATGGAAGCCCAGAAGTCCTTCTCAACAACGAATAACCTGGAAGACTAAAGTGTGCACTGGGAAAGCAGACAGAGTCTGAGATACAGCAGCAGCATCCTGTGACCGCTTCAGCATCCACCTGCCTGCCTGCAGTTAAAGGGCAAAACCATTCATAAGGACTGTTGTCAAACAAGCCAAAAGAATTCGTACAGATTAAGCCTACTTGCGGTACAATGCAGTCTTCATGTCAAAGAGGGAACAAAAGTACTAGTAATATATAAAATCCATGAACTATATAGGGATTTCTTTGGGGTTTAATTTGTAATGTACTCTCACCTACCAAAAGGACTTTTCTCTCTCACCTATCTGTTGATCTAAAGTTGGACATATTTCTCCGAGAGAAACTTCATGCTGACAGAGCAAATGGTAGGAAGAGAAACTCTATCGTGGTTGCCCATGTTCACAAACACACAAGAGAGATGGGTTTGCAGAAGGAACCCCTTTGTCATCTCAGTAAGTCACCGGGCACGGTCGTGTGGCACCAGCCCCGTGAGGCTGAGGCTGTTTCTCATTCTGCCGTTATCACAGGGCAACTGGGCCACCGCTCTTGGGAAAATGCAAACACTCAGGTGATTTCTGGCGCGAGTACAGTACTCACCATGTCAGTTCATTTCCCATCTCTAGCCCTGAGTCTCTTGATGTCTCCTGCTCTGGTCACTGGGAGTGCTCATCACCATCAAGTCATGGATCACCTCATCAGGGCTCTCTCTTACAGGGGACAGTGCCCAGAAGGGTTCCTTTTTCTCCAGCCTTCCTCTTCAGCAGTAATTACACAGCAAATGCTTGAAGGGTCTAAGGCTGAAAATCACTGCTTCACGTCTCAACAATACGGGTGATTTATAACTTTCATTACATTTAATAGAAAGACCAAAACATTTGCATTTTAATTATCCTTCTTTACTCACTCCAAATGGTATCAGTTAGCTTCTGCATATAAATTCTGCAGAATGATTGTCTTAATAACCTCAAAAAAGTCAATAGAGAAAAACAGGACCAATTCCTCTCTCCGAAAAATTGTTTTCACACCACCTTTAGCTTTCAAGTGTATGACCAGCAGAAAAAGAAGAAAGAAGAAAAAAAAAGAAAACAAAAAAGAAAAAAAAAGCGCTTCTGTAGAACTGTGTGCTTTCTTACAGGAACAATCTTACTCGTTCTGCAACATGTGATTCCACCATGTCCTTGTGAGCTACCGTGTGATCTACAGTGACTAGTGGTGTTTAATGTTATTATTCACCAATTAAGTGTTGAATAATGTCACTTAAATTCATTCCTTGACAGTTCCCTTCTAGGGCTTATATCATCCTATAAATACACAAATACAGCCATTGACAAAACTCTAATGGAAAGCATTTTGATACCTTTTTTCAGTCTAATTAGGAATCTGAGAACGCACCTCTAGAATAAGGTTCAGGTTTTGTCTCCCCACTATCTGCCATAGATTTTTAGTCTTTAAAATACCTATGATGATAGTTGTTACATTTGCAGCATGCTCAACAGAATCAACATAAATAATCATTTCATGCTTAAAGCTTTCAGGTAACTTTCCCGAAAATGAACTGTGAATGTGAGTGCAAGACAGGACCCTGGGTCTCTAAGAAGAATGAAAGAAAAGGTGAATTACTAAAGAGATCAAACTGTAATAGAGGAATAATGTGGATCAACAATTAGTTCACTAGTTAAAAATGGCTTTTCAGGGCTCTTCATTATTAAATTGTTTATGATAAAGTTTCAGAAACTGAGATTTTTGGTGACTAACTGTGGTGGATGGATGAGTGGACATTTGCCTTAAACATTTCTTGGTACAAAAAGGTGCAAGCTTTGCTGACTCAGGCACGTAGCAGGAGTTATAACTACAAGAAAGAACGAGACACTGGTTTGCAACCCTGCAGAGACAGGACTGAGATGGTATTTTTTCCACCCTCACATCCCATGGTTTTGGTGCCTGTAAACAGCTAACTGCACGTGTGCAAGGGTACAGGGTCATTGACCCTGGGAACAGTCTCGTCTGATGTGACCTTGAAATAGTCTGATGCGACCCCAAAATAGTCCTCCTATGACCACCCAGCATATACTGAACCTGTGCAGAACCAGACCGCTCGTACCCTCAGCTAGTGTCATACCCACCATGGATATACATGAAGTTTCTTGGAACTGGGCAGAGATTTTGGGACCTGGGCTGTGTAAAAATGGTACCAGCAAAAGCTCGGGTGGGAGCCCCACCACCAAGATACCCAGAGTGAAAAGGACTAGGAGGAAGCCACTGGATCCCAATTATTGCAGGTGACAATACCTCTTTATGTCTTTATCTCTCTATATATATTTATGTCTCACTCTCCTCCCCTTTCTTCTTAGAAATGTGTGGCACCAGACTTGCTTATCCAGGTAAATTATCTGGTTAATTGATTGCCATTGAGTTATTGTGTCTACCCACATGCCTTGTAGTGTGTTTTAACAAATCATAAAATTGGTTGGCTGGTGTTGTTTCACCTTAATTCAGTCCAAGGGGGTCACAAACTTGGTTGTTAGTTCCAAAGGGAGGGAGATCATCCTGAATGGCTCCTCTTGGGTCCCAACACTAATATCATCAAAATATGACAAAAATGTCAAGTGTAAAATGCTTTAACATGTCAGAGAATTCAGGGGGCTGAGTGTTTTTCTGGGCTTTGTTTTTGTTTTTAGAGAAGAGTCACATTGATAAATTGTTTGCTGCCACATAGCAGATAACAAAGTTGCTGGATAAAGTGGTGTGTTTCTGCTGAATATTTTATGTCCGGGGTACCATTCATAAACAATTTACACGCTGCTGTGTGGATCAGTAGGGGGATCATGGGGTGCAGCTCTGGCTGTGCTGCTGTGCAACCCCACACTGACCAACACAACAAATGTGTCTCCAGCACAAGGGGACACATGGCTGACATGTGAGACCTGAGCTGAAGTGACAAAGAGGGCAGAGGAGGAACTGGCCCATTCGGTGCATTTTGCTGGTGCTGACCACTCCCAACACTGCTAATTAACAGACTGCTAATTGGTTCAGCGGTGGGGAGCAGGTGGCTTGGCAGCAGCACATGCCACAGTGTTTCTGACGCCTGCTCATCTCTGCACTTTGCTCAGGGAGCTCATGCTCCTCACTCCTGCAGACATCTCCAGTGCTGTCCCTGCAGCAGTGGGCTATGTGCCACACCAGGAGCCCTTGAGTTCCCCCATAACTTTTTACCCTCCTTTGCCTTTTCCTTTGTCAATGTATGCATTTCTCAAAAATATATGAACTCTTTTTCAGCCTACTAGCACAACTAGGAGCCATCAGAGTAACAGTGATATCAGAGGTAAGTAAGAGACTGGAATACATGATATGGTCTCCAACATTGAAACTGGACTTCATGCAACACGGCACGCTGTTGAACAGGAGAGGTGAATAAAGTCACCAACAATGGTGAAAAGGCAGAGGTTTTCCACACCTTCTTCACCTCTGTCTTTACCAGCACTGTTGGGCCTCAGGCCTTGGCAACAAAAATCCAAGTTGATACAAGCACAGACCCACCGTCAGTGAAGGGAGGGTTGGTATGTGAATTATTACAGGAGCTTGATCTCCACAGATCGGTGGGCCCTGACAACATCTACCCAAGGATGTTAAAAGAGCTGACTGGGGTTGCTGTGAGGCCATTTTCCATAATCTTCAAAAAGTCATGAACGGGATATCCAGTAAGTCTGGAAGAAGGCTAATGTCACCCCCATCTACATGAAGGGCTTAAAGAAGGATCCAGGAAATTATGGGCACATCTGTCTTACTTCAGTCCCTGGGAAAGTTATGGAACAAATCGTCCTAGGGCCCATCACAAGTCAAATGAAGTACGTGATTGGGAAAATCCAGCATGGATTCACCAAAGACAAATCATGCTTGACAGACCTGATCACCTTCTACAGTGAAGTAACCGGCTCAGTTGATGTGGGGCCTGCGGTCGACATTGTCTATCTGGATTTCTCTAAGGCTTTTGATGCAGTTTCCCACAGCCTTCTCCTAGAGAAACTGACGTGTGATGGTCTAGACAAGTGGTCTGTGCGGTGGGTGGGGAATGGGCTGACAGGCCATGCCCAGAGGTTGGTGGTAAATCGTGTCTTTTCATACTGAGAACCTGTCACGAGTGGGATCCCCCAGGGATTGATATTGGGCACAGCACTGTTTAATATCCTCATAAGTGATCTGCGTGATGGGATCAAGTGTACTCTGATGAAGCTTGCCCATGATACCAAACTGAGTGGGGAAGTGGATGCTTTGAAAGGGAGAGCTACCCTGCAGGAAGACTTGGGCAGGCTGGAAGAGTGGGCTAACAGGAACCTTAGGAAGAGCAACAAAGGCAAGTATAAGGTCTTGTACCTGGGAAAACAGAATCCAGGAGTGCAGCAGAGGCTGGGATCTACCTGGCTGGAAAGGACCTCTGTGGAAAGGGACCTGGTGGTCCTGGGGGACAACAAGCTCAATATGAGTGAACAGTGCACTGCTATGGCAAAGCAAGCCAACAGGATGCTGGGCTGCATCAACATGGCATCACCAGCAGAGACAAAGAAGTCATTATCCCACTCTGCTTAGCACTTGTCAGGCCACACCAGGAATACTGTGTTCAGGTTAGGTTCCATTATAAAGAAAAGGTGTGGACAGGTTGGAGAGGGTCCAGAGAAGGGCCAGAAAGATGATCAAAGGACTGGGAAGCCTGCCATGTCAGGAAAGGCTGTGAGAACTGGGTTTGTTCAGCCTTGACAAAAGAAGACTTAGGGGACACCTTATCACCATGTTCCATTATTTAAAAGGTGGCTACAAAGACGATGAAGACTCCCTTTTTCCAAGGAGTCACATGGAAAAGATGGCGGGTAGTGGGTACAACTTACTTCTGGAGAAATTCTGATTGGACACAAGAGGAAAATTTTTCACACTGAGAACAATCAGCCATTGGAATAATTACCCCAGGGAAATGATGGATTCCCCAACGCTGGATACTTTTAATATTCAGCTGGACAGGGTGCTGGGCCATCTTATCTAGACCAACTAGAAAAGCTGGACCAGATGATCCTTGAGGTCCCTTCCAACCTGGTATTATATAGACTATGATTCTGTGTTACTGTGAGACTTGTTTCTGATGTCTACCATTGGTGGAGGCAATGAAGGAAGATACTTATTTTTGGTCTCCTCTCAAATCTGATCTTCCCGATTCCCAGGAAGATCTGTGTGTGTTGCCTCATAACCATTAGAAAGCTAAATACCTGGTACATGCCCAGTGCTCTCTTTATTACCAGAAGGGACAAGAGGCACATTCCTAGAGGCATTCATCTGGTTTTAAGGTAAGTTGGATCATACATAGATAATACCCATATGTTCCTCTGAAAATGGAAGCCGCTAAACCTCAGGATGAAAGAACACCTTCATAGATAACATAGGAGTATATGTTGGAGTCATTAGAGCTGACATGTAAGATGCATATGAAAACCTGAATTCTACTTCTATTCTTTAATGCAGTGAGTAAAAGCAAGGAATCTGCTCTAGTGGGAACAAGCTTCTCACTCTGTGAGCCCTGTGTGTACTGCTGTCAGACCCTGAACATCCATTACTACCAACAGCCACAGAGTGACAGCCTTCATTGCTGATCCATTCTTTTTATTCTGAAGGTGAAATGGAAGATATGCCACAGAAAAATGAGAAGTGGATCCTGTGTGGCTACTGAGACAGAAAACTAATCAAGCATAAGATCAGTCTAAGAGTTTCATTGTTAATAGGTAGGACAGGACTCTGCAGAGACTGAGAGCACTAAGAAGGAAACATGGCTCAGAAGGTGTTGGCCACTGTATGACGTGTGCTTGTTCTGTGATACGATTTCCTATCTCTGTTTATAGATCTATAACTGGTAATGACAAGGGAGTCCCAGAAGGCCCTGCTGAGAGGAGCATCTAAGAAGTGTCTCCACTTGCGCCTTTGGGACAGCTACCATCTTGGTGGACACAATGTGGGCTGAACCAGAACACCCTTGTCACTTAAAGTAAATAAATACGTAAGAACAGAGTATCTGTGGTTTCAGCTAAGCAAACAAAAATGCCTGCTGAGAGTCCAAGAGTCACACATCATCTGTGGAGCAGGTTTGTCATATGCGTTATTGGGAAAGAAACATGTCAAAGACTTGCATGTCAACGTCACTTCAGCCCAACCTTTGCTGCTGCTGTTCTCCTTGGGATTTACTGGCTGAGCAAAAGGACAAGCTCTAAGAACTGTACCTCATGCATATTTTAAAACCCTTTTTCAAGTCCCTGGTCGATGGAAGAAAAATCTGGATTTAAGAATACACCTGTGTAGGTTTTGAACATCACTATGAGGTGATGAGGAGAAAAAACGAAACAACAAAAGAATAAACGTTAGGGAAAGGCTCAGATTTGAATACTGATAGAGACACACTTAAGCACACCTAGCCTGATGAAATATTTGCCCAGAAGTAACATTTCATGGTTTTCATCTCCTATTGCTTTGGCTGGAGCCTGAGTCTCACATACTTACAAGGCAAATATACAAATTGATTCCCTAATTGTCCTGATACCTTTGTATATTTGTCTATAACTAAGAGAATAAAACTGACAGATGATCTTCTCTGGGTCTGAGCTGTTTTAGTCTAGCACCACAATATCCTACCAGAGCAGTGAAACCTGAGTGTACCCCATAAACCCACAGAGCTTTGCCCGTCCTGATCACCATCCAAGGAAAATGTCCCACCCAGATTTCTTGGCTCTCTTTCCCTGCCATGGGAGGTGTGCCATCCAATTCCTTCTGAGTTTTGTTTTCAGGGAAATCCAGTCTGTGGTGTGCATTGGCAGGTGTGCTGGGGATCACATTTCTTCTTGAGTAAAGCATTGGTTTTCATGCTATCCATGCCACTTCAGCCTGGCTAAAATGCGATAGTAGCACTTCCATTTCTCCTGAGACTACTTCATAGGTCCTCAGAGCGAAGATAACTTGTGCACAGCAGTGGCCCATATCAGACATTCTTGAATGGCTCCGAGGGGACAGTTGTACAGAGTGATGTACACCCACATAACTAAGACTCTCCTCTTGCACATGAAGTGTGTTTATGTGTAAAACTGTCCAGAACAGCTGTAGCAATTCAGATTCACAACCTATCTCAATGTCAAGTAAAACCAAGTCATTCTGTATATTTTCTCATATGCTTTCTTGTATAAAATGTAACATGTTTCAGACCTTTTTAATAGACAGTTAATGTAATGTTATCTTTGCAATACTACTGTTGAAAAACTATTCCAAATTTATTGGTTCCCCATGATTTTAGTTTAGGTAGAAGGAATATATAAAATATATATATATTCAATGAATTTAAGTTTGAAACCTGTCTGGTTTACACCTCTAGGGCATTGTAAACAACAAGTTCACTTTTAAGAAGTCATGCTCTAGTTAGTCAGAAAATGTAAGACTAGGCTCTGAGCTAGTATAAATCATGGTAGACGTATACAAAGTGAACTATGCTGATTTACATCAGCTAATAGGTCTGACCTAGGATTTATATAACAGAATTACCTAACTCACTTTACTGTGAACTCATAGAAATTTCATAGAAATTCACCAAGTACTGTATCACCTCAAAGAGCAGAAAAGTGTCCAACAGTCTCACAGAGACGTTCTAAGATGTTCCTACAAGTTTAACACCATGTCACCTCTTTTGCAAAATGTACCCAGAAGTACCCATTCAACCCATTACTGAGCCTGCTGTGCTCAAGAAAGAATAATCACAAGACTCCCTACTGCAGACAAAAATAAGACAGCAGTGGTCAGTCCCATAGCAGCTGACTTGTCTAGACTGAGCAGAATTACCTGGACACAAAACAGTAAAAATATTCAGAGTTCTCCACCTCCTGTTGTGTCCTGTTGCTTGATCTCATTGCACACATGCAGTCACAGATGAATTTGTATTCACCTCAGCCGCCTAATTTGTTTTTCAGAATGAGATAAGAATAATACATTGAGAACATCAAGGATATAAAACCAGAGGAAAACACAGTTCTTACTCTAATCAAAGCAACAGCAATTTTATCATTTAGAGCACTTGTTGCCACAAACCCAGGCCTTCTAAAGGAGGTGGTAGGTTCATCAGGGTTAGAAACAGACAGTACTCTGAGCATGTGGTGAACAAAACAGGTTTTTATGAGCTACCAGTTCCTAGTTATTGATGCAATAGTTATATGTTCCCTTTGCCCAAGTTCCTGACTGACTTATTTATTAGCTTTTTTTCCCAATCTGAAACAAAAAATGATTGAGTAAACAGTCTTCCACTCCACACCCCTTTTTCTACAACATGCAATTCAGCTCTGCAGTTGTCCTACTTCTGTAATTTGACCTTGAAGCTTCAGTCTCTTGCATGCAACATGATGCAATGTTTGAGGACCAGTGTTTCCTGAATTGGTCCCATTGTGCTGCCACTCCTACATGGAAACAGGAATTTTCAAAGACCCGGGAAGGATGAGGTAGAGAGGGAGCAATAATGTTTTTGTCTCACAGCATAGGTGTTTTTGCCTCTACAGCTGCTGTCAGCTGGTGACTGGATCAGGGTTGAGGGGGCTGCTATAGAATTTTGCATAGTTCTGCTCTAACTCTTCACTTGACATGATGGTTTCATGACTTGTTTCCTTATAGGCACCTTGAGCTCTGAGTTATACTAGAAAGGAGATTTCCCCATGGTGGGGGGGAAATCACTGGCTCCCCCGACCTTGACATGGATTTACAGAGTACTTGGCTCTGAAGGTCTTTATAATGGTGTTTGAAGGCAGTAATGGAAACTGTCACTTTTTGCAACATTTTGGAGTTATTTCCACCACACACACATACCCCTATTTTTTTTTCAATCATGAAAGGTAGATTATATTTGTCCCCATTTAATGTAGATCTCATAAATCACATAAAATGTTCTTTCAGGGAAACAAACATGTTGCTGCAAAGTCCAGTGAGTGGTCAGAATCGGAAAGATCACCTTTCATTACGAGGATTTTTCTCATTGCTCTTCACTAGGGTTAGTGAAATATATGCAGGCATTTCACAAAGTTTGTCTCTTTCATGCTGTTGTCCTCAGCAATGACCAGATATTTGTGTTCTCTGCCATAAATATGAAGAACATAAAGGCCAGAGACAGATAAGAGGCAGGCCATTGCATCCCCTGCCCTGGGAAAGCTCAAATATTGAAATGCCACAGGATTCCATCACATTTCCTCTGCCAAGGATGATTCTTTTCCTTTGGTGTATCACATCCTGGCTGACACTCTTGATGTTCATATTTACACATGCTCCTGATTTGAAGGGAATACTCCCACCCAGACCCTTCTGGTGTCTGAGGCACCTGCAAGTAAAGAAAATTACATGAGCTGGAACAGGAGTGAGAATGTGGACACGCAGTTGCCTAAGGGGACAAGAACACAGCAACATCCACTGTGCATCAGCCATCCCTTCAGCTGGGCCACAGCTGAGCTGCTGCTGATCTTTCATTGGTGTTGCAAGTACCCATTGCACCACTGTTCTTTCACACATGAGGAACCACTGGGTTTCTTCATCCCACCGGTTTGGGCTGCAGTATCTGCCAATGTATAGACTTACAAAACCAAAGTTTTACTGAGTCCTGACTTGACTATAATTCAGCTTACAAAGGAAAGTGGTGTTTTCTTAAAAAAAAAAAAAAAAAAAAAAAAAGTGTTCAGCAGCCCTTTATTTTCAAATTATCCAGGAGCACAATAGGTTGTTCTTGGCTTTCCCTCCACCTATGATACAGATGCTGCTTTTTCTTCAAATGCATTCAATGATCCCATGTTACTATGAAGAAATACAAATAGTAGAGAAAGGTAGGTGGGGTTTACTCTGTAATTAAAGGATTCTTATCCTTTAAAAGTGAATTTGGTAGAGCTTAGCTGTGTAATAAAGTGGATTCATTGACCAGAAAATTGTTTTCTTATACAGTAAATGATTTCCTGTATTTCAACATTTTTTCTGTATTGAGTTGAGGTATTCCACAGTGAATATACAATTAAATATGAATTGTGCCTAGAAGGACAGTAGTTCTATCACCCTAGTAAGTGATTATAGTATTTTTTCAAATATACAGGAGGCAAAGCTTCAAATTTCTACTCTTTGCTACATGTGCTGTATAATAATTACATTTCCAAATTACCGCCATAAGAAATGCATCTACTTAAACAATGCTTCTTCTATTGTTTAAACTGTATAATTATTGCTTCAATTTGCAAACCTCAGATTCTTTAGCTTTCCACCATATTCAAACTTCTTATCAACACTATCAGCACTCTGATTTATTAGTCTTTTACTTATTTTATCATTAAAGATTACTCTTTTTTCTTGGTTTCTGCTGGTGCCTCCCTCCACTACGCATGACTGTGTCTGTTCTATAGGTTCCTCAAGGACCACTGAGATTCTATATTTTTAAATTCACTTGAATACTTCTTTGCTGCTAAGATTTATCTGGATTAAGTTATACACCAGTTTCAGTTATTATTATATCTGAGCACTTCTACATCCTTTGCTTAGTCTTTACAGTTCTTTTCTTTTCATGGTGACCCTTGTGACACCAAAAAGATATCAGATGTTCAGGAGAGTAATGGTTCGGGGGGGGGAAACAAACTCTGCAAGGCTATATTACAGAAGGAAGAGTGTTGAACTGGCCTCTGGTTTTCCAAGCCCTGTCTTCATGTATTAAATGTTGTAGGACTGTTCTCTAATATTTGCCAACTCTCTTACCTTGTAACTACAAAATCAGGACAAACAGCTCTTGACAGCACAAGCATCTCAAAAAAAACCCAAAACACATTATATATATAAATGGAGCTTTTTCCATCCAAGCTGAATAAAAGCATAAAATTGATCCAGATTTTTATTGTTTTTTTTCCTTCAATGTGCAAACAAACAGATATAAATATTTTATCCTAGTTGGGTTATTATTGGGGTTGCCTTATCCAAAGAGCTTTGCTGCCCTGTAGGAAGCTAAGACTTTGGACTGCCTAGTAAATTCATTCCTTGAATACACATATATAATTCCAAACCTTTTTTGGGTTTTGTTTCATTTTTGTTTGTGCAAAGATGGGGAAAAAAAAACAATCAGGATTTTAATTTTAATTTTCTTTTTTAAAACAACATTATGCACATTAAATATATTTGAAAAACTTCAATGTCAGGCTTTCAAGGCTAGGTATCGATAGTCACAATAAAGCAGAATTTCAGAAGTTCAGAAATAAAGCAGAATTTCAGAAGTTCAGAATTATTTGAATAAGAAAAAAAGACATTCAGAAATAATTTACAAATTCCTATAAAAACCTCTCAAGGTCTTGAGAGGAAAAACACACGATTTTTTTTTTTTTTTTTTTTACAAAAGTAACATTTAGAAAGAATATATCTTCACAGTGAATTATTTACAAGTCAGAAAAAATATTCTTTGACATTTTCTGAAAAATTTCAAATTGACAACAAATGTCAATGTCAGTATTTTTCAATAAAACACCATTTCATTTCTTAAATTCATTTTTTGTTGGTGAGCATTTTCTGATAACTGGTCACATGTCAGGCTTTTAAACTTTGTGGTTATTTAAACTTTTAGTATCTCTTGTCTTTTAGTTATGCTTTGGAACCTTCTAGTAGTGTTGTCCTCAACAGTCTGAAATGTTGATGAAGAAAGAAGATGCAAAAGAAGACATGGGTATTTTAGAATGTGTTTCATTTTGGTTTTATCTTTTTTTTTATTTAATTTAAAGGCAAAGTTTAAATAATCATTCAAGTGTAAGAAAGGCATCTTCTTCATCCAGTGTTTCCCAGGCTTCCAACTTCAGGACAAAAGATTTTTCAGGATTTTTTTTCACAATAAAGATTTCTGCGCTAGGACATAATAGCTAGTTTAATTAGATTCTTCATCCTGTTTTGCTGCATGAGCCTATTTTTCTTTCAGCTAAGGTCAGTTGTAAAATACAAATAAACTGACAACAATTTGAGGAACTCTTCCTTCTTATGAAAGCAAGAGGGAGAAAAAGATGTACTACTCTCATGTCTTGGCCTGTGAGAACCACGAAAGTTTCTCAGATAGCTATTACAATGAAATTCAGGGTGGTACAGTAGTGATTAACTTTTTACATATCTTTAAAAGCAGATATTTAAATGCCTCCAGAAGGAAGAAGTTTTGTCTCTCAGACTTCCCTTCAGCCTGTGCTTTGTGATGCTTGGAGTGAATTGTACTGATGAAGTAGTTTTTGAGAAGATTCCTTCTTAACTGAGGCATTCCTGGGAAAAAAAAAAATGCCTTTTTTTTAATTTCACCTAACTGCAATGTCTGACTAAAAATAGTTTTCAACAGACATATCCCAAACCAAATATTTCAAAACCTTATTCTCTGAGATAAAGAAAAGTAATTTTAGTCTGCAAGGACTGGATAATACAATAATTTATTCCATCAGGATCATTTTATTCTAGGCTTTCTTATCTGGCTGATCAGAAGTAACTTACTAGTCCTGGTGTTTCCACTACGTGCTCCTAAGGCCCATATAAGTTACTTACTTCCGTATCAGCTGCACTTCTGAAAAATAAATAGGTAATTTACATGCCTAAGAAGGCTGAGGGTCAGATTTTCAAGACCTAAATACTCAGGTGGTCAGCTTGCTGGCCTTCAGTTGAAAACCTGTTTGCAAATCAGGAAGCATGAGCATGAAAGTACTCCAAGCTGGCAGATGGTTACTGTGTTTCTGTACCAAATTTTATCTACCAAAACATTAGAAAAAAGAAGCCTTACAAGAATAAAATTCTTTTTGGCAATTTCAGTAGATGCAGAACAAGTACACATTTGTAATATTACATATATACACTCAGGCCAACAGCTATAAAGCTTAAGTGTCCAGACAAATGGCTTGCTTTACAAAAGTGATCTTTGTACTTGAAGGAGATTCTGGGGTTCCCAGCAGCTGATAGAGTTAAGAAATCTAAAATTACAATAGCTGCTTTCATTTACCATATACATTGAGCTGAGAGCACCTAGGTTTCAGAAATAACACACCATACTTCTCAGCTGTACAAGTATTTGCAGTAAAAAGAGCTAAATAATTGCAATTAGAATTGAGTTTATCCCTCCAGACATCTTCGAGTGCTACTTTCAAGAATTTTAGAAGAGTATTTTGCTAAATAATGGACTAGATGAATCAGATATGCTTTGCAATTTTAAATCTCAAACACAGCTTCTCCAACTACCTCAATGTTATTTAAAAACAAACAAAAAAAAAACCCCCAAAAAACCCAAAACAACAACAATAATAAAAAAAACCCCAACCACAAACAACAAAGTTGGATGTGACCAGATACATGAGGTCCAGGACAGAGTGCCTTCTGCAAATGGATTACCATTTTACTGTGGATTTGGTGGGTTATTCCACCATGAGCCTGCAGTAAGAACTCAACAGTGAAATCTGTAGATTGATTTTGCATGTTTTGTGAGATTGCATATGGCTGAGCTAACAATAAATTAAGATATATCATTACTAACAGTGAGACACAGATTTTAAGAAATTTTTCATTCTGGGAATCTATCTGTTCTCTGGTCTGGATTAAGATTGATTTAAATCGTGGTCTGGGTCAAGATAGGTAGAACTGAAAATGTCAATACCTGTAAATTTCTACTGATCGCTTCTATGCCACACAAAACTTGACAAACCACAAGTACATTGCCATAAATTTGCAAATTCTGATGGAATTAGTGACAAGTGCTCAAAAAGTAGTTTCTACAATGTTACATGTTTAATCACAGGACATTTGATAATACTACCCTCTGCAACACACAAGCACAGAAAAAGGGGGGGGGGGGGGGAACCCCAAAACCCCAAATACCTGCAGCTTTACATTATGAAGCATAATCAACATTTTGAGTGTACAAAGGAGGGGGTGAATATCACCTGTAAAGCCGACTGGCAGTAAAATAAACATCATGTGTCTATAAAAATACATCCCAAAATAAGGTGATCAAGTTGGTCACCTAATAATGTGATAGAGGTCTGGTATGAGTTTCTTCACATACCTATGACTGACATAATTTTGAAGAATAGCATTATATGCTAACATGAAACACATACACGCAAAAAAATTGAGAACTTCTTGAGAACAGATGCTCAACCACCATTTCTTTTCAAATACAATATCCTGGATTTTTGTGACCCCCTGGCATTTGTAACAATTTGTATCATTGAAAGTAAAAGATTTTTTGTTGTTGTTTGGGGATTTTTGAGAGTACATTCTCATTGAGTGATTAAAAAACATATATCAAAGTGTAAGTGCTTTTAGCATTTCTTTCTACTTAAAAAAAAGGCTTTTTTCTCTCTTTTGATGATGAATACATATTTTGTTTACTGAGAAATTCACTGAATTCAGGAGAACATAGAACAGCTTGGTAGTAGGGATATCTGAAATCTGGGATAACATCTTAGGTCTCCCCATTTTCTTTGTCTACAATTACCTGCCAAATCCACTATCAGTCTCGGTCTTGTTTGTGAAACTCCAAAAATAATCCAGACAATACATCTATGAGACTTTTTAAATGTAAGAATAGTATTTATTTACAGATCTTTGCTACGGAACCACATGGGTGAAAAAATATCTAGGATTTCTTTTTTTCACAACATTTAATTAAAGCAAACAGAATTTCACATAAAAACCCTTATAGTCTTAGTGGGAAAAGAAACAGTCCCAATTAGTTTGGGAATTATTTTTCACAGCTACTTTTGAATATTTGCTGGTTTATTTTAAATGGTTTAATATTAGTGTATAAAAAGTGCATGCTCAAAAAAATGAAAGACTTACATAGATGTTTGAGTTTGAAAGAAACATATCTGACAGCTCTGAGTGTCATAACATACAGAAGATTTTTACAAAATGCCTAACCGCTAGCAGAACTAAGTATTAGCCTTTAATGAATACATGATATTACTCTATAAATAAACATTTAACAAATGAATCTGCTGGTTTTTTTCAAGACATGGAAAAATCCCTTGGTTTTATTGTCTGAGTTGTCCAGGGGAAAGGTGAGACATGTGACTACCATCATTACTAGTTCAAGTCACAACTGGATTGAAAATACATATTTTCTCAAGTCCATTGCTTTCCCTTCACCATCCTTCCCTCCAGACAGTTTGGAGGGGATGGGGAGGGGGGGATCATACACTAAGGGGAGAGGACCGGGCAGAACAAACAAAAGAAAAAAAACAAACAAAGCAAAAAACCAAAGCCCAACAAACAAAAAAACCTGAAACAAACAAACCAGTATTGATAAAATTCAAATAGCAAGTCAGACTCAATATTTTGGGTTTTGTTATTTTTAATTCTTTTTGAAATAAGATTCAATGATTTCTAAATGAAAATAATGTTGTAAATAAAACACCAAGTTTCTAATTAGAAAACAGTAATAGGATTTGAAAATACCGGTTTTATTTATTTTCTGATTTTATTTATTTTTGGTTGAAACTCTAGAAATTTAAATTGCTGGAAGACTTTAAGTTCTCCTTACACTGACACTGCATCTTTTTCAGATAATAAAGTTCCCCTTAACCTTTTGCATTACTTCTTCCTCTCAGAAATCAAGGAGCTCTTTACAGGGGTAAAGTACTCTTTTTGTACTGTGTAGTTAAAGAGACTGGGAAGTCCCATGCACATGCTAAAACATCTCTTCAGAGTTATCTTAAAACAAGAAGTCTTCTCTACATGATAGTTCTCTTAAGAGATATTATGGGATCCATAATTACTCTCAAATTTAAATGCTAGAAAATATCCAAATTGTTATTCCTTGTCTTGCAGCAATACCTTTGTATAAAAATAATAATAATAAAAAAAATACATAATTAAAAAAAAAAAGACATTTTACAAGATTTCACTTGGGAAACTGGGAATTTGACCGATAGTACATTTTCTGCACATTCATTGCAGGTTATTGTTGAAAACAGCATACTGTGCTGAGTGACAGTGTGTTGTGACACAGTACAGAAGTCTTTAAGCTCTTCAATGCCTCATTCATTATTTGAGACAATTCTGGAGATGCTGAATGAAAATCTGTAAATGTTTTAAGCTACCTTGTTTATCTTTTGTTGCTTTCAAGATGAGGAGTACATTTTTGGTGAATAATATAAACATCCACCAGTTAAATACTTTAAATTACTGTTGCCTATTTCAATGCATATTAGTCACAAAAGCAGAAAAAAAATATTAATTAATAGAGTGTATCTGGAAAACCTGACCCCATAACTCATTCATATGCTCTGCAACAGGTGAAAATGGAAATGTTCTAATCAATGCACAGCCTCCCACAGATTTCAGTGTGTGAATTCATACTGAGTAACCACACATACAATTCTGGTCTGTGTCAATCAAGTGAAAAGACTGAATCCTGAAAGCACAGATGGCCTTGGTATATCTTTCCTCTATTAGAGTGGCTGAAGAGAGAATATAAATGTGCAAAATTAATCATTGTCTCTGTTCTTCAAGCTATTCCAATCAACTAGTCAGTAGAGAGGGGAGGACTGTGAACACATCTTATTAAAAAAAAAGTTGCTGCTGGAAAGTTGTGCACTGTGAAAAATCTGTCTGGACTCCACCGGATGCTGCATGAGCACAGAATGCCCAGCATCTAGAGACATGTGAGATTAACTCACTATCTCTATTCCTCTTCTTGGTCTGACTTATAAAAGCAGTTGTCTTATTCAGCCATTTGTTGTCTGGCATTTGTTACTGAGGTTCAGAAAGGAGCCCTGCCCTGGCTCTCTCCACCTCCCGCTGCCCCATGCAGAACAGATTTGTGCACGTCAAACTAAACTAGTCCCCAGTCCCCATTTTCCAGACTGCCCAGACACTTGAAGTCCTATTGAATCTGTCCCGTTTGTCAAGCTGCAATGAAAGCAAATCCCTTCCACAAACATCGGTCTCTTCTTTCTTCAGGATTCGGTCATATCTTCCTTGAGGATTTCAGTAAAAAAGGGACTAAATCACAGGCAGGGTTGTGCGAAGAGTATCGCTTATCATTTGAAGCTGTGGCTGTAGAATTAGAGCAATTGAGAATGAAAATATAACACTGACATGAGAAGTCAGGCTGCTCTTGCAAAACGTGTGACCTTACAACAGATATGAATAACAGAAACAAAAAGAACATGGTGATGTGCAAATTTTCAGGTAGTATTAAAAGGTCATTTAAGGCTAAAAGAAAGAATAATGCAATATCACTGGTGCTAATTCCCTCTAAATATCAAGCAATGGTACTTTTAATTTGCAATGCCAGTATTGTAACATTTTTATTTCTGAAGAACAGGAGTTGAAATAATTATGACTTCATAACGGAAAAAGCAGCAGGTCAAAATTGGCAATAAAGTTACTCAGTATCTCAGTATCTTGAACCTAATGGAAAGGTCTACAAAACTGCAGCACCTCTTGGATTAGAGGTTTGGGATGGAAATGAAACTACTTTAACTTGATGGATCTATTTCCCATCAAATGCATTTACTGCACACACCATAGAAAACGATGGTTGTAACCTGCAGGTATGGAGTTTATACATTAGGAGGGTTTTCCTGAATCATCTAAGGGATGCTCTAGGAGGAACAACTTGGATGTAAATCCATTTCAATTACTTCCAAAACAGAGATGACAATTTTAGAATTATGTGCTTTCTCAGATTTAAGCTTTTTTACCTGAAGACTTATTCCCATGTCTGCTGGAGCCTTGGAAGAGGTTGTGGGGTTTAGTGCACATTCCTGAGTTCTGGCAATTTTGAGTGTATTTCAATGGGATTGTTGGTAACGTTAGAGGACTTTTTCTCGTTTTCTTCATTTGAAACAGTACCTTTTAGCATGAAGGGAGTGTAGCTTTCACATGTTCTTAACAATAAGTTTGTTGTTATTTCTGCTGTTATTTCTAGATCTGGCTTGAAAACAGTGGGAAAGGAGACGTGCTGAAAACTGCCCTCATGACTGTTATCTTGGCTGCTCAAGAGTTTCAGAAGAGAGTCTGTCTGAGTTCAGAATTCAAAGGCAGATTTATTTTTCCAGGGGTTTGAACACGGTCTGTGCGGTTGTGCCATAGATGTGCCACAGATGTGCACTGGCCTTGGGTGAGCGTTGTGTTTCCATGAGCTGCCAACGTGGAAACAGGGCTCTCCTTCGGACGGATGCAATGGGACCCGTTCTCAGCAGCTGCACCAGAGAGGGCTCTGGTTTGTGTTTCTGTCCTTCTCAAAGTTCAAGTGTGGTACACAGAAATAGAGCGTCCTGAATTCTAGTGATCTTCTGTTGCATATTTGAAAATAGATGGTACAAGGAAACGGGGAATGAAAGCTTCTTCCCACTTTAATGGTAGAAAATAATAATGTCTGAGTATGCTTTATGTAAAAGATAAAAATATCAGGTTTTTCATTCCATGAAACCTGAAGACAAAATATCAAACTGGATTTGCTTGATTTTTGATTGCCCATTTTGTACAATGGAGGACTATGGGAAAATAATGGAAGATGGGTGAGGATGGTTGCAAACACGCTGAAGTGGCTTGCAGCTGGGGTGTAGATAAACACATATAGCATAACAATTATTGTTTAGTCTTGTGTGTTTGTCACGTAGAACATCTGTGTTTAAATAAGAAAGGCCTGTGACAGACTTAGACACTATCAAACGTGCTTGAGATTCTTGCCCTGTGATGTGAAAGATCAAAGCACAGTGGTAAACTGCCTGTGCAAATCCCTGATACACCGGTGAGAACAGCAGGTGCGGTGATCCTCCAGCACGGACCAAGCTCTGTGGTGCCTGCCTCCCCACTTGTGTGCCTTGCCTGGGTGCTGCTTCGGGGATCCCACGGCTGGCAAGTTAATGAAAATAAATTTGCTCTTCGTATTTCATCTGTGGTTTTGTAGTTGTTCCTGTGTCCTGCCTCTGTCAGCTCACACAAGAACAAAAAGAAGTAAAGAAATAATGCTACTTGCTATTGAAAAATACAATTTATTCTTTGTTATTAATTTAGAATTAATTCAGAATTTCTTCTCAAGCAAAGTTCTGGGAATAGTAGCGATTTAGGGAGGATTACAATTTGTCTAAGTGTCTGCAAAGTTCCAATGGCAGCATAGAACCATCCTTCTAACACACACACACCCCCCATAAGTATCCATATGGCACGATCAGCTATGTACTGTACTTACAATCCTGTTGCACTCAACATTGGTCTCCCAGGAGAGAAGCAACTCCTCCTCCAGGGAATATCTCTCATGGAAGAGTGCTCCTTTGCTTAAGATCTAGAGGTTTAAGCTTTGGGTTAGAAATGTTTCCAGTACCATTCAATTTGCTGATTTCATCCTTTAAGGGGACAAACTGTACCCTTCACATATTCTTAGAGTCTTAGATACACTATGAAGAGCATCTTCGTGATTGTATCTAGGTTTTGTTAACATTTACCACGTAGAATATGAGAAGAGATCAAAAGAGTGATCTTTGCTTTCATCAAGGAGTGCTTTCCTCTTTCTTTAATTTCTTTATACGTACACATAAACTTATGTGTACATATACACATACACATCTATGTTTATGAAGGATGGCGAAATTCAGTTCAGCTCAGTTCAGTAGTTTCAGTGCCCATTTCCAGTGTTTATGTCCTGCTTTAAATGCTATGAAAATGTTTTTGTTTGACTCCTATGAACTCAAAGTTTGTGTCTTTTGCATAGATTTGCTTTTTCTCCCTAGATTATCTTCTGCCAGTATTTGTTAAGAACTTATTATTTAACCATTTTGCTAGAATTTTTAAACATCTATTTCTTAATTTCAAATTGACTTAAAGGAATTAAGATTTCAGTGTTGTAAGAGCCCAAAGAATCATCAGGAAAATAATGAAGGAGATGTTTTGCTCTCTGAGTGGGCAGCCTTCACATCTAAGTAATTTTTAACAAAACCTTTTGTCAAATCTGTCTTACAAACTCTTAGAATTTGGAGAAATAGGGGTCCAGAAGATGGCAAACACAAAGTGGGCTGACACTTAAAAATACTATGACCAGAGCAGAAGACCTCTGAGATGGATAAATAAAAACTCATAAGAAGTGACTGAAGGCCAAAGCTGCTATTTCCTACTGCAACAGTCTATCACCAGTTTCTGTCTGCTCTCTGCTGGATTCATGCTGACACTTTGGCTGACACAGTCTCAATCCTGAAAAGGACTCCTAAGTCTGGTGTTCTCCACTTAAATCTCTGCATGTTAAGTCCTTATCCAAAATCTAAAAAAAAAAAAAAAAAAAAAAAAAAAAAGGGGGATCGTGGTGGGGAGGTGGGGGAAGGGAAAAAAAAAACAAACAACCATACAACCATTTTCTATTTCTATTTGCCTGGAAACTTCCGCTGGTGCCATCAATATAGATAATTTGTCAACTAGCTTGGTACCCTCTCTGCTGCATCCTCATACTTCTTTCTCTCACCAGAAACCCATAGGCACCAGCAAGGGGAGGTGGAAAGGGGTGTCTATACGTAAGGAATATGGATAAGGATGTCAGCAACTTGATTTTGCTTAGACAGAGACTTAGACTTGAAATTATTATTAAGACAGAGCAAAAAATATTCTTTAACAGAGTAAATATTTGTTCTACCATATTTATTATTTTAATTTTTCTTACTTTTTAGGAAAGCTTGTACACATTAAATATTCTGTGCAATTTTGCCTGACCCTAGTTCATCCAATATCTTTGAACAGATTGTGGTGCATAAAATTTATATTGTCTCCCATAAGGGACATGACATTCGTACTATGTTTTGTTCTGTTACCTAAATCACTACGGATGGTAAATTGACTGAACACCATGAATGCCATCATTAAGCAGAGCTGTCTATTTATGTTTTGCAGGGATTCATTCATTTCAGCTTTTATACTTAATTTTAAGAAGTGAAAAGAAAAAAAAGAAGTCATGCCTAGGCAGAAATAAAAGTGTGTACTTATAATCATCTTGATTTTTTTTTCTTTTTTTTTTTTATCTCTGCAGGGTGCTAGTAGCACTGTACATGAATGCAGCTCTGTCAGAAGAGCAAGGATTGCATTTATTGGCATTCATAACAGACACAAGAAACATGAGTCATAACAACTGCTTTTTGTACATGATAAAAGAAATTAAATTCTTACAAAATTCAGCTAAAAAGACACTGTTGAGATTTAAGCTTCTAATTAAACTGGTGACATATATGACTTTGAACTAGAGCATAATTTTAAGTTCAGATATTTCTTCAGTTTAAAAAGAACTTGGCATCAGGAAAGATTCTGAAGTGATCACACAAGGGATAGGATTGTCTGTGGCTTTGGTAATGGAATACAGAGTCCATGTTCCTCTTTCAAGTCATATAGATGACCCTGGTTAATTTACGATGTTGTCATGGACAAAGCTAGCAGTTTAATATTCTAGTGAAATAAAGAGTGAAGAACATGGAGTTCCATAACATCTTGTGAGATTTTAAAAGAGTAACTTGATTTTTTTATGTCTCTTGAAGGACTGCTACTCTGGACAGTGAAACGTGCAATAAATACCACAAGTCACTGATATGAGGAATGCTGCTTGGTTTACCTGAAATGAAGCCTTGCATAAGAGTGAAAGATTAAAACCCAGATGGTCCATGCATTTATCCACATAAGTCAAAAGGCACAACTCTCAGCTCTTGCCAGTGGGCTTCTCTCCCCAGAAGTCAGTTATCCAATAGACAGCAGCCATGAAACTTCCCATCTGTAAACAACACATTGACTTTGATGAGAACACAATGTAAATCAGAAAGAGCAAAAGATGGAGGGTGAGAAAGTCAGTTTGTGTAGATCTAAGAGAAATGGGTTTTCCATTTAGTCCCAAAGGTAATAAAATAAAGAGATATAACCAAAGGAGCTGGAAGAGAGCTCTGTGCACTCATATTTTCTTGTACTGGATGCAAAATCTGAGAAACACCATCATCAAAACAAAAGCTTGGGAGGAGGAAGGGATGTAGTCACTGCCTTGGAGATAGATCCAGTCTGGGAATGTAGGAAACAGAATGATGCAGCCCCATTTCTGACAAAGCTTTCTCCCAGGCCCTTTAATTCTGTTACAGTTTCAGGAGCAGCAGGTCATATTTTGTAGATAATTGACCCGATCAATGGAAAGATGCTGCTCTTAATACTGTTTCTTTAATGCTCCAAAATTTCCAAAGAGAAATGAGGGATCTGTTTGAGAGAAGCTCCAAGGAGAGACAATGACATTTGGAAATTAAACTTCTCCTCTACCAAAGAAATTAGTGGTAAAGGGGGGCTGAAAGCTTTGCCCAAATGCAGGATGTTTCATCCATTTTCACCAGAGCTGAAACTAGGATCTAGAGCTCCCACAGAAACAGTTATCTTAGGAAGCATCCCTTGCTGATGGGAAATGTTGCTGCTACGGGCCAAGCAAATTTTAGGGACCAAGAAAACAAATCATTAAACTCAGTGTTGTGTGTTCATTTCCCTGCTTAAGCAACAACTCTCCATGTGACTATATGTGAAACCATGAGACTATTCACTAAAGCAATTAAGGTTTCCACAGTGGTATCTGCGCCTTCACTGCAAATTAAATATTGACCCAAATCCTTAGTAATATCTCACGTCTAAATTACATTTCAGGACTAAAAACTGCAAGCCTTAAGTTGAAGTCTAGAATATAGAACAGGTTAAAAAATACAGGACACACATATAACTTAAAATGACTGTAGCTTTCACTTAACAACCTTGGGTTTCCAGAACTGAGAATTCCTGATTGCACTTATCATTGCTGATGTACTTTGCATTGGACCTTTCAGGTCCATTTTTTGTAATCTTAAAAATTTGTGGTTCTCGTTTCATCACTGGTCCCTAATAGAGAAGGTACATTTTATTCACATCTACTTTACTTACTGCTTTTATTTTTATGACTTTTCTTCTTTTAATTCTTTTATTTGGCATGATTTCATCTTAGATAATAAAAGAATCATTATTGTTTTGTGCTGAAACCACCTCTGTGAATCCAACTGGAATTTAAAGGAACTTGAAGGTACTGTGTCAGACCTTTGTTCTATCATTATCAGAAAACACACTGCTGCATCAGAGGCATATTTGGTTGACAAGCCCTGGGGCTAGCTCCATCCAAAAATTATTGCAGCTAAGGAGAAGGAACTAATTTAACAGAGGGGGGTTTATGCACTTGCACGCTGCTGGTTCTAAGAGAATGGGGTGGAAATTTCGCACACTTCCAGTAACTAAAGTATGTTGAACAGAGAAAGCCTCACGGAGCAAGACCTATTCCAATAACCGTGTAGTGGATCACACTGAGCTATCAGCCAGGAAGAGGCAGGGTTGTTCTGCCGCAGCCGTTCCCCTCTGCATTAGAGGAGGCAAATTAACCTGCTCTGATTTAGAAAGACCTCGGGCTCCAGACCAGCTTCAGGGTTTGACTTTCAAACCTGCCCTTGGACTTTAACACCCATGAAAGTGCCCAGCACAAAAGCATTCGAGCCACCTCACCTGCTGATGTCCTCAGCATCTTTTTCTTAATGGCTTATCACTTTTGGCTTCTGGCCTAGTGTCCACATTACAGAGAAAGCGGAGTTAACCAGCTTAGAGATTTAAGTCTCAACCCATGCACTGGCTGCCTGGACTGCTGGCATTGCTGTGCTCCGTAATGTAGCACCTATGTCAGCCTTTCAGCTCACAGTCTGCATTCCGACTTCACTGTCTGTCTGTGACTGATGGAAAACTGGGGCTGCCAGAGCAAGATATGACTGTGAAAATAGAGCATAATATTCTCAAAAATGTGCTTTAAGGCGTAGGATTCTTTATCACTTGAGTACAGCATTAACTTTTTAACATGTTCAAAGATTCAATGACCTCTGCGAGCACAGAATCATTATGGAAAACTTTTGTCTAAAGATGAATGAGACGATTTTGTTCTGGGAAGAAAGCAAATATAGTCAACTCTGCAAAACAGCATATTAAGAGTAAGGAATGATTTTTTTATGTGCTACTGAATACAGGCTAAAACCAGCTTTAAGATGTATGGCAAATAAAGGTACAGCTTCAGAGTCACCATGCAACAGTACTTTCAAATGAAACGACTGATTGAAATGCTGGTGTAACCTGCAGCCTTTTCTCAAGGAAAAAAGAGACAGGACGTACTTCCTCACACTATCGATCTCTTTAGGATAAATGCCTTTGACACCACCAGATTGTTAATCTTAGGAAGGAAAATCCATCTATGAAGGAAAAAAAAAGAAAAAAGAAAAAAGAAAAAAAAAAGAAGGGTTTATTTCAGCTTCAGCTTGCACAGGCCTTGTTCTGCTTAAAACCTTAAATAACAGTGACATCTTCAGTAATCAGAACAATTTGTCATAGGAGAGCTCGAAATCATTTCCTCCTCTCCCACCACCACTTTAATAGAAATGCTACAAGCACAGTGGAACCACACCACACTCAAACCTGCCAACACCCATGAGCGGGCCAGAAATTTCTTCTGTTCTTTGTGTCACTGCAAGAATTTGTGTGTGTTGTACACAAAAATAACTCATTTTCACATTTTGTCTTCCCCCCCAAATATTAATTCTTAATGACAAAAATCAATAATATAGCAGAAGAATATGGCATTACCTATTGCAGTAATGTGTGCAATGCAGCAATGCATCACCGACCCGTAAGAACCATAAGCATTCAGGTTAGTGTAACTCACACACTGTGCACTGTAGTAGGGGCCCAAGAGGATGCCACCATAGATGTAAACCCCTAGCACACACAGCTGATAGCTTTTAGCTGGATAAACGACAGCTCTCTTGAGATCTCGCGGCAGGGCTCGTGCCAGTCAAAGGTGGCAGGGGGCTGCATGCTGGGGCTGGTTCCATGGTCTCACTGGCTCTTCGCACAGACCCCGCGGCAAAGGGCTGGGGGCAGGTCTCCGAGTCTGATCCCCCCAGTCCTGCACATCAGTGTGTCGGAGCCGCTCCTTTGATTGACTTCTAACCCATGCGGGTCCCTACTTAGAGTATTTGTAACACAACACGATGAACTGTCTTCCGTGGCAACCTCGTGCACTCTGCGCTGCTGAAACCTGACCATGTTTTTACTGAGTGTTTGCTTGTGGGATTATTTTTGTACCTGCCTCTGGGGATAATCTGAGAATTGCTGCGTCCATGTTTGATGAAGGCACGTGTTGGGGCTGCTTCAGGTGGTCTGGAGAACCTGGTGCTGCAGGTCAGGGTGATGGGCACTCCCAGGGGAACGTTTTGCCTCCAACTGCCTTCTGCAGCAGGGCTCCCACCAAGCAGGGATGTCCATGTTTCAACCGTGAGGCTGCCAGGAGTGGAATGTTCAGAAAAAAGCCAAAGCTACTGTAGAAAATGTTTTTTTTTAACTGTCTCTTCTTGCAAACAGAGGTAGTAACCTTTGAATGCCACAGAAGTCTAGCAAGTGGCATGCAAACTTAAAGTACCGGTTTGGGGAAATTTTATATTCTGCTTGTGAATACAGCCAAACCCTGATAGCAGCCCACTTCCAGTTAACAAAATATTCACAAAGTGTGTAGCTTCTGTGTGCAGCTCTTGAATTTTGGTGAAAGGCACACCACAACATCTGATCCATTATTACATTTATTAGAGCTTTATAATATTAATAATTATAGGTGCCGAAATTGTGTGCTTCATTGACAGGTCTCCATGTACAAAAAAGCATAATTTCTGTAGCTGGGGCTTCAACCACAGTATCCGTACACTTCAGCCTTGTGACACTGATTTGGCTGTAGTTACCAAGTCCATATATTGTGGAAGAGCCGAATCCTCACAGCTGAGATGGCAGCCAGCAATAACACCTGAGTGACCATGCCTTTGAAAACTTCAAACCAAGCTAATGGCACGGCAATTGAATTTCTGAACTCGGTGAGGGTGTATGCCTTCCTGTTCAGAGCAACTGAGGTTTTGGAGCATACCTTGAGCTAATGAAAACTGCTTTGATTGTAGCTGTTGTAAAAACAAACTACATAAAAAGGCCACGCTTACTTTCTGCAGCAAACTTACATCTCTTCTGGATTTTAATTGGTGTCATTTCTCTGAAGACCAAGTGGAACCACTGATAATTAGCTTTGAACTGCAAATATTCCTTGACTGTACATATTTTAGGTTTATTTGGAGTTTTGTCTGTTAGCTTTTATTTTTATGTTAACTATGGCTTAAGCTGTCATGGCACGCAAAAGACCCACCAAGGGAGCAAAGGCGTATAAATGTTTTATGAATACAGTCCGGTTACCTGTAGTGCATTGCTTAGAAATTTGCCCTAATTAGAGACAAAAAAATAGTCTGCATATTTTCCAACTGCTTTTACAAACTAAGAACCTGTTACCATTGATTCAGTTGTCCAAAATACTTGGTTATGCTTTCTAAAAAAAAAAACCCCATGGTTCATACAATTTTCAGAAGTACTCTACACTGTCCTCCTGGAACAGTGGTCACACATTCAGCAGAGCAAAAGCAAAATACAGAGCACATCAGGGGTCTTGTCCACAGGAGAAGAAAGAATACACCCGTGATTATGGCTCCAGAATTGGAGGCGGAGCAGCATGGCACATGTTCAGAGTCCTGGAGTGATTCATGCTCTCTGCTGCTCTGAACTCACAACCCCCACTGAAGTCCACAGAACTAATGTATACCCCTCTATGAGTATAACGTGCCATCAAAATACAGGGTCATTCATTATAGATCAGGTTAACAATTATCATTGACACAAATGTCACTCAACAGGGTCATGTAACTGTTTCCTCTTAAGACCAAATAAATTATCAAATTATGTCTAATTTTTCTCCTAAATTTTGCATGGTGGCAGATTTTATGGGCTAAAGAATATATCTCATCTGAACTTTGCGAGCTTTAATATTAGTCTCATTTTCACCTCCATATGCAATATGATTTTAATGAAGCTGGGCAACAACAGGGGAGCTGTTCTCCAGTTAATTTGAAGTCTGAACACTTCTGCAGGTTAAAACCAAAGACTGTGCAGTCACCTAAATTAAAATTGTCTGCACTGAATTTCATTGCTAATGATTTCAAATTCTGTTAAGGCTGATTGGTCTGCTTTTTATTGCTTCCCCTCCTCCCTTAGCACTTGAATTACACATTATTCATTTTGTTATATATCAGAGTGCTACTCTCTGAGCTTTAGAAGTTTCTCCCACATGTCACTCAGGGAAAAACATTCTTCCTGGCAGGAGAGACGGGGCAGAGATGTATCAAGTAGGATTTATCTGGGGATGTACTTAGCAGTTTTCCAAGCCAGTGCCTGATTCAGAGGATCCTGACTCTTATAAGTGCCTCTAAGTCTAGTTATGTTAATTAAGTACTGATTTAAGAAAGTTACTGAAACATGAACATCATTGTATCAGAAATATAAACACAGCACAATGCAGGCTGATCTAAGGGGCTTTAAATGCATAAAGACTAAAGCTTGTAAATGTAAATCAATTATTTCATTTGATAGCTTAAAGTCATCACACCTGCAGATGTCTCAAAACCTGATCTTATATTCCATTTTAATCCTTTTATTTTTGCCAATATTAGTTTCTTTTATCTTTCCACAAACATGTAGTTTAACCCCTGTATAATTTGGAAATACTGTCCAAGTCTTAATTTAAAATCTAAAAATGTACATTTTGTTCCTTCTTTATTATGGGCATATACAAAAAAGATCCCGTGCATTAAAATGTTTTCTGATTAATTCTGGGCACTGCTTGAACATGCCTCATCCTTCCCTGCTGCTGCCAAAGTAATGCTGAATCAGGAATCTGCTACTTCTAGATATTTTCAGTTGTGGGCAGCCAGTGGGGAAAAAGGCTTTACATTAAACACTATTATCCTTTACTCTAGCAGGTAATGTAAATGGGAAAGACAGAAAATTTTTGTTTTGAGACTTGTCTCATTCAAAAAAACAGCTTAATATGAAAAGTACTTTGTTCAGTTTCAATAAGAATGAAAAGCAAGTGTGGTATATTTTTAGTTGTTCAGTCCAGGGTAGTCTGGCTCCCTTTTCTAGCGCAGGAGAAACCTAGACCTCATTTTGTCCCTGTCAGACTAAAAAATGTACAGCTTACGCTTTGAAGTACTTTAGTGAAATTCTGTAGTCCATAAGTATTCAGGGTGTTCATATATATATATATAAAATGCTGTAGATAACTCCGTGCCTTCACCTTGTTTGTTTGGGTTTTGTTTGTTTCTTTGTTAGTTTCTGTTCTTGATTGGCTCATTTATGATGATCTACATTTTCATATTTTCACGGGGGTTTATTAGCTGCTGACATGCTGCTTAAGTATAATCCATAGTATCACCTTGATGTTTATTTTTCTCAAAACAATCATCTTGAACTTCAGCCTGAGGGAATTCTTGAACACTTGTTTTAAAAGACATAATCTCTAAACTGTCTTGGATGAGAGTAGCTTTTTCTGCATTAGATAGCAATTGTTTAAACATTACCAGGTGACTAGTTTCAAAATTTAATATACATGCACAGCAGAGCAACTGATCATATAGTAACCAGCTCTAGCATCTGTGACTTTGCCAGGTTTAATTATTTAAATCTTTTATTCCAGCATCGTTGAAATTGGCAGTGAAGGTGCTTGGAGGGCATCTTTACAAACATTTTGACTCCTTAACAATTAATCACGGTATTTTCACACTTAGCTTGAAAGAGAGAAAGCAGCAGAGCTACCTGCGTTTTCCTCAACATTTCAAGACTTCACTGAGTGTCTAAAGTACATGTGTAAGGGTGTTATGATTACTTGGCATACATAACAAGAGGAAGCTCAAAAGGACTTTTTCTTTGGATGAGGGAAGATGTAGCCTGCAGCTGCCTAGGGCAGCGTGGCTGCAGATGTGTTCTAGAGGGAAAGCGCTTCCCCACGCTGAGCTGGCCCACGATGGCAGGATTTTGAGCTTCAGCTTTTAATAAAACAGCTTAACTGAACACGTACCCTTTCCGGTGTAAATGACCAATAAACACAATACTTATTATTTGTAGGACACCTCATATCAGCTGTACAAATTGTTTATTAAAGACTTTATATAAAACACAAACCACAATAGGGGCTGCGTAAGTAAGCCTTCCAAACTGCACATAGTAGAAGAGTGTACCAAGGAAAGGAGCTCAAAAGGTGCAAAATCCTCTCTGGTGTGCCTCTGCAAGCACATCCACGTAGCAAACTCACTGTTCCTTGTCCTTGATTCTCTAGCACCCACTAGCTAGTAGGAGCTGCCTCGACCCAAACGTTTTAGCGTGTAACAGAACTGAGATCAAACATTGTGGTTTCTCCAAGGATAATGCAAGTGAAGGCATCTGAATATTAACAAGCTGCAGGAACTTTTAAAAATACAAACACTATTTAAAAAAAAATATATTTGTTGCAATATTTGGCACCACTGCTGAGTTTATCTCGCACAGTTTGTCTGAGCCTCTGCAGGATTCCAGTTCAGGTCATGGTCTGCTACCCACTGTGTGGAGGACTTCAGAAAAAAACCCCTTCATGGCTTTTCTGTGTCCCATTCACTGCAGAATTCACTCCTTAAATTGTTGGGAGCTTTGATTCTTTTGTTTTGCAGTGTTAAAAAATGCGTATGAATGAACGTCTTTGTCAGAAGCAAAAAGGATGTGATCCCACAGAAAGCTTGAGAGCCCAGTTCAGCATGGACCTGAAACAAGCTGATACATCTTCTGTGCCTGGGGATAATAATGCTACAGTACATCTCAGAGGTATTTATGAGGGAAAACAAAGACTGAGTAAATCCAAGAGATTATGATAATGGAAGTGAAAAGTTAGCCTGACACACAAGATGAGAATACTAGCAGGTGAAAAAATCTGGTATAGCTTTCATACATGTCACTAAAATCAAATCCCAAATAAGCTGGCCTGATAAATCAAGTCTTCAGGTGAAAGAGGGCTACACCTCTCTTTTAGATATCACATAAGACCCAAGCATCTACACAAAATGTTAGAGCCTGTGATAGAATTGGCAGGTGTAGAGTTTTTTTCTGCATTATGCTATCCTACAAGACTGCTTCTGGTAAAATAAAGGTGGATTCTATGGCACATATGTTTTATCATCCAGAGTCACCCAGAGTCAAAACACTTGCAAATGACACAGATGTGCAGTTATCTACCTAAAAACCTTGGTCAGTCTGCCCGTTGTCTTTGAACAGGCTGCCCAGGGCTGTAGTTGTGTCACCATCCCTAGAACTATTTAAAAGATGTGGAAAAGTGGCACGTAGGGACATGGTTTAGTGGTGGATTTGGCAGTGCTAGGTTTACAGTGGGGCTCCATGATCTTAAAGGTCTTTTCCAACCTAAATGATTCTGTGATTCTGTTAGGCAGGAAATAATTAACATCATCATTTTGCAGACTGTATTAGGAATTTTTCCTTCACTAAATGCTCTGAGGGTGGGTGCTGCTGCTGTTCTTACTCAAGCTGTTAAGTAAAAGTGTTTCCACTCTGCCTGCTAACTGATTCAGCTCAAAGATAAACACGAAACCATTTTTATTTTGGGCAGCAAACTTCATGGATTTCTTTTCTTATTTCATTGCAATAAACCAACCATCCTTCAATTAATTATCTTTCCTGTAAGTGTTTAAATGCTTCTCTTTTACAAATGAGAGCAATTCTGTTCACAAGTGCATATAAGACTAGACAAATAACATGTAGATGGCCTCCGGATCTAAATAATCTGTTCCCAGCTTGTTATAAACGGTAACAATTAAACCAATTTTATTTTAGGATCAATCAATTTAGGTTGAGAAACAATAAGCAAAACCAGCTCTGGGTGCGCGGAGAACTCAGTTAGTTCCACCACACGCACACCTGAGTCCTAAGAGCAGCGTCTTTTATCCCCGGGTCTTGACCAATCTCTTCTCGCCGGATGTTCGTCCTGCTCTTTCCCCATCGGGCTGTTACGGTACGCCTTCTCCTCCTACTGGCTCTCCTTTGGCGTGCTGTTTCAAATCTCAAGGTCTTTGTCTCCTTTGTCAGGCCTTCCCTGGCATGGTTTTGCTTTCCTTATCTCCTTCGGTGGGCTTTTCCAGGCAGCGATTGCCTCAGGGGAGGGGGAAGCCATCACATTGTCTTAAAGGAGAACCACACGTGCCCACTCACCACAACTGTGATACAGATCCCAGATTTACCCAGGGTACAACAATTACACTATCACAGTACATCCTATTTTTGACATGAATCATGACTGCGTTTATCACAAGCTTAAGCTACATGCAAGGGCTGTTAAACACACAACAGAATTTACTTGATGTATCATTTGCAGAGATTTAACAGTCTTGTCCAATCTGTACAGAAGGCTGGTAGGTGTGTGTCCTCCATTAGGACTCCAAATATGAATCGTTATTTTTCATCTTTCATCTACAAAAGGTCATGTTCCATTAGTCACTTCTTTTTTACTCATTAGAGAAATCAAGCTCATCAGTACTTACAGCTTCTTAACAATGTGTCTTTAGGCGTCTCATACTTTACTGATAATGGGTCCTTCACTGGTCACAGCAGCTGAAAAGACGCAATAACTTCTGCTATGTTCTGGAAGACGTTCTGAACAGTGACTGCAGATAAACACCTCCTGAGGCTGCGGAAATTGCACATACCGATGCCGCTGTGGAAGGGTCAAGGCCTCTAGAGCTAAGCCAGCTTTCACGTTATTTAAGCTAACAGATGTGATACAACACTATTGCCTGATGGATTCTCCAAAAAGTTGAAAGCAGCCTGTGGGGTTGCTTGTGACATTTTCAAGTGATCGTAATGAGAAGAAGAGATGTTCAACTCTCATTATGGCTGGAGAAAGTGAACACTAACATGTGAAGGAAGCAGTTAAGACTGCTGTGAAGAGAAACACCTAAATGACTCAGTGCATTGCAAGCATCTGTGACGTTTTTGTCAATATCCACCTTCAATTCTCTGTTTCTCTTCCCATTGTCAGGATTAGATAATGCTACTTTCCTTTCCTGCTTCTACCCTGAAGTACTGAATGATTAATGGACAAAAAGAAGTTTTCCCTAAAAAAGTAACAGATTTTATTCTTCAGCTCAAAACATTTAACCTCAATACAAAACTCCAATTCTTACACACTTGTAAACTCATTTTTTGAGTGTGGAGAAAGTAACAGGTATTTCTACTGAAGCACTGAACGTCTGCAGTAACAGCTGAGACTTACAGCTCTGCTTTTGCTTTTTCTCATGTGTGCAAACGTGGGAAGCACTGTCCCACCTGCCCCACGTCATCACTGTGGCACCCAAACAGCACGCAGCACTAGAAATGCTTAGTCTTGAAACGCCTTCACAGCAGAGGCAAGTGTTTCCTTCCAAACTCTGCAGCTCCCACAGCAGATGACAACTATGGCCAGCGCAGGAGGAGCCCACAGTGAGACCAAGCTGCCCCAGGTCTCCTGGTGGCCAGAAGTTTTCTTCTTGGAGCTTCACCATGAAGGTAGCTGCTGCCGGCTTAGTCTGTCGTGTCCAAAACAAGGGAATACTTTGAGCTGTAAACTGGAACTTGCCTTTAACTTGGAAATTTCCTGCACACCAAGACTTCTATTTCTGCACATGTCCAGGCTATTTTCTGAACTGGGATGGAGGGAATGGAAACACATCTGCCTGGTCCCTGCAGTTCCAGGGTGAGTTTGAGGTGTTTCGGCCTAATTCTCCACAGCAGGGTGAGATTGCAGACGGCCACTTGCTTCCTGAGGACGGTCCCTGCCGAGCCTGGCAGGCCCCCCACCCCTTCCCCATACAGGTCTGCAGGTCAGCCCGCTCGCACCATGAGTATTGCCCAGGTACGGCCCCCGGGAACGAGGCCCACGGGCAACCCGAAGGCTAAGCTTGAAGGCACCTGTGTGCTCTGGCCAATACCTTGTTTGCCCAGAGGCAGGTCTTGTACCTGCACGGAGCAAAGCAACACACAGACCTCATGCTTCCTTGTACTTTGTTATTTGTTTGTTTGGGGTTTTTCCTCTGTTCCCAGGAGAAGGCTGTTGTGCAAGCTTACATCACTGAGGGACAGTTTTCTAATTATCGGGCCAAATTTACAGCTAGTTTATAGTCTTATTCTTTAGCTTTTTTCTTCTCTTTTTTAGGCGTCATTTATTTTCATTGAATACACAATCACATGTAGTGAAAAAGAGAAAAAAGTTTTCTTTACATCTGGCTAATCCGCTTGGAGAGTTCTGACTACACTCGAGGTATTGCAGCTCCTGTTCACATACTTCTCCCTTTTATCCTCACGCTTATGATGATTTCCAAAATATACAAACTTTCCCCTTTTCACGTCATAAATTCATACTTTAGGCTCTTAATTTTACTTGGTAGCAACAGCTGAAGTTAAATAAAAAAGTTTTGAGCACTGATGTTGAGTGAAAGGAAGACAATTTTCAAGGTGATTTAACCATATAGTAAAAACAAAATAAAAAGTGAAATATTTGCAATAAATTGATCTGATTCCAATGCTATGCTTTAATACAGCTAACAGGTAGAAAATTAACAGGAAGATCTATGTTTCTGTTACAATAAAGAGAAACTGAGAGACATCTTTCAAGGGAAAAAATAATACATATAAGTTCATACAAGCTATGAACATTTGAGAAGTTTTATAGCTCCAGGATATTAACATGCATAAAACTACTGAACTTGATAGGCTGCAATGTGGGGAAATTGCAAAGTTTTGTTAGCGTTCCTGTGATTGAAGATCCTGGATATAGTTTTACTATGCAAGAGTATTTGATTTTTTAATGTCTATTGTTTTCATGTGTATTACTAAAATGACTGCCTTTCTCTATTTGCCATTTATACAAAGGCTTGTTTGAGATACTGCACCAAAATGTGGCACACATGTAGCTGAGTCTCAAAAGGCTTTTAATGTTTATGGGAGGGTTTTGCAGTTTATGAACTATTTTATCCCTGCCCTTGTTTGTAGTTAAGAAGATGACACAATCAGGTGGCACAGAACTGCACATCCAATAGTATAAGCCATTTCGGCACAGCAGTAAAAGAATTTAGTGAAGGTAAAACATCCAGTTCTGTCAGAGTGTCACGTGCTGCTGTCTACGGCTCATTACCAATCCATCACTGCTGTAGTACTGTCTTTCCTGCTGCTTACACTGCTACAGCACCTGGAGGCATCATCGGAAACGGATGCTCCACAGCGAGTTTGGAAATCACTGGACCACTTCACAAAAGGGAAATCCACTGAATGCTGCTGAATACAAAGGCACCACCTCCATCCCTGAAAGTTCATGACTGTCATGTCCCCACTCTCACATTCTCCCCTCTGCATCTGCTGTGACACACGCAGAGCCCGATGGTCTGACTCCATGTGTCTGCTCTTAGATGAAGAGCTCTTGGGGAAAACAGTCCCTCAGGGCTAGATTTCCAGCTGCAGAAGGAGACAGGCTCCCACTCTGCAGCAGCGCTTGCTCTGTCTGCTGGTGGAGAAAGCCAGTTCCCACCCAGACAGGAGATGATTTAACTCTTTTCATACCTGTCTGAAAGAAATGTTGTGTCATTGGACACAAGTTTAGAAATGGATCCTAAGATTTTGTGCTGATGGCATTTCACACTAAAAAAGGATTGACACCCTGCCGTGGGGTGTGTGTGTGGGGGGGTGGGGGGGTGTGGGGGGGGGGTGGGGGGTGGGGGGGGGTGGGGGTGTGTGGGTGTGTGTGTGCATGTGCGTGTGCGTGGGTGTGGGGGTGTGTGTGCACATTCAGTTGGGGGACTTCTCAGTCTCTTCTTTCTATCTCTTTATTTCTGTGTAAGGTGCCCTTTAATGGGGGCTGGAGACATGGCTATGAAGAGAGTGCAAGCAACTAAAAGAATACCTTATAACTCACTAATCGTAAGGTGGGTGTGGTGGGTCTTAACTCCATACACAGCAATTCAGGTTACTCTTCCAGCACATGGGGTGAGCCTTTTACTCTCAGGGTCCCCTGGGGGAGTGGGCAGCACCCTGCTCCTGTGATCAGGTTTACACCTCAATTTTCAAAATATCTCAGAGGCAACATTTTTTTTTTTTCCATCCATCTGTCATGGTAATTTATTAACATATCACTGACCACTTTGAGATCTAACCCTTCCCATAGTTATCTCAAATGGAGCTACCTACTTCAGTGTGTCTGCCACAAAGACTGTCACTTTGGGGAATCTCACCCATGTCTTCAACTCCAGGGGCTCTGTAGATGTTTCTTTTAGCATATTAATGTATTCTTTCTCTTTGGCCATACTTTGGAGATTAGACATTTTTTTCTAAATGCCAAGCTTATAGCTGCACCATTTTCCCATTCATCCTTTAGGTATTTTATGCTTTTTACTGCTCGTGTGTGTTTGTTTGTTTGTTTGTTTGTTAAACAAACTGCACTAGGTTCCTTGTAGGGATTAGGAGGTAGGGAAGGGTTATTCAGTTCTTTTTAGCTTCTGCGCTGCACCCAGGTGGCTTCTTCTGGAATTTCTTGGTTCATTTTTCACTACTTCTTCATTTTTACGTAGCTTGCTTTTGTAAAAGGGAACACCTGCATGTGGGATTTATTTGACCTGCTCTCCTGCTATGATAATAAACCTGTCATGGTGTGGTTGCTACTACAGAGCATCTGTTCTCTAATGTCTTGAACTGCAAACCACTCCAGACCAAAGTCATAATGGCATTTTCAAACTGTCTTTCTGAACAGCATTTAGCGAACACAAGAATTCTCTCCACTTCTCAACTCTAGGTGTTGTGTTCTTTCCACAAAGAGCTGAAATCTCCCACTTCTGCCGTCTGATATAATTTAGACTTAACTTTTGGGACTCTGCTCACAGGATCAACATGGTCTTAGTACTTACTATGGGGACATCCACCTACAAGGCGTATATTGTGGGCTGCTTCTGTGATATTTTTAACTTAATGCAATTCTTTTGTAGGCAGCAACACTGAACATCTTCACTCTATTACTCATGCAAAGTTCATCACCACCTAACACTACCCCACTGATCCTCTTTCCAGAAAGTATCCCAGGTGCTTCTTATGGCAGGATCATCATTTGATGCCAAACATTGTAATTTCTCTGCTTTTATTTTTTAGCTCAGGAAGTCTGCAGGTTTTGCTTCCAGTCTTACCTGATGTCACTGATCCCGGTGATCATGGATTCTCAACAGCATCCTCCACTTCTTGCTTTCGAAAGGGCCCTCTCTGTTCCAGGAGCTTATTCAGACCCACTTAAGGGTGGCACACACCCAAGATACTCTGGCTTTTCCTTCCTAGCAGACAATTCTCCTTCCTAATGACTTAGTGGCACAAGGAGCACTGCAGCAAGATACTGTCTCCATAGGCCTCCTCTGTGAAGCCTTGTTTCTCTCTGGTGCTCCACCTCAGCCATGCTCATGTAAGAAGAACAAGGTGTCCTCTTACCAGGTACGTGCAGATTAGGCCAGCTGCCTGGTCAGGTTACACTTTGGGCTGTATACAGCAGTCTGGGTGATCTCGCACACTTCTGAGGAGTCTCAGACAGCATTTTGAGCTTAAATACTATGTGGGTTTTGGTGTGTCTAGCTTTTAACTCCCTCCTTTGGAGAAGTGGTTAAGATTATTCTCCCGTTCCTCTGCTCTATCATTATGGATAGTGTGAGAACAACCCAAAGATGTGGTCGAGGTGGCTGATGTTCTCATAACCACCCCTGGTGCAAACCCCCTCATTTGTGAGGCACCATCTTTTGTCTTGCTGGTCCTGGGCACTCTCTGTTTGCTACTCAGGATAGCAGGTCCACGCTGCACAGCCAAACCCCTCCGCTGTATGTGACAGTCGCTCAACAGTCACAGCAGCCTCTGCAGTGCCACCAGGCTCCCACCCATCCACCCTCAGCAGCCACTTGCCATCAAAAAACTGGTCACAGCAGCCAAACTGCATCCAGTTCTCTGCAGTTCTGGAAAGGAGCCAGACCTTGCTCTTCTCCTGACCTCTGCAGGCAAAACCTCCATGCAATCTCTGTTGCTTGCAGCCCTCCTGATCCAAGAGAAGCAGAATTTTTGGTAAGCTTCTCAGTAACTGGTGCAGGATTTTTGTCTGTTGTTGTTGATATTTAACTTCAAAAGGGGTGGGTCCCCAAACATACTGCCTTTATTTACAGCAGTAAACTCCACATCACTTGGAGTTTGGCTCAGCTCAATCAATACTTCCTCAGGTAGTGACCGCACTTCTTTGATAAGTAAAGGCTTCAAGAAGAGGCATCGCTGAGACTGAGGAGGCTGTTACAGGCTAAAGGTCACTTTGTAGAACTGGAGGATACCTAGAGTACTTGGTTTACTTTAATAGCTATATTTTTGAAAGAGATGTGTAATTTTACTGCTGCCTTTACAAAGGTCTCCTTTGCCAACATCTGCCAACATTCAGGGACAGATAAAATTTTTCAAAGTAATGAATTTGAATGATGGAATCCAAGGACTGGCAGGTAAAACCAGGTGTAGGTTCACACACCAGTGAGTCATTGCCTACGTATTTATTAAATTATCTGCCAGTAATTGCCTAAACAGAATTCTTGATCAGGACAATAGAAACAGCATACCAGCATCAAGAAGGTAGAGGGTTATATTGCTGATGTTGTCACAATTAACCCAAATTCACTGTGAAAAAGCCTGATTATTAAGCCAGTGGATATAAAAAAAAATCAACCCTTATAAATCCAAATGGAAACACATTTTCCTGTCCCACCATGTAAATACAGGAAAGTGGACTTCAATTAAAAATCACAAGTGTTAAAGCTTTAAAACAATCTAAAAGAAGAGAAAGTTGAGTACTTTATGACCCAGTACTCTCACACAAAGGGAGAAGCAATATACAATGAAAAATAGGGATTATCCATTAATGTGAGAATAAATCATAAAAATGAAGAAGTTAAATCCTTAATATTAATAATATTCTAAAGTACATGACAGAATTATCATGTATTCCTCTGCCATAAAATCTTTTGTTAACTTTAAATACATCATGCTGGCATACAGTTCAGTTTCTTCAGTAAGAGAGAAGTTTAGCGTAAGACTGAAGAAAAATGAAGTCTTTGAACTCATCACCAGAATTTAGATGGGTCAAAAATTAAATCGTTGGGTTTGGCCTAACTAATGCCAATGTACAGCTTATTTATATGTCACATGACTTTTTAGGCCATAACAATGTTGTTCAATATTTATTATAGCTCAAATATCAACAGAAGCCAGCTTTCATTCCTTTATTACTCACTGTGTTAATGCCTTGCTATCTATTTGGAAGGAAGATGAGAACAAAAGAAGAACAGAAGTAACATTTCAGCCATCAATCAATTACAAGAAAATAATGCTAAAACAATACAAACCAGTGAAAAAAGTATGACTCTAAGTTCCTCTCAAGAACACGTCAAAGAAAATGTCATCTGAAGTTCTGCAGGACAGCATAAAAGCATTGATTTATCTGCTATGTGGCTCAAGCCATGGCTGGTCACTGCAACCATCTTCTGTTCTTGGACTAGCAGGGCAACATCAGGGCACAGAAAGCTCAGTAGTCACTTTGACCATGCCACAGAATGGGAGACTGTGGGTTAGCTATTCTTTGCAATCTAAATAGCTTCTTCCAATGAGCTGGAAGAACAAATGCAGCTGATTCTGTTCGAAGGAATATGTTTTCTCAGTACCTTTAAAATACTGGTGGTGCAGGCTTCTGCTTGTGTGTAAAGGCTCCACACTGGAGTGATTTGAACACTATATGTTTAAGCCAAAAACAACAATGTAGTCCTCACCATCCTAATGAAATTTGGAGACTTCAGTATTAAAACAATTGTTCTATTGTTTCTTATTACAACAAAATATTGTTGCAAACTGTTGTTCAGTTGATCATTTTTTTAAATGGAGGCTCAGAAAGCTCTGATCTTAAGAAGACCACAGGGTGTGAAAGGTAGGTTATAAAGGCTCTAGTGCTGTGCTCAGGAGTTAAATTATTCAATTGGTTTTCCTGCCTCTATGGTTAATCCATTTTTAAGGGCTCGGTTACCCCCAAAGCTTCTATATTGACTAGGTCTACTATTTTTTAAGCAAGACACAAAAGACCAGGTGTAAGTTTATAAGACAGTGAGCCTGCACGTAATGAGCTTCAGCGAAAGAACAGAACTGTTGTCTGTTTGCTATTTCATTGTCTTTTTTTAATTGTTTATTTCTTATAAATACTGAACTTATAAATCTGATGCTACAAAATAGACTGTTCAGGCTGAGTTTTGCCTTTAAAAGTTCTTACTATATTTTATAGTACATTGAATTTTTCAGCTCATTCAGAAAGTAGTATGCACAATCATGAAATTGGTACTTTGATTATCTCTAGCCAAGTATTAAGGCTCCATGCACTGTTTACAACCTCACTATCACTTACCAGTAACCCCAAGGAAACAGAATTGCATCTTCTTCAATCTCTAAAAACTTAAATAGGAAATTCTAAGCTCTCCATAAATGAGCAGAACTCCCATTCTTGACAAGATATTCTTTAAATTTAGTACTCAGCAATTCATTTGGTCTTCCCAGCCCCCTGGCCAATGATAACGGGAAAAGGAAAAGAGAAAAGTCATCTCCAAAGGACTTGAGGATCATTTTAGCAACCGGAAATCAAGGTATTACGGGTTGAAAATTCATGTACTTTAATAAACAGATTGAGTATGCCTGTAGAAATACGAAGTTTTAGAGATAATAAAAAAAGTTCACACTGCATGGATTAACATTAGAAATTTACCAAAGAAAAGCGTGATCAACTTTGCAGTTTTCTATCACTTGAGTTTCCAGAGCCAGACAAAAAATACCATGTGTCTTATAATAAAGCAAGAACATAGACATTCAGTCACATACTATCAAGAATATTTAAAGCCAGATAATGTTTGGCAATTTGGATCAGATCCATCTATCATATAAAGGTCATACCTTCACTTTTTCTAGTCCGAGCATGAGAATTTGCTTCAGCTGAACATTTTCACTGCAGACAATCACCACTGTAAAGCTTAATAACACTTCTTCACTTCGTTGTGTGGGTGAAAATAAAAAACCTGATTTTATATCTCTTCTGTTTTGCTCACTCATATATTCCACTTTTCCTGCTCGCTCAGAGAAAAAGTTTACTCAGTTCTTGTGTTGCTTTCTATTTTTGAAAACAATGTTGATTGTTAACTTAAAAATAAATATAATTTCAACATTCACATAGTATTTAACAATAGCTAGCTTCAGGTGAACACTGTAAATTCAAATCCTATGTTAGCAATACAAATAATTCGTAAAATTATGTGGAAGTATGGTTATATCAACAGTAGAAGCAGGGACCTGAGGGAAAGTTAGTTGGATTTACATTTGTTAATCCATCAGATCTAAGCATAAGATTTTGAAACACCGTGACATTTATTTTAGCAGACATACATTGTTGAGCAAAAAGCTAGATTACCTAATATTTGGTCAAAAAAATCTGAATAAATGTAGAGAAAATTAAAAAAGAACAAATAAGATCTTCATATATACAAGTAATTTACATTCCATAAATACTAAATTAACCTGCTAAAAATACCTTTGCTGACTTTTTTTCTCTTCAGGGGGCCAGGTTTTTCTCTGGGTTTTTGGTTTTTGGGTTGTTTTTTTTGTTTCTTTGGTGTTTTTTTTTCTGTTTCGACCCAATTTCTCTAATAAAACAGCATTTAATAAAATTGTTACATCCTACAGGCTATACTCTGGTGATTTCAGGCAACACCTTCTGCAAGAGATTCCTCCCTGGTGTCTATTGATTAGCTCCTGGTTTTCAGCTCTTCTTGGGCTTAATTTCCTCAGTTCACACTGTAGAAGTCATTGATAATGAAGGCACAAAAACATTACTTTCAACATATTTTTTATAATATACAAGCTTGTCTTTACCTTGTGTGGCAATCCTGAAGCATAGTACTCCTATAACAAATTATTTACTGGGAGTGGTCAGCTCCAGCTGATCAGCTACCCTGGCTTTGTTTTATATTTACCTAGGATGACTGCTAATGAGGTTTTCAATAATGACATTTCTTCAGCACTTATATGTTGTATGGGCTTGAGGTACCTCTTCCTGCACAACAGTGAAGATGCTACTTCATTTGGTTTAAAAATCAAAAGAGGAGGGTAATTCTCCATGGCTATAATTTTTAAAAATAGTTTCAAAACTATAAAAATCTTGATTTATTGCCTCCAGGACATACAGTTTATGGCTGCCTTTCTTGAATGAATGTCAAAGAACAGAGCTTTGTTTTCTTGTAATTCTTCAGCCAAACAATAGATGAAAACAATACAAGAAAAACAGGAGAGGCTGGAGCCAGTGTATCTAGGTCATTTGAATACAACTACTCTCATTGAGTCTCAGCACAATGTTCCTTCTCAAGCTCTTAGCAAAATAACATTCACTTTTTTGGGGCACAGAAAAGGAGGCACTGACGGCCATAACGCACAGTCAGGGCTGTGACAGAAAGCTGTGAGCTGCAGAATTTGATGCGTTACTGTTCCCAACTGCTTTGTCCATATTTATAGGCAGTTCTGGACAGGGGCTGCTTCTTATAGTGTGGGATAGATGTCTCAGCCTCAGCAACTCAATGTCAACAGTGAGAGCACAAAGGAAAACAAACAAACAAACAAAAAACTTCCTCAAAATCAAAACACCACCACCACCCCTCAAAAAAAAACAAAACCAAAACCAAAAAAACCCCACCAAACCAACCTTTCTTCATTGTTTAGACTAATTTTCCAGGCATAAACTGTTTCCAGAGCTTTAACAGAAAAATGAGTGTCTCCTGTGTAGCACAGAGCCAAGGCTTTGCTGTCAAACCACCCATCACATTGCACCTGCCTTGTGATTCAGTTCACTGTGTAGCTACAAACCCTCTGCAGGTGTTTGGCTCCAAAGGAGATGCTTGCTGCTCCTGTTCTCAAAGCTTTTCATCAATACTGGGCAAGCAGCTCAGCTCTTCTACAAAGCTGGGCAGATGGTGCACGTCAGGGTTCAGGGAAGCCCAGCTCTGCCCCTTGAAAAAGCTTTGAAAACTCTGTTTGGAAAGAAATACTTTGTTCAGGGTCTACACTCCCTGAAATCCACATTTGTTTCAGCTGTGGAGGACTCCCTGAGCACTCTACTTGATTTGTGGGTACTAGGACCATGTAAATCAAGCCATGCCTAACTCCTCTTTTCATCACTGGCAGCTTTACATCTTCTTGCAGTGTCTGCCTGTTAGGCTAACACCCTTAGGACATTTTGGGGATGGTGCAGTTTAAAGCTTGTATTTCACCACACATCCTCCATGTCTATCTATTTCCTGAATTTAAATCATCACTCAATAAATTCAAGACAATTTAATATAAAGCTCATCTTTGCTTAAGAGGCATATGTCTGTTGACATAATTCTACAAGACAAATACATGTTTATGTATACAAGGCTACATCACAGTGGGTCCACATCATCCTTTATCTAACTTCTTAACCGGGATTAGAATTTGTCTGTGTGTGTGTGCATGTGCATCTGCAGGGGGTACATGGGAGGAAGTGTCAGAATTAACAGCAAGAGGTTATAAAGGAAACAAGCTGTATTAGGAATCTATTAAAAAAAACAAAAACAAAAACAAACAAAAAAACCCCAAAAACAAAACAAAAACAAACAACAAACAAAGAAAACCAAAAACAACAAAACAAACCAACAGTCCTTAATAGCTAATGTTTTGGCAGTCTGAGAGCAAAATTACCTGTGTTAAAGTAGAATATTTTGAATTAAAAGCTGAGTACTACCAATATTTCCAAGTTATATTTTAAAAGGCAAAGGAACATCATTGAAATTTTTGGCTTTGAGTATATATTTAACACAGATTTAAAATATGAAACCAAGAAAGTATTTTTACCCTCATGCATAATGCTAAATGCTGCTAAAGAAAAAATTAAAAAAATAAAAATGCATCAAAGCCCAGAGGAAAAGTTCTCATCACAGCCTTCAGTGTAGTACAGATCCTTCCTTCCTTCATATCATAAAGGGGATTTTCTTTCCAGTGCCTACCAAGTCCAAAGCAGAAGAATGGGATAAAAAATGAGAGGTGCTGAACTCATGTCCAGTTTGAAGCTTAGTTTTTTTACTGGTAGTCTGGTGCACACTGCATGGGCCATTTAACATTTACATAGGATCACCCATGATCACCTTGCCAAGAATTCTTGCTAAATCTTTTTGTTCCAGCAGCGTGATTGGTGTTTGGGTTTGTTGTGGTTTTTTTTCTTTTTTGTCTCCTTCCTTGCAGTAGTGAGCACTACAGACCTTGACTCAGTGTAGGACAGAGGTGGGGTGAGTTAGTTACAAGGTGACTCTGGCCTTGTAGTAAACAATGACATCTGATCCTGTCTTGTGCTTAATTAGCTGCAAGGGAGTGGATGCATCTGTCAGTGAAAGCTCCTAGATGAGAAAAAAACAAGTTGTCAGACTTACACGTGAAGATAAAAATGGAGGGGGTGGATAACAGTATTATTAAGCAATTGCATAATTAGCAGGAAGACCTGTCAAAACTTTACAAGGACTTGAGTGTCCTTACTTGCTTTTGAAACTTTATTACCATCAGAAAGAAGAAAGATTCATTACCCTCATAATCCCACAGGCATTCTTCTTGACACATAAACTGAGATTTGCCCTGTATTTTCAGAAGGAGAAGGGCTTACAGGACTGTGCTACGTGCAACAGGGTCTAGAATGGAATGTGCAATCCAGGGAGCAAAGACAGTTGCAAAGCTGTCTTCTTGATGGACTAGACATTGAAAACACCTGTTTAGACTTTCATGGTCTGCATTTCTAGAAATTGACTCCTGCATTCTTGGAAATTATTTAATTGAAAAAAAAAAAAATTGGAAACCAAGAATGTAAAAGCCTTTTGAAGATATGGCAATGATTAACTAATAAATTCCTCTGTTGATCATGGATCTATAATGCTCAGTCATTATCTTGCAGAATTTGTCAGTTCCTTGTTTTAGCTATTTCACACCCTTGCTCATATTCCTGACTTTGTGTTTTAGTCTGAAAATCAACTTTAAGTGAGCACTGCAGCAACTTGCTTTGACTCAGATGGGACTTTGCTAGGATGGGACTTGTTTCCTGTCCAGTTTTGTTTGAATACAAATCAAATACTGAAGCAGATACTGCTATGATACAGCTGTTCTTGTGTCTCACTGTAAATAAACAAAAATACATCTGCTTCATGGGGCCAGATTGTATTAAGAGGCAGATGAGGGAAATGCTGCGATGGTTAAAACTCAAATATCCTTGAAACCATAAGGCTGAAGTCTGTTTCCTCTAATATCAGAAGAAATTGAAGGAAGGCAAACCAGATACCATATAGAGAGCCTGCCTTGTTTCTAGCTTGGTGTGCCAGCTCAGCCCATCGCACATAACCCATGCAACTGCTGCTGAAGCATTAATTTGTTTAACTCCTCATATGAAGCTAAAATCACTTTGGGAACTATAAAATACTTTCAAATTGTCAAACACGTTTTATATACATGTCTATTGAGAGAGAGAACTTGGTGCCAGCTAGTTAGGCAACAAGTCCTTGGGTAAAGTTGATTCTGCTTCTGATTTAACAGTATTATTTCTGGGGCAATTATTTATTTCTTCTCACATGCATTGGAACTTCTGCTTTTCTGGAAAATGCTGCCATTTTTATTTCACTTTTGTTGTTGCTATCTGGTCTGGTCAGTTATGGAAATGGAAGGACAGCAATCAGCCTAGGCTTAAACTGTGGCAAAACCCCATTCGGCTATAATAATACCAAAATTTCAAGTGAGTCTATGGTACTACAGCATGAATAAACCCAAATGCCTGCTGGTGACTGCGTAAGGGCTCAGGCTGGGTGCACAGTTTCTCACATATGTTCTTAATTATTTAAAAATACCTTCCGTTCATCCGTTTGGATAAAGCCTGTTCTTTCCTCCCTTAAGACAAAACTCTAAGTGATTTTAATAAAAGCAGGTTTCCCCAACTTTTTCTAGAAGGAAACAAGTTATGAGATGTCAGGTGATTCTCTAACACATTAGTTTCTGTGAGGTATCATAGCAGTGAAATTCATTATCCACTCCCATCTACACACATCTACAAACTGCTCCATCACTCCCCTCCTCAACCAGATAGGGGAGAGAAAATATACACAAAAACTTGTGGGTCGAGATAATGTCAGGGAGATCGGTGAGGAATTACTCTCAAGGGCAAAACAGTCCAGCTTGGGGAATATAGTTTGATTTATTACCGTACAAATCAGAAAAACACTTTTCCCTCACCCTTCCCCTCTTCCCAGGCTTATTAACTTAATTCCTCATTTCTCTACATCCTCCATCTGAGCGGTGCAGGGGAATGGGGAACGGAGGTTACAGCCAGTTCATCACACGTTGTTTCTGCTGCTCCTTCCTCCTCACACTCTTGCCTGCTCCATCGTGGGTCCCTCCCATGGGAGACAGTTCTCCATCAGCTTCTCCAGTGTGAGTCCTTCCCACGGGCTGCAGTTCTTCATGAACTGCTCCAGCATGGGTCCCTCCCATGGGTTGCAGCCCTTTGGGCACAGGCTGCTCCAGCCTGGGTCACCCGTGGGGTCACAAGTCCTTCCAGCAAACCTGTTTCAGTGTGGTCTCCTCTCTCCATGTGTCCACAAGCCCTACCAGCAGACCTAATTCAGTGCAGTTTTTCCACAGGTCACAGCTCCCTTCAGGCACCCACCTGCTCCGGTGTGGGGCCCTCCATGGGATGCAGGTGGATATCTGCTCCACCGCTAACCTCCCCAGGCTGAGGGGCACAGCCTGCCTCACCAGCGTCTTCACCACAGGCTGCAGGGGAATCTCTGCTCCAGCGCCTGGAGCACCTCCTGCCCTCCTTCTGCACTGACCTGGGTTGTTGCAGGGTTGTTGCTCTCACATAGTCTCAGTCCTCTCTCTCACTAGCACAGCTTTTTGGGCTTTTTCTTAATATGTTATCACAGAGGTGCTGCCACCATTGCTGATGGGCTCGACCTTGGCCAGTGGCAGGTCTGTCTTGGAGCTGGCTGGCATTGGCTCCATTGGATATGGGGGAAGCTTCTGGTATCTCCTCAGAGAAGCCACCCATTTAGCTACCAAAACCTTTCCATGAAACCCACTACAGTATGATTCTACAGAATTATTTCTATAGCTTCGGAAGGCTTAAAAATGTAAAGCACTATGCTCAGCTGCCAAATATCTGATTAGGGTCATAGTGAAATAGGATGATTTTCAGAAGTGCCACGTTTCAGTGAACTCTTCTAAAAAACATCAGTGACTGTTTAGATTCCCACCTGATGGTTAAGGTTGGCAATTAATCCTGAAGTGATACTGCTTAGCAGCCTCCACTCTAACCTGTGTATGTAGGCATTGCAAACTTTACCAGGTTGTTATTTTTCACTGTCGCATTTTGTTTCTGTCATTGTGAACTCACACGCATCTGTGTGATGTTATGCAAAAAATAACTTCCGATTAAAACTGAAACAAAAGCCTTCTCCAATCCCCACATTTTTCCAATATAGTAAAAAAACTCACAATAATTTCTGCAACCAGAAATTAAAAAACAGATTAGAGATCTGCCTTTTGATTTACCTATGAATATATTACTTCCAAGCCTCTGAAAATCTATGTAAGTATGTGGCAGATTATTACTGTTATTTGTGTCCTGTAAAAAGCTCCAATGCATCAGACATTGTGGGGAAACAGGAACAGAAGTATTGTCATCATCAACTAAAGGACAATATAGGTTAATGCTATGATCAGAACCAACTGATAAGCTGATCAGTACAAGCAGCAAACACAAACCTACAGAATGACAGAAAACAAAGTGATCTGGCTGGTTAAAATGTTGTTTCATGATTCAAAAAATAAGTTTTCAAAAGCTTTATATGTTTTTTTCTGGCATGACAAATAGAGCTTTAAGGAGGCATTGAAGAAAACAATTATGCAGGTTTTTTTCTGTCAGGTAGGCATCAAGAACGTCATGCCTGGAGGTGTGGAAGAGCTTCTCTGGAGGCAATGGAGGCTACAGTCATAGGCTGACAGAGTAGCAAGTCAGCCAGTGATACCAGCCAATGGATCAGGTGGGCATATGTCATGCAAGGTCTCTGAAAGCTCCATCATTTAGATCCTTAATGAGGTAATAAAGAGAGAATTGGTGGAAAGAGAGAGGAAAGGGATGAAACAGCCATTAGGCAGAGAAAACATCTTTTCAGTTAACAGACTATTATGTATGAGTAGTCCAGTTCTGCATTTCTTACAGCTATGAATTATGTCACAGTCACTAACCTGAGTGCTCAAGAAACTAAGAGTACTTTAGAGCTGTGGAGAGGTGGGAAAGAATACCCCTTTAGGAGGCAGAGTCTGGAAGACATAGGAGTCAAAAGCAACACTTCAGAAGAAACTCCTTAAAATACTCCAGGACAGTACTGCTGATGTAATTTCTAAAGCAAAATCTGGATGGCAGCTGGGCAAATGTATTCATTTTTCTTATTTGCTTTAACAAAAATGTTACTTTTGTAAGATTCTCTCAAAATGAAACATAAGAAAATGAACTTTGAAATAACGGCCTTCAGATAAAGATTAAAGGCTCTTCGAGGTAATTACTTGTAGTAAGTTTGTAAAGTAGGGATTAATGGTTAGTGAAAAGACATAATGGGCAATAAAATATATTGAAGCAACAGACTAAGACTAACACTGTCTCTGTACTGAAGAAGGCACATGTGCAATAAAATTAGTGGTTTAACAGTCAGGTTTAAAACTGATAAAGTAATGAAAACCAGTCCTAGATTTTCCACTCCTTTTATCATTTTTGTCCAACAGATGATGCAGTTAACTTGATGGAAAAAGTGCTGAGTACTAACAGTAAAACTGTACTCAGAATACAACGATGCTCTTTAAATGACAGTTGAAGTCAGGCTTTTCCAGATACTGGAGCTGTCTGTACTTTTGGTTCTTCCACCTGGTTATTCCATTCCTGTATCCGTTTACCTTACCTTCATCTCTCACAGAAAAGTGTGATAGTCTCTGACCCCTCCTGATATCTGCAGTTGGGTTTCAAACACCAGGTTCTTGCCCTAATGAGATGTAGTGGAGGGGTTTGGTGTCAATCTGGTGGATTCTGTGGTCCACCAACACTAAAGTTTCTTTGAAGCACAGCTACAGTCCAAGCACAATACCAACAATTTAATAACAGTAGTATAATTAAACATAGAGCCATGGTGAGTTTAAGATTGGATCACCACCTCTATCAAGGGAAACCTAAAATATCAGTGACTCACAAATCAGACGGAGCTCTTCGGTCAATCAGTTTCTATATCAGATATTGTCTCCAACCTGCTTCTAGGAAAGGCATCCAATATGAGAAATGAGAGGAATGAAATCTACAGTGTTATTAATATCAGATAACGATAGGGTAAAACTACAAACCATGGCCTCCTCATTTATACCCCCAAGACTTCTCCTGAGATGGGAGGCTCCTGAGCTTGCTACAGATAAGATTTTGTAGATATGCACCGTACTGAATTTGTCTTCTTCACAGAAAGTCAAGTAGCCTTTGTGCGTCATCCTTAAAGATTCAGTTATCAGGCTGTAATTCCCTGGTTTGCTTTCCCCATTTTCCTTGGCCTTATGACAACTTTAAATAAAATATGATTAACACTGGTAGTGACAGAAGTAATCTCAAAAATTTCTGGATGAATATTGTTTTGGGTAGGTGTATCATGCAGAAGATGGAGGGTTTTGTGAGAGCCCTAACCTTTCAGTAGTTGTGTAAGACTTGGGTAAGATTGACTAATACTGATGATATACTGTATAATGGTAGTCAAAAGTTTAGGGTTAGCATTAGGCAAAAATGTCTTTCATGTTACCCTCTGACAGTTGCTTACTTTGGGTAAATTTCAATGTTTCAGTTAGCTGCACTACTTTTAAGCAACAATGAAAAGCTTGAGGGACAATATGGTTGCTGGGATTCATAAGGGAATTATGAGTCTCTTTTGCTATTTAGTCACTAACTCATACCAACCCTGAAAAAGATAATCTGCACATAATAACTAAACCCATGAAATTCTTTGCCTTTCCCAGGAAATGATCTGTAACAAATTTATGTTTTGCCTATGGATATGTCCTGAAGGCAGTATTCACTGAGTAACTAATGCCCTTCATTCTTATTGCAGAGTCAGGAAGGTTTCTATGAATAGCCAAAATCTAAAGCAATGTTGACTAACCTTGCCTGGGAACATAGTTCTCACTCATGTTTTGTACCATAGATCTGTTTTAGCAAAAGTTTTAATGTGGTTTATATCTTCTTTTGCACATACATATTTTAAAAAGTATTTCTAATCCTTTCTTCCTGGTAAGACCAACAGATGTCTTTGCCCTGTCACTGCCATGTAAAAGCTATAAAGATGTATGAATACAAAGGGGGACAATTTTTTTGTTTGTTTTTTCACTCCTGGTGACAGTTTTGTTAAGGACTTCACTAATTTTTGCCCCAAGGTGACAGTGAAAATTATGACTCAATGCCTTTTTGGTAATGCCTACAATAAAGCAGTGGTACCACTGACGCTGCTGAGAAAGAAGCTTTTACAGCACACACCACCTGCAACATGGAACACCAAAATACTCCTACTGCTCACAGCTGTCCCCAGTACATGCTCCTTTTTTAAAAAAAAAACAAACAAAAAAAACCCAACAAACTATTTCCAGCTCAGATCATTCTTTCGCTGGTTCCCAGTTCTTTGCATTTTTGCCATTATTCTCCAGTAACTCATTCTCATGCTCAGTGGCTAAGAAACTGCTATTCTTTAAAACTCATCCTGGTGACTTGTCCTTCTTACTTACTTCACGTCAATAATTACTAACAACCACCTGTTCCTGTCTTGATAATTTATTTTTCAGATAAAGATGGAAAATAAGCTCTATAGCAAGGGTTTGTGCTTCTTTGGAACACATTTTGCTTCAGGTGATGTAGCCTTTTTGGGAGTACACCAATCAGACTATCATTTTCCTTCTCATATTTGCATGTGACTTCTTCACCTCTCAAACAGAGCATTCTAAGAATAAATAGGTGTCCACTAACTCCCACTTCTTCAAGTAGGCAGCTGTGTAGAAACAGTGTTTTCACCAGCCCCTTGTACAGCCCAAGCTGATGTGACATGCTTGGAGTAATAACTAGTAAAAAATCCTAGTAATAACTGCTAACAGTCCCTGGCATGAAAATCTACCCCAAACAGCTTTTGGGCTGCAAGCTGGAGGCAGTGCTTTTCCTTCTCCACGGAGAATGTGTGATCAGGTCGCACATGTCTCCATGTGTGTGCACAGGTGTGTGTAGGCAGTTAGAAATCAGTATAGAAAAGACATGACGTAAAAGAATGGGAAGCAAACAAGGGCAAGCAATGTGAAAGTCAGTGAGGTGAGGCAGGAGTGGCTGGGCTCTTCTGCCGCGTACTCAGGTTAAACCTCTAAATACCGTAAGTTTGCTTAGCTTCTGATGAATGGAATTTTCAAATCTTTTAATACCATGTTCTTTTCTTTCATTCCCCCAGTGTTTCTGCAATTCTTTTTCCCTCTGACTTGCTTTGCTAATAGTCCTTGGTGACTGCTTTGCTTCAACAGAGGTTTTATAAAAAAGCCTTTAACATAAATTCCACCCCCACACAATGATAATAAGATTTTTTTTCTAGTTGCTTTTCTCTCTCTTGTCCGTCACCAGAATGACACTTCAGTTTCTCTGTTGAGCCACCATCAAACTTCAGCTTAATGCTATATCACCTAAGAGACCTGTGGTGGTGGAGAGAAAAGTGATCCAAGTCATTAAAGGAGGAAATAATACATTTCAATAAAAAGGAATGACATAAAAAGAGCATAAGTAGATCATCTCAATTTCTTCTCTCTCTCAGTCCCCTATTCTAACACATCTATGCAATTAGAGCATCTGTTATCTTGATGGCCTGCAGTGTAGCACCAACATCAGCTATGTGATTTTGCAAACTTCATGGCATTTATAATAGGGACTCAAAGGACACTATTAAAATTGAGTGTAAATGAAAACTATTCTAAAAATCGCTAAATAACAGGCAAGGGGAAACACACTGAATTTACTTTTGTTCTATTAACAGCTGGGCAGGCTGTTTTGGATTGAACAACAACAACAAAAAAAGAAAAGTCCTGAACTCTTTCGATCCTCAGGAGCTTCTAAACCAATTGCAAATTAAAGAACTTCAGCTAAGAAGTAATTTCTTCTCTCAACTTCATCCAGTCAATTGGACCCACAAGACAAACATTTTCTTTTTTTCCATGCTGTTAAACATATGCAAATCTGGGTTTTTTTGAGTCAAGGTCTTAATTTAGTTTATAATTTGAGGCAGAGTTTGCCAAGTTATGCATTTCAAAATTAGCCACTAGAAAGGATAAGCAGGAGAAATATTTTCCTTGAGGTGAATTTGATACAAATACGAAATATTGGAACAAAACTTTAACAATGCATTTTGGGATAGACTGATAATTAGGGGGTTTATTACTTCACATGCTATTCTGTTGCAACCTTTGCAGTACAATTCTCATAAAACAGCATGACTTCATATGCCCCTTGGTATTTAGCAGCCGTACCGTATACAATCTGCCATCCTAGGTAACTGCACAAACATTTTTACAAAATGTCAAATAAATAGGAGGGATTAGAGAGAAAGATACATTTGTATAGACAAATTTTCACATTTTTTTTTCAGATAGCATGTTTAATAAAAATAATTTTAGCAAAGCTTTGTGATAATATCTTGCATGAACACATATAATCAGCACAATGAACCTGAAAAGACATCTGGAAAACAGAAAAAAATGGGTGAACTGTTATTTCAGGGATCCATTTTTTTTTTCCTGGGTTAAGAACATTTTCTGCAAAGATAAGGTAAACAAAGTGAAGGCTGTTGAGGCAGATGATAGCTGAGCTTAATACACTTATTTAATCTTTGTTGTCACCCATGTTATGGTGTATTGTGTTTGTGTGGCAAGGGTTTGGTAGTGGGAAGCTACAGGGGTGGCTTTGGTAAAAAGCTGCTAGAAGCTAGAAGGCTCCCCTATATCTGATCTAGATCTTCTAAGCAGATTGCCTTTTCTAATTCTCACTGAGATAATTTTCTGAAGTGCCTTTTTCAATTTTGTTTTTCTTTTTAGTCTATCCTGCATATTTACTTGGTAGGTTTATTTCTCTTTACTCTTATGAAAAGTCATGCTTTAATTGTAAGTGAAGGATTTGCAAAATCTGTAGCACTGGCCGATGAGCACATCAGTGCAAATGACATAACTAGGATATGCCTTGTATAAGAACCTTCTGTTCCTAAGGAACTCCAGGACAAGGAGGACTCAAGGTTCCCATCCTTCCATACACTGGTACATTTAGCATGTTAAATCTGTATCTTAACACATTGTAGTATGTGTCCTATATGATCTTAAAATACGTATTTCTGTATTATTGTACATGCCTTCTTTCCTAGTTGAAGAGCTTTGTTCATAATGTACAGGTTTTAAATCTTCATAGTGTTTCCTCTTCAACAAAATAACATTTTTTCCTGTTTTTATGTGAAGAGAGTGGAGAAGAGAGGAAGCAGAAATAAACATGGGAAGAAAAGAAACATGGGAAGGAAGAAAGGCCAGGTGTGTGAACAGAGACTTGTGGCTTGCTACAGTAGGACTTATTCTTTCCAGTTTCTGTGCATACTTCCAGTTCATAAAATTACAGAATCATAGGAAGATTTGGGCTGGAAGGGACCTTTACAAATTGTGCCATCCAATCTCGCCGCTGTAGACAGGACACCTCCCACTATGCCAGGGTGCTCAAAGCCCTGTCCAACCTGACTTTTAACATTGCCAATGAACGGGGCATCCACAGCTCCTCTAGGCAACCTGTTCCAGCATCTGACCACCCTCATCATAAACAATTTCTTTCTTATCTTCAACTTAAATCTGCTATACCTCAGTTTAAAACTGTTGCCGCTTGTACTGTCACTATGGGACCTGGTAAAAAGTCTCTTTCCATCTTTCTTGCAAGACCCCTGCATATATTGAAAGCCTGCAATAATGCCTTCCTGGAGCTTTCTCTTCTGCAGGCTGAGCCACCCCAACTGTCTCACACTTTCTTCATGGGAGAGGTGCTCCAGCCATCTGATAGTTTTTGTGACCCTCGTCTGGACCTGCTCTAAGAGGTCTGTGTCTTTCTTGTGCTGGGGACCCAGATCTGGATATAGTACCCCAGGTGGGGTCTCCTGTAAGCAGAGAACAGCAGCAGAATCATCTCCTGTTACCTGCTGGCCACCCTTCTTTTTTATGCAGCCCAGGATACAACTACCTTTCTGGGCTGAAAGAGCACATTGCCAGTTCATATCCAATTTTTTGTCCACCAGCATCGCAAATTCCTGTCTGCAGGGCTTCCCTCAATCCATTCATCTCCCAGCCTGTACTGCTATTGGGGATTGTCCTGACCCAGGTGCAGGATCTTGCACTTGGCCTTGAAGGCCACTTGGGCCCACTTCTCCTTGATACTTCTTGTCCAGGTCCCTCTGGACGGCACGCCTTCCCACTAGTATATCAAGTGCACCACTCATCTTGGTGTCATCCACAAACTTGCTGAGGGTGCACTCAATCTCACTATCTATGTCATTAATGAAGATATTAAAGTGTTATCTCTGATATGATTTGATACTATTTGATAATAGATATATCAATTGATAACAACTAAAGAACTCTGGGAACGCAATGGCCTTCAAAAATCTCAGTATGAAGTATCTAGACTTACAATTCATCCAAGTTTTATGGCCTTCCATTGGGTCACTGTTGCTTAATCACACACCATAAAGAACCGACATGATTTGTTATAGCTGTGCATCCAGCAGTAATTCCACTAATGGGCTTAACTATTACTAAGTCATAATTCCAGTTTTAAATTTCTAACCAGTGCTGCAAAATATTTACTGAAATGGCTGAAGATAAACCTCGCCCTATTTTATTTCCACAGTGTGGGTTTTGAAACCTCCCAAGGCATTACTTTCTTAAATTATTAACTTCATATAAAATTGCAATGTTTATGAGCCCTGTTCATGCACTAATACCCGGCATATTCAATGTGATATAAATAAACCATATTATTTTCATCTCACATACAATCCCAGACAGGGAAAGTACAGGTGCAAAGACACAAGGGATATAGATAATGAAGAATGGCAATTGGACAGCACACAGTGTGTCTATGAATCCCAGACTATCTTCTCTAGGTCTGCTATTGCTCCCACTGAAATCTATGTCAAAATTATTTCAATTGATCTGTGATGACACAGGAAACAGAAACAAATTCCTTGAGCATTAAGATTAGAATATAGGTCAAAACAGAATTAGCAGTTTTCAGGGCTGAACAGCAGTTGTGATTATGTAAAGCCTGAATTTTCTTAATTATGTTGGCATTTACAAACTCATTGCTAAGCTTTCAAAGCTACCCTGACCTGAAGTGAGAAATAAAGGCCAAAGGCAAGCTAGCATTATTCATGACCATGGTGTTTAGCTGCTGATAATATACTGCAAGGACACAGGACATCTGTGTATTTGCACTGAAAAACATGCTTTTTTTAAAACTAAAAATCAGAGATTGACAGAAATACATGTGAAAATGAGGTAAGGACAACCTTCCAGCTGCTAGGGGGAACTTTAGTAAAATTTCTTTGAATTTTGCTTTTTGTCAGTACCAGTGAAGTAACAGTTATAATCAACAGCTTAATAGAGATAGAAATGGTAAAAAAAGATGTACTCCTAAACTTATACTTAAATCAAAATTGTCCTTTTCATGTCATTAATTGAAGAGGAATTCTAGTTTGGTTTTCCAGGATCACGAAAGCATGCGTAAGACACGCTTGCAAATGTACCACAGCCCTTACAAAAGAATCATAGTCATTGATAAATGAGATAACTGGGAGCAAGGTAGCTTTGAATGTTCACCTAGGAAAATTACTCTCAAGTTTCTTAGATCCAGAGGAGTACATTTAAAATAAAACAACAACATGAAAGCAGCAATTTTCGTTTTTCTCAACTTGAATCTTAGAAGGTTATCATTAATGATGTCAACTGCAAGATTTATCCTTCTCCATTAAAATATTTTTTTCCAACCGTAGCTGCAAATGTAGACATCTGAGCTTAAGGCTTCTCTAATGCGTGGCTTAGACCACTATGCCTCACAGCTAAACTTCCTAAGCAGTGACTGGGGAAGATTTTGTACATGGTGACCAGGTCTCTATATGTTGGCATAGTCAACACTTGCAGTAGCAAATGCTCTCTATTTGCCCAACAGTATGTAAGTGCCTTCTCATAGTCTGCCAGTGCAGAAAAGATGTTCACTTAGCTCTTCAGATGTTGTCAGAAGGACCACAGCAGCACTATATGAAGCTTTGCTTTCTGCATGCTTATTAGCTTACTTAGAACGAAAAGCTGTTTCAAAAGATAAGAAAGGCAAAACTGGAGTTTTCCAGAGCTTGAGTTTGAGTGCCTGGGAGACAACACATAGCACTGCATGAAGCTATGACTGTGAGCGTCAAGCACATAGTAAATCACCATCTGCAGAGATGAGGAAAGAAACTACTGTAGTGATGCTCCTGTTTACTGTGGACCGAAGCACATCATTTACAATATTCATGGCTACAGCTTTTTTCATTATACTTCTACTGAGATCTTGAAAGAGGCTAATTTACAGGTCCATGAGTCTAGGTGTCATGCTTGCTTTCCTCCACATAAGAGTTTATCTGGTGGTTAGCATATTACTACAATGAGTTAGAACAGAGGCCATACAATCAGTGATGTATTTATCATAGACAAATCTTTCAGTCTGCTCTTTCATATTCTTGCAGATTTGCAGTCAGGAATCATAAAGCAAATGTACAGGCTCAGACACACACATGCTGAAATCCATTTACTGGCCTGTGTGTTCATGACAAAGAACTCATCAGAATATGCAGACTTTTTTTCTTTTCAATAGTATCTGATGTTCTCTTTGATTTAGTTTTTTTAAAATTTTAGCAGGCTCCCAGATCTATAATTTGACATGTATGAAACAGATCTGATTTTCAGGAGCCGCAGGTTGATCTGTGCTTCTGAGCTTTTTTATTTATTCTTTTTTCATGGCATAAGTGTAAAAACATAAAGACTGTGCTATGTACATCCCATAACACTTTAGGATCTTAAGGTAGATATATTTAACACAAGATATTTTCATAGTTCTTGTTAAAAAAAAACCTGAGTTTTGCTTCCAACATTCCAACACTAACTTCACGGTTATTCCATAAAGAAAAATCAATGCTCATACACTGTAAACTGAGGAAAACTTCTAGAGTTAAAGGTTGCTCAGGATCTAATTCTAATGTGTGCAACATTCTCACAAATTAAATGTATTTCACACAAATCACTTACTTTAAAAACTGCAATAAAATTTCTTAGACCATTTTAATTCAATTAAAGCCTTTCAAGCAGACTTCATTAATGCTATACTGCATTAATTAGTTTTAAATCAAAGACTCATGGAATTGCAGAATAGTCAGGGTGGAAAGGGACCTCTAGAGATCATGTAGTCCAACCCTCTGCAAAAGCGGGTTCTCCTGGAGCAGATTGCACAGGATAGCACTCAGGAGGGTTTTGAATGCCTCCAGAGAAGGAGACTTTACAGCCTCTCTGGGCAGCCTGTGCCAGTGCTCTGTCACACTCAGAGCAGTTTTTCCTCATATTCAGGTGGAACTTCCTGGGTTTCACTGTGTGCCCATCGCGCTTTGTCCTGTCTTTGGACACCACTAAAAAAAGCCTGGTCCCATCCTCTCAACACTTGCCCTTAGGAAATTTGTAGACAGTGATAAGATCCCCTGTTAGTCTTCTCTTCTGCAGAAGAAACAGGCCCAGCTCTCTCAGCCTGTCCTCATAAGGGAGATTCCCCAGTCCTCTCACCACATTTGTAGCGCTCCGCTGGGCCCTTTCCAGTAGTTTCCTGTCCCTCTTCAAGTGGGGAGCCCAGAACTGGGCACTGCACTCCAAATGTGGCCTCACCAAGGCAGAGCAGCAGGGGCAGACAACCTCCCTCGACCTACTGGCCGTGATCCTCCTCGTGCACCCCAGGATCTCACTGGTTTCTTGGCCACCAGGGCACGCTGCTGGCTCATGGGCACCTCGCTGTCCACCAGGAGGCCCAGGTCCTTCTCTGCAGAGCTGCCTTCAAGCAAGTCACCCCCTAGCCAGTACCTTTTTCCACATCCTGGAAACTGTCTTCTTCTGGAGAAGGAGCATTACAGAAGCATCTGGGCTGTGGGGGAGATTTTGGTTCACCTTGCAGACGCTGCATCTGGACATTCACCGGGCTTCATGTTTCTCTGAAATCTCAGGTATCCTCCACACACACTGATCTCCAGGTTTTACACAGGGAAATCTCTTGCCAGGGAGCACCAGGAAATTTTCTGTTACAGAGGAGAACGACACTGATTTAAGGTGCATTACTATAAAATCCTGAAATATTTAGCACTGTTTAGAGTTGCTACCTCTTCAGCCTTTCAGGATTCAGTAAAAGGATCACAGTGATACCTTCTGTTGGATGGTTCTAGAAATCTGCAGAAAGGTGGTTTTTTTTCATATTAAATTTACCATAGTATTTCACGATATACAAGGGTGTTAACATATTGTTCATATTCAAAGTGCTGTCTAAGGAGTTAGCAGCTGTGTAGGCTCCTCTCCTCACCTCCTTTAAGCCATGCCATGGTTCCATCAGTCTTCATTGTAGACTGAGGCATTTAGACCTCGTCCAAAGCTCACTGGAGCAAGTGTGAATTAATTTCACAGATGCCATAACTTCTGAGTGAACTCTCCAGCCTGAAACCTCCTGTAGACTCTGTGTCTCTTAACCTAAACTTCACCACGTCATAGTCTGCCTATAATCTGTCTGTGTGCTGCTGTGGGTGGATGTTGCTGTTGGATGACATCCTGACAGAGTACAGTCTTACACGGATATTCAGCCGTCTGTGGGCCTATACGTAAATATTCACAGAAGTAACTAGGCAGATGCGTTGGGTCTGTGCAGCGCCCTCTGAACAGAGGTCGAGGTGCAGGGAGGCACACTGGGCTGGCAGAGGAGCCATTTCTCTGTTCACATCGCTGCAGTTACAACTGACACAGAATTGTACTGAATGATCTTACAACCACACCAGCTCTTCCCTAAAGCTCAGAAAAATTAGAGGAACATTGTCATCAGGTCTTAAAGAGATTAGCATTCTAAATCTATGTGTCAGTTAGTCAGATTTGTATATATGTATATAAATATGCACATACACATGTATAGATACTTGCGTGGGCTGTAGAGCTGAATAGGTATATGCACACACATACACAAATGCATATCCACAGAATGATGTAAGTTAGCTTTCTGTGTATCCTTTCTTTCTACTAGAAGTAAAAACATAAAGTCCCAGGGTGGTCGCTGCTGCTGACTCTGTGCATGTTAGTAGGTGAGAGATACACAGACCAGATAGTGCTGTCAAGACAGCGATGAACCCCTGTACCAATTTTGCTTCAATCTGTTAGAAAGCCCCTGTGAAAATTAGTTGTCTTACTTCTCACAGAATATACAATCATGATAGGAACTTCACAGTTAATATCAAAAAGAACTTAAGTTACATTTTCCTGGAGATAATGACACAATGTCTCAGCTTAGTTTATAGCATAAATTACAACTCCTCATTTGAATGGAATAATTTTGAGAAAACTTTGTCATTCAAATTTTTAACCTCACCTCCCCTGATTTTTATGGTTTTTTTTATTTAGGTTTCTTAGTTATCTTACAGGGGAAAGATAAACACTCAGGGGTAGCTATGGCTACTTTTAAAGCTAGCTCAAGCATGTAATTCCTGCTGGTACCCCAGAAATAATAGGAATAACCTTGCTGTGAGTTACATGGTATCACCTTTGCTTTTTCAATCTTGGAATGACCCAGTTCTTTTTATTTTAGATTAAATCCAATGGATATTATAAACCTTATACCAGGAAGCAGAAAGTCTGAAGTATCTACTTGGTGCACTAGGAGACTGGAGTAACATGACTATATGTGACTATTGCAAGGCTCTGCAAACATTTGGTTGGAAAAATCTTTGGGATAAAATGGGGCATTTGCAGAAAATAGCATAAAAGGGGACAGAATTTTAAACACAAAATAACCGTGTAAGAAAGAGGTAAAAATAAAAATGATTAGGTTTTCCCTAGTTATACATAATATTTTTAAAGTACATATTAAATTAATTTCTATTAACACGACTTCTGGCTTCCAGAGAAACTTAGGTTCAAATGCTTTACAAAAAAGGAATATTTTTCAACCGTAGCTGAAAGTTAAATATGAATTCTTTAATGTTCTGATAAATTGCCTTTCTAAATGGTGGTGAAAATGGCATTAACATGACTCTGACATTCTGGCTGGGGTTGTTCCCACAGTACAAGAGGAAAGGAATTAATTAATCAACAGGAAAGATGTGATGAAGTGAGAGGAAAACTGAACTATTTGCCCGTGCACTTTCTCCCATGCCTACATTTGATACAAATTTCTTCAGTCTTGTATCTGTTCTGGATTTTACCCAAAATTTCTCAGTCCACAGTGACTCAGTAGAACACTATTCATTTATTTATTTTGCTTAATCTGATTTACAGGTCCACTCAGCACGATTATACTGTTGGGGATTTGGGAACGTGGCCTGATTTGTATCCTAAATTAGAAAAGTAAATTTAGGTAGAGATGTGGATGTGGTTTGGGGGTGGGGGGTGGGGGGGGTGGGGTAGGGGGCTGGGGAGGAGCACTATGTGCTTGCTTTTGCAGTCACTGTGGTAATACAAACAGCATTCCCCCCCCACACACACACACTACTAATAACTATGAAAAAATGAAACACTCTCTCTTCTTTCGAAAGGCATATAAATAATGAAAACTTCACAAAGTGCATGTGGTGAGTGTTTGTGTGAAATGTTTGTTCATCCTTCTATTTGTTAATATGTGTAAGTATGTTATTTCTCCAATTAAGTGCCCTGGAACTTTCTTTACAGATTGCAATTCTCTGAGCCCAGCAGCAGCTGCACAAAACCAGCATTTTTGAGAGGTGCCCAAGGCTTGAGCAGGTGGGCAGGTGAGAATAAACACTTCAGTGGACGGGAAATTTATCTCCCTCCTTCAACACTCTGAGGCATGATGGATTATCCTACCTTCCTGTTATCCAAATAGAACATACTTTGCAATATTCTATTACTCAAATCGGACTACACTTACTGTGCCTCTTGACAGGTCATAACAACAAACTTTTTCTGAATGCCAAGTTCATTTTGACTCATATCATACCTATGTAATTTTAACCTTATCTGCCTGAAAGAAGTGCTGTCTCTTTACAGAATAGCTGAGAAGACATAGCTGTAAAAACAATGATAGGTTCATCAGGAAATCAGACCTAAAGGACTTGTGTAGTTTCCCAGACATATTGTTAAAAAAAACGCCAAAACAAAACAAAAGAAAGAGAAGCCTGGCATTAATTCAGATATGCAGGTGTAAGAGAAGGAATCAATAGGTTTGCTCCATGATAGATTCAAGCAGTAGCAACTGCTTAGAGCAACAGGGTGTGGGGGTCAGCCCCGGCTCTTCCACTTTCTTTCTTTTTCCACATAAACTGGAGGACCAGTTGAGTTTTAGAGATCCAGGTGAGAAGCCTTGACTTACTTCTGCTTTTGCCACAGCATCGTGACTTTTGATATCTTTGATCTCATAACATAAGTGACGTTCTACTTGACCCATTCAAACCAGGAGAAGAAAAACCTCATAATAATTTATCAGGTAATCACAGATCTTTCATTAACCCTTTTTTCTCCTATAGGTCTGTTTGGGATTGGCTAAGGTGAATCATATGAGACTGCTAATGCTTTTGCAGAGGTAGAATGTGCATGCTCTGCAAAACGTGAAGGGTAGGAAACAGATACCGGATCTGTGATTGTTCCTCTCTTACACAAGCACAGTAGGTTATGGGAACTGAAGATGGAAATGGCAAGAATGCTCAAAGAACCATGCTTCCCTTTATGTCCTGTCTTAGGTAGGTCTTGTCCACTATTTAAAGGGGGGGGGGGGGGGGGGGGGGGCGGGGCGGGGGGGACCAGGAAGAGGGCTGGAATGTAACCAAATATTTCTCACTAAAAGTTTCTGAAATCTTCTGACATCAGAAATATAAAATAGGCATTGACATATGCAGGAATGGCACAGCTATGTGAAGAGGAAAATGCTGATACTCCAAACGCTGCCACAGAAAGAATGTAACTAAAGGAAATACAAAAAATCAGTTTTGACATTTCAGAAAATAAGTACCAATCACAACAAATGCATAAAATCAATTTATTTTCGTTGTATAGACAATGTTAATCTATATACATCATCTTTTTCTATTCAGTATTTTGAAGGAAAAGGAAGTATTTTTGAAAATAAACATGTATATGTAACATTTTATTCAAGTAGCAAAAATGTTAATGTGGAACTATATCAAATGGAAATTGTGATTTCTTTCCTACCTCTATATTTAATACATTCAAAAAGATATATTTTAGGTTTATATTCTTACAGTTGTCAACTAGAATTGGTTTAAAAATTACTAAAATACAAGAAATTGCCATGATTTGAAACTGCAATGAACAAGGACAGTATTTCAAATGGTACATGTAGGTATTATTTGTCACAGTTGTGTTCATCTGCATTCACCAAATAAACATACATCCTGTTAGAAACAAGCCCATTTAAAAATCTGCCTACTGATGGAAGATTTTAGTGAATCAGGCTTGATTTTTCCCTTATTCGTTACTCTTCTCTGAACTCTGCCTACTTTAACATGTCATCTTAACTTGTGAACTCTTCACAGCAAGAACTGTTTTCTTCAAGGCTGCCCAAGCACCTGCTCAGGAGCTGGTGCTGGTTGAAATAAGAAAAATCAGACACAGCATTGCTCGAAGGCAAAGCGAACATTTGGGTCCCTGAAGGGGCGCATTTGGTCTCAGGGGAGGGTGATGCTGTAACTGTGCAGCCATCACATTTGAACTGCTGCAGGATCCCACCCTGATGAGGTTCCCCATGATATTTCTCGTGTTCACCCAGGGGACTGAGCCAAAGCATCTTGATTTCAATGAGCTTTATACTGGACCTTGGCTGCCAAGAGTTGCTGGATCATCCAGGGCCAACCACAAGCATCACAAAATGGCCAACATACCTCCCCATTAGCAAGTGTAAGTTCAAAGAATCACGTTCTGGTGACAGCTGATGTAAAGGCAGTATTAGACTGCTGAAGTGGCAGGAGCAGAGCTTGGTGAGTAGGCTTCTTCAACACAAATTTGAAGAGCAGGGTTCTTTCAGAGCTGTCATATACATTACTTACCACAGCTTCCTCAATACTTAGTGACTTCATAACTGCTGAGATCCCTGTGATCTTCTGCCTCTCACCCTGGCAGAAGAACTACTGCTTGTTAGACCAAGGACACAGTTGCCTCAGTGCTGGCAGCTTTGCTCACTGAACTGCAAATGCAAGGGGCAGTGTCCACACCCAGATCCCTTCTCACATCAGCCTGGTCCTTCCCAGAGCTGCGTTATATGCAGCAGCTGTAAAATTGTCCCATTTCAGTACTGCATAACAGATTGCAGATCAGTCTGTGTAACAGATCTACCTGTGTCAGGCAGGAATTTTTCTGACAATAGAGTGTGTCTTCTCAGGGAAAGCTTGGCTGGGCCTGTGTCTGTCCTGCAGACCAGACCTGACAAGCAATGCAGGTAACTGATGGGGAACGTGGGAAGTTCACCTGTATAAATGAGATTTTATTTCCCCACTTGTGCTTTCTGTATGATATGTTATCTTTTACCAAGGATTTTAATGTTTGTCTCCACATCTTCACAATTCACTACATTAAATGTATACACTACAGTAGCCCAGCCAACTGCCATTTAGCTCCGAACAGTTAATAGTTTTTTAAAGACCATCCTCAGTAAAAATATTTTAATAGAAGTAATTTCAATCCTCCTCCCCTCTCCTTCCAGAAAATGCAGAGGGAGAGAAGCACCTGGAAGCATCTACACCAATCACACATCCGATGGAGGTGAAGACACTCCTGGCTTTTGCCGAAAACCTCCACAAAACCTCTAGATTGTTCCGGCAGTGTCCCAGCAGGCTGGTGATGGCCTGGGGCAGGGAGGAAGAGGAAGGGAGAGGTTGGGTTATGAAGTGAAAACCACAGCCAGGAGCTCTCAGGGAAATGAAAACAACTTATATTTGGAAAAGCTGATAAATCTGTTGGTAAACAACAGTTCTGCATCCTCCATCTTCCTTCATCGCTGGGGGAGCCCGTCCGTTCCCTGTGACTCCAATGGCTGAGCAGAGTCTGGTCTGCCGTGGGGAAGTTCAGGCGGAGCACACCGGAGCACACAGTGTGGCGCTGAAAACAAGCTCATAAAGACCGATGTGGTTCAGAAATGAAACCCTGACAAAAACATGTATGTGGTGGCATTTCCATTGCCATCTGAGCAGAGGGAACAAGGCACAAATAAATATGAAGTCTGAAATGTCTCCAGAGCATTGAAACAAGTTTTCATTGTAATCTCACTACTTTCTCTACATTAATTGCATATCAAAGCAAGACACAAATTCTGATTTTAAACCAGGTGTATTTTTAAAAAATTACTTCATGTAGTTAAGATATGCGGTTCTTATGGAATGATGCTGAAGGTGGATGATCTGCCTTTATTCTGTTAACTTTTTTATTCTCTTTTTTTATTGGCTAAAATTCTTTTAAAATAAGATTCTTCTAATGAAAGTAGGTTTGGAATGTCCTATCTCCGACTGTGATTTTATCTGCCATTTGGTTAAGTAAAAGGAGAACAGGCAGGTGGTGGGTGAGTCATCATCGGACAGTATCCTGGGAGGACTTCAGGAGCTGCATCTTTCAGTCTGAATTTTCCCATTGTAAAAGCCTTGCCACACACAATAATGAGGAGACAGGTTGCAAACGCAACAAGAAAAGGTTTAAATTCTTCCTTTCTCCATTTCTTCTTCCTTAATTGTTAAAACAGAAACTAAAAATTAGCTTTAACATTGCTAATTTGAACTTTCTTAGAAGTATGAGAGACCCTGCTCTCTGCTCAGAAGACCAGCTAAGAGCTCCATCCTGTAACAATGACTTGACACCATTAGTAAATAGTACAGCTCAGCAGGACTATGCTCATGAATCACTATATGCCTATGCTTAAGGGTTTTAATCTTTTGGACGTCAATAGTTATACAGCCTGGTCAGTTCACCTTTCTGGCAGCATTTGAGATCATCATATTTACAGATAAATTCACAGGAATTTTTGAAACTATGAGACTCAAGAACATAATCTGTTGTCTGCAGCTGTACAAACTGTGATTTAAAGGCAAGGTTATAATTTGTATTGGTTTGGTTTTTTGGTTTTGGGTTGTGGGTTTTTTGGGGTTTTTTTGATTACTTAACACCCTATAGTCTACTCTGGTTAGACATGTTATAGCCATTGCTGAACTGCACTGTAGCAACACACCAAAAAGACAGCTGGCCCAAGCATGATGTTTCACACCAGTCTGTTACTGCTAGGAGACAGTGAAGCTCCAGTGATTGACGCAGATGAGCTGGTCTGATTCATTTATCCTTGCTCTTCATACAAAATTCAGACAAAGAAGCTAGAAGGTCTGAAAGATTAACACTGAAATGCAATATGTCATGGATTCAGAGAGTTCTAGTTTTATACATTTTTTTTTAAGTTTACAAATCAAAAAGACCCAAAGATAAAAGTTTGCTGCAACAAAACTAGAAGTCACAGTTCTACAAACAAGTTTTGTAGACCACATTCTAGAAATCAAACAGTTTATCTGTTTTTTCAAGTTTAAAGATATATCTACATAAATGACTGAATTACTAAAATGGAAAAAAAATATTTTACAAAGAAAAATGCATAGTTTCTGGTCAGTTAACTGAAAAATATTTGTCTCTTAAATAACTGGAATATAATACACTTTTCAGCATCATCCATGCTTGTTTTGCATTAGCTCTAGAAATATGAATTAATTGAAATGCCAGGGATGTTTGCTTTAATACACTGTTTAAAATATTGCCAAATTTTGTTATCAGACTATATGGACATATGGTTTTGTTTAACAACCTGCACATATTTTTGAAAAAACAGAATGCACACATTATTTTGACTCAGAATGTCCCATGCAAAGAACTATCAAGGATGATTAACTAAAGTAATTTCTGCTTAGAACAAGACAACTTTGAAGAACAATTACATCCTGGGAAGTTGGCAACGCAAGAATCTTGATCTGATACTTATTGGACAGACAGCCAAAGTTGTGTCATTGAGCAAACTACCTTTGTTATAAAAATCACACACCCTACACAAGGTACCCTGGCCCACAAAGAGACCCTTCCTCAATGAATGTGCGTAGTTAACCAATAAGACTGTGTAACTTTTCTGTAGATTACCATCCAAACAGTGTTAAAGGGTTGGAAGTTAACAAAGTAATATCCATGTAACCATGTATAAGTCTGATTGTGGAAACTACCAAGGTGTGCTAGTCCACCTAGCACCCAAACTTGTGCAACTTTGTATTAAGGGCAATATCTTGTATTAGACTTTTTATTTGATTCTACACCCTGGGTAAGGAACTCAGTTTTGAGATGATAAAAGGGCTCTTTCCATCAGAAAGGATGAAGAGTTTTATGGGATATATGAGACCTTTCTTCTGGTCATCTCATTTTTTTTTAAAAGCCCTATTTTGGTATATGACAGTAAAGAATAAATGAAACTCGGCACAGTAAAAGATCTGAAGAAACGCCATACAGATGCTTGTCACTAGCCATTACAATGGGTTCCTTCACTTTGTTTTCCAATGAAATGGCCTTGGACATAGTCCTACCCAGTGTAACTGTTTCCTTGTCTTTGTTGCTTTAATCGTACAGCTATAACATGCTAAAGGGGCATGCAAAACTGTTATAGAAAAGGTAGTCCTGATTCTTAGTAGCTTACGTCTGAATTGAGCAAGAAGGACAAGAGTGAACACAGCTTGAATGATTTTCCAATGCAACTCAATGTCTGAGCTGGAAATGCAGTTCATGTCCTGTCTACTACCTTAATCCTTTAAGTATGAAATACTTGAGTTTGCCTCAGGATTTTTGGAAAGCTAAAACTTGAGGTGATCTGGCAGATTAATGGGTGGGAAATCCAGCAAGAGCTACTTAGTACAAAGCACCACCTTTGGCTCTTTGTCCTTGAACCAATTTTTGCAAGCTGGATGGTTATTTAGGAGACTCCCCTTTAGCCTTCAGTTCTCTAGGTTGAATAAATGCAGTTCTTCTCATCTGCCCCTGGACATCGTATCCTCCAACCACGTGACCACTCAGCAGCCTTTGTTGGACTTTCTTGTCCTTCTTTCCTGCCCTGAGGAACCCAAAACCAGGCACAAGACTCTGAAGGCAGACTCACCAATGGCAAGCAGATGAGAAGCAATCCTTTGCTGATAACAGCTACTGATAACATTAACAATAATAATAATAAAACAATGACAAAAGGTAATAAATATATGAAGTTTCATATATCTTTTATACAGACCTTGCTGTGTTTTGGGACATTTGCCTTTTGTTTGTTTTTTTCCCTGTGGGAAACTTAAAATCAAAAAAAGAAAGTAAGCAAAAGTTAAAAAAATCAAACTGAGTATTGAAATATCCTATGCATGACACATGCATTTTTAGTAGGGTGCCTTTCTTTTTTGTAGTGAGAACTACATGCCTAGCCAAAACAGTTCTGCAGACACAAAATCATTGTATCAAGCTTAGATCATTAATTCCACTTTATTGGTGAGGAAATGGCTATATTCAGATTCAATAATTTCTTTACAGTCTCTGGAATGCTCTACATAAGTATAAAGGTGAATCTCATCTATTAGTTATCATTTTCTCTGTGAATGAATCCTTCCTCTTTTCTGCATACATTAAAACATTTTCTTCTTCAGAGTACTTTTGTCACCGGGCATCCCTTAAAACTCAAGAAACCTTGTTAACACAGTGCCTTTTGTTAAAAAGCAGGTGCCACTTAGTCCATTTGATGTGTGTTACCGCTGCTTGCTGAACAGCAAACCACTTCTGAAGTAGAATGTGTTTTTTTTGTCACCTGGAACACACAACACTATGATTTCACATCACTGGGAGGGATTTGCTAGCTGCCATAAGAAGAAAATAAACAGTCTTTGTAAGAATGCATTTAGCCTGGTGTTCTCTTTTTGGCAGGAAACTTGGGTGTGCCAGCTACAAGGCTGCTCCTGGGGAGGAGGCTCCAGGAGAGGGGAGGCTTCTGTTTATTTCCCCTTTCCTATTTTTTGTTGTTCTGGCTTATAACGAGCAAGTCTGATGTTTGCTGTTCATGCTGTCATGAGCATTCACAGGTATCCGAGGTCACAAGCCAGACCTGTGGTCTCTTTCTCATTTCTCATGTTTTGTTGGCTGCTTTCTGCATACGTTAGTGTTTAGGCTGAAACTGCAGAGTAAGAGCAGACGGGGAAACATGAACTAACATAGTAGGTGTCCTACAGAGGGAAAACACCTGGGAGATGAGGTGGATAAATTTATTCCTTACTACTGAGTATAGCTGAGGAATAAACCTTGGAGTAACCACCTGGTACTAGTTTTACTTGTGCCATATGCTACATGAATTTCACATGAAAGCTTATTTCACAGAATACTTAGAATGAAGAAATAAGAAGACAGAAAAAGGATGAAAACCGTGGGCTGTGCTGAGTCTTAGGCACTTGATATGAGTCTGCAGTGCACCAAAAAGCTACAACTTTACTCAAATTCTTCATTTTTTCATCTCTTAAGTAAAACCTTCAATATGTGCACTTGAAAAATTCTGCCACATGGCACAACCATATTTTCCTCTAGAACAAAAAACCAACCTCACATGATAGTAATGAATTACAACTTTTGATGTTGCTGCTGGAAAATGTTTTGACACTACAGAGCTAAATTTGTATAGCGTATATCAAGTCTTTTGCAGGCTGGTGATAAACTTAACCAAAGTAGAAATGGAGAAGTACATTTGTCTCTATAGCCATGTTCACATTTAAAAATATCCCCTTTAGGCCTAAATTGCTCCATTCTTAAAGTTTCCATCCTATCATACCAAACTGTCTTAAATAACATGGATAGATGAGCAGCCTAAAGCAGCTAAAATCAACTTTACTGCATTGACTGTCTGTTTTAATTATTTATAGTTGATTAACAATTATTGCAATTTGTTGAGGCTGTGATTTGAACTGTCTCCTTAAAGACAATGGAATAAATGTATTTTAATAAATTGTTTCAGTCAGTTATAGAAACACAGAACAGCTGTAAGAATAAATTATTACCTTTGCTCCTCATTTTTTTGATTCTGTGAGAAATGATAGATATGATGTCTTTTATTTTTATTTTTTTTTCACTCCTGCTCAATGAAGCCTTAAATACATATATTTATAGGTCTATAGATCGATATTCTTTTTTCCTGGAATATGGGAATTTGTTGCCTGCCTTCATTCAATGCACTACAAGGAAAGTTTATCTGACTTGCAAAACTATGCCATTTTATTATTGTGAATGACAGTGTGTTCTTTGTAAGAGAAAATTATGTGTCTCATTCACATTTACTTCGCTGTTTCAACCAGAAATTAGAAAAAAATATTTTTTATAACACCTCTCACTGTGCCTTGTGATTGTAAACTGAATCCCCTGGGCCAAATTCAGAGAGCCATGAAGTTCAATGGCAAACATACTGTCCCAAAGTTTTAATTTTGTGTTTTCCTATATTAAACTTTCTTCAATAACCCAGAATTAATGCTTCCATATTGTGTTACATAATATCACCAAGCAACTCGAATATGATTTCAACTGCTTATATATTTTCTACCAGAAAATCATTAACAAAGTATATCAAAAGATTTTGATATTTCTCCTGTTATTATATTCGGGCACAAGGAGTAGGACCTTTCTTTCTTCTGGATAGTACAGATCTTCAGAGTCATATATATCCGCTAAATCAATACTACAGTCTGAAAAAATGAGAATCCCTTTTTTTTTTTTACATTATGTGATAATGGGATATTCTAAAAGCTTCCTAGGACATTCGCTTAGAGTTCTGTTTCATGACATTTGTTCACAGTTAAAAATTGGTAATATAACCAGTGGATTTAAATGCATTCACCGGTCAGTAAGTGTATGCAAGCTGCTTATCTATTCCTGTGTATAACTGTTTGGTTAAAAGCGATGTAAAAATAAAGTGATGAAACGATGTTCTCATTACATAGGAAGGACCCACAGGGTTAGAGGATCTTGGCATCTTGCAATGAATTCGTGTGATCCATAACAAAAGCTCAGGGGATGTGTCTCTAATTTCCACAGGAAACAGAGTATGTTCAAACATGGGGCCAAAGTGCTTCTTGGCTGGTACCACTGAAAATGCTGATGCATGCTTATGAGCTTATTATTTATTAAATACTTGGACCTGAAAACCTGTAATAGAAGTTGCTGAATGAATTTTTCTCAAGGTACTTTTTCTTCCTTATATGGCTTATGTAGCAGATTAATGGATAATTTTATCAGAGTGAACTCTTTGCTCATTGTTTTGGGTACTTTAAGACAAGTCCCTGGATTATAAAATGTGCCTCTGAGGAAAGTCTCACTGGGAGGAAGCCTATGAGCTGCCAGATTCCACCTGATCTCAGGCCATGTCTGTGCAGGAACCAGCCTGGATGGCTGCAGGGTAAGTGGAGGAGACAGGCTTGGAGGAAAATGTTCCTCTCCTACACCGGTGATGTTCCTGAACAGAAATCACCAAGTCATCATGACAGACTTTCAAAAGCTGAAATGTTGTCTTCCACTCTGTAAATGGTTTTCACCACATTTCTACTAAAGTAAAAGTAAACTTTAATAGAAATAGCAAGTGCATTTTTGGTTTAGTAACAATAAAAAGGGTGAATTGCACAGCAAAATAACTGCATAATCAGGTCCTAATGCTTATGGCATTTACTAACACACTAAAGGAATCTCCGGGGATCTCTTCTCAGGGGCTAGAAAATAATTTTCAAGATCATAGTAGTTCTAAACCTCAAAATAACTCTTTAGAAGTGTAAATGAGATAGAGCTGATGCTGTCATTTTCTGGTTTCCTATCCAGTTGAGAATTCAACACATAAAATCACATTGCCAAACATTTCATGGTATGCTAGGATCACTTTTAGCAGGCAGCAAAAAACCTGGCATGTACAAAAGATAGATAGTGATTAACTAGGCCTTCTGCCTTCAGGTTGGTCAAAATAATTTTTTTAAAGAATTAAAGTGAATGTGAATATATTGATTGCAGTCCATGTATTGACTTTTTTGAGAAGGAAAAGCAAAAGGGGCTAAAGAGAGGGACTGAGTGACCTGAAGTCTTTCTCTCATTTAGAATTATTACCCTCAAGAAAAATTTGAGGTCTCCTACATACTGCCACATCTCCCCTCCCCACCTCCCCCCCCAAAAAAAAAAAAAAAAAAATGGAAAAATGTAGATGAAAGGCTGTGTAATGTAGCTCAAATTGGTGACAATTAGTATGCTGCTGGAAAGCCATAGAAAACTGTAATTTTAAAACTTATTTATGATTGTTATCAGTATGGGACTTAGTCACTGCTCACAATCACTTTGTGCTAGGTGCTGTACAAAAATTGTTAAACGTTGGTCTAGGTACAGACCAAGAGATAAGGGATACAGAAGGATGAGGTCATACATGGATGTCTTAACCTACAATAAGAGGTAATTTATAATGCTTTTGGTCTGTGCCACTAAGAATATGTGACCTAAAGATGTAAATGAAGTTATCATCTTTTCTGCTTTACAAATGAGCATCTTAGACAGTTAATGACAGTAAATTGGGCAGGCATACTGATTAAGAAATTAAACTCCTTCTGAGCCCCACTTCAGTTTCACCCACAAAAAGAATTATATTCTATCTGCCTTACATGAAGTTATCTGTGGAGACATGTAGTTACATAAATATTAATAATAATTTTGACAACCCTTTGTGTACATAATGCATTAAATACACACACTGAAGAATTCAAGGCATTGCAATTTGCATCACATCTACATCATACAAGAAATCTAACTTGTTCACAGGTGTCAGAGACATGTTTTTTGTGAATGCTGGCCAATGGGCTGACATTTGCATAGTCACTTATCTGGTGTAACTCATGACCCAGGTTCTCTCACTGACAGCTTAGAGTGTTGTGTTTGTTAATGTAAAGCACTCAGGTGTGTTACAGATTATGCATGTAGTCTCACAACATAGGTTAAAACATAAAAATGATACATAAAAAAGTTATAACTGGGCTGTTATCATTTGTTTTATCATAATTTTAATTTTGCTTTTCAGTATATGTTGAAAGGATTAGGACTGGAGTATGCAAACAGTCTCTCAAGCAACTCATATTACTGTAGCTAAATCAAGAATGCACTACTTTTAAAGTATGAAAGGCTCTTTATCATTCTTACAGTTTAGGAACATACAAGAAAGACTAACAGGTAGACAAAATAATTTCTGTAATTTGCAAGAAAAGGACTTCAGCAGTAAGGGGGATATAGATAAGAAGGAACCAAAGTTTCCATTGCATGATTTTGGGGTTCTTTTAGAATGCACAGCCTTATTTCTCAAGTTCATAAATATGAGTTTAAGGTTAATCAAATGCCTAAATATTTTGCTGGACTGCATCACAAAACTAGTAGCCAGCTTGAGGTAAATTTCCTTCCTTCAGGCTGCATAGGCAGATGAATTTTTCTCAGTTTTCCAAGGGCAATGCAGCCCTTCCAGCTTTGCCATTTTACTCTGCTCAGAAGCTGTTCACCTCAGGAAATACAGAAATGCAAGAAAAGCTTCAAGAAAGTTTGCATTTAATTTTTTTGTGTTTTATGGTTTATTTATTAAAACAAACAGTTCTTCCAAATTAGAACAAATATAACACTCAGGCTAGGAATGTGAAATTTGCTTACTAGTTATGGGAGGTCTTTATAGGAAATTCCTTTAAGAATCCTAAAAGGACGAAAATGATGTAAATTTTTATATTGTAACTGCTCTTGCCTGTTTTAAGTGAGCTCATATTTCACTCATAGAATATTTCTACTGGAAGAAAGTCAGCGATCAGATGATAAGTAAGTAGTCTGGAGGAAAGATGTGAAAGCAATGTAATGGAAAAAGCATAGAAAAAATGCTTTAAGCAGAAAATTCAAGAAACAAACTGGCAGTGGAAAGTTGAATGCAATGGAAGTTAAACAGTTTTTATGCTGTTTTAGAGGTATGACAACTTAGTTGCATTTTTTTGCTGTCATATTTATTTATTGATGATACAATAATCTATTCAAACTGGTAAGAGCTGAGGACACTCACAGCTGGCAGGAGGTGTTCATCAAGTGCTAGGGGAGTGCTGCCTGCAGCGCTGAGGAGACGGTTTTCTCTGAAGAAGAGATTTGTCTCCTGTTCCCAGCTATAAATCTTCACGCTGAGGAAAGAGGCTGGATCTCACTAAGTCTGGGAAATTATTTACCACGACTTTTTCAAAGCTGCTCTGATTTTCAGTTTTCCTGTCTCAAACTGGAGCTTTTAAATTCCCAGCAGAGGGCTGTGCTTTTGGTGCTCTAACAGACCAGATCAGTTCACCACAGTTCCCAACACAGCCACAGGAGGAGGGTCAGGGGACATCACCAGCACACCTGATTGTCTCCCCTCTGCTCACTGTTCACTCCCTAACTGGTTTGCACCATCAGCTGTAGAGCTGCTCTCCAGCACGCTGCATGCACTAACACCTGGGGTGGAAGTACCTGGACCCAGTGGATGCTGACCCAAACTAAACAGCAGTTGGTACTACTCCATGCCAGGTTACCACAGCCAGGAGGTAAAAGGTAATCAATGTCTTTGCCATACCAAATGGCATCTCCATCGCCAAGATCAGAACTGGCACTGTGACAGGAGGGTGTTGATTTTTATAACAGAGATTCAGACACATCAGGTGCAGGGAAAAGGATGCAGTTGATCAAAGTCTTGGGAATTCCTCAGCTTAGCCTTAGGCCTGAGCCTTGCACCTGACAATCAATCTTATACACTGATAATCTTTCATGAAGAATAAGAGTTGAAATAGCAGTTAGACTATGGTAAAATGTGGGATAACATAGGTTACCTGAGATGAATTTTCACTTCCCTGTGCTCTGACTTTTTAGCTCTCAGTCAGGAAAAAAAGGGGAATAAGGTGAAAAGGAAAAAAAGGTAAAAAAGTTTCCAGTATTGTCCTAGAAAAAACTTGCTGCTTATTTCCCACCAGAACATAAACACCTTGCCTGTTTCAATGAGATTATTGTAGCAGAATATTACATATACCTGCATCCAATAGATGGACAGAGCCACAGAATTTGGTGAAAAAAATTCATCTCAGGCTCACTTGTCTGTAAAGTGAGACATCAGCAGTGGTATTTCAGTAATCCATTTTAGTTCTTGTTTGTTTGTGTCATACAGAGCAGACCTTGTTATTTTTTCTCATAATATTTTTTTTTTTCATTAGCAAAGTTCCTGAATATTTCTGACAGTTCAGAAATGCCTGGAAGTTAGTGGATCTCCCCAAGTGGCAGTGTCCTTACTGTGCATTCAGGCCTGTGGGATTTGCATTACAGTAAAGGAAGGAGAGAGCTGTGAGTGACTTCTCTTTTCAAGCAAATTTCTGTGGCTTGTCAACATCTGTTCACTGCTGATGGGAATAAAAGCAGCCAATCCTTCTCACTCACCATGCAGGAACTGAAACAAGGGTTTGCCGTGTCAAATCCTGTCCCTGATCTCTCCTGGCACTGCTGCCATAATCGCCTGAAAGCAGCAGGAGAAACATCTTTTTCTAATGCGATGATTTCCCTGCTGGTGTAACAAGTGAATCCCAGGCTGATGTAACAGTACTGAACTCTGTAGTTGATTCAAGACCAGACCAAAGTGGTTTGGCCCCAGAGTTTGCTCATTACAAACAGTTAGAGAAGCTGGAGAAGGTTTAGTAGCAGTTGCAGGGCTGAGAATGGTGCAGAAGTCTACTGCGAGTGCAGAACTGGACCCAGTGTGAGGAGGCACTGCACCTACTTTGTCATCTCAAAGAGGTGACTCAACAACATGAAAGCTGCTGTTTTACCAGCGTTGTTGGTGTCACACAGCTCGGGCACAGTGCATGTGGTATTTCTCACCACAGTGCCCCTGTGATGCCCCTGGTCATGGGGATGGGAAAAAGCTTCTCTTGGGTTTGGATTTTCATTCAGTGCCTTTTACTCACATACATTTTTTTTCCCGGTGTTGGGTCCTACAGGCTCTCAAAGGCCACTTGCTGAGCTAATTCTAAGAAGCAGCTTAGCAGTTTGAGCTGGCAAAGTGATGCCTTTCAACTTGCCTCATCATCCCTCTGTGCATTCTTTTTATGACATCTTCCAGCTGGTTGTTCTCTGCTGGTATTGAATTTTAGCATTTGTAAATTCATATCCAGTGGTTGCAACAAAATAAGACGATGCTCTGACAACTCACATTGTGAACTGTTACAGTGTTAACGATGAGTAAATAAATTTATGACCTTGCTAAATTCAGAGATATATCAAAATACTTCTATACAATAAATTATGTGACTCCAAGCAGTGTTATTTGCCATTTTATGTAATTGTACAGTTAAAGGGGGCTGAGAACAATGAGAAATAGGGTGATGACATATTTACAAGATTGGATATAAGGACTGTAACATGACAAACAAAAGCAAGTAAGTGATGAACCATATCATAACAACAGAGTAATCAGGCTCTAGCTATGTGACCTAGTGCGAGTCATTGTGGTCTTACAGTAGCAAATGGTGGCAGATGGTAATGTATATCATGCAACATTTACAAATGAAGACTTTCTGGTTTATTTACATGCTCACAAGATTTCTAATACTCTGATATATTTAGCCAACAGACACAAATTCTTTTTACTGCTGTGCTTTCCCATACTCACGTTTGAAAACTGAAGTCTTAATTCAGTAGTGCTTTTAAGGCTCTCTGTAGGCTTAATGGTAATCAGGCTCATCAAAGCTCTACACTGTTGTGTTGGATGCTCAGAAATTTCTTTTCCAACTAGCTGTTTACTCCTTGCACGAAGTTGTGTAGGTTGCATCTCCTTCAGGCTCATCAGTCTTCAGAGGAACCTAATGAAGCTCAGCTGAGCATTCCTGGCTGTTTGTATCAACAGCAGTTTCTCTTGTCTGATGCTGGCACAGTTCTACTAATTTCAATTGTGCTATGCAAGATGGAAATCTGCCCCGTATCTGAAAAAGCAGCTAGAAGCCAGTCTAGAGCTATCTGTCTAGTGATAAAGGTAATCTGGCTGCGATGCCCACAGAAATCAAATGTTTCATGTTAGTATTCATATGCAACATTGAAAACTTTTTTTTTCTTTACCCTGTGCTAGTTCACATCACCCTTTACACTCCTGGCAGAGCCACCACAAAGGTGATGCAGGTAAACGTAATGACAAAAAAGGACTTCTCAGCTGGGAACCCTGAGACATCCCTGATAAGCTCAGAGGAAACCTCATAGATGGGGAGTAGTTGGCAGCACAAAGAAACCTGGATGTGTGCTAAGGAACTGGCCTTCCAGGAAAACAGGAATCAGCAACCACTATTCCAGAAATGGGTTTATCTATGTTAAAAAGGTATAAAAACTAACTAACTCACAGCCTATGCAAAATGAGCTTCCCTGCTTGTAGTGTGTGTAGTACACATACTTGCTTTCCTAGTGGTAACTTTGTGATAACTGGTTTGGGTGTGTGTGTGTGTGTGTGTGTGTGTGTATACACAAATATATTTGTTTTTAATTACATAAATTTTGCAGTAATTTTTAATAAAGGAATTTTTAAAACCCTGGACCTCCATGTACTCATGTATTGCTGAATCCTGAGAACCCCAAGAACACCACAGTCATGATTTTTACATACCTGTCCTCCAAATTCAAAGGATAAAATCATGTTGCTTCTACAGTCTTCCCCTGAACATCATGTAAATCTCTCACAAGTGTTGTGGGGCTGAGGAAACACCCCTCAGTCTCTGCCACATTTTGCTGCAGTCTTGTCTCCGTGTTCATCAATGATGAAGTCAACAGTCTTCAAAATTGAAAAATAACCAATATTGAGAAATGAAAATAAATGGATTAAGGTCTGGGAGCTATCATTTGACTGCAGCCAGGTGGGGTTTTCAACTGTTCTGAGGGAGAATAAACTGATCAGACTTAATTTGCTACTCTTTGGGAGGTCTGGTGTTTCAACTTGTATCAACAACAAAAGTGCTATATTTTCTGCATTTCCTATACTCCTCAGTGTGATGCAAGAAATGGAAAAACATAGGGGTTTGTTGTTATTGTTTTTTTTTATTATTCATTTATCTTTCTTTTCTGCTATCTGTTGTCATATCCACTCATACCAGCCTTTCTGTGATATTGTATCTTTGTGAAATAGGCTTTGATACACAGACCTTTCTAGGATCAAAATTCTACAGCCATTCCACCAAAAGTAAAGCACATACAGCTATTCCACTCCTACCTCACAAGCACGTTACTGAATTGTAGCTACAAACTTGAGTATTTCATCATCTGGTCAGTAAGAGAAAATCAGGCTACCCTGAACCTGTCAGAGACCCATTTCTGCTCTTAAAACAAACTTGCTAAAATGAACAATTTCCATAGAACACATTTTATTTTTTTCCTAAAAAATGTTTTCTGACAAAAAATAAAACCTCAATAATTAGCTGCTTTTACTGAATTGTGTAAAAAAATTAAGGACCTATATTTTGCTGGTGATTGTATGATCAAGACAAGAATGAATGAGCAGCAGTAATGCTAGGATCTGTTATTACTGTCTGGCAAAACAAGACAGAAAACTTAACATAGTAGTAACCATTTATAGTAGGAGTATTTTTAATAGCCTTTCTTATTCTACTCTGTTAAAACTTTCCTCATTAAACTCAAGAACAGTATTATTGCCACATTCATGAACTTACCTATAGATCACATAGCAAACTATTCAAAAGCACAAACGAATGTAATTGTAACGTAGTCAGTCTTGTAAAATAAGATTAAAATCCTTTGTTAAACATCTGACTTTCAAATAAGACAACCAGCATATGGGAATCTTTGTTGTTCAGTTAATTTGTTTGAGTAAAGGAATAATATTTTGAAGCGTCATAGTTTGCTGTCATGCCACTCTAAAGTGTCTGTTGAAGATGCATTTGAAAGACTTTGTTCACCTGGAAGAGATGGAAATCAATATGGTTTGACAAACAGCACTGTAATATTGCTGGCTTTATGAAAATGAAAGAGTTTTCTCCCACCATCATCATAAGAAGTTCCTCCAGGAAACTTGTTCTTACTTGGAAATCCTCAAAATGAGGAAGGTTGTGCTGAATACCACAAAGATACTGGAAGCTTTTCCTTGTTTAGGTTTCTCCACATTTCGTACAAATATCTCTATTCTGTTTTCTTCGTTTTGTTTTTTTTTTTTCCTTTTTTTTTTCTTTTTTTTTTTTCCTTTTTTTCAGGAAAAGGAAGGCTATGTAGTTTATTAATGAGAGATCTGATGGCCTAGATCCTTCTTGTAACTCTGAGTTTATTTTGCATGAGGGATTTCTCCGTAATGGTTTTCTTCTGTGAATCCTGAAAAATAATGATGTGCTAGATTCTTTCATCTCCCTTTTTTCATATGTTTTTTATCATAGTTTGAATCCTTTCAAATTTCTTAGAGGAATTTTGTGAATGGAATTTTTATTTAATTCAGATATTTTTATGGGTTTGAACTAAATAAAAATAAAACTATATACATGTAGTAAAACTATATCTACGTGGAGACACACATTCGCACATATGTTTATGTATGCAATATGTATGTATATTAAAACAATAAAATAGAATCAAATGTTTGTTGCCCATTTCTTGAAGTTGTGTAAAAGTTTTGGCATGACAATTTACAAGAGATGGAAAACTTGTTAAAAGTGTATCAAATATGAATATCCAAAAATTTCCAGAAGTGCCCCTGAAACTGGAAATAAGTTTACATTGGAAATTCACAACTCTGCACCTACAGGAGTGCTCCCTGTTGTGGAATACCAGTATTGCAGCACTCCTGGGTCACTCAAGACCGTTCAGAAATATAGGCCGGGGGTGGCGGGGAGGGGGTGGGGGGACGGGGAGCAGGGCGGGGGCGGGGAGGCAGCGAACCAAACAACTTTTTAACTTCTCCCTATTCAGGCATCTGACAGTCTTCTCAAACTTTCTACATGTCTGTCCCTTATAAGGTATTTCCCTCTTCTGCCAGTTTGACATCATGATATCTCTTGATAATAAAAGTGGCAAGTCATTTCCCAACCTCTCTAGCCAGTCTCAATTAACTGTTCCTCTCTTTTGATGCTTAATTTAAATATATGTTTCTATATGCTTGCTTTTTCTAAGTTCCTTGAATTCAGTGGTAGCTATTCATAAATCATATTATTTCATCATATGGACCCTGTCTAAAATTAAGGAAGATCAAATCCAGAGACAAAGGCTGGTGAGGCCATAATTCAAAATATATGTAACTAGTAGCATCCTCATTTGTCTGTTTCAAATCTGTTTAGGTAAAAAAATGTCAGTGGGAAATACACTACTTTTCATTACTTTTTCCAGTTTGATTTGTTGGACTGTGGGGGGGTTGGGGGGGTGAGAATAGAAAGAATTGCTACTAAGCAGGGGCAGAAATAGCATCCTTTGTCATAAGTCCAACCCTTTAATTCTGTGCTAACCCCACAGGTGTGTTCAAGTGAATGAATATGTATTTTGACCAAATTCATCTCCTGTTGAATCTAGTGAAGAGTTGTGTATTGGCTCATGTAGCTATTACCTAGTGTTATCATTTATCCTTCCTTTTCCCTGAGCTACAGTGGAGATGTCCATGCAGTTTCCAGAAGTTTTGACACCGTTAGGTATTAACAAGTGGAAGACCTCAGAAAGAAGTAGTATAAAAAATAACCTTTATGTAGAGCATAACTTTGAGTTGAAGGTAGTTGTTTCAGCTGGTGCAGTGCTTTTCAATTTGACTTGCACAGATGAGCACAAAGCGGAAAAGGAAAGAATCAGTTTATAGTATTCACAGTGCCAAAAAAGGCTGTCAATCAACAAGCAGACTGCAATGTCTATGACTTCAAGCCCTGCAGAATTAGAAATGCCTTTATGGTTACCAGCAATAGGTAAGAAATTAACTAGATATCTCACAAAATATTAGAAATGATTTTGTTGATGTTCAAAGGAAGAGTGGCTTGGCATGAGCGAGATGTATGTCTAGTCTGCAGCTTAGCTCCTGGCATTTAATCCTCAAGAGACCAGCTTTACAAAAGTACTTAATAGGCTGATAATTAATTATAGCTGCATATGTGGCTTCTGCTTTGTGACTGCCCTGCAGGCAAATGCTCCCCGTACTACACTGCCACTGTGTAGTATTGCCTGTGCTCACTTCTCGCGGAGAGAGAACACGGTCTTCTCACCCAGGACTGTTTGGCACACTGTAGTAAATTACAGTACCGACTGTATTAATAACCTACACATCAAACCTAGATCTGAAATCCAGCAAAGCTACTAGGGATCTTTGATTTGTCTCAATAGTTTTGGATCGCAGTGAATATAGTTCACACCCACACACTCTCAGCCTCCAACGAGTCTGTATACAAGGAAAATGAAGCCAAAACTACACAATGTCTCAGTTTCTCATCATTGCCTTTACGCACCTATTTCTCATTTGCAAACATGGTGTTGCTTTTTATGTTGTTCATCCTGATGAAGAATTAGCTGTTATTGCCAGCCTTTATTTCAGGAAAACAGTTGATGTTGCTTTCCTTAGTGCCTTCAAACTTCACAGTCAGTTATATCAGAGCTCACAAATTCATTGAAATTCGTGTCCTAAGAAATGGCCCTTCTAATAAACCAGTTCAAATGGATATAGGAAGGGAGAGTGTTTCTACTGGGCGGAGGATTTTATATTTGCAATAATTGCTGGTAAAAATAAATCTGTTTATAAAAATCAATTTTCTGATGATTATCTTTTTGAACCTATAATATCAATTTAGTTGCAAAATGTTACAATGTAACACAAACCTTTGAAAGCTGTTTCTTTTGCTTGCTTGAAAGGAAAACATAAAACACTTGAAGCTTCAGGCACATCCCACCTGAAAAATAATTCAGGCTCAGTCCAAGGAGCTCACCCGAAATGAAAAGTCTCTGTAGAGTTCAGAGGGGCAACTGCAAGAGAAACACACCCTATGGACACTTCTGTTCCAGGGGAAATCACTTGGACGTGGTTATCTAGAGAGGTTCAGTTCCTCATCTGTGTCACAATCTGTGCACATCCTCCACAAGGCAACTTCTTCAGAGACGTTCAGGAAGCCTGTTCTCATGGTTTTCATGAGAGCCATGGTTTCTGTATACCTTCCTTGGTAGACAGGTATGAAAAGGCCCAATCACCTGCATAATTGTCAGGCTTAAGTTCCAAAAAGTCTTGCTTGGACAATTAAAAAATAAATTTAATATTTTTTCTTGGATTTCAGTACAGGAGGCTGTAACAGCAACAGAAAATTCATTGCAGAGTCTAGCCTATGTTGTAGAAAAATGCAAACAAACTGAAAGGCAGGAAAAAGGCTTTATTCCAAGGGTCACTGAACTGTTCAGGTGACCTAGAGGTTGGTTTGGTTTGGTTTGGTTTTCCCCTACACCTGATACTGGTTCTATTTTATGTAACAACCAGTCTTACCTCACAAAGAGTTAGATTTAATAAGGTTCCTGCTTCTGAATTCAACCTGCTGCATATGCCTCAACAGGGCTCTGCCAGACGGTCACTTGCAAATTCCATTTCTCTCTCCATTATGAATGACACAGAAGTTAGTTGTACTAGTCTGCTGATCACTAGCTTTCCTTTTCTTTTCTTTTCTTTTTTTTTCTTGATTTTCAGAGTGTGAGAAAAAGAAAAATCTGTAACTAAAATAAATTATTATGGTACAGTACTAGTAGCATAATATTTTATTAGTAGCATAATACTAGTACTGAACAGTACCTCAGTAGAGAGAAGGTATTATGTAGGATGAGACATCCTGAATTAGTAGAATATATTGCCCTATTTGATGAAGTTACTACGGCCAGCTGAAGAACAATTTGAAGGTGCTGACTGACTCTAGGCAACTAACGAAGAAGGGGGAAATTATTTTAACAGGAAATTAACTTCTTTTTCTTTTTCTTCATGTGGATTGGAGTCTGATGCCAATACCAACATAGACTGCGTTTCTCAGTAGGAGGTCTTTGGTATGTCTCACTCCCCGAAAGCAGCAGGCTATAGTTGCCGTGTGCAGTTTCACCACCCTTTGGAGAGAAATGTGGCAGTAAAATCATTACTATGACTCACTTGGTATTAACCAGAGCAGGAAACAACCAAACCAAGCCAAAACAAAACACACAAGTGCAGCTACATGGAGTTTTTTAGGATTATCCCAGTAAATTTCTGAAGAGTCATTTAAGGCACCAATGTCATCCATTTAAAGTTGGATGACAGTGTTCATAAAAATTAAATAAATAAAATCTGTGACAGTGCGCAAGGCACACACAGTCTTGAACTGAATAATATCGTTCTTCTGAGGCTTCAATATGGAAATTTTAAGTAGCTAACTTTGTTCTGCTAAGGCTGCAACATGGTGCCACTGAATTTATTCAGCTATCACTGCAGCACAGCTTGAGTATAACTCTGAGTTTCTCTTAATATCATTCCATCATTACGAATAAGATTTTCATCTTTGAATTTTATGAGTCTTGGGTAGATTCTCATCTGCCATGGAATCAGCTCTACTTACTGGGTTCAGTGGAAACAAGCCACTAGAGCTGCCGAGGTTCTGGTCCAAAGTATATTGTAAATAAAGTTAATGTCAACCTGATTTCAAAGTGTCACCTCAAACCCTCAAACCCTGAGGCTATTTCTAGCCATTTGTTATAAGCCACTCAACATGACTGACGTGAGGAGCTGAGATGAAAGGGAAAGCAGTGAAAGACTGGTGCTGGACATCTTGCTGAGAATGCTGACTTCTGAAAATACATAAAAATACCTAATTGTTCTTTCTGTTTTCACTGAAGAATTTAAAAAAAGGTAATTTATACAGTGCATCAAGTACGTGCTTTACAGATACCAAGGGTGGCGGACAGATGTGCCCGATACCAAAGGGAGATTATTGGTCAAGCAAACCACCTAGGAAGGGTTGCACTCTGTCTCTGACTCAGATGATATCCACTCTGGGTGAAAAGACACTCTAGGCAGGCAAAAAGGACAGCTTGCAAGTCTTCCCAAGACTACCGGACATTCACAAGACTCTTTAAAAACAATCAGTGACACAAGGGTCACATCTGAGTGTGCTCAGCACCTCTGGGCCTGAGGAAACCATGCCGCATGGCCACATCTAAAAACAAGTCCTGGTGGAGGCTGTCAGGACATTAAGTAGAAGGAGTGGTCAGGGTTCAAAATCAACAAAAGGAGGTTCTTGCGTTTTTCACACAAGGTGTAGTGACCCAACAGAACGACTTGCCACTGGCTGTTGTGAAGGTTGAATGCTGGTATGGGTTGTGTGAGTCAAAAACACAGCCGTGCAGGTTTATGGAAGAAAAATCCATGGAGGACCCTGGAAGTACACAAGCCATAATTCAAAGGAGGCTGGAAGCTCGTTTGGCACAATTACAGTTACACCCCTTGCCCCTCTCTCATGCTGTCCTTAGGCACCCACTGCAGGCATGGCCAGAGAGATGACAGTTGGCTAGACAGCCTTTGGTCTGTCATAGTTCTGTCATTTTTATGGTGGTAAATCCTCTCTAAGCATGTTCTTGCACTGATACAGGTGTAGATGTGTCTCTCTGCCTCCCAATTTCTAATTGTCATGTAGGACTTAAATGTCTGAACTTCACACCACTCTATTTTGCTCAACACTGGTGAGTTTTTACAGGCCATCAAGCTCTACAGGCACTACTAAAAATATCTACTTCAAAATGTTTATTTATCCTGTGTAAAAAGTTATAAAAAAAGCTCATAGAAGAAACAAAGTTTATTATAAAGCGGAGTTCATTACATCCACAGCTATCTCAAATGCATTCTTGTAATTGAGAATCCATTAGTTTTTCAGCTGGGAACTTCTTGAAGCCACACAAATTTCTAGAACATAAACCAGAAAATAAGGATTAAAAGATTATGATTAGATACCTGCTGCTATAAACCTCTCAGCATCATATGACAGAGGAGAACCACTATGAAAAAAAAATAATAAAGTTCTTCTGTTAAGCTGTTAGGCTGAAACATAAACTTCCCTAATAGAACAGGTTTAGGGGTTTGTTTGCAATAATGAAGAAACCTCTAAGTAAATTCTGATGTTTCAGCACTGAAAATGTTATCACAATATCTTGAAATGCTTTCCAACCTTAATGAGGAATTAATGTATTTACAGCACTCTGAAATTATGTTTTAAGCACAAAAGCTGCAGCTTACTCAAGCTAAGTTCCCAAGGAATTTTCCCAAGGAAACTGTGTGATTTTTAGTGACCTTAAAGACAAGCATATCTTCCTGTCCTTAAAGACAGAAGTAAAGTTTTTGCAATAAAATTGCAAATAAAATGCCAGCTTCATCACATAGTTCCTTTAGGTTAAACTTGTTTAGCTAGAGATACTGGAGCACAATAGCAGTTGTCTTAGAGGTGTGAAAACCATATGTAAGGATTGAAAAGCCTGTGAGTCCAGTTTATGTGTTATGATGTAAATCCACTTGGTTGATAATGCTACGCAAGCATGTACACATGAGAATTTAACCATATGGAACTAAAGATTTAAGACAAACAGTCTTCCTTGATGATACAATAAGTATTTAGTAAAGATAAGCAGGTACATAACTTTCACAAAACTGGCCTACAGTTTAGGTAAAGAAACATGGCTGTCTTTGATAGAAAATCTCTAAACAAACGTCTGCTAGAAACTAATTAAGAATATTTAATAAAAAAACTCAGCTTCCAGTCACATCAGAAGCATGACAGGAGTATTGATGTGACTGTTACTGAATACAATTCTTGTGAACTCAGATGCACACCTGTATATCTAAATAAAAAGTGTAATACATTTAAATAGATTAGAAGAAGAAGAAAGGCCATTTTTTCTAAACATTCACAACTTTTAGATTAGAATTTTAGGAAAATTGGATTTGGATTATTCTTAGTTGGAATATTATAGTATTAATTAAACAAAGTTACCTGACAGACTGTGGAGTTTAAAATATATTTAATGCCCTACATGACATTAAATCACATAAAACTGACAACCATGTATTTCACAATTATACTATAATGTGCACTCAAATGGATGGCAGTTTGGTGGCTGTCCACTTCTGAACCTTTTGTTAGGCATCTGCTTCTGTTTCCAAAAACAAAAATAATTTGAAAATGTAGTCATCAGCGACCTGCCAAGTTACACGCAGTCAGATCTATGGAAGTGGAGCAGCACCCAGGAACCTTGCCCAGTGGTAGCCCGTGGATCTTTCTTTAAATTCATTCAGTAAAAGAAACGTTAGATGAAAATTTTCACTGCATTGCCAAGATATTCACAAAAGAGTGTAGCTTTTAATGCTTTTTTAAAAAAATATTATTTATTTTATAACACCCACTGGAATTTGTTGGGTTTTTTTAAACTTTAAATACATAATAAAAACTGTACTTTGTGATTTTCACACCTTTCTGGCAAGAAGCAGTAGTATAGAAGGAACTGCTTGATTTAATTAGTATAGCATCTCCTCTTGTTTTTTGCTTCAACTTACATATTTAATTGCTCCATGTCAGCTAGAAAAGTGTGGAGCATCATTTAAAAACTCCTTGAACTTGTCTTTTCATTTGCATAACAGTGAAGCAACCAAATCTGTAGTGTGTACACATCTAGTACGAAAACTGGAGTACTATTTTTCTTCTGAATGTTTGAGTACAGCCAAAGTACCCTTAAATTGGAAATGTATATATGCCATACTTGTATATTCCCTTTCACTTTTTTTTTTTTCTATCCTTATATTTTTCTTTTATGTTTCCTCACTAAGACACCACCTTTCTAGCTGAGCTGGTGAAGACCTCACACAGAGCTAACTACCATCCAGAAACTGTCAAGCCAGACCAAGCAGAACACAGGAGTGGTCAGTGACCTGCAGTGCTTTCCTGTGGCTGATTTTCTTGTCTGTTACAAGAGCAACTTCACAAGTGCAGAATGGAGCAAAGTCCCCCTGCCAGAACAGTACCCTCTACCAGAATGGCTTTGGCACAAAATTATGTATTTGACTTGGTAGTATTCCATAAAACTGTCTGACAAGATGACTTTGTTTATGGCTAATAAGCAGCTGCTGCCGTAGCTGCACTTAAGCTCTGTTTGCTTTACAGTGCTACAAAGGCAAGGTTCTTTTTCATTCTCCTGGTTTTTTTGTAGTCTGATTAAATGATGGATGACTGGGATCAAAACTGCTCACAAGTTAAGAAATTCTGAGTAGTGGCATCCTAGAATAGACTGAAAGCCCAGAGGCAGCTTTTTCTCTGGATTCATTTTCTCTTCAAAGACTTCAGTAATAGTTCCCAGCACTTTCCTTCGACATAATTCCCTCTACAGATATCAAAGCACTTTTCAAAAGGACTTAGCATCACTTTTCCCACTTCACTTATGTGCAGTCTAACAGTATCAGACTTAAAATTGAACGAATGAGATAGATGATTTGCATAGTCTGTGATAATGGTTGTGAAGACCATGTAACGTAACTTTATTTCTCACTGTTTATCTGTGGGCCTGGCTACAACACATAGATCCATAAATGACTGCAAGTTGAGCAGGTCAAATCTGGTGTCTGAAAGTTGTTAGGATATTTCTTTATGTTCCTTTTTCTTCCTCCTGAGCTGCAGCTGGAATAGGTTTTCTATGTCAAAATCTGTGGCAGCATTGTAACAGGTCCATCTCCAGATGCTTCATCAAAAGCATCTTTACCATTGTTATTGAGGTCGATCCAACAGATTTTAGGGAGGATTTCAGGATTTCCTTCATCACATCTAGCTACCTTTTTGCCACAGGCAAGTTGGCTTTAACAATGTGGTTGGGGATCGTGGTGTTTGCTCTCTACTGGTCTATAGAACCAGACCAGCACAGATCGACCTTGCTAGGAGAGAATTGTTGCCAGGGCTCAGCATTGCTCAACATTTGTTATGCCATTATGCTACTGGAAATGGTGTCTCCAGCACCTAAATGGCGTTGCTGTCAGCTCCAGCAGATGGTGGTCTTCATGGTCCAGAGCCCAAGGCTTGAAGACATCAATGAGAACTGCGATCCCAGGAGACACTGGCACAGCAAAACTCAGGGAAGTCCTTTCCTCATTTACTCCAGCCCTGACTTTTCCAGACAGCCACAGGAAAAAAACAGAAGGAGATTTCACCATTAATTAGACCTTGGTTAGCTACTTTGATACTAGTTCAATCAATGACAGGGCCTGGAAGGATAACAGGCTGACTGGGAACAGGCTGAAAAAAATTTCTCACCTCTGGTCACTGAAAGTAAGACTGCACCCTTTGGATGGTCCAATAGAGAAATTCTGGAGCTCTTCTACTGAACATACAATAATTTCCCAAACATTAGCAGGAGGGAAAAAAAAAAAAAAGAAAAAAAAAAGCAAAAAGAAAAAAAATAAAAGAAAGCTCACAGGTTGTAGTTTCAGTTTAAATTCAGTGTCATAAGGCAAACATCACTGTGATGCTGGACAACCTGCTTTCTAGCTTCAGTTTTCTAAGGCCAAGGCCTGCATTGCTGTGAACAGAGAAAGCAGAAGTCAGCCATCCCAGTGACTCCATTTCTAACAATTAAGTCCTCAGCCACAGATCCACTTCCCATTACTTGACTTTCCATGCCATCACAAAAGAGTGGATGAGGCCGCAGGGTTAAATGGACAGTTCAGCTTGCAGAGGATCCAACCTACTTGGCTGACAGAGGTGCCAAATTCGTCAGTCCAGTAGCTGAAGTTACACTGGAGCAGTGCTGTTACATTTGTGAAAATTTGCCTATCTGGGATTATTATGTGATTGGCTTTGCAATTAAACCACAGGTAATTCTCAGACATCACTTTGCCTATGAGGGGAACACTTAGGGAATAACGCATAATACAGTACTAATTATAGCTACAAGAAAGGTGCTCAGGGGGTTTCATAAAGGGCATGGCTGATCTTTTGTCCAGGCACTTTTTTCTCAGACTGGAAAGAAAGGCAAGAAACAGTAATTCTCTCCTGGATGCCAACATTTCAGTATTTACTCTGCCAGTCCCAGAGGCTGTATCTGCTCGGAGCTGTTTCAGAGCTGTGTTAACCTCCTGACACCAGGAGAGAAAACATTAGTTTTCTGATCTGTCTCACAGATGACACATCTAAGACAGTGGCCACACATATTTAAAAGAAAAAGAAAAAAAAAAAAAAAGAAAAAAAAAAAAAGAAAAAGAAAAAAAAAGGAGAAACACTGTCTTACTGCTAACAATGTGCCTGTATGGCAGAGAGGTGCTCCCATCAAACCAAGGGAGAGGAGGCTGGTCCCATGACAACGCACGCATGTGATGCTGGGATAACCAACGTAAGGATCTCATTACCCCTAACTGTGTATCCAACACCCTTTATGTCCTGAAAAACTAACGGATGTAGCCAGTGCAAGACTTGTTTTGCTTTAAGATTATTAATTCTTGTTTGTTGGTTTGCTGGATCACACTAGGAAGGTAAATATGACTGCTAAAATGAATATGTTTGACTTTTTGATTATTTGAGTCCATTGGTCACTGTGCTAAAATAGCTGATTTCAAATTTTTATGAGGCAGTCAAGTTATCTTCAGCATCTGACCAATGCTACTCTGTGCTGTTACTATCAACCTGTGCTGCTAAAAGGTCACCTGTCGTCATCTGTCTACCCTTTGGGGTACACAGGCAGTCTGTGGCAGCCTACCGGTGCTTGATGAGCCAGCCAAGACTTATTTTGTCTACTTTTACAGCCAGGAGAGGACATGCTATTTCTAAATTAGACTCATTCATTTGCTACAAAACACTGCTGGACCAAGACCTCTGCTTCATCCTTTGCTGACACTTACATTACCAGCTGCACAGTTGAGCGGGTAGGAGCACACAGGGAAGAGATCATGCCAGACATAAAACAGTGAACTCAGAGGGACCAACTAACTCCTAAAATCTGTGTGGTACTGTTGGACTTCCTCTTCAAACACTGTGTGTCAAAACACTTCTAATTTTAACAGCTGTATTAATTTTCAACTCTGAAGGGCAAAGAGCGGAAATGCAAAAGGTATCAACAATTAGTATCAGTTCGTCTAGCTTTGCTGCTTAAAAACCTCTATTTTCTGTCTGAGAAAAGTCCAAAGAAATCTGTAACTGTAGGGGCTGACAGGCGGGTAAAAAAATGAGAGATCAAGACTGGAAGAAGCTGTCGGATTTGAAAATACTCTCTGAAAGTGTTTGAGTTGCTATAATCAAGTATAGGGCCAACAAGGGGCCAACAAGGAGACCACTCACAATGGCTGTTACACCACATTGAGCTGAAGAATGAACCTCTGAGCTGCTTCGCAATGGCAAAAGTTGAAGTTTCATTCATGGCCATGAGCTCAAGTCCTACAGGGGCTGAGCGCAGAAAGGTCCCAGAAAGCACCAGCTGCTTTGAAAATAATGAGTGAATGAGTGAATCCTCATTAGGGAGCTAAATTCGAGGCACCTCTTCTTTCCAAGTTCAAGCCCATATATGCAGACAATAATGTGTGTATTAGGACTGTTTCCAAATTGGTATGTGGTTAAAAGAGCTGCTGATTTATCAAGATATACAGTATTAACATAGCAGTTTTCAAGCTCCATAATAACCCTTTCTTTCCTTCTGATTTTAGCTCCATACCACATCTAGCCTTCCATGGTGAGGCTGCAGCAACCAGTGGGGGACGGAGATAGAGGAGCACCAGCTTCTGAAGTGAGGTGATGGGTTGTCACTGTATTTGTGTGGGTTGTGATACAAGCAGCAGTCACAGCCTTTCTGTAAGCTGTTTTCTCTGACTGGTCAGTTGAGGCTGAAAAACTCTGACATACAGGATGTGATGACCAAAAATGTATTGGCTTTTTTTGGTAGAGCTTCACAGCTGTACCTCCATTTATCCATGTTAAAATTTGTCCTATTTAGTTCTCTGCAGTGAAGAAACTCCCTAACACCAGCTTTCCACTGCTCACAGGAACTAAACTGTGTGTGACCCAGCAATGCTGAATGATTCTGATGCACCAGAGACTCTCATGATAGAGGATGAGGTGGTGATGTGGAAAACAGGCTTTGGCAAAACTGAAAATTAACACATCAAAATTCCTTTCTGTATCTCAATTATGCACTGCTGCCAGAATCCCACTTACTAAATGGGCCTATTTTTGGCCTATTTTCTATGAGATGTAATAACATCTCATAACCCAACTTACTACATGTCTGCATGATATCAGCACAGTCCTAGTCTTCTGAATGATACCTACAAGTCTTAGGAGGTGATTTTGGGGTGCCTGATTTTCTGATTTTGATTTGATTTTCAACCATCAACAAGTAGCCTAAACAAACAATTTCTTTGTTTAAATGCATCTATCGAGGAGAATTTGTTGTAAGTTAACCAGGAAAAGACAGTTAAGGCTGGCTGTGATGAGTAGGGTATTCAGTGGGAACAAAACAGAACAAGTAAATTCTGTTAGAACTGTAATTGTATTGTTGCATGTGCATTGAATTTATAGTGATATGAGCATTTTCCATTCCACAAGGGCAATTGCCAAAGAAAACAACAACGAAACAGAGATGCCACCAGGTTTTCAAAGGTATCTACTTGCACTATTCCAAAATATTTACACTTGCTCTTAAACACGTATGCACATTATGACTCTATATAGTGAATCTTAGCATGGATAAAATCTGTGACAACTCTGACTAGGAGACATTTAGCTCTCATTTTTTTAGGTAGTCTTTATGAACAAGAAGGATCTGCTAGATTTTTGAGGTGTTCAATCTTCCTCAAGAAAAAAAAGGAGCAACTGTGGAGGTTTTGTATGCAAATCCAGGTTTCTTTGGAAAAGTAGAGCTGATTGTATTTACTTGGAAACTCTCCCAGGAGAAACTTTTCTGATTTTCCATCATCTGCAGTCTTGTTACAGCAGTCAGTGGTCAGGAATCACATCAGTCACTCTGGCTCCTCTGTAAAGACCGGAGGAATGATCAGTGTAGCAGGGGGTATGTATAAAACAGCACTTGGTGCTGTGCTTCAGAACATGACGTAACAGTCTCACAAATGGTGCAGACCTTTAGAGAGTGGGCCATGAGCAGCCACATGGAGAAAATGAAGCAATTATAGAGCTAATAAAGGCAAACATGTCTAGGCACTAAGTTCTCATGATTCTAGTTTTATTCTCTCAGAGGCTGACTAATGTCTCCTTTGATCAAAGAACATGGAAGTAATATCTGAACAGAGACCCTGCTGAGATGCCCATGAGCAAATGTGCAGATGAGCAAATCACTAGTAATTTCAGAGACTGGCAGTTGTGGGTGATTTCATAGGCACACCTTAAACAAGTATAATGCATAATCTCTGGCTACTTCTCAGACAGACTGGGCAGCCAAGCCGCATGAGCTAGAGGAGGCTTTATAGCAAACACGACATTCAGGTGTGACTCCAGTGCAAGAATCACTTTAAAGCTTTTGAACCATAACTGGAGGTAATTGCATAGTGCATTTATAAACAATTCTTTCTCTGGTTTTGTAAACAAGATGGTTTGATGGCTGAGCACCTCAGATGGTCTTGCAGTCAGCAAGGTTACTCTTGCTTCATTTCTCTTCAGTCTCACTGTTATGTTATGTCAGTAATGTATGAGCCATGGATATAAACTGAACAATGAAAAACTAAGAATACCTCTATCAGAAGACCATGCTATTACAGCAGCTTGGGAAAAAAAAAAGTTGGTTTACTGTCATTTATTTATAACCAAAAGAAAAGGATAGACCCTGACCTTAGACAGGATAGGAGCTACCTTACTCAGTGTACACACAGTTGCAAACACAGTGTCTCCCATTCTGAATTCAGGTTTTCACTTATACTGTGATGTAAATAAGCAATGTTGTTATAGCACCAAAGAAAAATATGTACAGAAATGCTGAGGTTTCATAAAAGAAATTATTCAAAGGACTTGGAATATGATGTAATTTATTCTTTCAAATGAGAGTAACATTTACTAAGGACACTGAGGTTGTATCTTTATTTCTATGCTACCCATGCCTGGGGAATTTTCTGGCCACAGAGGCTTTCTGGCACGGAACAGCTCCTGTCTACACTAGTAAATTTTCTTAACCCCCAAAGATGGTAGCCATATAGAAACCACTTTGTGCAACTGGTCTCTTGGAAGAATTTGTGCTCAAATCATTTCTAGGAACTAGTTTATAGACTTCTAGTTGGCATGGAACAAAATGATACCAGAGAAGATGTTGTGAATATTCAGTCATGTTTCAGCATGTTAAAAGCTTCTCTGTCTTGTTCTTCTAGTCTAGAGATAACCTTACCATACTATGACACTTTTGTCTGTGTTATGTTATGGTGCAGTAAATGAAAAGAGACTAAGAAACAGAAAAGAGGCTGAAGACTGAAGAAGACAATCAAATTATGGAAATAATATCATGTATTTTTTGAAGGAGAGTTGTATTTTCTTCTCCAGAATTGAGTTCTACTATGCCAGGAAGAAATCCATGATGTATGTAAACATTTCAGATCCAGATATATGAAGATTCATGCATTAACAACAGGTTTCCCAAACTTACAAATAGTTAGATATCAGATTTTGGAAGATCATACATCCAATTGTGTGCCCTGAGTGCCCTCCTTTAATCATCTTCAAAATGTTTCAAAATATTGCTCAGAATTACTGTTCAGATTTTTTTTTAATTTTTCCCTTATATTTGTTGAATAAACTGAAGACAGAGGGAGAAACCTAACCCGAACCCTAACCACAGGCATAACTGTAAAGATAATGCCAGCCTGAAACCTAACCCTAAAACGTAGCCCTAAACCTACCTCTGCATCTTAACTCTGAGCCTTTAATGCAACCCCAATCCTAGCCCTAAACTTAACCCTTACCTTTATTCTAAACCCTAACAATAAACCCCAAGTCTAAACCTGACCTTAACCTTAAAACCTAGCCCTAACCTTAAATCTAAATACTTGTCTAAAGCATAAAAACTAAACTCTAACCCTAACCTTAAGTCCTATCTGTAACCCACTTCACCTCTCTGTATAAAACTAATTTTGTTTACAAGGGATTATTAGACTTCTTTTTTTGCCAGTTCAGTTACAGCAAGTCCTCCTGTTTCATGGAAAAATGTTTTGTCCTGAATATTGTAAACTAGGCTGGATACTACAACTTAGTGATAATTAATGCTGACTTCAATGAACAGATTTTCTAATATTTTAACTGTGCCGTTTCCCACAAAGAATGTTGCAGATGATGAATAATAACTCAGAGGATATGAAAATATTTTAGCAAAGTGTCAGGGACAACATTAGGGCACTAAGCAGACTTCAGGATTTTCACACAAACATGAAAGTAGTTTTACAGCAGAGGTAACATCAAATGATATAATTTATTTTCAAAGCTTGATTATTTTTTTTTTTAAGTCAGCGCAATACCTTGAGATAAAAATAAGCTTTAAGTGTCTCATAGAGAAATAAATATGCCTGCTGAAAAAAGCAATGGGTAAACTCCCAATCCTGTCACATATGTGCATAACTTCATTCACTGCAAGACTGCTATTATGGCTTCAGGGACCATGGAATGTAAAAATAAGTGTTTTCTGTGGAATGCTTTCAGTGGATGCCATAGTAAAATGTGATTAGTCCTAAAACATTAAAGTTTTGAAAACTGCAGCTAATCAACCGGACTAATCTCCTTTAAGACCTGACTGTGCTCTACACGATGGTTAGGACAATCTTGTAAGAAAATTTTAGTGTTGTCTTTGTGTGCTTTAGACTAAGCACAATCTTGCTCAGATAAAATTAAGGGTGTGATATAGAGGCTGGAGGTTACTGCATAGGTTCTTTGGTCATGAGCAAACATCAGCCTAGAACTTATTAGCAAATCCTTGAATAATTTTATAATGTTCAGCTTAATTGATAAAACAGACTGTAAGAAAAGAACAGCACATGCTATTCGGTATCTGACAACAAAAAAGGTAAGGCCATTCCAGTCTCTTAAACACCCAAAATTTCTAAATTATACTCCTTTTTTTACCTATTGGGTGTGAACACAGTATAGGCATAAACATTGGTGTAAATGACATGAATGTTTGTTGAAAAAGCTTAAGAAATAGCACAGCAAAAATGTAGCACTTGCTTTTACTCACTAACCAGTGAAAGAGGCTGATGGACATCCAGCCCATCATTTTCTCTTACCTAGTAATGTTTATTATTTTGTGGACTGAAACCCTTATGGTTTTGTTCACTGAAAAGTAGATGTCTATTTTAGAAAGCAGTAATATGATTCACAAAAACTAAAGTAACAGCATTTTTTTAATGTTGCCCATTTGCAGTTTTAAATGGTTCCTCATGTCAAGAAGGTTAAATGTTAACTATTCAGATGATTTTTTCTCCTGGACTGTTGTAGTACTTTAGGTTATGCACTTGCTGAAGCCATTTGCTGGATTTAGGTTTAGGGAGTTGGTTCAGTGTCTTTTAAATTACCTGCAATGTATGTATTACTGTCCAGCTGTGATCTTGACAAAGGAAATGTTAGTATTTCCACTTTACTTAGACGCAGCAATTACTATGGAGAACAGTTGCAAAACCAGAATACGATCTGGACTCCTGATAGTCTGAGTGGTTGAGGTTAGAAGGAATCTCTGGAGGTCATCTGATCCAACTCTCCTGCTCAAGTAGAGACACCTAGAGCCCAGAGGGTAGCTGTGCCAGTGTTAGTGTGCATCCTCTCACAGCAGTGACAGCTTCCTCTCTTGGTTATTCAGTCTTTTGTGCTATCAGACAATGGCAGTGCAGACACATCCAAACAAGCATAAATCAAATGTACATCAGGATACTCTTACATCCTCAAAATCTGCAAACCATATGTAACCCAACAAATAAACGAGAAAGGAAACCCTTCTCACATTTTATTTTTTTTTTTTTTTAAGATAAACTTATTTTCATTGTCCATCTCTGGATTTTGGCCCTAGGTTAACTTAGCGACATCAAAATCTTGTACCGAGTGCAGGGTGATTGGGGGTTATCAGTGGAGTTTAGCTTAGACTAATAAGCAAATAAAAGAGACACACCTGGTCTAAAATGAAGGTTCTGAGAAATATTTTTTATGATCAAGAAGAATTTTTTCCTCTCTTTAAATAATATAATGGAGGCCACTTCAAAAAATAATAAGTTACATGGCTTGGCTGAAAAAAATGGTTTTATAGTTCCTTGTTTGATACATGAAAATAATCTGAAAGGGAAAATTGGGGCCACACTTAAAAGGATTGACAATTCATACAGGGAGAAATGTAAAGAGAGAAATGCAAGCAATGATTTTAAAATATCATTTAAGTAACGTACTGCACATGATTGAACATGCTGAGTGTGATTTGTTTCATATACATGGCCATAAAACCGGCAGTATTCTATATGTATTTTAAAATATCCTAGGCATATTTTTATACTTTTATCTTGCATTCTTTAAATGTACATTCTTTTTAAGCAAAAAAGATGATGGTGCACCCATTGGTTTTCTTAAGACATCTATTATTCAGGGACATTTGTCTAAGTAGGATAATTAAAAACGTTAATAATTTTTACATTGTCCATGTAATGTTTTTTGAGACATTTATGACTTTGAGGATTGTGTATGGGTTCAGACATCTCAGTGGAAAATAGTATCCTGGAGCTTCAAATTTTTTAGACATCACTAGTTTGCTTTTTATTTTCTTCACATAAACAAACCGTGCATGAACTAAACTCCCCCAAATTTAAGTCAAAATTAGGCAATACAGCCCAAAACTGCAAAATTAGTCCATTATCATAAGAAGCAAGTGCAGGATTATACGGTATTTGAATATAAGACACTGTATTGTGTTAAATTAATGTTGAGAATATTTTGCTTCGAATTGTTGACTGTTGCTGACTTGTACCAAGAAAAAGAGACAGCTCACAGAGATGGACTGAGGCAAAATGTAACATGCAGCAAGGACTGGTGAGACCAAGCACTTACTAACATGGAGATCCTTGCATCTGTCAGCATGGTTTCATGCTGAATTTTGGTGAGTCCGAGAAGTAATTTGAAATTGTTTCCTCAAAAGCAAGTGGCTTTATCCTGAAATGAATAAACACTGTAATTAATGGGGTTTGAGCTCAGGCATTGGTTATTATTATGTAAATTGAAAGCCCCTTCTAGTCATTAAGTGAAATGTTCTGTTTATTATAGGAATATTAATGTAAAGAGAATAAATTTCACATAAAATTCATCTGGAAATAGCATTTTGTCTAAACCAGCAAACAATTATTTTCAGTAAGCAGTCTTTAGACACTCTTCTAATTCATCCAGCTCTTTTTCCAGGCCTGGAGAAGAATGGCAGCTACAAAGTGTTTATCTCTTTGAGTTAACTCTCTGCCAGTGCTGAGGTAACAGGATTGTTGTTTGACAAAAGTAGAGTTATTAATAGTTTGCAATTAATTATAGCTTCTATTAAATTTCCATCCTTCTTTTCCCTTCCCTTCCCTTCCCTTCCCTTCCCTTCCCTTCCCTTCCCTTCCCTTCCCTTCCCTTCCCTTCCCTTCCCTTCCCTTCCCTTCCCTTCCCTTCCCTTCCCTTCCCTTCCCTTCCCTTCCCTTCCCTGCCCTTCCCTTCCCTGCCCTTCCCTTCCCTGCCCTTCCCTTCCCTTCCCTTCCCTTCCCTTCCCTTCCCTTCCCTTCCCTGCCCTTCCCTTCCCTGCCCTTCCCTTCCCTTCCCTTCCCTTCCCTTCCCTTCCCTTCCCTTCCCTTCCCTTCCCTTCCCTTCCCTTCCCTTCCCTTCCCTTCCCTTCCCTTCCCTTCCCTTCCCTGCCCTTCCCTTCCCTGCCCTTCCCTTCCCTTCCCTCCCCTCCCCTCCCCTCCCCTCCCCTGCCCTCCCCTGCCCTTCCCTGCCCTCCCTTTATCTTCCTCTTTCCAAATCTTGCTCCCTCCAAGTACTTTGCTGTATATCTAAGAGTGGTTTGTGTACCACAAGGTTTTTGGGGTAGTGACTTTCTCACATGTCTGAAACTGAGCACCATATCCTTATAGCATTAGCAAAATAACAGAAGATCTTTCCTTCTAGATACTGGTTAGTTTTAATGGACTCAGTGTCTGTTAAAAGAGAAAAATAACAAAGAAAAACAAAGAAAATGAAGTCTTATTCTGTAGAAAATATTTCCTTAAGTGCACTTGCACTTTCATTTTTTGTTTCTCAATATTTTATTTCTTATTCATTCTTTCCCTTACCCATAGGTTAACCCATCCTCATATACAGACTTTTAATTTGATGTTGATGTAATGTTTTATGAAATAATTAGAGGAGTTGAGCTACTGTTGTCAAATATCTCAACAATTTAATTGGAAGACTCTCTCAGAGTGGCAATATAAAAGAAGTTTGGGTAAAATCTACTTTATCTCATCAGTATATCGATCAGTTCTTTTGAGCCATCTTGTTCTAATTCACCAGAATTGCTTCAATCCACTGATTTGTTGTTGGCTTTAAAACAGAGCTGCACCAGTAATCTATGAGTGTGACAGATAAAATCAGGGAAAACCAAATTAATAAATCTTTCCCACAAGCTTCACAGGACTAGGTGCTTGCCAGCTTGAGCAGGGTTAGCTCTTCAGGTGTTTACTGTCTTGTCCCTAATATTGAATTCAATATTGGTCATTAACAGGGAACATAGCTGTTTTCTCCAAAATGTTCTGAAGCTCAGACAAAATAAATTATTGAGTCAGATGTATTTCTCCCCAGGTGCTAGTTGTTTACTTTTAGAAACAAGAATCAGAAAGGCTTCAGGATCAATGAAATCAGTGACAGTATGAGCTGCTTTACATGGATTGTTCAGCTGCAAATGGAATAAAAGTGCTATGTAAAAGCCCCCAGGCTTTTGTTGATACTGTGAAGAAAATTAAAGAATAAGAAAGAAAAAAAAAGAAAGAAAAAAAAAAGTACTGTAGTAAGGAAAGAAATAAAATATTGAAGAATGAGGATCAATTCTTCTGATCTGGGTTTTGTTTCTTTTACTCCCAGTATGTTTACACCATCTAAACATGGTTTTGTATTTCTTTAGATGATGAAATCTATAAGATTGTTCACAGGAAACCATTACTAAAAGAAATTTGTTGTGCAGAAGTGATAATTTAGCTGCAGCATATTTTTTCATGCAACTGATTTATTTGTCTTGTTTAACACCAGGGTGTTATAAATCGCCTTTCTTAAAATGGTTTTGTATATGATCAGGTGTGTCTACAAAGGCAGATTCAATATTTGTTCTTGGGAGACATTTGTACAACATATTTATGTATTTTTTGGATCAATATTTCACTAAGATGTAACCTGAAACCTACTAACAGGTACAATATGAACCAACAGGTATATAATATCTCACTAACGTATGCATGAGATTGCAGAGCAAAACTTTCTGCCTTTAAGACAATTCTCAGCAAATGCCACAGATGCACAACAATTTTGCATTTTTAGAGAGTAGAAGGCATCTTGCTTGCTCTTGCTTTGGAGGCTTTACTCTACAGGAGGACCATTGCAGAAAATTAGTTGCATCAGTGGCTTTTCTATGTTTTCTATTCTTAAAAGTCATCCGTGTTGCTACAAACTACTCATGCACTCTTTTTCCAGCCCGTTTGTAACTGTGGACATAATTTTTTAAACCTGTGTAGCTAGCGGTGTGTTTTGAAACCTTACCTAGGTGTGCTCCTAATCCATTTGTGAGAGCAAAAAACTGAAAGGAATAAAACTGCACAGTACTTTGAAAAGGGAAACAGATCTAATATCTATCTGGCTTTATCTTGTTATTTTGAAGTTAACATTTGATAAATATTCAGCATACATTAACACTTGGTAGATGTGTGTTGGCTCTCAGGGAAAGCTTTCATACACTTCATAAGCGCTGGTAGAAATCTGCCATTTGTACAGGTGTGAGCCACAGGACAAGTCATATGAATTGCCACTATATTATGATTTACAACTCCATTAGCTTCCATTATATCATCATCTGAATGTGAGGAGAAAGACTGGAGAACAGCCAACATAAAATGAATGTACGCTAGTTTTGTAGAATATATCCAGTAAATTTTAAGAAAAGGTTCCCTTAAAATAGTGATAATCTGGCATTAAATAGACTTTACAATTTTAGAAAAATTGTATTTTAGACTATCAACCTCAAACTGATGTTCAGATGGCATCTAATTATCGAGCTGAACACTTTCTGTGCCTTAGACATGTAAAGAACTCATGTATCTGGGTCTTCCAAAGTACATTTTACTGCTCATAACTATACATCATAGATATTTTCAGCTTACACATTGCCTGAGCTGCTGTCATATTAGGTAATTGACAAATAATGAATGTTAATGTTGAGCTAGTTTATATTAGTTTTTCATTGTTCTTTATACATGACTCTATGGATTGACAATCTTTTATGCATGTAGATGGATAGTCTGAAGCTTTAGTGAGCAGTTCTACTGAAAGAAAGGTACTGAGAGTTCTAATAAGTGTAGTTATTTATCTATCATTTATATATTAATGTCAATCCCTCGTTATCATTCCCTCCCTTTATTCTTACTTGTCTTTTATTTTCTAATGTAAGGTTTTCTGAGGTTGTTTGAAAGATTAAAGCTGATCATCTATTCTCTGTAATACTCAGATTAGCTTCACATTAGTCTCCCTGTTTAGTTAAGGTATATTTTTCCTGTCATTAACTGTCAAAGTACTACCAATCTGAAAGATGTGTCCTTGCCATAAAGTGAAAGTAAGGTTAAGCTAATTGTCAACTGTCTCTAGGTTGTTTGTTTGCTTAGAAATGCAACCTGTAGACTCTCTGGTTTGACAAGGAAACACCTTAAATGTAAAATAAAGGACATGTAGTATTAAGATCTTCATTTAGTGTAGAAGCATCAGATAAGCTCGAAGAGCAAAGACTCCTTGGAAACCAGAGTGCTCAGTAGGTCTGAAAATGAAGCAAAAGCTACCAAAGTCTTTTTATACACAGAGAAAAATATGAAGTTGAATAACTGCATAAAGATTGTTATACCACTGACTTACATCTTATATGCTAACCTTTGCACTTCACCTCTGGAGGACAAAGTCCAAGCAAGTCTGCAAAGAAGCCTTATTCTGCTTAGAAGAAATCCAACATGTCCTCCCATTGCAGTGTTCAGAAAGGCAGCCCAGGAGAAAGCAAGGAAAGAACTTACTTTCCTGATAGAAAGAACCACCCACAGTGTAGGAACAGCACTGACTTGGGACAGAGACCTGCCCACCCTGATAGGCAAGCAAGAAGAGAAAGGGGTAAAACATTAATTTCTTCATTAAGGTATGAAAAAGACAGTAAATCAGAACTGGGAAATGAGAATTGTAACATTTTCCCATTCTTCAAAATGTCAGGATTTTGTCTTCAAAATATCTATGTAGAACAAGGATTAAAGCTTAAATATCCCTCTTTTTTGTTTTGTTTCGTTTCTTTTTTCAAAGAGTAAGTCTAGAAAAATAAAAATATTTCTTAGGCATTTTGAGATAAGTAGGTATTTTTAAAGTATTAATTCTTGGTTTGTTTGGTTTTGGTTTGTTTCTTTTTTTCTTAAGCATTAATTATTTTTTTTTTAAACAAAAGAATTAGTAGCTTTCATTTTAAGAGTTCTGAAAGAAATAACCATGGGTTGGGGGTTTTCTTATGACACCAAATAAAAATAAATTGACCTTGAAAACACCTTTAAAAAATACTGTTTCTTGATGAAAACCTCTTCAGCTGGGTAATTGTTATTTTTCTATATTCATTTTCAGGGCAGGACTGCACTTTAATTAAGTTCAGCAGTCCATAAACACTCTAAATATTTCCTTTCATTAATGCATGTAAATTTTAAGGGCAAGACATTGCAATCCATACTCATTTGATAAGTGTTTACCCATATGAATTATTATATCCTCTTCAGAGATTTGTCTTAGAAAGACCTGTGGAAACAGGAGATGCACGGGAAATCCGCACTGGTGCAGAGATCATTTCACATTGTTTTGTTCTTTCTTTGGTCAGTAAGGGTGCGTGCTTCTGCCTGATTCTCAGTGAAAGAGGCAAAATCATGTAGAAATTCTGCAGTGAATGAAAATCACAGCAGTTTTCTCTCCTTTCAGGTCTTCAAAGGTTCTGAAAATTTGCATAAATTTTAATCTTGACAGGTGACAGGACTAATTTTCTGACTAGATTTTGATTCTAAATTATAACAGCCAGTGTGTTTAACAGACCAGGTGAAGATTGTTGCTGAAGGTTTTGCTCCAACATTCGTGTCCTCATGCTATGACGTGCACCTGCCAGCTGAGGCTCTGCTGGTGATGGGGTGCTCCTCCAAGGCTGTCAGAGATGCCACTTTATCAACATGATCCTTGGAAAGAGGTGCTCATAATAATATACAGCCTTCTATGCAGTCTTTGTCTAGCCATAAAAAGATTGCCTGACTTTTCCAATAGTCCCACAAAAATTTAAATAGTGGTATTGCTCTGATTGACAGAGTATACAACAGATTAAGAAACAGCTAGCGCTATGAAAGCTTGAAAACTGATCATGTGATTGCAAATAACTTAACAGAGTAGTCAGAACCAGAAATTTTCTCTCCTGTAAAGAAACTACGTGGCAAATAAGGGCGCAGATTAAAAGACAGGCACAACAGTTGCTGCTGCCGAAACCCTGACCAGGGCCATATCCGGCGCACCGTGCTTGTGAGGACTAGTCTTTAGTACGGACAAGTGACTGGGGCTCAGCAGTTCTGGTTTCTTCTCATATTTTCACAACTGCTTGCCTTATGACTGACAAGTCTCACTTATTTTTTATGTCCTTCTGCTGCCTGGTCCCACTGATGAAGTAATTTCTCCAAATGCCTCTTTTACAGCGGCCTCCAATGACCCGTATGCTCATACCACCTCTAGGTGGTATCAGCTAAAGAACAGGACTCTTTAATGTACAGTTTGTACAGTAATACTGTATTGTAATGTATGTAATACTGTAATGTAGGGAATAATATGCAGTTCACGATATTGATTTCTCCTCGGAAAGCTGATTTTAGTCAGGTTTGTTGGGCTTTTTCCTATAAAGTGGTTTCCTGTTGCTTAGAAAAACAGAAGAACAAAAAACAAAGCTCCTTCTGTGAGTAAGGATGATACAGCCTAAGGGGTTGCTTTCCTTTCAATTTAACTTTCTACAAAAAATAAAAGGAAAAAAAGAAAACCTTATTTCGTTAGCTTATATTGTAGCAGCTCAGTGCAATGCTCTAGTCACGTGGTAACAGGGAGTACAACTAAAACACTGCCACTCCTTTCAAGCAGGGGGTATATTCTGTCCAACAAGCAGGTAAAACATGCAAAATACATCTGGCATGCTTCTGATAGAAAGCAGATAACCTTGGAAGGGCAATCCTGAAGCCTTTCAGCTGGTATGAAACACGAACGCAAGCTGTAACATGCTTTCCATTGCTACACAGTCAAATACCTCCTTTCAGCCGTATCTGTTCTCTCAGCCAAAACTGACACACTGCAGCAGGAAAGGCAACACTCAGTTTTCACTTTTGCTTCGTCACTTAACAATACAATTTTGTTAAACTTATTAACTTTACACTGCAATGTGTTCAGCCTAAACAGTCTGCAGGTACTACAAATACTTGTTTTACCCACTGCTTTCATTTTTAATCAAACTTGGATGGAAAACCTCATTGTTCTTCTATATAATTACTCAGCTTTAGGCTATTTCAGGTAAATGTGCACACATAAAAGTAGACCAGATGGGAAGAAAGTAATAAACAGTTTCCAAAGGTAGTGTCTTGTTAAGAATGCTGCTGAAAAAAAGGGTCGACTGTATTAACATTGTAATTACTTAAAACCCGTGGCTATATATGTGTTGAATTGTTCACTGGAGGGAGCTGCAATTGCTCTAAGCAAGACAGCTGCATGTAAGCAGTGCCCTCTGCAATGGGGTCTGAAGGCAGCAACACTAAGCTGTGAAAGAAACTTTTGCAAAAACTGTTGCCTTTGCAAAAACAGAGCTTATTAATAAGGGAAGAGTTTGACTGGGGTTGTTTTATTTTGGTTTGTGTGTGCATGTTATTTATTGTCTTGAACTCTACATAGGAAATTATTTCAGTAGAGAGCTGGGCTTGGTGTGTCATGTCCCTCAAAGGAATCATCAGCCACAGTGCTAACAACAGTGGTTTCAAAGACAGCAAGAGGAATTGTCACACCGCAGGATTCCCCAAAGCTCTGCTTCATCATGAATTTGTCTTTCATTTGTTTTTATCCTCCCTTTGGAAGGATGAGTCTCTGGAGAGACTGGCTGAATTTTAACTGTCACGGAGTGCTATGAATTGAAATACCGCTGACTCCAGCACTATTCTACAACATGGTAAGTAATGACACAGGAAAAAGCAATCTAGTTAAACAAGAAGAAAGGCTTACCCAGCTGTATTCTGGCACATTGGTATCATCCCTACCCTGCACAGGACGATAGTCTGCAGAAGAATAGCACAGTTGCTTGCACTCTGCAAAACCTAATTCAACTTTCTCATTTCAGTCACAGGCCTTTGCCATACACTCAACCAACTTCCTTTAATTTTATTTATTTTTCATACCTGCTTTAGACCATTGTCACCCTTTACTTTAATTTTTCCTGGTCTTCTACATTTTGAGATGAGAGGCACCAAAGCAGAGTACAGTATTCAAACTGCAGATACCTCATGGACTTATACAGTATAAAACTTGTATATTCTGTGCTGTATTCTTGTCTTAATAGTTCTTAATATTTCATTTATTTTTTTAAATCCATGGGAGCCCTGAAGTGTGTTTTCATGGGACAAGCGATTACAATGGTCATCTCAGTACCCACAGCTGTGTATGCTGTTGTGCGTGTCTCCTTTCCCACGTGCATCCCTCTTCTTTTCTCTACACTGAATTTCCTTACCTGGTCCTTCAAAGATGAGTTTTAGGAGGTTCTTCCACAGTTATTCACAGCTGCTTCTCAGCTTACTATTCTGACTCATTTAGAAACATCTATAAAATTTTTCACCTCTACCCAATGCCTAAGAAAAGGCTTAATGCTGTATTCAACATGCAGACTGAGACTAACATGATTTACCTCTTTTTCTAAAGAACTTTGTGCAAAATCTGAACAGTAGGATTGAAGCTGTAATTCTCTGCTAACCAGCTGAACTGCTTTACATATTTCTACCTGTATCTCTGAAGCAGAAGGTTCTGAAGGAAAAGATAAATCCATTCTACTGTCACTGAAAAAGGAAATATTGTTACACTGTAAAACATCTAACTTGCGATCCCTGCCAATTTTCACAAGTACATTTTTTGTGGTGGGTTGACCCTGACTGGACCCCAGGTGCCTGCCACAGCTGTGAGTCAAGATAAGGACAGGGAGATCACTCAGCTATTACCATCATAGGAAAAACAGATTTAATTCTGGGAAATTAGTTTAATTTATGACCAATCAAATCAGAGTAGGGTAATGAGAAAAAAAATTAACCAAATCTTAAAACAGTTCCACCCACCCCTCGCTTCTTCCTGGGCTCAACTTCACTCCTGATTTCTCTACCTCTCTCCACCCAAGCACCACGAGGCAATGGGGAATGGAGGTTATGGTCAGTTCCTTGACATGTTGTCTCTGCTGCTCCTTCGTCCTCACACTCTTCCCCTGCTCCAGCGCAAGTCCCTCCCACAAGAGACAATCCTCCCTGAACTTGTCCAGCATGGCCCCATCCCAAGGGCTGCAGCTCTTCACACACTGCTCCAGCATGAGTCCCTCCCACAGGGTGCAGCCCTTCAAGCACAGACTGTCCCAGCCTGGGTCCCTGGCAGGGTCATAAGCCCTACCAGCACCCTGCTCCAGCATGGTGGCCTCTGGGGGCTGAGGGGCACAGCCTGCCTTACCATGGTCTTCACCACGGGCTGCAGGGGAATCTCTTCTCTGATGCCTGGAGCTCCTCCTGTCTCCTTCTGCCCTTACCTGGGGGTCTGCAAGGCTGTTGCTCTCGCATATTCTCACTTCTGTCCTCTGGTTGCCATTGTGCAGCAGTTTTTCTCCTTTTATTATGTTATCTCAGAGGTGCTACCAGCGTGGGTGATGGGCTCAGCCTTGGCCAGCGGTAGGTCTGTCTTGGAGCTGGCTGGCACTGGCTCTATCAGATGAGGAGGAAGCTTCTAGGAGCTTCTCACAGAAGCCACCCCTGTGGTCCCCACGCTACCAAAACCTTACCATGCAAACCCAATACAGTTGCCTGAGTATCTCAGGGAGTCATGCTGAGGCAGCAATTTCCAGGTGACACCAGCATCCAGATTCAGCTGTTTAGTACTGAGCATGAGGTAACTGATCTTTCTCCTTCACTGTTCCTGAAGATGTCCAGCTCTGTACTCTGTCTGAAAACCTCAACATCACTGAAGGCAAAGAGAGTTTTCTATTGATGCATGGAATGTAGAATATTCCTTACACACCACAAAACACATGGCAATGTTGATGCACATTTCAGTCTATTATCTGGAGGCTTACTTTATAGGGCTTAAATTTTGTTCTGCTGGAAAGCAGTGCCCCTTTATGGACAATTAATGAGGCCATGGAAGTGTTTGTAAAAGTATACTTCGTTTGCTGTATGTAGCTAATGAGCAAGGGAAGAAATTCACGTTTTTCTCCTCTGAAAGGTTTCTTTCTTTCAGATTAAACCATATTATGCTAATTAATGCTAATTAATGCTGACTATATTCTAGAAAGCATTTTTTTCTTTGTCATTTAGAAGTCCATGCAAGTCAGACATAGCTGCACGCAGGTATACAGATGTACAGGCGTAGTTAGGAAGTGGGCTTTCAACTTACCTCATATAGTGATAGACAGTAGATTCTGTAAGGTGAGGCATGATATCAATGAGAGTTTTAGTATCTGAAGTGTTTGCATGCTGCTTCACTGTACGTGAACAATTTCCTTTCAGCTTCATAAGTTAATAGAAAAAACAAACCTGCTGCTGAGATGAAGAAATTGTCATGAAAGCTTGAGAAGGTGACAGCAAGAGGGGAGCTCTTAAATAGATGTAGTGTATTTCACATTGCAACAGCCTTTGCAATAACCTAGAGCAATCTGTGAAGTCTGGTCATGAATATAAAGCCATGTGTATTGGAGAAATACTTTACTGCTGAAGTGTGTAATATTGTAACATGGAGAACTGTATGGAGTGGAGTGATTAGTACTACGTCCTTCTGAAGTTTTTGTCATCTTAATGATGTCTTTTGGGTATAGTCTTATAACTCCTGATAGGCTTGCTTACTACTTTGCAAGGGTGGCACAGACCCACTGGTATGGATTCATTTGCTCTGGCACAGCTTGGACAATGCACAACAGAAACCCCATCAAGATCATCGTTATTAAGCACTTCCCTCTCACTGTTTGTTAGCTGCCTTGGGGTCAAGAACAGTCAAAGGCATGGTCTGCTTTTAAAATGGTGCATTGAACCAAGGATTCTTTCTTTCCATCCTGCACACTCTGCTCTTCTGAAGTGCAAAGGGCAAGGTCTCAGCACCTCAGCGCTGAGTTTCAATGAGTCACACCTTCACAGCTCTCCACCATTTGGAGAATATGGACAAGAACAACAACATACCCTGAGGTTTATGTTTTCAAATAAGAGAAATATCTATTCTCTTAGGGTTATCTGCAGTTAAGGACAGAAAGGAGAGTGTGTGGGCTTGAGAGTTTGTTGGTTTTCCTGAGCTACCTGGTCCTGACCACTTTCACAACAACAATATTTATCTTGATATTATGCAAAGTGAACAGCCCACATCTACTCAGAATATTCGGGGATTTTAGAGGGGAAAAAATAAAACAATCCAACAACCGAAAAAACGAAGCAACACCTTCTCTTCCTCCACAAACCCCAAAATGTTCAGTGACAGAGGTTGTCTTGGATCCCTGGGAAAGGGATCATGTCCAGAGCCAGAAGAGAAGCTTCAAGGACCGAAAAGCTCCATCTAAGTGTGTATGCTCAAGAAGAAAGTAGGAATAATAAAAATGTTTTGAAATCTTTGTGGCTGGAATTCAATGCAGATTTTTTTTTCTGCCAGAAATACAATCTTGAGTGCTGTAATTATTGGGCTGCTCCACTACTTTTACTGGCACTAACTCCAAGCTGAATGTACATGCTGCCAACAGAGGCAGATCTAACCTCTTTTCTTTCCTTCTGCCTCTTGCCTCCTGCATTGCCATTGCTGGGGAAACAGACCCAGGGCACTGACCTGGACAAAGAATAATGGCTTTTCTGGCTAGGACAGTAGTCAGCCAGGGTATCTTCATTGTGCAGTTTCTGTGTTGCCTACCACACAAATTATAAAGCTGCCTAAGGAAAGGCATGGAAATGTGATGAAGGAAGATGGCATCATTTTTTTTTTCTCTATGAAGAGACAAAAAATAGCCTTTGGGATCTGCATTCAAGCCCTAGACTACTTCTAACATAACAAATTGATTCTTACTAAAATCACAGCTACCTCTATAAAGAGATTATCACCCATTTCTTGGAAAAAAATACATATTTTTTCCTTCATCAAATAATAACTGTAAAGTCAGAGATCATCTTAGAACCAAAGTTTGCTTAGTCTCTGTCCTTTAAATATTTCCTCCAAGGTAAGAAATTTCCTCCAAGGTAAGAATGTTACTGAAGGCACTTATCACCTCAAAAAAAGAACCAGCCCTAAAAATAAATTCAAGACTGCAGCATGATAGGGAAATCTATAGAATATATTCAGTATATTTAAATGTTCATTAAAGTTGACAAGCTGCAGCCTGTGAGAGTGAAACAGGATTCTTAGATGCATCCTGGACTCCTTCAAGCCATGGCAGAGATTTCATTGTGACAAGGGACCAATTTCTCCAACTGTCTGAAACAGCAGAGCAAAATAAAGCAGATGTTTCCTTAGTAGAATTAAGACAGGAGATACACAAGGGGACATCTAAATAATTTCTATCTCATTTTATTTATGACGCATTTGTGAATTATCTGTATTGTGCACTTGCAATTAGAGAGCAGAACAGATGGTAAAAGTTTAGTTTAAAAAACCAAAGAAAATATTTCTTCTTTTCAAAAACAGTGATACCATGGATTTATTTACTACATCTGAAAGGAATTTCTGTTTTCTGTCTGTAACTGAGGTGTTGCTTCACTGAGAGTAAGTGGGAATGAAGTAAAACCTAAGGACAAGCCTACACTAGAAACTGTGCATTTTTTGTATCCATTCTTAGTGTTTCATAGCACACTGCACATACCCACCTTTGTGTAGTATTCTGATGAAAACATGTTCACAATGACAAATACATTTGTGATGAAAACTATAGCAACTATATATCAGCAACATGTTTTGAAAGAGGCAAACAATATTCTGGTCAGAAATCCCATGGTTCAATGATTCAAAATTGTGCTGTAGTCACTCTGGGGTTTCTCACATTGCATATGATAGGGTGATGGTGGGAAAAAGCCTGACCACAGGAAATTGTATCATTTGACCTGTACAAGCTTTTTGGTTTTGTTAGCAAGTGTTATGTTGAAAATGTCTAGGCACAGAAAATAAGCCACATTGGTAATTGCTAGAAGGTTGCAGAGGTGCAGATTATTGCAGACCAGATTACAATCATTTTACAATACCATATTTATGCTGATAAGTGTGTCTGAGAAAGAATGAGAAGGACTTTGCAAAATAAAAACTATCACAGTAATTATGTCATCTTGCAAACGTCAAGAGCAGCCTTACAGTCAGGAGTACACCTTTTTCTGAGAGCTGTGCTGTAGTGAAACAAATCCATTAAGTGCAAAAATACAACAGCTTGTAATACCCATTAAATCGTATTAAATCCATCTTGGCCATAGACTCTGAATGAGTACGTAACAAAGTTTCCAGAGTCATAAGGTTGGTCCTAGTGCCATTAAATGGCAGACAGCAATAAAGTGCAAGGTCACAAACATAAGACACGCCTTTGCAAATATCTATGAAGCATATAGATTGACCTTTTAGATTACATATACATTTTTACACTCAGAAATATAATATTATAAATCTTTTTTGTTATTCTTGATTTTGTATTAATATTTAAGAAATCACTTATACAACAAGTTAACCTCCAAAAATGAGCAGAATTGTTTGCCAGGATCCCAATTGTCTAGTTGCAAAGCATTAAGGAGAAAGCAATATTATTTTTAAAGCATATCCTTAGTTTGGGTGACATTGGTTTCTTTGTTGAGAGTTTTTTTCCAAACCTTTCACCTCTTACTGTGATAAGACCTAAGAAAATAATTAAGTTCAGATTATAAGCAGGTTTTTAATGACATTTTAAAGAGCTGAGGCATGGTTTGACCTCCCACTTCTGTTCACTTTATCACAGGAGTATATTTTACAGATGAATGGCTCTGGAATATAGCTCTAGGTCATATTAAATAAGTAGGTAGAGGGGCATAGCTTATCATAATTTATCATAAAGTTTTGCCTCTAAAGGAAGATATACAGTTGTTGAACAAAAGGCATTTGGCTGTGAAATGGGCTGTAAAGTCACTGAACTACTGTTTGCCAGATATGAAATTAGAACAGATTATTTGCTTCTTTCACTGTGGTGGCCAAGAAGTACACACTGTGCAAAACCAGAGTCTGCCAAAAAAAATATATATTTTTTTTGACACATGTCCAAGATATCTTTCACTTTTTTTTTGTGAAACTTGAGTGCTGTAAAGTGTATGAGGTAGTTGTCTCTACTAGAAAGAAATAAATCATCTTTGTCCTACTTTTCAGATTTGGAAGGAAAGAAAAAAGAGAAATTGCACCTTGCAAATCTTTGGAATTCTGCATAAGTAAAGCAGCACCTCTCTCACAACCTCAGCATAAATACACAAATATACACATTTGGGCTTGAGGCCATGTCTATATTGGGCTGCTTGTACTGATATGGAGACTGTGTGTAGACAAAAATGTTCTCTAACCATACACAGACAGTGAGTTCTGAAACTCAGTGGAGCAGCTGACTGGCTTCAAGTCCCCACAATCAACTTCTACTGACACCTGGGAGGCACCTTCCCATCATTATGCTGATACAATGTGCAGACTCTTCCTGATCTGCTTTGGCAAAATCAGCCCAGCTAAAGCAAATCACCCTTGGTTTTGGTTAGGAGCCAGCCTTGCTGACCTTGCCTGTCTGAAGAGCCCGTATGATCCCCTCCAGCTGGCAAAGTGGTGGGGACAACAAACTACACCAGAATGGCAATAACAAGCTGTTTGGGTCATATATATACATGTACAGCCACACCATCTGTCTGCTGTGTAAACATCTCTCCACTACCTCCACCAGCAGCAATTTGGTACAATAAGAACACACTTCACAAGCAAAGTATGCTCTTTGGACTAAAGCACTCATGTACATCTACACTAAAGCACCTCTGCTGTCATGGCCAGGTGAGTCATGTTAGGTATGTATTCACAAGATCTATAGAGAGTTGTAATTAATTTTATCAGTACAGGGATTGCCTTTACATTTCCCCAATGTGGCTGAGGTATTGACACTGCAGCGGTGGCACAGTCCTTATGGTAAATCTGGTCAGAGTGGTACAGAGTACACAGACTTTCACACTATGGGACAAAGGTTTAATCTTGTGCACACTAGAACTACACACATGCAGTTCTTCAGGCAATATGTGAAATCCTAAAAGCTACCATTTGAAATTCAGCAAAACATTTCATTTGGAGAAGTGTCTAGCCTGTCCTTTTTGGAGGTTTACACAAATTCTGTGATGCAATTTGCATTTCATCTATGCTGTGTGACAGGACTTTGCATGGTGTGGAATCCTTGTGTTCAACAGGTATTTCGTGTGCTCATACTAATTTAATATTTGATCTCATTTTGTAGTTCAAGAGTAACTTACATGTGTATATGCAAAGAAATTGTACTGCTGTTGAGGTAGCATAATGTATCTTGCTAGTTGTTGTGGACGTTACCTGAGGTGCATATCACTGGTTGAATTACATTCCTTTCTAATCTTTCCAATGAACTGTCTCCTAGATAAAAAAGGGGCATCTTGCCAACTTTCTACCCATCATGCAGTAACCAGTGGACCGTTTCCTTAACTATGATTCTGTGAGTTTCTCTGAAGCTCCATAAAAGGCCCCCTCCCACACTGCCAGCTGCTTAGCATTTAAGCCAATAGTCATCTGAACTCAATGTCGACCTGGAACAGTCTGGGAAAATGTGTATCGTTTTTGATTTACCTGATAATAGCCCTCGGTTTTCTCATCCTTCACATCAAAGTGGGGTACAATACACACATGGTCAAGAACCCTTGAAGCCATATTAAATCTTGTAGAAAACTCTATTTCTAGGGAAGTAATGCAACATTCTTTGTCAGCATTGAGCCATCACTGTGCTGTATGGTGTCGATGGCGATAGACCCGATGCTGGTCTGAGACATAAGGTAGCAGTGAAGACTGCTCTCGTGGTTTACTTGTTCTCATTAGCTACATCTGGGCAGTTTCTTTCTTTGAGTGTTTCTAACACGCCCTGCACCCTGTCCCGCTGCTTTGTGTATGCAGCTGAAGGGGCTGTGTCAGTCCTGTGGCCGCTGCCCAGTGATTTCCCTGGAGCAGAAAGTGAGCCATGAGACTGGTGCCACTGAATGGCCCTGGGACTCCCCTCCGTGCCCAGGCCTGCCCCATCCCTGACAGAGAGACCGTGGCCATCTCCGGCCTGGGGAGCGGCTGTCTCCACTCCCCAGGACCACCCGCACAGGCCTCCTGGTGCTCAGCCAGAGAAGGGTTCGGGCCATGAAGGCTGCCCACCTCCCTCCACCTTCCACTGCGTCCTTTGCAGCTGAGGACTGAAACAGGAGAAAAACAAAAGCGTGGAGACACCTGCCTCTGCAAACGCCCCTGCTCTGAGCTGCACTGTCCGGCTCTGCCTGGTGTAGCCCTGCAGGCTGCAGCCCCGGAGATGCTGTCGCAGCCAGACCCAGCTGAGCTGCTTGTCCCTTGTTTCAGTTCTATTACACTGTCAAAGGAGACATACCAGCCTCCGTGGTTTCTTGTGACAAGCTTGGGTTTGGGATGGGCAGGAACTTGGTTATTTCATTCTATGAGCAAATATTAACGTGTAGCAGAGCCTTAATTGAAGGCAGTATGTAATTTTCTCCAATCGCAGCATAAAACAAGATTGTGTTCCTCTTCCCTAAACTTGTTTTCAAGCATTCTACATAGCAACAGAAGGATAAAAGGACTTATTAGGAAAAAGACTAATTGCCTGTTGAAAACGTATTCTTTTTTATTATTATTGGGGTGCCATTACAGAGACAATAACCTTAATTTTATTATTATATGTGCACATTACCTGCATTATAAATCAGATAGGGTTGTTCAAAGACAAAATCAACGTCTAAATAAACCATATTTATTGCCATATACAACATATAGCAGTAGTGATTTGCTATTTCACTCCCAAGCCTGTGTTAGGACTTTTCCAAAATACCTGCTCACAAGTTGGTGCTTGCCTATTTCAGCAACAGCAGTTTATACACACTTTCCAGACAGTTTCTCCTACATAGATTTGTCAGCCTTTTTAAGTAAAAATGTGTTGCAAAAAAAAAGCAGTTTGGAATCAATTCTTCACATATTAATATAAATTTAAAATTCATTTCTAAATTCACATGCAAAAACGAGACAACTCTTCATTGCTTTGCAATGAAGTGGAAAAAAACCCACTTTATGCTTGACTGTCTTAACTTTTAAATATGCCAGTGCATTGAGGATAATTCAGCTGGTCTCGTATGTTTCCATTAATATTTCTGATTTTAAAAGTGGGTTAGCATTTCTTTTTATGTTGCTCTGTTTAAAGGGATTTTGCCATAAGCCACGTCAGTCACTGTAAACATTGCAAAATATTGTTCAGAGAGACAAAACTGGCTAATTTCTGTTTGACTCTAATGTTCTGGCTAATGATAAGTGACATAAAATGTATTAACTGCTGAAGAAAAAAAAAGCTGAAGTGATCCATTTGGCATTAATCACAGCTAAAACAGCCATGGAGACCCACTTTGAACTTGCAGTTGGCCTACCAGAATGGGAATTGGTTCAAAAGTGGCTGACCATTGACAATCAGAGTCTATCATATCTAACACATCATCATGGTAGTAAATGCTCACTTTCTAAAGTTCAGTTTGAAGGATGTGTCTGAAATAACACGTAATACTAGCAATCTCAACACTATCCATTTATATAGCAGACCAACTGGGAAAAAAAATCTGTTCTTAACACGTGGCAACTTTTTCCCTTTATTAAAGAATCAATATGCATTAAAATTTCTGAAAACAAAAATAGATTTTCCCCCTTATATAGGTGAATATAATGTTAAATTATCTCTGCAAGCAAAGATAATGTAACATTGTAAAAGGTGTAGTGTATTTGAATTTCTACAGCTGCAAACCTGTCCTTAGATTAAATTTTCTAATTGTCATCTGTTTATACCATCTGAGGATACTGGACATTTGGTCCATCTGTTTAACGCTGTGTGCAGGCCCTCATAACTTTCTTATGCAAGCGTCTACTGTTTTATTCTTGTGCCACCAGATACCATCATGTCTATGTGTCATTACACACAGAAAGTAAGAAGGCAGTTTAAACTCTATAGTTAGACTTATTTTAGCTGCTTAACAGGGACTTTGAACAACAATAGAAATTGGGGCAGGACTTTTCTGTCCGGTGGTCAGACTATTATAAAAAGTCCGAGAAAATAATTACTGAGTTTTTAAAAGGGGAGGGAAAAAGAAATATTTCACTGGTTGCATTTAGCAGTTTTCTATATTTGAACTGGATCCAGCTGTTATCTGGTGAAGACAAAAATAGCTCCATATGAGACTACGAATTCCTTAAGCAAATAAGTGATTGCCTTTTTATTTATTGCTCTGTCTTATTGATCCATAGACACCTTCAGAAGCTGCCTTTTTGGGTTCATCCTGCAAAACAATGGCTCTTATTCAAAAACACAATGGTGTTCTTTCCACTGTGCAGTTCTCACACAGAGTCAAAGAGTTTTCTGCTTCTCACAGCACCCCATCAACAAGAAGGCTGGGGGTACACAAGAAGCTGGGAAGGGACACAGCTGGGACAGCTGACCCTGACTGACCATAGGGATTTCCCACCCCACAGCCTGCACCTGGGTTGAGGCAACCCCTAGTATCAATACAGTCTGGGCAATTAAGGGATTGGAAGCAGCCCTGAGGAGGAGGACTTGGGGGTGCTGGTGGATGAAACACTGGACATGAGCCAGACATTGTGCACTTGCAGCCCAGAAAGCCAACCATATCCTGGGCTCATCAAAAGAAGCACGGAAGCAGGTCAAGGGAGGTGGTTCTTCCCCTCTTCTCCACTCTTGTGAGATCCCACCTGGAGTGCTATATCCAGCTCTGGATTCCTCAGCACAGGAAAGTCATGGATCTATCATAAAGAGTCCAGAGGAGGGCCACAAAAATAATCAGAGGGCTGGAGCAGCTCTTCTATGAAGACAGGCTGAAAGAGTTGGTGTCGTTCAGCCTGGAGAAAAGAAGGCTCCAGGGAGACCTCATTGAGGACTTGCAATACTTTAAAGGGCCTTATAAGAAAGATGGGGACAGAGCTATTAGTATGACCTGTTCCAATAGAACAAGGGGTAATAATTTTAGAGGAAAAAGAGGGGAAATTTAGAGAAGTTATAAAGAAGAAAATTTTTTACAATGAGGATGGTGAAACACTGGCACAGGTTGACCAGAGATGTGGTAGATGTCCCATCACTGGAAACATTCAAGGTCAGGTTGAACTAGTCTCTGAGCAACCTGATATAAAGATGTCCCTGCTCATTGCATGGGAGGGTTGACCCTTTCAATGATCCTATGATATGATGTCACACACAGCAATAAAAACTGGCGAAGAAGGAGGAAGACAGGGTTGTTCAAAGTTAGGACATTTGTCTTTCCAAATAACCATTAAATGTGATGGAGACCTGCTTTCCTGGTGATGACTGAACACCTGCCTGCCAAGGACAAGTAGTAAAGGAATTCCTCTTCTTGCTTTTCTTGCACATGTAGCTTTTGCTTTAGCTATTAAAACGTCTTTATCTCAACCCACAATTTTTCTTTCTTTTAACATTCCAGTTCTCTCCTAAATCCCACCAGAGTGGAGTGAGCAAGTGGCTCTGTCTGGCTAAGCTTCCTACCAAGGTTAAATCATGACACCCCTGTGGTTGCAGTATATGAACACAGTCTCCTTATATGCAGTCAGGATTTCCTTCACTGTAAATTTGTGATATTTGCTGTAATTTATGTTAATCGCTTCATGCCTTTCATGACATACCTCTGTCTTCTAAATTAAGTGCCCCTGCTTATCCCATTGAGGTTGGCTGTGGTTAGATTTCTCCAGCATGAACCAATTTGACTTCTCTGTGCTCCCCAATGCATGAGCTGGCTGTCAAATGCTCCCCACCCGCTGATGGCCATCAGCAAGACATTTACAACATGCATGCCTCTGTAAGTTTGTTCACAGAGGAAGAGTACTTCATCAAAATGGCAAAAAATTTAGATGAAATGAGGGTGCTAAAAATTTAAACTTCTTAAACTAGAGGGTGAAGTGTTCAGTAATTAACTTTAACTGAAAGAAATCCAGACTTTGTATTCTTGATTCATTGCACTCTAGTTTTTGAGCTGTTGTGTAGCTGAGTATTTTAAAGTCTATGAAATGGATAAATAGTATGTTAATAAAGTATAAACGTCTGTCATTGTATCATCTGTACTTTCATGTCCTGGGAAAACACTATCAGAAGACACTTAAAACCAGCAGGCTGTGAGTGGTCTGCAGCATGACTCGGTCATGAGCTCCTGAGCCTTGTTTTTGTCATTCTTTTTTAATATGGAGGTACAGATTTATGATTTCAGCATCTAGTACACTATTACAGGACCATCAGGAACATTTTTTTTTCTTTAATTCAATACTTTAGAATATGTTCAGTGTTTCTACTTTTGCAGTGTTTTCATTCTCTTTGAGGACAAAGATAAATTTTCTAATTTAACTGTACTATAGGTTCTGCTGGTTAAAAAAATTTACTTTAAAAGATGCCTATAAAAACAGTGTAAGAAGTAACTGGACATAATGATATAAAAGTCAAAGATGGAAAATAAACTGACATTCATAGTTCAGCTCTTAAATCCATTTAATTTAATCCTCCTCTTAAAAAGGCATGAACAGAAATTACACAATTCAACTCAATGAAGTTATGGGCTGTAAGTATAATGAGAATCAGGACTAGTGTGTGGAGTTAGAAAGGGGAACAAAGCAACATTTTGGTAGAGAAATTCCAAGGTTTAAATAAATAATGAAACAAATATTTTCCAGTTTTCTAACGCTGCAACCTGTTGGGTGGGCAAACAGCTGTTGTGTTTGGTTTTGCTTTGATCATATGTGTTCAGGTATGATTGAATTTGGTTAAGGAACATCCATTCTCAGGCACCCCTGACAAGAGGCACAAGCAAAGTCTGCATGTCACATGATGGCCCCACTGCTCATTCTTGTGGGTGGCAGGAAGGATGGAAGGAAGGACCAGGCAGGTTTTTCCACACCCTGCACCACTCAGATTCCGAGCACAGCTGCAATGAAACGGGCTGTTCCTGGGACAGCAGCTAATTGCAGCTCAGTCCAATTACCTGACACTGCTGTTTGTTTTCGTACTACTTTAGTGACGGTCTGCGCTGGTGCAATACTACATACGATAATTCAAATGCTTGTAAAAACTGCATGTTATGTTACCTCATTTACTGAAAGACTTAATCTGTGTAAAGAAATGATATGAACTCCGATAATTGGAAGTTAAGGAATTCTGAAACAGTGAGTGTTTTTGCTTTTTCCAAATTAGATTCTTTTGGCTCTGTTGCATATTTGACTATTAAGTATTTCCTACAGTTCTGCTTTGCTCAGTTTAAAATTACTTAGGACATCATAAACGAAGACATTCATGGTGAATGTGATTTGGTATGCAACACATTTTTCTCTAAAGTGTTCTATTTTGTCAGCAAAGAATTCATGTATTTAGGAGGACCTAGTATTTAAAATCTGACATTACTAGTAAATATTTTCCATCAGTGATAAGAAAAAAAAATCTATTGCTTGAGCTGATGCAGAAATTCCTCTTTAGGCAGGAATTTTTTTATCATTTGTCTGGCAACAGTTCATGAGTGTACTGCTATTTGTTCATTACTGTACTGTTATCTGTGACTGGAAAGACATAAGGGATGAAAAGAAGCAGTACATTACAATGAAAAAAGAAAGAACATGCCAAAGACCAAGCTAGACAGGCATTGCTCATTGTAGGGTAAAACATGAATTCATATAGTGATATGAAGAAATGGGAGGAAAAATGAACTGCAAGACAAGGTGAAAATTGATTGTGCAGCAATACATTGAGCAGAAGACTTTGCCTGAAGAGATTAAATTAGGAACATTGCAGAAAAAGAGGCACATGAACAAGGGATTGCCAGTTTGAATTTCAGTTGTATCAGAAATAATTGCAGCTGTGAAAAAATGAGGAATGAAGTTTCTGCAGTCACAAAGCAGCTCTTGCTCCTATGAAAACTAATAACTGAATGAAGAAGGAGAAAACCCCCATATATTAATCCCACTCCAGAAATCACAGATATGAGTGCACGTTTTAGATTTACTGGGGACACATCAATAAAACAGACACAGGACATTGTAGAGATCAACCCAAACTTTAATTTAGCAGATTAACATCAAGAAAAATTGTCTGATCAAATTCATCCTTAATGCACCCTTTTGACTTCACTATATGATGTTATGAGGATAAATTCAATCCACTGTGTGAGTGGATTCAATCCCTGTAGTTCTTCAAACTCTGGCGGATCATAATATTTCTCAGTGACAGGTTTTTCTGGCTTCATAACTTTCTTACCCAGCAAAAGACAGAGTGTTATTACTCGCAAAGTATAATTTCCATTATACAGGGTCCACCCAGCTCTAATTCAGCTACATTTCATTTGTTCTTTGTGTTTTTATTTCACCAGGCAGAGCAGTACAACTCTCTCAATCTCTCAATAAACTTAAACTCTCTCAATCACTATGAATGAATAAACAGCTAGTGTTTAGAGATCCCTGAAGATATCTTCAGTTATGTAAAGAGGCAAAAGAGCCCATAAGCATAAATAAAAATGTATTAGGAGGACTTGGTGCATTGGGTTGCTGATCTCACGTATGCAACAGTGTTAACTTAGGTTTCTGCATGGACACTACTAAGGGAAAAACTTATTTAGTAAATTGAACATAAACACTAAAATCTTTTTATTTGTGTCCTATGCTTCTATTTTCACATGGTACATTATGGTTAATGGTCTCTTTTCTTTGAGTATCTGTCCTGTCTCCTCACCTCCTTCCCTTTCTTCCCCAGTGTCCTCAGTAATGTTACAGTGCACTCATCAGACATTTCCAAGTTCGCTTCTATGACTTGTAAGTGGTGTACTACAACAGTCTGCTTATGAACACACATTAATATATCTGTCTCCAGATTGTCTCTATCTCTTTATTTAGACATACATGTCATATATGCATTTTCCCGTGCCTCATCAGAACAAAGATTACACCTTGTACCATTTCCCACAGCTGAGAAGAGACCCACCTCAGTATTATACACACTCCCGCCATAATTTTGACTGCAGCAGCTTGTGGTCGTGTTGTGACAACAGCTCCAGTCTGCAGCGGCCAGATGGAGATCAAAGGTGGAGCAGGTTTTGCATTTCACATTCCCACTGGGGCAGCTCTATTTTATATAGGCATTGTCAGAGCATATGTCCTACATCTTAAGTGCCAGCCCTAAACGCTGAACTACCCAAGACAGAAGGTCTTTTCTGCTCTCACTTTGACCATGATTTCTACCCTGGACTCCCCAAAAATCCACAAAGTTTTAGTTAAAAGTGATGTATTTTTGGTGTAAGTTTTCCCACTTTTATGTTTCAGTGAGCATCTTCTCACCCACTCCACATTTTCTAAGGTTACTTCTAAGTGTTTGCTCTGGCTGTATAATCTTCAATAGCAGACTTCATTTCTTTTGCTACTGTCTGCTTTTAAATTAATTTAAACATCTTGTTAAAAGATATTGAGAACATTTAGAACACAGGATGCAAAAATCCTGCATACAGGTTGTTGTATAACTCAACAGTTAAAAACAGATTACAAAGATCAATGTACTTAATATAAAAAAATATGTTCTGCCTATGTACAGTCTGCCAACAAAAAAAAAAATCTCTTGGCAAATAATTTTTAATTTCCTAAACAACACTGGCAGTAACTACACCTAATTGGTTAATAAACTCATACTGAACAGTCAAACCAGTTTTACAGGTATAATCTAATGTCAAATAGATGTAACTTACTGTCCTCATTTCAGAAAGTTAACTTTCTTCTCAGTAGCTGGTGCAGTGCTGTGGTTTGGATTTGGTGTGAGAGCAATGCTGACAGCACACTGATGGTTTTAGTTGTTGCTGGGTGATGTTTGTACGCAGTCAAGGACTTTCTGGTTTCTCAGGCCCTGCCAGTGAGAGGGCTGGGGGGGCATGGGGAATGGGGGAGGGGACACAGCCAGGGGCACACAGGGCAGCTGACCTGAACTACCTGAAGAGACATCATACCATATGATGTCATGCTGAGTATATACATATGAGCTGGGGGAAGAAGAAGAAGGTAGGTGGGGACATCTGGCATTATGGCTTTTCTCTTCCTAAGTCACCGTTATGCGTGACACAGCCCGGCTTCCCTGGGGATGGCCGAACACCTGCCTGCCCATGGGGAGTGGTGAATGGATTCCTTGTTCTGCTTTGCTTGTGTGCACAGCATTTGCTTTACCTATTAAATTGTTCTTATCTCAACCCTTAAATTTTACATTACATTCTGATTCTCCTCCCCACCCCTGTGGATGAGGGGGAGTGAGCAAGTGGCTGTGTGGTGCTTGGTTGCTGCTCGGGTTTTAACCATGACACTTACATATAACTCTTACTTTCTATGTCATTCAGCATTTTTAGAGCAAAATATCAGCAAAGAGCTGTGATAGACAAATATGTGCTTAGTGTATATTTGATATTTCACTCAGAATATGCAAAATGTGTTTGCTTTAGAAAGGCACTTTCCACATTCAAAATTTACAGGATATATGAAGAAGTATGAAGTCAGCTGTACTTGACCTTCATAGAATCATGAAACAGTTTGGGTTGAAAGGGACCATAAATATCACCTAGTTCCAAATCCTCTGCCATGGGCAAGGACACCTTCCACCAGACAAGGTTGCTCCAAGACCCATCCAGCCTGGCCTTGAACTTCCAGGGATGGAGCATCCACAGCTTCTCTGGGCAACCTGTGCCAGCACCTCACCACTCTGACAGGGAAGAACTTATTCTTAATATCTAACGTAAATCTACCCTCATTTAGTTTAAAACCATTACCACTTGTCCAATCACTACAAGACTTACTAAAAAGTTTTCAGTGCAATGGGTTCCTGTACTCTAGCCCCTCACACAGAAATATCTACAATTACAGACTGTGGAGTCAGACATGAAAACAACAAAAGAAGTGAATCCTTCATTCAGGCTTAAACTGTAAAATATATGGATGCAGCCAAGCAAATATGTCTTCTGTATCTTCCATGGACACCTTTCTGGGAACAGTGAGAGGGTAACAGTTGATTGCAGGAGATCTATCCTTTTCTACATTATTTTATTCATTGCTTTCTCCTTTGCTGTTATACTTTTTTTTCCCCTGATTTTTTTTTTTAAGAATTCCTCTTAATTTATTTTTTTTCAATCAAAATAAAGTACTTTCCATTTTGCACAGACAAGACAGAACAATTGCTAAAGACACAAGTAAAGCAAGGTGACACATATCTATAAGGATCTATTTCCTGGTCATTCAGCAGCAAATTGCACATCTAATGAATGAGATCTCCTTATTTAAAAATTTGGGATTTTTCCTGGTTTTACTTTAAAGCTAAAACTGCCTTGTAAGTACCTTGAAATGTAACTGTTCTTTAAACTGGCAGTAGAGGGATAAAAGGTTTTCATTTCTTGAGGCACATGAAGAAATACAATAGTGGATGTGAATAGGTATCTTTGCCCTTCACACTTCCCCAGTGCTGACAGACCTGGTACAACCCTGAGCCACAGCTAAAAGACAGCGCTACCTTTTCCTGCTGATACAGCCCAGACTCTCACTGGACTTACCTGGGAAACGAAACAATGGGAGTATGCATCTAGGGAAATCTCAAGAGAAAGAAACACCTCTAGACTGCTTCCAGATCCAAATCACGTGGACCTGGCATCTCATGTCTTTATGGAGAGAGGGGTTTCAGCTCTGTTTAATACAAACATGTCATTTCCTGTTAAAGTAGCTGGGAGGAGAACTTTTAAAAGCATACATGTGAGTTAAGGGCATATTTCTTCTCACCTTTCACTGAGGTACTGAACACCTTTTGCAACTCTGCAAGTCTTCATCACAAGGGTAGATAACACCACTTCATAGCTCAGTGTGCACAGTTCAATTGTCTTCCGCAGATGGTGCAAGAGAGAGCATGCAGCTTAATCCTAGGAGTTCAGATTGGATTTCAGTATTGATTGGTATTTCAGGAGGAAAAATGTTATCAGTATTCTTAATTGTGTCCGAATGTTCACCCCCCATGACATACCAGAAACAGAGTAGGCCAAAAATCCACAGTAGTTTATTTGCCACTTATGGAGAAAATCTAGTATTGATACTGATTTCTGTTAATTTTTGTGTATATATACTGGCAAATGCTCAGTTCTGCTCTAATAAGGCACTGATCAATTTTGTTGACCTGCACTATTCATTCAGTTTGGATTTTGTTTAATAATGAAAGCATGTACCAAGTTCTTTGTCTTCTACAGGTATAAAGCCGCTTCAATGCAAGTTGAGAAACTATGTGTACAACTGAAGCAGAAATTAATTTTGCATAAAATATCTTGGAAGGGATTACCTTATAAAGTTACCTTGCAAATATTTTTATTGGAAACTTAATTTATGAAAAAACTTTCCTTTGGTTGTTTCCTTCTTTTGTTTCCTTAATTTGTTTAATACAAAACCTAGGGAGGACCCAGAATGGAAGGGATATTTTTGTGTGCATGTGCATATATTTGTACATATAGACACAAATGTAGGTTGAGGTGTTCTTAACAGTATTTCAGAATTAGTGAAAAAATGGCAGTGGTTTATTTCATTATCTTGATGGATGGGTGCTTATTGCTAGCCACTGCAGATTGTCTTCTTAGGTACAATTTCACTTTTTATGGTACAAAAGATATTGTATTAAAATAGGTAGATTAATGATGGCTTTCTGGGGCCATTTTCAGCTGCTTTCTCAAATTCTCTTTTAATAAGGAAAGGCTTAGAAAGTATGAATCTATCTCTATGAGGTGTGCCAAAAGCTAAGGTACTTAAATTAGAACTGTGAAATTCAAGTCTGTCCTTCGGTTGTTACTGTGGCATAGCAGGATGTCACGGCTGTGCCTCTGTGCATGCTGTGGGCACTCGAATCATTAATTCCCTGGATGACCTGGAGCACCCGGGCAGTCACCTGCAAGGGCGAGACAATGGACTGGCTGGAGAGAGTGGGCCAGCGTGGAGCAAGGTGCTCAGCTCCCAGCCACCTTTGCAATTAACTGTTTGATTGATTGCTGCAGTGCTCTCCAGGTGGGAACTTTGGACCATTCCAGACATTGTCCCAGGCAGTTCCTGCTGTGTCCCCTTGTCTGTGTAAATGCATTGAGTAACACTCAGGTGGATTGACCTGGAGATGCCCAGGCAGCTTCTGCTGCAGAAGTGATCAACTACTTGCTGATCAGACATTTAAATCTAGACAATAGAAACTTTCTGCAGGTAAGAAATAACCTTGCTGGGCAGCCTCTGGTATGCAGGATATGTAGGACATGATTTGCAAGTAGAGACAACAGTAGTGAGGGATCATGCATGTGCTGGGGTGGTCATGTGCAACCACAGACATCTGGGTTATAAGAACACAGCAGAACTGTCTGAGGAGGTTCTCCTGACTCAGCTGAAGATGCTATTGAGAGCACTCTTTTAACCCAGGCTCCCACTGTCATTTGGACAGCAACTGACTGCTCAGCCATTTGTTTCCTCACACAAACACTACCCCATGCCAAACCCCCTGTAATTAATGCTTGCTTTTGACAAACACTATCCAGGGGTGTCCATGCAAGATGGTTTAGAACAGAAAAAGTAGCTTAGAATAAACTACTTTCCCATGGGAAATTTGTAGACCTTGCAAAATTTAGATATTCACATCTGGACTGCACCTCTTTGAAAGTGGGCACAGGAGCAGGGACTGTGTGTCTCTTCATGTGAAAAACAAAATCTTTGTTTTGATTAAGTCCTTTTAAAACACACAGATTCTGAATGTATAATAATGATAATGGCAGTAATGATAATGATGATGATTAAAATGATGATGATGATGATGATGATGATGATGATAATAATAATAATAATAATAACAACAACAATAATAATGTGTGCCACCATGTATTAAGTCTCCCTGCTCTTTTTTTTAAAAGGTTGCTTTTGAATATTATTTCAAGTTCATCTACCACACAGGATGTTAGAGACAAAAATGGCTCAAAGGAGACACAGAAGAGACAGAGAAGAGCCACAGAAAGTTCAGGGTGTACTCAGGCAGCCTGGGTTGCCTCCACAGGATTCATACTCCTTTACAGCTTTTTATTCTCCTTGCAACTCTTTTCATTATGAAGAAAAACAAGTAGATTCATTACATGCAGTGCCATAAAAATATTTAATTGCATTTTGAATGAGGCTATGCACACAATATTTATTTTTACAAAATTGTTAGGTATCAACTTGTTGGCTGGACAAGGCAGATAAGCTAGAAATACATGTTATTGCAAATTAACTAGTGTAATATAATAATTGACAGTGCCTTATCAGTGTAAATATTTTTGCTAGACAGCTAAGATAGTAAATCGGTGGGGCTTATTCTGAACGTAAAAAAAAGCTTCTCACATCAAGAAAGTTTCAGCTGGAAAAGGAGTAGCTGTTGAGCCACGTGGGGCTAACAGAGCCCCTGGGAGACCCTCGAGGTGGCTAAGTGCTCTCCTTCACGCTGTTCAAAAACAGCTAAGGTGTTCCTGTCAGTCTGCACAATGCTGAGCTGTAAGCTTTCTCCCTGTATGGAATGGCAGGACTCCACATCTCCCAACACCCCAGAGACAACCTTGGGCAGAAAATATGTGGGAGAGGGCAAAGAGGAAAATTACCCATTTGTTCCTCTCTGATTCTTCAGGTGACAGAACTGGTTGGGTGAAAAAGGAGAACTAGTAGGTAAATTTGAAGGAAACAGATGAGTTATACTGCCTTCGCAGAAAAGATGCAGTGTGCTTAGACAGAGGTGCCAAGCTTATAACCAGAGCTGTCACAAAGTTTTACTGGCATTGATGAACTGCAAGAAGAGCAAACTGTTCTAAAGATAATTAAATATGGAGATATTTCACCTGTCCTTTGTTCCCTCTAAAGATAAAGACCAAAATTCCCAAGCTATCGGTGGAGACACCCATAGTGGAGACACTGTGATGTTCCCTTGAAGGTTACAGTACAATTTCTGTAGTTGTTAAACATTTATTTTCATTGCTACAGATTGTGTTCACTATAAGCTTTTAGCTTTCCAGCAGCAATAATCTTGCTGGTCACATTCTTTTGATGCAGCCCAGGATATGGTTTGGTTTCTGGGCTGCAAGTGCACATTACTGGGCCACATTGAGCTTCTTGTCCACCAATACCCTGAAGTCTTGCTCCTCAGGGCTGCTCTCAATCCATTCTCTGATCAGCCTGTATTTCTGCTGACAAATAACACCAGCATAAAGCTATTCCCCACACTTACAGTTAGCAAGGTCAGGTTGTTAGAAAAATGTTATGTCTTTGTTGGACTAAGACATCACTGAAAGCCAAACACAGAATATTTTCAATACCTACATTCTTCTTCATAATTGTTTTCCAGAGAGCAGAAATTCAAGCTTCAATACCTTCAGAAGCAATATAATTTCTGATAGCTTCTTCAGAAAATAAGAGAGGTGAAAGGCTACGAACACTACAAATATGAACAAAAATGTGGAAAAACCCTAAACACATGTTTAGCAGAGGCTGTGAAGAATACATCTATTTAGTTTCATGTAGATCACATAAATCTCTTTTAGGCTAAGTTAAATTTGAATTTCCTGCAGCTCACTTTATTCATTGTCCTGTAGGCATTCCTTCCATATCATCTGTCAGATCAAGGTTGCTTCTATGCAGTTAGGAAGTCTCAATGAGTATTTTACAGCATTTCCTGAAGTTTTGGAGATTAAGTACCTGGGGAAAATAAAAATATATAAAATTACAGGTTTTACTACCTGAGAAGGCAGGCAGAGCAGACTTGATCTCCTTTTTCATGAAAGGGTAGCCAGCTGCAAAGCTGTTTCTTCATGCCAGCCTGAAGTATCATGAAAACCATGCTTTGTGACACAAAGAGAATGTGGAAGAGCGAGTGAAAGCGCACAAATATTTTTTTCCAGCCCATCAACATATGGAAATGCAATTGAAAATATAGTGTCTATGTTGCCTAAGAACAATTTATTTATTTTTTTTAGTTTAAAAGTTTTATTTCCATGCTTACCTTATCCTAAGTGTGATAACTTGACTTGGTAAGCAATATCAGCTAAGGATTTACTGGGGGGACACCAGCATCATTGGATGCAGTCATGGGTGCTTTCAGTGTTTCATTCCCTTCCTGTAATCAGACTGAGAACTATTCTGCTTCAGATATGTAGAACTTTTAATGTACTTCAAGTCAAAGACGCTATACATACTGCAAAAGTTGTTCAAGTACCTTCAACTACTGAAACCTGTACCTGGATGAATACCATTTAACACTCCTATCACAATCAGCTGAATTAAATTTACTTGTGCTCTGTGCTGTCTGTCATGTTTTCGATTTTCTCTGAATATTCCCAACTTCTTCTGAGTGAGCAACATTTTCAAGTACTTTGATCAGATGATTAGTCAAAGATAAAGATAAATTTAGATAAAGATAAATGAAGATAAACCAGTAAAATTTTCCGATATCCTTGTTACGATTAGTTAATTGCATACATTACTCATTTTTTTCTGGGTTCAACACAATACTCAGAGATTTAGAAACTATCATAACAGACCACAAAAATATTTCCTAAAACTGATAGCAGTAGGGAATTTATTTGAAAACATAGTGTGATAATGTGCTTAAGTTAGGAAGCTCCTATAGAATTACAGTTTACAGGTTATTTATACAGAGAGTGTATGAAATCAGTTGAACAGGGCAAGAAGATGGATGGGATTCAGAAAAGAAATTCCCTAATTTTAGGCAAGAATACACAGATAAGGATTTTGACAGGTGATCTGTGTTATCCATTAAACATACCGTTTTGAAAGATTTGTTAAAGTTTGGCCTGCACAGTGCAATTAATTGTTTAGCACTATTTAATAGTTATAATATATGGACATTACAAGAAAAGAAAGGACCAGATGCACGGCTTTAAGAATGTTTCATTTCCAAACTGCATTTCCTTCTTTCAAATTTTCTAAGTTAATTCCTTTCCAATTTATGCATTACAAAATACAAACCCAGGATAATATACACAGGATACAGATCATAAAATAATAAGTGACTAATAATGAAGTGATAACAAAGGGGAACTGGAGTACATCTTTCATCAGATACCATGGTTTAACTTCCTATCTCTGTCACTCCTTTTGCCCTGAGTTGAATGCCTACTTTGCCTCTCTGTAAACAACATACTTGAGTTCATCAGTCACCAGAAAGTGGACAACTTTTACAAGATTGTGATGGATTTTTGCAGGCTGAAAAATTGGTCATCTGTTGCTTTTCACTCTAAGTGCACTTTCGCAGGGTAAGAAATTAGCCAATACAATGGCTATCAGTTGCTTTGCGTACTGAAAGGCAATGACTTTCAGTCCTGAACATTCATTAAAGACACTTTATGAAAAGCCTCTTTCTCCAAAAGCATTCCTTTTGGCAACACTTCCATGTTTATCTTCCCTGTTTTTCTTGATTTCTTGTCACAAACACAGAAGCATTTCCCTGATTTTGCAAGACTTAGTCACTAAATTGGTATTACATATACTTAGGAGTTTTGCCTTCAAGAGCAAGTTGATGTATCTCAGTGATAATATAGCCCTAAAAATTTCTAGTGTCCATTACATGTTTCTCTGGGACCTTGTCTTGACTGTGAAAAAAGCACTAGTGCATGCAGAAAAACGGAGTCAACAAGGCAGTTTCAGTTCTGATAGACAGCAAAGTTTTCCACTGTGAGAACTGCAGGTTTTCAGTCACAAAAGGCTTTTGCCATGCAGTATTGTGGTATACTATGACATTTTTTGTGCTCTGTGGGTTTACTCTTGAAATCCTGATTCCCTATTTCCTTTGCTTCTTCCTCTAGTACACCATTAACAATTTAGAGTTATGAAGGGCGGCAAAGGTTTTGGAATAATCCTAATGCTGTTCATATAATCATGATAATGCAATTCCTTGACTTGCAGTGCAACATTTTTGAATATAGCATTGCAACTGAATTGTTCAGCAGTTGGGGCTGTTGTTGGTGTTTATACTTGTATCAAGTATTCTCCAAGATAAGTAAATAGCAAGAATAATCTCAAATTATTCCACCTTGTGTTGCTGAACTCTTTGAATATCTCAGGACCCATTTCCCTTTATTACTAGCATTGCCTGCTGGATATACGCTGTTCAAGAACACTGTACTGAGTATAAAAATAAGAATATATCTCGGGAGACTGTTTGTCTCTGTAATTTCTGCTTCTAGAGAAAATTGAGTGAATGAAGTACCATGGCCACAATGTCCATGAATCACCTCCTCTGGAAGGCAGGAAGATGTCTGACCAACATGTGTTCATGCATAGTGAGTATCTTTCCATGGACTTGGGGGCAGATTTGCAAAGTGCTTTGGGAGAAATATTTTCTCAAGTTTTTAACCACACAGGCATCTCCTTGCCTCCTTAAGTTCTTAAATAAACGTATAGGTATGGCACGGGAGGCTACCAGGACTTTTGAGGCAGAAAGACCTCCCTTCTGACCCTTCATTTAGAAGTTTTCAAGGCCAGACTGTCCCATTAAATAATCTATTCTAGCCTCTTGTGCAGAAATATAAGAGGCAGGGTAAGTACGTTTGTAGGAATGACAAGACAGTACTGTCAGACAGATGATAATTTCTCTTATTTCAAATACTTTGTCCTGGATTCAGCTGAGATAAATTTTCTTCCTAGTAGCTGGTGCAGTGCTGTGGTTCGGATTTAGTTTGAGAATAACATTAATAACACACTGATGTTTTGGTTGTTGCTGAGTAGTGTTTATACAAGTCAAGAACTTTCAGATTCTCATATTCTGCCAACAAGAAGGCGCAGAAGAAGCTGGGAGGGGACACAGCCAGGACAGGTGACCTGAACTAGCCACAAGGATATTCCATACCATAGAATGTCATGTTCAATATATGAACTGGAGGGAGTTGGCTGGGAGCCACCGATAGCTGCTGGGGGACTGGCTGGGCATCGGTCAGTGGCCGGTGAGCAACTGTGTTGCAGATCTTGTTTTCTTGGGTTTGATTCCTGTTTCCTTTTCATTATCATCATCAACATCATTCTTACTGTTATGATTATTGTTGTTAATGTTATTATTATTACTATTATTGCTATTATTATATTTTACTTTGTATTAAATTGTTCTTATCTCAGCCCACAAGCTTTACCTTTTCTCCTATTGTCCTCCCTTTCTCAAAGGGGCAGGGGGGAGTGGAGTGAGCGAGCAGCTGCATGGTACTTGGTTGCTGGCGGGGGTTAAACCATGACATACTTGCATCTCTGTAATTTTCAATTGTTTCATAGTAAAGATTTAGAATGGATTTCCAACTAAAAATAACAAAGTGGAAAATGAAAATAAGAAATACTTAAATAGGGACAGTATTTTCTTCTCAGTATTTCCAACTTAAATGACTCGTAGATAGGATAAGCAGACATGCAAATGAAATGAGTAAGGGATAATTACAGTTCAGGATGTTAAACTGTGGGATTTTATTATTTTATTTTATTTTATTTTCCTCACTGAGAGTCAAACTCAGTTTGCTGGTAATACTTCTTGTGATACTGAAACAGAGCAAGGTCTTAAAAAGATTAGTCAGGATGAGTTTGGTACAATGCTCTAGGAGATGCTCTGTTTGTTTTGAGAAAGGAAGGTACTCTGAATAATAGTAAAAGGTTCCCCTGATGATGTTAAAGCAAAGGAATGTGCTCTAAATAATTAGAAAGGATAAAGTGGGCACCGGAAGGAGATAAGGAGACCATGAGTCAGGAAATCATTGAACAAAGAAAGTTGAAAGGTTTACTCCACCTAGATCCCACTTATTATGAATACTATGATTAGATGTAAAAATCAAATGAATATGTATGTAAGATGTTGTAAACTCTCACGAAAACTGTATAAATTACCTGACTTTTCGCTGTAAACCTCAGAGGTAGTTTGTCTGGTGCGAATCAGCTAGCTCCCCAAAGTTGCACGAAATACCTTTGCTGCTTAAAGACAAAATCCATCTCTGAGCAGTTACTCTGTGCCATTTTGGCATCAATACCTCATATCTCAGCTCCAGGTGTAGAAAGAGCAGATCAGTTGTGTTGCAGAGGCCTTTCTGTGCACACTTCAGCAGGACTCCGTTGGGCACCGGTGGGGGTGGCACGGACGGACGGCTTTCAGCCAGGGAACAGCGGACTGTGTGCTCAGGTGCCGCGCAAAAGGAGAAAGGCAGAGAAGGGGGAGACGTGAGGTGGCAGGTCTCTCCACAGGCTGTGTGCCTTGAAACAGTCAGGACACTGTAAACAAAGAGGCATTTATGGGTGCTGGGGACAGGTCAGGACAAGCTGCGTGTATGCAGAATTCTTCTGTCCATAGCGGTGAGAGGGGACCATTCCTTCAATTTAAAATCCTCGTTGGTTCCTATTATATATATTAGCCTCATTTCTTTCTTGGGAAAACAACTACTTAAGGCAATGGGTAGTTATTATACTACACTAATATATTTACATATATATATATATATATGCACTATACTAATATGTAATAACTATATTCTTATGACATACTAAAATATAATATGATGAGGAGTTACTATACTATATGTACCAGACATAGAGGATTATTGTTTCTCTGTCTCACCTCACTTAGACTTACATTGTTAAATAATAATAATGACAATTTTATTAACAACAACAATAATAAATTTAAAACCATTCTTGATCTGGATTTAAAAGATTATTTTAGCCTCAAACAATTTTCTGATTTGTTAATTTTTATCTTATCTTGAAAATGGATTTTTTTTCAATCAAAACCAATATGATTTGATTTTATTTCTTTCATCTAGTGTAAGTAACATGGGATTTGACTTAGAAAAGAGAAAGCTGGTACTTTTGGTTCTGGAAACAACGTCTGACAGCAGCATTTCCATCTGTAAAGTTGTACACCTGCTTTAGAGAATCTGAGATAGACAACAGAAAGCATGTTTCAATTTCACAAAATAGTGGTGCACAGGAAAAAATAAAATAGAAAAAAAATAGAAACTAATTTTACCATTGAGTTGCAGTGAAGTTCCCTTCTCAGCAGGATAAGCCCATTGAGGAGTGTGTTCCACGCTGCTTTCAGCAGCAGGCTTACACAGGACTGGCCTACGAGAGGTACCCGGCTGTTTTAGCTGAGACGTGCTAACTTTGCTTCCATCTCTGGGTAGCTGCGCTTGAGGTTGCACTGCTTTTCCACCATAAAAATATCTTAGCATACGGCTTTAATTTTTTTAATTTTCAACATCATATTCAGTCTCTGTGTGTAATTATCAAAGATGAACATGGGATAATCACGTGAATTGCATGATTCAGAATGGAGCGCATCATGGCTTCAGACAAAATGATAGCTGCTTTTGGTGAGGCCTCAGAAGTTAAGAAAGGGAGCAAATGTCTGTCTTGTCATGATGGGACAGCTACAGTGGAGGTAGGGAACTGCCAGAAAGAAAATGGGAGATGAAGGGAGACACATGTTAACAGAAAAGCTGTCACAGGGGCCACCCAACTGAAGCACACTCAGACTGGTTTGTAGAGAAACAAATGATGTAATACTGAAATAGTGTCAGGAGCAGACTGAGCCTGTAGTGATCTTGCATTCCAGAGAATTTCAAGATCAAGGGCTTCTGAAAACTCTGACACGCTTTGCTATAAATCTGATGTTTAGTGGCAACGTGTGATGTAATAGTTCTCTTTTAAGAGGGACTTTGATTTGACTTTATGCTAATTAAAATGATCAGCAATAGATTAAAAGAAAGAAAGAAAGGACAAGTGCAAGGTTTTTGAGGCTCAAAGGTGGTCTTCAGCGATCCTGTATCACCAAAAATGCAACTGACAACAGTGTACACTGTTTCATTAGAGTTTCTATGAAAATGACAGCTTCTTTTGCCAGGTTAAGCACAGTTTGCCATCAGCATTTGGACCATCATTGCAGTTAAGTAAATGTGAAATTAAGAAGTCCCTGGGAATCTCCTATGTGATGTAGCACTTGGGTTGTTGGCTTTAATGCTGATAAATTTGGTTTGCCTGTGCTGAAGGCAGAAACTTAAATCTTAATTCACTGCCAAATTCTGAATAATAAATTCCAAATTCCTTTAATGACTGTCATCAGCATTTTTAGGGTTAAGAGTGTTCTTGGAATACCTCTACTGCTGCTTCATTTGTCAGCCACCTGATGCAATGTGTTCCAGGCAGCGGTTCCTATCAGGGTCAATTTGCACACATTATCAATTAAAATCCATAAATTTTGTCTTCTATTTGAAAATATGACTAGTAATTTTTCAAGGTTTTTTATGCATCTGCTGGTTTCCAGCCTCCTGTAACAGCCTGGCTTTCAACCTCTGGATGTTCAGGACTTCTCATTATAAGGCAGTACTGGTCTACAATATGGTCCTGGCCCACCTCTCAATAGCTTCATGGGAAAAGGAGGGAAAAGAAAAGATCATGTGGTAACCAGACTAGTGAGCCTCATGATGCTGAAGACTTTTATGGGACTGTTCTCAGGAGGGTTTGCCATGATGCTTTGCAACAAGACGGAAAGAGGGGATTCACCTGTCAGACACAGTAGTACACTCAAAACTTCGATCATATGTTATTGAACTGAAGTCTCTTGAAGACTGTTTTCTTAAATTAAAATGCAGCCCACATTTTCCTTCACATTTTTGTGTTTTACATCCTGAAAGACATCATGCAGTAAAACTATGAAATATTCCCATTGAAAACATACATTGCCTTTCTCGGTGCACCTTTTTGTACATGTTAATGTGTTTTTAATGCATATTAACAGATGCAAAAGAAATAGAAGACCTTTCACTTTATAATTTGCTGAGATCTTGTGGTTTGGTTTTAATGAAGAACAGGTTGGTTAGGTTTTTACTGTCCCAGCATCTGAAACACAAATTATCTTGCATTTCACTATGAGTTTTCCAAATACTTTTAAAGTCTTAGGAGACATGGATTTCTTCTTGCTCTTGTGGTTCTGGAAGCCTGAAAATTGTTAAACTGGAATAGAATTGTGATGATAAGGCACATTGAGCTGCTTCTAAATGCTAAAACACCTTGCAACTGATGGCAAGGTTTTGCCAAGACTAGGACATGAAATCAAGGTTCTTTAAAAAGTCATTAGTGGACTAAGGAAGGTTGTTAATTATGTATTTTGCATTGACAACAAATGCAAAGCTTATTTCAGCTAGTTTTGAGTGGTAACAAGAATGTATTGGTGTCTTTTTTTTATTATTATTTTAAGATAAATACTGCCTTCAAACCCTCTCATACCTTTTTGTAGAGGATGTACAAGGCTACAAAAACATATATTTTTTTTCATTAACTGTCTAAAGCTTTCATTAAAACAGCAAAAGAGATGTTGTGTACTTATGACTTTGATTGGGCGGGGGGGAAAAAAACCAACCAAACCCATGAAGGCCATTAACTGATATGAATGTGGTTGCTCTAGTTCGCAAAGAGCCTGAAACAACAGTGAGTGAATTATTAAACACAGTTGGGTTGGTGTTACTTACTCATCAAAGAACACAGAGAAAAACAGCGGAACAAAGAAATGTACAGGCATAGCACATCTTGTCAAACTGGGGCTTGTGTACCATGAATATATATGAAAAAGTAGCTAACAGAACAGAGAAGCTGTATTTATTCATAATTTGACCATTCAGATTTGAAGGTAAACCCAGTTACCTATGAAAGATTTGTCCTTAGAGTATTTATTTGATTGCTAAATATTTTTTCCTTATGTGGATTTTTTAAGCAACGTCTAATCGATGCATTGGTCAGAGACACTGAGCAAAGTGTGAAGTTTTCCCAAGACGTGTTTGTAACATAACTGATATTTCAGCAGAACAGCAGTGAATGTAGTGTGCATTTCTGGAATGGTGCAATTTGGCAGTTCAGAAACAAAGCAGCCAAGCAGCACGATTGTGTCTATGGTAGATACATGTCATTCAAGAAGGAGTGTGAGGGGAAGAATGTAACACACCAAGTCAGAGGCTGCACTCTCATAAAAGGAAATCATGTGGCTCTGTCCTTGCAGCAGTTTGACCACAGCAGATTCATTGGGTGTCTGTCCTTGGGTCTTAAGTGACAGGATTTATATCAAGATCAAAGAGAAGAGAGCAAGATAACTCAAGCAAGACAGCTGTCTTACTCAGAATTCAATGTTTTGAATTTTCAGGTTCAAATTAGCACTATTTATTGCAAAAATGGGAGGAGGGGGAAAGGAAGAGGAGATGGTCAAAGAGAAGATTTTTCTTTTCCTATTTCTCAAAGAAATGCATTTGTCATAGTATTCCTTTTGACAGAAAGTCTATCATTTTGAAATAAAAAATAAACCAAAATAACAAAACCAAGAAAAGCTGTTAGGAAAGTAATGGTAGTTTTCCAAGCAGCGTAAGGAGCACAGAATTCTATAAAATCTGGGAACATTCTGTGTCTCTAAGGAGTTGTATTTTCAAAAATCAGACTTTACTGCCTCCCACTGAAGAAAAGCTATTTTACCATCAGCTGTTCAGTTACATTTCTTGGTTCCAAGGATAATTGAGTAACTGCAGTACTTTGCTTAGTAGATAATTTAACCTCAGGTATACTTTTTTGAAATTATATGTAAATTTTTATACTTACACACACACAAAAAAATCTATTAGTTTTATAGCAGTATTTCTACATTACATTTTTCATATATTTCATTGAAGTAATAGCAAATTCAAGAGCTCTTCTTAGTAGGTCTTTCCTTCCTCTCACAGTTTGTGGGACAGACATAGAGTTTAAACCAAGGAGACCTGCTAGCAAACTGCTTCTTGCAAGTGTATGGATTTATTGCTACTACCAAAGCTAAATTTGTCCAAAGTAGTGGACACAATTTGAAGCAATGAAAATGAATGTTTAACAACTATAGAAATTGTAAGGTAACCTTCAAGGGAACATTCTTGCCTCTCAACTGGGGAGACATGGATTTGATGGGTCGACCACCAATTGGCAAGATGGTGACACTCAAGAAATTGTGCCCAACAGCTCAATGTCCAAGTGGAGACTGGTGATGTGTGACATTCCTCAGGGGACCATACTGGAACCGGCGCTGTTCAATATCTTTGTGGGCAACATGGACAGTCGGATGCAAGACATCCTCACCAAGTCTGCCAATAACACCAACCTGTGTGGTGCAGTCAACATGCTGGAGGGAAGGGATGACATCCAGAGGAACCTTGACAGGCTTGAGAGGTGGGCCCATGCAAATGTCATCAAGTTCAAAAAGGCCAAGAGCAAGGTCCTGCATGTGGGTTGGAGCAACCCCCTGTATCAGTACAGGCTGGGCAGAGAATGGATTGAGAGCAGCCCTGAGGAGAAGGACTTGTGGGTACTGGTGGATGAAAAGCTCAACATGGCCCAACAATGTGTATTTGCAGCCCAGAAAGCCAGCTATATCTTGGCTGGGATTCATCAAAAGGAGTATGGCCAGCAGGTCGAGAGAGGTGATTCTCCCTCTCCACTTTCATGAGACCTCATCTGGAGTACTGTGTACAGCTCCAGAGCCCCCAACATAAGGACATGGACTTACTGGAGCAAGTCCAGAGGAGTGCAGCCAAGATGATCAGAAGGCTAGAGCACCTCTCCTATGAAGACAGGCTGAGAGAGTTGGGGTCGTTCAGCTTGGAGAAGGCTCCAGGGACACCTTATAGCAGCTTTTCAATACTTAAAGGGGGCTTATGAGAAAGATGGGGACAGACTTTTTAGTAGGGCCTGTAGTGATAGGACAAGGAGTAATGGTTTGAAACTGAAAGAGGATAGGTTGAGATTAGATATTAGGAAGAAATTCTTTCCTGTGAGGGTGGTGGGACACTCTGGGCACAGGCTGCCCAGAGAAGTTGTAGATGCCCCATCACTGGAAGTGTTCAAGGCCAGGTTGGATAGGCCTTTGAACCACCTGGTCTAGTGGAAGGTGTCCCTGCCCATGGCAAGGGATTTGGAACTCAATGATCTGTTAGGTCCCTTCCAACCCAAACTGTTCTATGATTCTGATTCCAGTGGACATCTTAAATACTGAATTATCTGTAAATACATCAGAAAAAGAAGAGGACTGACTCTCTGCCTTCTAACACAGTGCTGGAGAGGACTCAGGATCCTCAAGGGACTTATACCCATTCAGAGGCATGGAACAAGCAACAGCAATTGAAGTGCAAACATAAAAGAATATGTTGAACCTTTGGTGCCACACAGCAGGTTAACAAGGTTGCTTCAAGTAGTGTCTCTCTCTCCATTTATGGACTCTCAAATGGCACTAGTTTCCCATGGAGGTTTTGGTTCTTATCTGGAGTATTGGATGAATCAGTTCTACTTCCAGGATAGAGTTACAAGACACCTAAAGCCATTAAAATCAAGTACTCCTGAGTACTTATCCTAACAGAGAGCAAAAAGACTTGACTAATAAACAAACACAAGGGTGACAGTGTTGCTTCACTTTCTGTTCTGCTAGAAGTCACAACAGGGTCATATCCCACATAGTGAAGCTGGAGGGCAGCAAAAGTAGAAAAACATGTGGCCCTGCTGCTGGAGGAACAAAATCTATGTCCCGTGGCAGCAAAAATAAAGGCATGTAACATGAGAAGTGCATGAATGAGAGTGGTGAGAGTGAAAATGAACATTTGTTCACTTCCTTAACCTGTTAAATATGTTGAACTCAGACTGCAATTAATCCACATGACTTTGGAAAATTAGATTCATGTCAAGAATCTGTCAGTTTAGCAATGTCTTACACAACTATTCTTCCAGTGTCATCACACTGCAGAAAAGCACGCTGAAGCCTCCTCCTTGTTCAGTCATGTTGGCATCTTCATTACAGCAGCAGCAAAATTCTGCTTTTCTGGAATAAAGTGTCTCTCAGTAAAATCATCCCACGGTCTCGTTCAAGCAAAAAAGGGAATAATGTGGTTCATGGTATAAGTGTAGCGTGCCTAAAGAAAGCTCTGGCTTTGATTTAGAATGACCTGAAATGAAAGGTAGAAAATCCCAAGATTAAAAGGGGGTGGGGGTGGGGTGGGGGTGGGGGTGGGGTGGGGGTGGGGTAGAGGTTGGAGAATATTAATGAGAAAAAAAAGAAAGATAGTAGAAATTCTGTAAGAAGCTTGTCAAGATTAATTGCTTCTTGGTGATATTTCAAGCATTATGCAATTACTCAGGACATGAGGAGTGAATCTGCACATACACATATTCCATAGGCTCCTCCTTAGCTTCCTACAGAAGGCGTTCAGCCGTGTACCACCTGCCCTCAGCAAGGTCCATGGTCAATACAGATGAGTCGTGTTAAACAGGCCCTGGTTTCCTCCTGCTGCTGTTGTGGGCCAGCCTGAATGCTGAGTACATTTTGGCTTCTCCATTCCTTCCCACTGTGGTCCCCAGCATGGGGTGCTAGTGTCTGTTGCCCAAATACTATACAGTCTAGCTGAAGGACTAAGTGGCATCTTTTTTGTCATGAATACTTGTTATTACCTTCACAGACAGCAGTATCTGGACAGATCTTTTTTGCAATTTCTGTTCCATTCATGCTAACATGACTAAACAGGGAAACTTATGGTGCCTGCATGCTTTTCAAAAGGATGTAACTATGGCAGTGAAAATGAGTAACAAATTGGCAGGAACTTCTTGGACCAAGCAATGAAATCTTATAATCTCAATCATAAATTACATCGAGTTCTTTCCAATAGCCACTTTTTGCCCTCACCTCTATTAGGAAAGCTATTCCATGACCTTCTTTCTCTGACAGTTAAAAAATTGCAGTCTAAGCTTTTTAATAGCCAGTTGATACACATTTTCTTGTGCCAAAATTGTTCTTTGGTTTGAATCATTCTCCTGCCTTCCCTCCATGTTGCAGCATGTGACTAATTGATATGTTGAGAGAAGATGTTGAGGATGTGCAAAGTGTCAAATTACTTCAGGCTGAACATAAGGTTCCCCCATTTTCTTTTCATTTTCTCTTCAGACTCAGTGTGTCTTGGAATCTCCTATCTAGTTGTATACTGGTAGCTTACCCTTTATCATCAATAATGCTCTCTTGGGTCTTCTATCTGTCTAGAGGTGTGATGAGGTAGGGCTGGAGTCTGAATAAGAGCTGGAAGTTGGGTGAGCTCTGGCTTCTTTAAAAATGCATAAGGACTCATAAAATACAGTTATGGCAGCCTTGTTTCAAAATGGAGCTGGAGAAGGAGTAGCATTTATCTTCTGAGATGTTCTTCCTTTTCCACCTTTATAAAATGTCTCAGTGATGTCTGTACTCATCCAGACTTACAGCTTCTACCTCTTTTCTCTAGCATGTTACAGAGGAAACCAAGGAGCTTACCTCAAGATTGGGTGTGCCATGCTACACCTGTGCTACAACATATTTTGGATAATAAAGCTTCACGATCCCCATGCTACTGCCTAAAGCAACAGTCACAGCCTCCTACCAGTCCTTGACATCTTAGCCCTTTGTACCTGTAACATCTCTTATGCCATGCTGAGTGCTTGGTGTGGTCACATGGGCAATGGGTTATTTTGATGTATTTGTTTCTTATTTGGTTACGTTTCTAGGTTGATCTGTGATCTGGATTAGCTGAATATACCCACAGAGGCACTTGGCATTAGTTCAAGGAAAGCAGCATGAAACTGGAAGAGAGCTGGAACTGGAGGTATTTGGGCAATACCCCAGCTGTTAGTCAGATTGTGGGTCCTTTGAAGTCATGCTCTTGGGTTCTGAATACAGTTTAGATGCGGTCCTTCCTTGCTCCATGCTTTACTTCTTTATCTGTAGAGAGATTGAGAAGCTCTTTCCCCTTCAATGGAATGCTGTGAGAATCTGGGAAGCATTAGCTGCTTGGATATGATGGGGAGGGAGGTTAAATGTCAATGTGAAGAAGAGGAGAACATAGAGCTCATATGTCCCTGTGAATTAAGTGCTGCTTTAGTCTGGTACAAGGAATTCAGAGAGACAAAGTGAGGAGGAAGACAGGGGAAGGTGAAAAAAATTTCAAAAAGATGCTTAAAACTTCCCCTCCGCTCTTCACATGTGTTTGCAGCAGGATGTAGCCCCACCCCAAAGGAGCAGGCTGCTGCACCATGCTTACAGAACTGCTTTTTCAATTTGTCTTCAGAAGGAGTTGTGTATTTTCCTCAATGGTAATGCATTAAGAATGCAGAGAATTATGGCGATTCTTGCTCTTAAAACACTGAATTAAATTTACAGAGGAAAAAAACAACTAATCAAGCTTTTCCTCTTACATGAATCATTTCAGAACAGTGGCTTTGATTTTTATATTATTGTCAGTTACTTACATTTTAAAGTTTCCTATTTACTCTGTATTGAAAGTAATAGTATTTATGAATCATTCAAATCATAAAAAATTGGCAAATGTGATAGGCCATAAAGACAGAAAATGGCCTGAGATGTTATTAAAAAAACCAACACAAACACAAACACGCAAAAAACCCAAAACCAACCAACCAAACAAACAAACAAAACCAAACCAAAACAAAAAACATCACAAAATTCCTCAAACTGAAAAATAGGTCGTCATGTGAAAAATACAAAATGAAATACAGCATGTGCACAATGAAAAGACTTTACATATTCATCTCCATTATAGTATAATGGACAACAGACTGGTGTTGACACTCATCAAGTGCTCTGACTTCAATCAGTAATGATTTGATGAAAGGAGTAAACAGCTGGTTATGGAGATCTGAAGCTAAAAAAGGGACCTGGTTCAGCAGTGATCTCTGCACAGTGATTTCTCCTTCATTCCATACTCCTTATACACCCATAATCAGGAAGACACACTGGTTCCCAGATATAATGTAACTTAAAAAGTAGTCACTGCCCTGAAAGAAACATACATTTCAAAGAAGGAGGTAATACATAGGTTCCCAAATCAGGGAAATAAAAATCATGTAAACTGAAAACATCCTTGGGTGCATCTTGAGGATGCATTCCACAACAAGGTCACCTACCTCTTGCACAGCCTTTTCCCTCTGCAGAAAGTACCTTATAAAAAAAGCAAACATAATTAGAACCATTTTAACACTGAGGAAATGGAGATCCAGAAAAGTCACTTCACAGGCTAATGGGGAAAATACTTTAGAGTTCAGATTATGGTCTTGTGCTTTAACCCTGAGGCCTTACTGCTTTGTCATTGTCAACATACCATTTCTTTACCACTGTACAGCTTTCAGTTAGTCTGAACTAAAAGCACCTACATAGCTTGCTTCTTTTCAGAGAACGAACTGTTAGTGATATAAAAAGGACCTGCAAGCCCACCTCATACAAACTTGGATCATCCTAGGAGTCATGTACACCTTTATGTTGAGGGGTTGAATAAATAGATGGCATGTGTTGCTTTGAGCCCTGTAGGGTAACAAAGAGAAAATCAGAGAAGGAGGTACAAAAGAATGAAAAGCATGTTGGAAACGTTTGGTGGGTTTGAGATACATTTTTAGTTATGTGGAGAAAAGAACTGGAAAAAAATTAAGACATAGTTCCATACATACTTGTGTATACTTGCACAGTTTTGCATGGATGGCATCCATACAGGGAAAGACTGTTCATATCATCTGGGCATCCTAGAAAGATTTTCCTCACAAATTTCCATGTGTCCACCACCCCCATGCAACCTGTATTGCTTCTTCAGGCCAGGTTGCAGTTTCTCAATAACCTTCTTGTGTTTTTTATGTTAATAATTGCTCTATTGAAAGTAGGCCACATTGAACAATGCCCAATCTATGGTTTTCAAGGTATGCTTCAAATGCTTTCAATGTAGCAACATACCCTACAATTTGATATATTTTTGTAGGTGTTTCAAGTACTTACTAACTGAGAAGTCTGTACAAAAGAGAAAAGAGTTAAATACAATACAAGAAAACATTTCAGGTCTTCCTTTTCCATAAAAAAGAAAAGAGGAAAATGAGTCAGAGAAAGGATTCTCTAATTCAATACAGATTGATATATTAAGAGACTGTCTTGCATGAAGCAAGTTTTAGAGGGAATTACTAAGTTCAATGTGAATATTTCCCAAGAAGTGTAAAAAATAATGTTAAAATAACAAAATGTTATGAGGAGATACAGGCCCAAATTTATTTGCTGAATCTAGTACACATACAGAAGCTTCTGGAAAAGCCTTATCTAGCAAAACTTCATAGTGTATAACTTTTCATGAATAAATATATTAAAATAACTCAGACTTTTCATAGGAAAAACATGTATTAAAAAATCAAGAGAACTAAGGAAATAGATAACATTTGCTAACATTCAGCCAATTTGAGGAGAAGCAACCTACAAAAATGTCAGTGGTTTCCTACATTTCCCAGCAAACTGGTAAAAAAGAAATATTTCTTCACTTTGAAACAGCATTGTCAGCTCATAACTTACATTCCTTTAAAGAAAGAAAGATGGTGTATGAATTAAGAACAAGACTGTTACAAGAGGTTTCTCACATCAAGTCAGTCCAAATTTATGCTCCTTTACCCCCTTTCTTTGCAATCAGCAGAAAATAAAACCTTGGGGGTTTTTTCCCCAGTTGATCTTTTCTGGTTTAGTAATATTTTTTATGTATTTTTTTTTTAATTCTCCGTTCATACATTTCCTAACACACAATTCTATGTCCCACCAGTGAAGCTATACAAAGCAACCAGAGTGAGAAAAAAAGTGTACACTGTGTTCCTTGATCTTTGTGCTTAGTTTTGTTCTTAAAAAGGAAGAGGAAAAAAAGGGGGTAGGGAGGTGGTATATTTATATTTGCTCAAGAGAGCAGGGCATTTAAGTGCAAGTGACTGTAAAAGACCTGAAGCAAAGAGAATTGCCCAGATGCTGCTGGAAATTGTTAGGCTTTACAAATCTAGAAATAGTGGCAAGGAAAATCAAAGTTTTTTTCACTTTCACAGTAAAATGCAATAAAGTATTTATAAAAGAACTAAAAACATTTTAGCGTACTAATAATGTTCAGTCCATTGTTATATTGGTACCAGTGTTATCTTACGGGTGCACTGCCAGTTTGCCAGTAGCTCCTGAAGTAGTTCCAGGGCACAAGGCTGTGCTTCTGAAAGGTTTCAAGCTGGATTTCCTCCAACAGGACACAAGACAGGACAGAGACTACCTATATTTTTACTGAAGAGTTAGGGTCTCTGTCTTTCTTTCTTTTCTCTCAAATTTGTTAATTTAAGAGAATACGTAGAATCTTTGGACTCTTCCCACATATCAAAGATTGTTGGAAATTCTATCTGTAAGTTAAAACATTGAGTGACAGTGGCAGGAGGACAAATGTACACTGTTTTGCACTTCATCAGAGACCCAGGGTAAAAAGTGGATTATCAAAGAGGAAGGTTAAAATCCTGCAATATCCCACCTTGTCCCAAGCCACCTTTTTTCTTCTCATTGAATTCTGAACCAGTGACTCCAAACCAATGGTTTGCCATTGAAGGCACCAGGCTGCATGACACAATATCTTTTTTTTCCTCTAATCAGACTGATGTTACAGGCCGTAACATCTTCCAATGCAGAAAGAAGCAAAGCACTTGAAAAAATGAACCCTGCAGGGCAGCAGGGCCACGCAGAGGTACACAGGACGCATAGCAGTCTTGTCAAGGTTACAGTAACAATCAGACTCATTATTTTACCCATCAGTGGGAGACCTGATAGGAACAAATCAGTGTAGGTTAAGTAAGTTTCTCTCTGTCTAGGCTGCTCTAACTGCATTCAGTTTGACTTCCCATTTCAGACAATTTTCATTTCCAAATTAGACTATGCTTGTCACCCAATTGGTTTCATTTACATAGTTCTCCATGCGTGCATATGTTGAGAGGGAGAACAGTTAGAGAAATCCAACAGAAACTGTTTTCCCCATTCACCTTTTCTGTGAGGCTATAAGTTTTTGTGATTCTCAGCTGCCTCTTCTGTTACAATGACAGTCAGATTACATCCCCATCTTCCCAACAGCAATGAAGACAGGTTAAATAAAAGCTACATAACTCCGCCCTGGGGCTGTTTTTAGAGAACAATCAAAATATAAAGGCCTTCATTTCAGTGCCTGGCATTTCTGTGCGCATGAAAATGAAAAGACATCAGGGGAATGGAGAGTGGCTGTGGAAGGGCTTAAGGATGAGGTCAAAGTTTGAATTTAACAGGTATATACTTCTTCTGGGATGCTAGTCCTCCTTGTGACGGCTGTGTCTGGTGGAGAGTGCCATGGACAGAAATGTCTTTCAGGCTCCCTAGAACAGGAAAATGCTGCAACCTTTATTGACTGCTTCACAAAAGGGGCTTTAATGCAACTCTTTTGTTGCAAGCAGTCCTTGCATGCCAATTAATCTTAACCACAGCAAGTCCAGATCTGCTCATCTTGTGAAATTCCCCAGAACACTGAAGAGTTTTCTACCTCACGGTGGCATATTGTGTTACTTCAGTGTTTCTGTAGTGAGCAGGATGGAGGCATCTGTGTAGTTTCCTATAGTTCCTGTGACAAAAGAAGATGCTTTAATTGGCACTCAGTTGTTTCAAACCAAGCTTTTTTAAAACATTTTAGTCATATCAAAAGGTAGTGGTTTGAACAACAATTAGTTGCGTGCTCACAGACCAAGGCAGAGCTGAGAAACATCCCAAATGAATCACCTTGTCTGGCTGTAAGAGGCAGCTGGCAGCAAAAGCTAAGTGGTTTACCAAAATAGTAGCATATGCAAATGAGCAGTTAGGTTTACCTGCTTTCACTAGGCAGGCAGCTGTGACCAACACAGTTCCAGTGTAAGGATATTGATAGCAAGGCTATTATTTCAGTTATTTAAAGGTAGCATTATGCACAATAATAGCAAAACACATCTAATGCACTTTCCATTTTCTGATTTTCTCCTGGCAGAAAGGAAACAGCATCATGAACAAGATTTTAATAAACGGTAGGGCTAGATCTATCGTAAGCAATTTAGTTAGACAATAATTCTAATTACCTCTTAGCTCCTGACATTTGTTGCTGTATTGAATGACACAGTGATTGCATTTATTCTGCAAGAAAGTATAAAGGGTTCTTTTTGAAATTTAAATGTGAGGTTTATTGGGGAGTTGTGGGGTTTTGGGGGTGGGGGGGGCGGTGAGGCAAAAAGCATTTCCATGGAAGCATGTAAATAAAATCACACTTCTCTGGATTTGTGGGATCATTTACACCTACTCATAGTGTACACATCTGCATTGAAGTCAGGGGAGTGCCATGGGTTTGGTGTAAATTTGCAACCCAAAAAAAATTTTTTTAAAAAATGTGTTTTATAGCAAACCAGTGGCAAATAAATATTGAGGTTGCTTTTGTCTGTTGATAGCTATACTAGTTAGAAAATGAAGACACTAAAGGAGGTTGCCTACTTATCTGTCAATCACTACCAGTAATACAGAGCTAATGCGTGGGCTTTTGGTACCAGTGTTTTTTCATTTTTTTGGTTTAGGTTTGGTGGGTTTGTTTCTCGTTTGAGGGCTTCAGGTCTTAGTAACTAAGGGAGGTCCTCAGAGAGTGAAGGGACCTTTCACTTGTGGAGGGACCTGCTTAACCAAGGGGAGGGGGATCCCATGTGAGCTGCATCCCCCCTTCTTCACAGGCCTCTGCTCAGGACTCTCCAGGGCAGGGTGGCTCTGCCCCGTCATGCAGCCATCCTCTGCACCCCATCCCCTGCAGATGGCAGGTGCAGCTCTCCAGGAGGCAGTGCTCAAGAAAGGAGGGAGGGAATGAAACTGATCCCTTCCTTGGAGCACTGACCTGATGAACCCCTCGCAAAGAGCTGGAAAATCGAAGATTGTGTTATTTAAAGAAAAATTTCATTTAGGGGCCAGAAGAAATATGGTGGATTATGAGCTGTTGCTAGAGTAGGAAAGCCAAGATGGCATTTACACAGTACACACTCTCTATGGGCTTGGAAATTTTACAATCTTACAAAAATTAGAAATGAACAAAAACTATTAAACTTCTGCATCTACCAATTCACAAGCACTGAGACTGCTGAATCTCTAATGAACTAAAGAAATACCAAATTTCCAAACCACAGCTTTCACCACCATCGTTGAAAGCTTGGATCTGATGCTACATTTTTCAAAAGTTATTAATGAACTGGAATGTGTCATCAGTATTAAGTATAGCAACCCATAAATGTAGACAAATTATTTCAGATAAGAGCAACTTCAATCATCATTTTGAGTAATTTCAAAGTAATTTGAATTTATTTAATTTCAAAGTAATTGGAAGTAATATGGTCCCTAGAGGTATATCTACATATATCTTCCCAGTATATATACATATAAAACCAAAACGATTTTTCCGTTATTTGCAATGAGATTTTCAGCATGACCTAAGGGATTTAGCAGTGTCTCATTAATAGTTTCTAGGAAATTAGTATCTAAGAAAGACCATCTGGGAACTACTAGCTAAAAAACATACATCAAATATTTAATGTCATTAAAAAAGAAAATCCCTGAACAACAAAATTGTTAATTTTACTAAACAGGGAAGCATTTTCATTGGTCAACTTGATCTGAACTGAAACATTTTGTTCAGAGGGCTGGTTAGTTGGGTTGGGGTGTGTGTGTAAGGATTTGGGGGGAGGGGGTATTTTGTTTGTACCTGACACATTCCTTTCCAATATTTTTCATAGTGCATCTCCTTTTCAACATACTGTGGACAACCATGGGGGTTTTATATGTGTCCCCTCATTTTTCAAGTGGTAATGACTTTGTCCAGTTCTGTCTCCACTCCTGACGCACCTCAAGCACCTCCTGCCAGAGATATGTAATGCACCATTGGAGACACCTGCTGACCATGTGTCATGGGAGCAGTAAGTTAATCGGGGAGCTCAGCCCACAGCAAGGAATGAAGAAACCCTGAACGCTGATTCCTACGTCCCTGCAAAACATTTTACAGAGGTGCAACTTACAGTGTATGTGCTGCATAATGAAAGAGTGCAGATCCCAGAACTAATGATGTGATTGTACTTTTTGCTTAACAAAATGTAGTTCCTTGGCTTTTCACCTGAGGCTATCAATATGCTGAAGTTTCTGTCCTGTGGAAAAGCATCATGTTCGCTCTCATGCTGGGGCCCTTGAAAATCTAAACCAGCGCAACTTGCATTGTACCTCTCCCCCCACCCCTTACTTTAGTTTTTCTTCAGCACATGCCAAAGTTTCCTTCTTTACCTGAAGTTTGGGATCTGTCCTCTGATGCTCACTCTCCCCCAGATCTTGATCTCACTACTTCATGGTCACTACAGCCAAGGCTGCCTCTGATTGCCACCTCTCCCTCGGCTCCTCCTTGCTACTGGCCAGCACGCCCAGCTCTGCCTTGTCCCTGCATGGCCCCTCCAGGACCGGTACCACAAAGTTATCCCTGACACCCTCCAGAAATGCCCCTGGCAGCTCGTGCCCCACTCCATTTCCCCCTCAGAGAGGCTGAAGTCCCACCAGAGAAACAGTGTCGGTGGCCAGAGACCAGGTGGTCGGTAACAGCCCCCCATGGTGTCATCTGGCTCCCTGCCCTCTTCTCCAACCCTGGCCCATTTGTTGTCACCCACCTGTCGCCCACCCCACAGGGGAGCCCACACAACCCAGCTGCTCCCTCACATAGAGGGCCACCCCTTCTCGTTCTCCTGGCCAGCGTCTGCTGAGGAGCTTGTACGCATCTGCTGCAGCAGGTCAGTCACACGAGCTGTCCCACAACGTCTCAGTTATTCCACACCACCACATGCCGCCTGTATGTCCTCTCCCTAGTTATCACGGTCCTTTTTGTCATGTTCCTGCCTCTGCCTCAGCCTTGTACCACTAAAATACTCGCAGATGTGGCAGTCACAAAGCTACACATCTGTGTGTACAGAAAAATAATTTTTCTGCTTATGTGCATTTTGTGCTTTTGTGCAGACTGATGCTGTTTCCTTAAAAGCCTTTTCATGGCTGCGGAGTGCTGCCCACTCTCATAACTCATGACATACTGAAACCTTCACACAGAAAAATGCCCCACGTTTGATGGAGCACACATCTTTGCCTTCCCCTGGTCCATCACAAGCCACCCAGCCACCTGGGATACAGGAGGTCAAAATCTGATTCTGACCTGACAAAAGGAGTTTGGATCTTACCAGCGCCGCACTCCACTGGCTTCACCAGTTCTAACAGGATTACAAGATGTTTCAGAACATCTGGTGTAAGGCAGGCTCGTGCCATTTCTGATGACGAGGAACAAGGATCACCACCAGTTCTTTTCAAATAGTTATCTCAAAGGTTATTCCCAGACTGAATTGCCCTTCACAAGACTGTTTATCATTACCAAAACAGAATTTAAAATAGAGAAAAAGGATCACGATTAGTTAAATACCAGTGTTTCCCACCAATTTATTTGACAAAGGAAAAGCTGATGAGCTAACTGAAATAGCTCAAGTTATTATTAACAGGAACTATTGGTAGACATTCTCATTTCCTTAATTTTCCATTTCCCATTATTGCTTAAAGATGCTTTAGTTGCAAGTTCACTGTAGAGGTGATGAAGGTGAAGCACAGAGGGCAAGTGTCAGGTCTTTTCCCTGTATATGGGGTTCTGGTGTTTGTTTTGTTGGGTGGCCTGATGGACCTAATGAAAGCATGTTGCTCAAATCTCAGTAGGAGGTTTGTGAAGGGAATGGATGAACCATGGTTGGTGTTTTTTTGGTTTTGGGGATTTTTTTTGTTTGTGTGGTTTGTTTTTTTTTATATATATACCAACCAGGAATGGAAGAACGTGGTGCAAAGCTACAAGCGCTCTTCTGCTGCCATTTACTTTCCACATTCAGACTCACCCCGGAGCCAGGTACAACTTGCTTTTAGTAAAAATTCATATCTTAATATATATATTCCCTGGAACTTCAGCTCATAATAGAATTGGGTTTTCTTTATGCCACAACCCCAGCCTTACACCTTCTCTTGGAAGCTGGCATGCATTGCTCCTTGATCCCATGAGTCTTCTGCTTCAGGGCTTAAGGATGACAGAGTCTCTGTTCTCCAAGTAGGGCCCTATTTGGGTGGACAGTGAAGTGGTAACCTATAAGAACTGGTGTTCTCTGCTTGACAGTGACAGTCATAAAGTCATAAAGTTATTTATGTCAGAAAAGACCTTTGGAGGTCACCTGCTAAAGTGGCCATGTCATAGCCAGGCCAACAGGAGCAGACTTTTGCCCACAATGGAGATCCCACACACTCTCTGAGCAACCTTCCCAGGCCAGCCCTGTCCTGGGGAGCAAATGTGCCTTCTCTGCCTTGTTGCATTGTTCCCTTTCCCAAGCTGTGTCCTCGTGCCCTTTTGGTGTGTGTGAAAGCCCAGTCCCTTCACCCTTCTGCTTGGCCAGGTAACAGCTGCTGACTGCCCCAGGTGACCAAGCCCCATCCCTGGCCACAAACCATCCCATCTCTGAACCTCCCACAAGACCCCTGGGGCACGGGGGCCTCAGCCACGCTTGCTCCAGGCACCTGACATCCATTGCTCTGGGGGAGCCCCAGGCTGGACTTTGGACCGCAAAAGCGGTTGGAGACGTGCCATGAGCAGGCAGACCCCCTCCCCACGCCTCTCCGGCTGCACTCCTGGCCCCACAGCCCTACTGGCAGGCGTTTGGCCACCCTTGCTGCAAAGGTTCAGCCAACTTCTCACCTCCACCCTGACCCAGAGCTTTTCTAGCATGTCTGCCCTCCCACCCTTGGCTGTCCACCTTCAGGAGCTTCTCCTGCCCAGGGCATACTGTGACCTTGCCCTTGGCCAGCCTGCAGTGGCTTTCTCTCCATCCCCATCTCCAGCCTGCCAAAGTCCTCTTGAGGGGACAACCCTGCTGTGGCATGCAGCCTGCTTCTGGTGACTGCCCTTCTGCTGCCCAACAGCATCTCTCGTCCCATTAACACTGAGGTTCAGAGATGCTGCTTCAGTACAGACCACTGAAAGCCTCCCAGGCTTTATTGCTTTTACAGCATCTACCTCTTGGCCATCATTCATGTGACTGTCAAGCTATCCAGTAAGATTTTCTAGCTCTTGAAAGACACGCAGTACTCACTTTCTTACCTAGATTTGCTAGCACGAGAGCCCTTTTCACAAAGCCTTTGGCACTGAAAACAGCACGTCGAATGACAAATTTTCCTCTTACTGTTCCCAGACACCCTGTCACTCGACCTCCCAAATATCACCAAAGAGGTTGTCTCAAGTTCTTTCCTCAACTGGCATGGTGAGGTCTCCATAGAGGAAAGAAAATCCCACCTGGTAAAAATGCCAATTCCTTTCTTCCAACATAACAACAGAATTTCTGACTTATTTAGAGACTTTCACTAAGTGGAAAAAGAGTTTAGCATTCAGTTAGTCCTTGATTTCTTCTGGTTTCAAGGTTCATTCTTGTGCATTTCAGAAGGAAAACTGCTATTTAGTCAAGAAAGCAAAACACATAGTTTTGGTACCTGCCATGGGATTTGGTGCTGATTTCTGACAGTTATGTCTAATAATGACTTACAAGTACTCAAAAGCAATATGACCTCATCTCCTTTTGATACAGTTGTCAGGATAAAAATTGTGTCAGTCATAATTTCCTCTAGTCATAGACACTAAATGGTAATAGTTTCATATGCGTTCTGGACAGTAGTTGTTTGATTGACTTGACATCAAACAATATTGATGTCTTAGGAAAACAAGCAAAACCAACATTTTTCACAAACCTTACTCTTTTCTGCTACTGTTCCCTTTACTAGTCAAAATGCTGTTTCTTTAGAAAGATCTGGTTTCATGAAAATCATCTACGCTGAAAACCAAAACCAAACAGCTGTGGAGACTAGTCAAAAACATGTTTTGATAGGAACAGTTTGTTATCAAAAAAGTGGTATTGTAAGAAGAAACAGACCTCAGAAATACAGAAAAAGTACAGAAAGCCTCTAGCTCTCAGCTGTTGGATCTGTGTGCACAAGCCCTCAGGCACAGCATTCTTGCCTATATCCTAGCTCCTCCACACTCTGTTTTCCCAGGTAATTACTACGAAGACCAAGCCAGCAGATCTTGACTGGCTGCTGGTCATCCAGAACCCCCATTCGAGACCCCCTGTGTGAAGCACCACTTACTGCATAGCAATGTTCTGGAGAGCCCAGGCGAAATGTTGATATCTAGGAACCTAAAATGAAAACTTCTGACCACATTTTCTATGGCATTTTTTGTACAAGCACAGTACACAAGATGAATGCTCTTGCATACGAGTTCCTTTCTGCAATTTAATAGCTTGAGGTATATCAGCTAATTAGGTAATCTAATTTTATAACATTTCCAAGAATTATGAAAGATCTAGCCCCTAGGTTTAGAAGCTGCTGTTAACCAGTTTAGGTAGATGAGGTTGGTCTAGCTGTATTAAGTACAGCTATATGCAATATTTCAATATCTTTTTTCTTCTGTATCTACCAGAATAATCACAAGATATTTTCCTGTTTAGAGTATTCTGGACCAAATGTGTTTCATGCTTACATGTTTTTGACTCACTTAGAAAGTGTTTGCAAGTTTTATCTAAGATCTGCTTTAATCAAAGTCAGTTTTCCTCTCAAATTAACAAATCTTGGATCATAATTCAGCTCTTGAACTCTGGGAACACTGAATAATTTTAATGAAAACTTTACATGCTTGCTTAGAAGTAATTTTTGTCAGAAGTAGGTTAACTAGTAACAGGAACAGGCACAAGGAACTCAGAAAACAAGTGAATAAGCATGTTTCAGCTCTCTCCATTTCAAAGTGTTTGTGCATGCAATTTTTTCATCTGGTGCCAAATCACAGTCTATGTTCTCTCAAACTTGCCAACCTAAGGAAAAAAAAAACAAAACAACACCAAAACAAACTAAAAATAAATAAAGAAAAAAACCCACAAAAAAACCAACCGCAAACAAAGTAAAAGTAAAAAAAACCCACAAAACCCAAACTCTGGACAATCATTGCTTTAAGTTTTCAGTTTCATCAATCCAATAGCATTTATCAAGCTGCAACTCTGGCTTGCACATTAGCAGGGCATTTGGAAAAGGTATTTTAATCCAGATTTGCCCTGATACAGAATAAGCAATAGAAATAATGGGCCATTAATCCCATTAGAAGGAAGGTCAAAAAAGTGATACTAGTCTACATGTCATTTCAAGTTACTTTGAGTGACAGGAGTATTCTGAACAGAGCCCATGAAATATTTCAGGCCAAGTAACTGTATTTGCTGGCTCAGGCCAGTCTCCCACAGAAGTGAAACCAGATTCCTGACAAATTCCTGTGCAACACCTCACCAAGCACCTCATCTCATCAGAATTAACTGCTCTGTGAGCGGCACTCCCTGGAGTGGTGGTCTTTTCTGATGTGCATGGGATACCTTGTTTGCTTGCTGCTGGAATCCAGAAGCCAGGGGTTGCGTATGTTCTCCTATCGCCTAGGCAAGCTCTGATTCACATCAGCATCTCACGTGTCATGCTGCATTACAGGTTGCACGGTTACTGTAATGTATATAACCCTTATGGACAGTGCAGACTCCAGCCCCCCACCACACAGACAGACACAGAAAATAGAAACTATTTGGAAATGTAGGACTTAAAAAACATCAGAAAGAAAATTCTTTTTTAAAGGGACCTATGGGTAATGTCAGGCAGCTAGAGGCAAGTCAGCTCTTGCACGACCAAAAGCAAATTTGCACTGCTAATAGTGCTGAGACCGTAGACATTAACTTTTCTGTCTGCTTTCCCAATAAGGATGGGAAGCAAAATTTCAACAACTGTTCAGCATACTGCCCATGCTAATGAGCTACATCTCTTTTCTTGTAATATTCATGATACAACATTGATGACAAAGGAAGCTCAAGAAATGCTCTTTTTCTCTATAACTATCATAACATTTTTTGCAATGGTTTTATGAAGTGTAATTTAACATCTAAATGGCTACATGTGTAGTAGGATAGCTGTGAATACAGCCTCCCCACTGGGATTGTAAGTATTCAGTGCTTTGTAGCTTTGCTCTTGTCCTTTCTGTCAGACTGCTTGATAAGAAAGACTGGCTGTTCAGCTGAAACATGCCTTAGGCAGCGCCCTCTGTTATATGTTTAGAAAATTACTGCCACGACACTATAAAACAGGAAATTTAAAAATTTGTTGTGCAGGGCATTAGTTCAGGTAAATTTGGGTTTTATTAATACAGTACTGTGTACTAGAATAATATGGGGTGAGAGAATAAAGGAGGGAAACCCAAAAATTGTCCAGAGAAAAAAGGTGTTCGTGTCTTTTAAGCTTCAATACCCAGCTGAATCAAAGTCTATGATCACTGGAGACACTGACTTGGGACCAAAACAAAAGGAAAGGAATTCAAGAGATCAAATTCCATGTGAATCCTCCACAGATCTTGAGGAGCAAAGACCACATTCCTAGGACACCCGCCTCACCAGCTATCAACACTCTTTCCCTCCTTACCATAGTCTCAGCAATATCATAGATTCAGGGTGCCAGGCAGAACGGGGCACATCTGGAAGGACTTTGGTCTTGTTGGTATGGAACAGTTCAGTGTTAGCTCTTAAACCCAGACTGGATGGAAAACAAGGTCCTCCCCTCACCGTACAGCTGGAGGAGGGAGAGTGTATTTGACCCAAGCTGCATCCCTAGAGCACCGAACTGCAGAGCTGTGTCCCCTGTCCTACACATTAGCGCCCTGTTTACCAGCCTCTGTAGGCTCAGAAAGGCATTGCCAGAAGGGCGCTGCTCTTTCTTCCCCCAAAGACTTCTCCAAAATGAAGGGAAAAAATGTACACCTCCTTTTGAAGCAGTTCACTTGTACAGTGCCTGCTTTTCTTAATATGCCTATCGCAAAGATGAAAATGACCACCCCTGCACAGTTAAATGAGTCAAAGTCATTGCTCTTTTAGGTGCTCAGCAAGACACGCAGGATTAATTACCACCACTGCCACCCTGAAATCCCTATGCTGCCAGCACAGAAATGATGGAGAAAAATTTACTTAAGTCATTCCATTCAACTAACTATTGAAAACAAAATGATTAATTGATATCTCTACTCGGCTTTCTCTTGCAGTAGAGAATATTCATATTTAGTGTATTTCCTTCCTATAGCCAGCACTATTAAATTGATATGGGAAAATATTAACTTCTAATGGATTTCTTTTGGTTTGTTGGGGGGTTTTTTGTTTGTTTTATTTTGGTTTGGTTTCGCAGCAGACAATACACTCAGATCCAAATAGCAGTAGACTGAATATGGTAAGATTTTAGAAACCGGCACATTGCTTGGACACATGCCAAAGGATATTATTTAAGTATATATTATTGGGGTTCTGTCTAAGGATGTACTTAACTATTTTGAATTAGGACCTTAACTGGTGAATTAATGCCTATTAAATCATGAGAGATTAACAAAGCCTTCTCTGTTATTCTGGGGTTTGTCATTCTACCATAATTTACACACTCTGACACATCCAAAACAAAGCCTAAATGTAGTGAGATTTTCAGGAAAAGAAAAAAGGCTGCTGAGTGTTTTGGAGGCTGCTGATAGCTTAGTTTGAAAGCAGTGGAAGGTATAGGTAAATTATTCCATAGGTATTTGCCTGTCTCAATTTGCATCTGAATGATCAAGTTTTCTAGGCAGATATTAACTGGCTGAATAAATGCATCAGCAGCACAGAACAAAAATTAAGCAAGCAAGCAAACAAATAAAACAAATGCAACCCCCAAAAAGAATAGTTTGACCACTTTTATTATTGTTCACCTCAAAAATATTTGTCTAATTAAATACTACATCCAATTTTATATCAAGAATTATAAAAGTGACAAAGTCTAGTGTAAAAGAAAATAGCAAATGATTCAGTGTGTTTTGAAAAGTTATCATTAATTATCTGTTTTATAAAAAAAGTGATTATCGTTTAAGTAAAGACTACATTTTATTCAATTTGCCCAACTGCTTAAGTAGTAATTAGCAAAAGGAGTTTACTTTTAAGAGTTCTATAAATCTGGAACACCAGGGGCTACTCAAAGATCTTGAAAACACAACTATATCTTCAACATGGTCTCCCATGTTTACGGAGACTATATAATTACTTTTATATATATATTATATTACTAGTGTGTTAATATTATAGTACTATTTATTACTTCATATTATTGTACAGTATTACCACATAATGAAGTGGACTTAGTGGGAAGCTTTCCACAAAATTCTGTTTTGCACAGTGTCAGTTTGCTCACTTTGAACTGTTTCATCTGAATCATACCCAGCCTTCGAATTTCTGATGAAGCCAGGAGGCGGCAGGTGTCTCATTTTGGGTCAGTGCCTAAGTCACACGGGGACTCAAAGCCTGAACTTCCTAGGGAGACCTGTGGAACAGACTGCCCTGGACTGCAGAGCCCAAAGGAGCCTTGTGTAAACACAAGGTGAGTTCCCAAGGGATCTCACTTCTCAGCAGCTGCAGGATTGAGAAGAGTTTCAGTTCAACTGGTCAGCAGCAGTGACAGCATCTATGGGAGCACCCTTTATCCTCCTAAAGGCCAGGGTATAGTGTCTCTCTCACATGTTTTTTCCAATAAGGGAGGGAGGAGGGGGGAGAAATTTACTTTAAACTTTAATTGTCTTTAAAATTCTTGAAAAAAATTGGGGTTGGTTGTAATTCAGTAAAAATCTTTAAAGCTTTATTTTTGGATTGAAAGCAAATCTTCACGGACACTTCCCTAAAATGAAATAATGCCACTATGGAAGATACATGATAATGGAATACTTTTCTAAATTTCCAAATCCTGGAAAGACTCTACAAATAGTTTGTTTAACCACAGCCCATTGGCATGGAAATTTACAAGATGCGGTGAAGACCTTAGTCATTAGACATGTGAACTGAACAAATGCCATAATTTCCTAATGGCATAAGTCAAAATATCCACATTTTATTTTATTTATAAACAACGTATACAGCTGAGCATTTCTAAAAAGGAACCACATTTGAGGTTTAGACCATTCATACTTGACTTACTATACAAGGTTAGTTCCATGTTGAGTTTTTTCATTGTATACCATTATAACATCTTTCCATGAACCAAATTAGAAGGTAAAATGTTTTGATTATGGAGGGGTTAGAGAAACATGAGTAGTTAATTCCCTGGGAATTTCTAGTATATATGTTTATCAAAATTTTTAAGCAGATACAGTCACCATTTGAGCAAAAGAAAGAACCCACCAAGGAAACACCTTATCTTTGGTTTTTTTCCCTTTTTTTTTTTTGTTTTTTTGTTTTTTTGTTGTTGTTGGTTTTTTTAGTTCTGTAAATGCATGTGACAAAACAAGCAGGGACAGCGGGAGGAGGAATACTTTGTAGTCTGCCTTGGAAGATCTTTACCTTAATTCACCTTATGTTCTGAAAATTCTACACAAAACTGCAGCTTGATGGACAACAGACTTAGTTGCTTGCACCGGTACTGAGGCCTGTGGGTAGAAAGGGCAGAAGAAGATTTTAAAACATCCAGCTAGTTAGGTGAAAGGTACCAACGGACTAATTTCCAACAGTGCTGTAGAACCACAACAGCGTATCATTAATCAGAATTTACACTGAGAAATCATAAGCTGCTGCCAGCACTTAACTATTTTTCAGCAGTGAAAACAAGGTTTGAACTAGCAATTTGTCTTTTTTGCCTTTTCAGGTTTCACAAAAAAATGTCTCTTGCTGTTTAACATTAAATAATGCAGCAGTGAAGTGGAATCATATATCATGTTCATTCTGATATGGAGAAATAATGTGAAATGGGGATAATGGACATGGATTGTGATTGTATGTGTCTGCTTAAGGAATGTGGGTATGGTGACTAGTCATGGGTGCGGTGACAACCACAGTTTTGAGGAGATGCCTGCCCCTCTTCCTCTAACAAAGGGGAGACGGGGAGACGCCTGCCCCTCTTCCTCTAACAAAGGGGAGACGCCTGCCCTTCTTCCTCTAACAAAGGGGCTATTTAAAAGAGAATAAGAAAAGATGAGACACATTCAAATGCTATCTAGAGGGAGGGAGTGCTAAGTCTCCTTGCTGGAAAAGATTGGGTGGTCACAATCACCTGAAGAAGATCGGGTGGTCACAAGGACATGAGTCACCTGAAGAAGATCGGATGGTCACAAGAACATGAATCACCTACAAACCTGCAAGACCACCACATTCCAGGAAACGGACTGATAAGCTAATTAACATACGAAGCGGGGTTTAGGTAACAAATATGTATAGGCGTTAATTGAATATTCATTTGTTCATTGTATAAATGTGAGATGGTTCGTCACTTCGGGTATGCACGCTTGTGGAGGAGCGATCCCCCGTGCATCTGCGCGCAATAAACATACCTACTTTATAACTTTCGAGTTATAGAGTCTAATTCCGCACGTCAATTCCACCTAGAGTGATTTATAACCTGAGGTGAAAATTAAATATAAATGTTCTATATTTAACTTGTACTGATATGGGTTTTACTCTTTGCACAAACTAACTCTTACTCCCAATAGGTTGAATTCACTTCTATTTTCCCCTTTATTGACTTTTTAAAATACTCATCCTGATTGCTAATCAGTGGAGGTTCTTTTTTGTTTGGATGAGACTGAAAGTGTGCCCATACAAATTTACTATGATTCAGGAGAGACAGGCTGTTAGTTCATTTCCCAAATGCATATTTTAATGTTACCTTCACAACAAAACTGAACTAATTTCAAGTAATTCAACTATTTTATCATTAAACTGTATTTGTATTCTGTTATCAGATGTCACTGTTCTTGACATGAAGAATGGAGATGGGTGTTTTGCTGTACACATGTGAGCAGCACCAGAAATTGCAACGACACTAGTCACAGACTTAGAAGCTGTCCATGTGCTAAAGTCTGGTTATATGATGGGCTGCAGCTGAATGGATTCTCTTGGACTCTTACACTACTACCATGTTAAGTACATACGGAAATCATGCAGATGGACATCTTTGACTTCTTTTCATCATAGCTGAATGCCATACTGCAACATTTAAACTGAAAGGGTTTTCTTTCTTTGGATAGTAACCATCTCAGAAAGGCTTGTCCTATATTAGTTACTTCTTCCCATTTCAGTTTTCACCTATCAGTCAATCCTTCAATACTTCAGCCAGTCTTTGTCAGAAATCAGGCTGAGATCTAATATGGGACAGATCACCCCACAAGTTTTTCTTAATATTTTTTTTTTTAATCTCTAAAGCGTGGGATCCTGTATTCAAGACCAAGATTCAGCTGATGCACTTTCAGTGTAGGTCAGCATGTTTAAGCCCAAGAAAGGATTGTGTGTTCTTTCCCTTCTGACATGTTTAAAAGTGACAGACGCACATTCTTTTCCTGCTTTTCTTTTTCCCTCCTACCAATCTATATACTTGCAATTAGTTTTCCTGATTCTTCCTAGTAATCAAGGAATTACTGCAAGTCTGAGTCCAGAAAAACAAAGAAAAACAAACAAACAGTTCACTGTATCGAGATAACATTAAATTAAGGTTATTTACATATATATTAATATATAATATATACACACACACACACACACACACACACACACATATATATATGAGATTGAATAGCTTGAACATTGTGACAACTTTTTGAAATTCATGTTTCCAGATGGCTTGCTTGTTTGTTTTTCCTAGTATTTAGAAAGGTTTCAGCTAACAAACAACAGTTAATATCCATCATTTTGTTCAAAACTGTGAGTTAAGCCATCTCACCATCTCAGGAGCCAGCTAATGGTCTGATTTCTTCTTATTTTATAACAGGATTATATAGTTACTGAAATAATTCAGTGTAAGAATTCTTCTCTCATTTAACAGAAATAGATTGTAAATAGAGGAAAGAGTGTAAAGGTAACAATAAACAGCTAGATTTTCTTTTTTCAGGATGACTTTTTCACCTACCTGTGACATAGAACAGTAACAGTAATGTCAAAATAATAGCTAAGACTCTTGTCTGTCAACTGTTCAGTTGTTTGAGGGTGAAACTGGTAATCCCTAGAGGTTGCTCCAGAGGTTTCTAAATTCAGTATAGTTTAGAAGCCTTCTGTATACAAGCTTCATGTGCTGTAGAGCCAGAGTAGAAAAAGCATTGCGGCTTTTGTTGTTTGCGTTTTTCTGACTTTAGAACTGCAAACATATTTACCCATGGACTATTGATCTTGTTTCTTCTCATCAATTTCTTTCAATATTGCCATCAACTGTGGATTGACAGGTTCTTGTGGATCATCTCCTGCTTCAGGCAGCTGCATATTTCAGCAGGCTCTAATCTTGTCCAGACAACCCTGAAAACGGCCAACAACCATCTGCAACCTAGAAGTGGCTATTAGACAAGTCACCACCATCTGAAAGAAATCACAAGTGATGAATATTGACCCAGAATAAACACTTCCTCACCCTGTTAAAAGATCCATTGAAGAGAATTTTATTAATTTACATAAGAGGCCATTCTTCTGTTGCTGTAGAATTCCTAACATTTCACAAATTCTTCTTCCCCTCTTAAGCAAACTGCTTCAGTTTTCTACCATTTGTTCTCTATTATTCAGTGAATTAACTAGTTCTTCATGTTAATAGGGATTTGAATGTCCACTGTTCACAGCATGCTTTGGCTTCTCTCAAGACACTTAAGTATCATTTAACATGCATTTATTCCTCTAAATAAAGAAAAATATATTATCCTGTCAAACAACAGGTTCATATTCCTTTTAATTTCTTTTTATTTATATTTAAATAAAAGGCAATCTAAAACAAATTTTTATCTAACAAAATTAAGAAAAATCAGTCTGCAGTAAAATGTGTTTTGAAAAATGGGAGGACCGAAATGTGCAAAACCAAGAAGTATTAGGGGCAAAATTTGTCTTGAAGTCGAACAAAAAAATAAGAGGTGAGGGGCAGACTGCTAAGGAAAAGAGAAAAAGGAAACATTTCATGTGATCAGTTCAAAAACCTTCTGTAATATACTGAACGTAATGTGGGTTTTTTTAGCTTGAATTTTAAAAAGACACTTCATCCTAAAACCAGCAAAAGCAAAAACAAGTTCAGGCTTTGTAGATAAACTGGTTTTCTCCTGACTTTTTTTTTTTTTTTTTTCAGAACAAGACACTAACTTTGATTCAGGCTCATGCATTCGTTTAGATGCTAGAAATTATATTTTATCAAATAAGGTTCATTCATTTTATGGTTTATTGAACTTTGTTCTTAGAAAAACTTTTTACTTATTTTATTTGTTGTATTGTATAAGTATGAAAACGTTTGAAATATAGAGTGCTACTTTTTACAACCAAAAAGGCTTACTGCAGCGGAACAAAAATGGTCTGCAAGCTTAATAACTTAGAAAGGCATACTTTTATGCTAGATTGTGGCTAGAGCTTTTTAAATGGCAGAGCAATCATAACTTGTCTTAACAGATGTTAATATAAACATTAATAGATACAGCTCTAGTCTCATTTGAGAAGTGATCAATTAATGCAGCAAAAAACTGGAATTTGGTCAGCTTATGACATCAGCCATTGCCTCCTGTTTCTGTAATGATGCCCTAAAGGTATTATTCAAAGTATTCAAAGAATCATATGTAGACTGGAGACTGAAAAGATCAAACGATCATGTTACTTGGATCTGTGAGCAAGACACATTAAAAATTCAAATTCCAGTGACGTATTTTAGAAATCTGGTGGTGCAAACACAGTAATATCTCAGGAAAACACCTGATGTTTTATTAGCATGCCTATAGTAAAAAATGTAAAGTGGTCATGCAACTATGGCACCAGCACCCCACAGACCTCATTGGCTTAAGCACATCTTTCCCCTTGTGCGCTGTCTCTCCAGGACATGGGTTTCATTCCTCATGTGCTGAGAGCGCTCAACCACTTAAACAAGCAGGTGCAAATCCACTCAACTACCAGGTTTATTTTCCCAGGAAAAAAGCTATGGTATTTTTACAGAAGCCATCAACAGCACACATTTTTTTTTTAAAAAAAGCAGTGTCTGTCTTGTACTTTGCAGTACTTGCAATTTTTTGCCTATCTGAGCATTTGTGAGCATAATCACATGTTTGAGAAACTTAAAAAAGTTCCACCTAGGGCTCTCATATGAGGTTTTACCACCTTTTCCAGATAGCTAACAAATCTGCTTCTGCAAGTGATGAAAGTCTTTATTAAGAGATTTCTTCCTGATTAATTCTGAAATTCGTTGCTGAAAAATACGTTTGGATGATAGCCACCCATTGTCTAAATGCACTTGCCTCAGAATAGCTGACTGCGGAGATTAATGAATGGCTACTGCTTACCATCTTGGACTATCCATCCATAGTGGAACCTCAAAGCTACGTCCAGTACTTACTTGGGACCAGCAGGCTGGTGAAGAAGCTCACTGTTCATTCTCTGAGATCGGGGTGAGATCTACATTTTGCAAAGACAAAATTGCTTTCAGTGGATTTATGGCAAAATCTCCTGCGGATTACATTTGCACAAACCCAAGAACACCTAACGTGCATGTTCAGTACGTACCACCCAACACAAAGAGATCCAGTCCTTACAATGTTTATATAGATTCTCTAAGGAGTTAAGCAGACAACAGAAGAAATAATGGTATTAACTAATGGTATTAAATACCTTCCACATCGAATGGCTCTTGTACTCCTTCAGGCAATGCCTGTGTACCCTGGAAAGCATTTCAGAATGCTCTTGAAAGTGCTCCTGAATTGAGGTGGTGCAAAGCCCTTTCAGAACAGGAGCTTAATGAGTCAGTATTGCTTTCAGATTAATGAAGCGTTCCTATCTTCTGCATTTTCAATTGTAAAGGCCGTCAACAGCCACTGTTCAAATTAAAAGAATACTAACAAAGGATTTAAACAAGGACACCAAGTATGAGTGAAAAACAAAAAAGGGGTAGCCTCAGACACAGCAATATGAAAGCAGCTGTTGATTACAGAAGTAGAAGGACTTTGGTGTTAAGGAGTACTAAACTTACTGAATTAACTTTCCTAAATGACATTTTATAATAAAAACAATACAAAGGAGAATAGATATTTTTGGCATTAACTCAAATTCTGTATATTATATATACAGATAGACCTATATGAATATAAGGTTCCATTATTCCTGCCCCCACCCCCGCCTCGAGCCCTTACTTCAGCCCTTGCCTTTCCCTCTCTTTTTATGCCTGCTCCAAATTGGCTTCAGCGCATCTGGCTGAAAAAGTCTGGTTTGTTCTTTTATACTGACCTTTCAACCGTCCTTATCACATAAATGTTAGGGCTGTAAGGGGGATGCAAAATCTTTAAACTTTCAGTGAGCCAAAATACTGGTTTGGGAAAATATTTTGTCAATAATTCTCTTGCATAATTTAAAAAAAAATGATGCAGATTGATTTCATAAAGCTTTCAGGATCCTGCTGACGTGCGGAATTAGACTCTATAACTCGAAAGTTATAAAGTAGGTATGTTTATTGCGCGCAGATGCACGGGGGATCGTTCCTCCACAAGCGTGCATACCCGAAGTGACAAACCATCTCACATTTATACAATGAACAAATGAATATTCAGTTAACGCCTATACATATTTGTTACCTAAACCCCGCTTCGTATGTTAATTAGCTTATCAGTCCGTTTCCTGGAATGTGGTGGTCTTGCAGGTTTGTAGGTGATTCATGTTCTTGTGACCATCCGATCTTCTTCAGGTGATTCATGTCCTTGTGACCACCCGATCTTCTTCAGGTGATTGTGACCACCCAATCTTTTCCAGCCAGGAGACTTAGCACTCCCTCCCTCTAGATAGCATTTGAATGTCTCTCATCTTTTCTTATTCTCTTTTAAATAGCCCCTTGTTAGAGGAAGAAGGGCAGGCGTCTCCCCTTTGTTAGAGGAAGAGGGGCAGGCGTCTCCCCGTCTCCCCTTTGTTAGAGGAAGAGGGGCAGGTGTCTCCTCAAAACTGTGGTTGTCACCGCACCCATGACTAGTCACCATACCCACATTCCTTAAGCAGACACATACAATCACAATCCATGTCCATTATCCCCATTTCACATTATTTCTCCATATCACTGCTCCTTGGCTATGTTTTCAGGAATAGTGCTTAGGCAATTCCTGCACTCTTATGATCTTGGGTTTGCATCATTGAATATGTGTTGGTTTTAGATACCTTCTAATTAATCCTGAACAGGGGAAGCTATTTCTCAGAAAACCATCTTCAATATTTTAGAAGTATATTCTTTCCCTGAGAAATAAGATTAACCATTTTCCTATCTTGTGTAACTCAAGGTAAAAAATACAACCACCATTACTTTAGCCAAGTGACCTTCACTGAACTTTGAAGGTCATTAGAGATCAATGTTTGTCTGCATCCAGTCCTCAAAGAATGCAGACGTCCACTTTGCTTCTGTGATAATGGTCAGTATGGCCACAAACCAGGTGGCAACTCAGCAGTGTAATAGATTATCACATTTGTATTTGTCAAAACAAATTCCTGTTTGACAGAGGTGGCTGGATGGCATTCATCAACTAAACCAAGAAAATCAGTTGACTTCTTGGTTGTTTTTGGTTAGCAAATCAGAAATTTGAGTAGTGTTTTGTTGTATCCAAGAGATGCACATATTTGCCAGGAGTCCAGACCAACAATTTATAATCAAAAAGAGTTTGGTACTTTCTGTGTCTCTCTTCCTTTTGGAAGCAGCACAGGTGACCATCACACAGCTCGGCCTCACCTTGGTGAGGCAGCTCCACGTGGGACCTGACCTACTCCTTGGCGCTCCTGTGCTTGACCACGCTCCTGCTTGGGCTTGCTCCTGTCTATTGAGAGCAACCTCTGTCTTGCCAGGCTGTGTGAGGGCTGGGGGATCCTGGGAGGTGCGGCAGGACTGTTGGCACTGTCTGCATTGTCACAGCCACCCGAATCAGTATTAACCTATGTGGAAATCAGATCTAGGATTTAATCTGTAGCTCTAGGCAGTTCATTCCATACAGGTAAAAAATTGCTTTTGTGGTCAGACATTTTGATCTAAAACCATTTTAGACCTCCGGTTTGCCACAGAGGCACACCTTTGAGAAACACCTGTTTCCCAGAAAAGCATCTGACCAGTCAAATTTTTTTTCATGATCCTTATTTGAAGGACTGAACTTTTTCACAGAATAATAGCAGACAGAAAACATTGAAAAGGAAATAATGAACATTACTTTTCCAGGATGATTTCATTAGCCTTTATAATGCACACAAGATTTAATTGGCTGAGTGCCCTATTAGTGACCAGAGCAGCTTTTAATTCCCTACTGTGAAAACTTTTCTTGTCAGGAATAGATGAAGTACAGCAGATCAATTTTAAATTTGGCCACATTCAGTGAGGCATTTGCAACCCGGCATCTAAACAAGTGGCTGTATTTTAAAATGTGCTGAGCATCTGTGATTATTATTGACAAACACAGGGACTGCAATACTCGGCAGCCCTTGCAATCAAACCCCTTATTTAGCTACCTAGAAGCAGACCTAAGTGGCAATTTTCTCTGCACCTTCTTTTATTAATTTCTCCTATATGATGCTGTCTACAAAGAAAAGAAGTAAAAGATTTTATAGGTTGCAGTTGGGCAAGACTTCATTTAATCTGTACTACATGACAGTAGCTACCCACCAACACCACCTTCAGCAGCTGATTCTAATTTAAGCATGTCAACTAAAAGTCTTACCAAACTTTATAGAAGTGATGACCTTGATGAGAAAAGAGATATCCTGGGGTCTGGTTTTGTGTTCTTATTTAATCCTTTATTTCTCATTTTAGTAAAATGGATTATCTCATTATTTCCAATAAACCTTGTAAACCAATACAGAACAGCAGTGTAGAAAAAAACCGCACAATTGATCAAATATGGTAACAAATATTTTTTTCCCCACATTTGACACATAAGCCAGGGTTTTGCTGAAGCATCTGTCTTCTTTACTCCAACCTGTAATGCTTGGTGTTTCTTGTCTGAAATGAATTTATGCTTTGATATTTGGTAAAATGATACAAGTTAAAGGTGACTCTCAATTTTACCGTACCATGCTGACAGAATTAAGACTCTTAAAATTCTGGTTCAATTTAAATGAAATTCTGTGCAGATTGTTGTTTTGGACATCAAAAGTTTAATGGCTCTTGCTCAATGAAAGTAAGGGTTTCAGAGGAGAGCTTCTTATCCTTGAGAGGGACTATTGCTCTGGTTAATGTTTTCACCTTATGTTCTTGTCTGTACAGCAGCTCTGTCTCAGCAACATAGAGAACAAGTAGCAACAGAGCAGCAACGCTTTATTTGCGACATGAAGCAAACTTTTACACTAGTAATTGCTCTTACCTAAACTGATTTTTTTTTTTATAACAGGGGCTATTTATTAGCTTTCAGAACTATTTTCTGAAGTATCGAAGGCCAGACAGCTGAGCAATTACATAAAATTTGGTTGCTCATAAACAGTGTGTTTCATTTCCACCTGATCATTTCAGTTTACATCAAGTACAATGCTTGCTTTCACATTTATAGAAGTTATTTGCTACAGAGCCATTAGAAATCGGGTAGTCAGGAGGACAGTTACTTAAGGTTAGAGTAATTGGAGTGCTCTCTGTGATTATTCAGCAACAGCTAATTCCAGTGACTAAAGTTCTTGTTACAGCAAAAATGACGAAAATGGAACATACATCAGTTCAAATCCAGAGCCAGAATAACCTGGAGGATCAATGTTCAGTTTGTAAATGTGCCTTATACCGTAAAATAAGCCAAGGAAAAACTGCCTGGTGGGATGAGGTCCTGGCTGTCCTTTCCCACTGTTTGCAGTGTCAGTTCAGTTTAAGAACACAAATTATTACCCTTCAAGGGATGGTTTTAGGGTGCTGTAGCTTACAGCTCTGCTCAGGCAACAGCTTACCTCTGTACTTTCCAGGTCATGCTGAAAGCATCACTCCTGGAGCATCTTTTCTGCGCTCCAGCTGCAAAAGCACGAGGTTTAGATGTTGCATGTTTTCCTTTTGTTTTCACCCTTTCTACCGTGAAAAAAAAAGATTAGTTCTGAACATATTGTCATACTGTTCTCATTCCATCAAGAGCACACAACTCTCTTCCTCCTCTGTGTTTAAAACCTAGGGAAAGCTGAGTCAATTTCTCCATTGTTTTGTGCTTGTGATACCACCTCATTCTTCACATACTACATAAAAACAGCCAAATGCTACGTACAAAATAGCATCTTGTTCTTACCAAATAGCATTAAAGAAGAGAGTAAAGGAAGTTAATGGCAGCAGTTGAATAAAACCAAGATCCACTGATACAAAGACAAAACCTTTCAATTGTATTCAACACGACTGTTACTCCAGCCCACTATTTCAACCAAAAAAATATTTTTTCCAGTGTTTTCTTTTCTATTGCATGTGTATTTTATTTATAGTTCTGCCAGGTCACATCACATAGGTCATATGAGTACAAGACATCAGTTCCTTACTTCAAATAAATAGTTGTCTTACTGTAGATCATCTCAGTTCTCTGCAAAGGTTACTTATTTTGATAAAATACAATGCTAGGGGAAAACGTGAAAAAAAACCAAATGAAACAAAACAAAAAACACCAAAAACCAAAAACAAACAAAACCCCAACCAACCAAACAAACAAAACCAAACAAAAAAACCCCAACCAACCAACACCAAACAAAAACCCACACATACAAAATGCTGAGGTTTGATCACTGGTACACATGTGAAAAATCTTGTCTACAGAAACCAGCTGTCCCAGATACTCTGTAAAAGACTATTGCAAAGATCATCTAAGAGTTCTGGGATTTTGTCTGTTTATTTCCTAGCTGATGAGTGATTGTCCTCTCTGAAAGGATTTGTCTTTCACACCTTCAGTATCTTTTGAACATATGCAATCCTTTATTTTCATATGTTTCTAGAAGACTGAAGAAACCTCATTATCTATGAGAGAAAATGTGTTGCTCATGGCTAAAACAATCACTTTGAAGAAATTCAGAGATGAGAAATTTAAAAGCTTTGCTAAATGGAAAGAATTCAAGCCCTTAAAGTAATTTCTAAATATTAAGTGCTGGATATAAAAAAGGAGAGCAGGTGTGTTGCAGCATGGGCTGCATCAAAAGAAGCATTGCCAGCAGGTCGAGAGAGGTGATTCTCCCCCTCTGCTCCACTTTCATGAGACCCTACCTGGCATACTGTATCCAGCTCTGGAGCCCCCAGCATAAGAAGCATATGGATCTGTTGGAGCAGGTCCAGAGGAGGGCCATGAAGATGATCAGAGGGCTGGGGAGCCTCTCATATGAAGGCAGGCTGAAAGAGTTGGGCTTGTTCAGCCTGGATAGGAGAAGACATGAGGGAGACCTTCTTGCAGCCTTCCAGGGGAATACTGAATTTCTGAAGGGTTGTGTTTGTCTTTGTTTGCTTGTTTGTTGTTTTGTTTTTTCTGAGGGGTTGGTTTTTGTTAAATATGAATTGATGTTTTTCTTTTGCATAGAAATGAGAAGACAATTTTACACACAAAGTCAAGTAAAATTTTGCAACACTGGAAAACTCTAATTAGCCTATTCTTTTTTTTTTATTGTTTTCTACATTGAAATTGTTACAAAACTTGGTGAAAAGGAAGTAAAAGCTCTCAAAATAAAGTAATGCCTTTTTTTTTAAGTACAGTAGAAATATTTGTATGAGCTATGTGTCATAGGAGCACAGAGTCATCAGGAGATGTTTCTTTTCACTGTTATGTGTCTTCTACTTGAACCTGAGGATGTGTTTCAACTTAGGAATCATGCTAAATCATTTTAGAACACTATAGGTTTAAATTATAAATTGTTTAGCAGTTATTACTGAAATTCAACAGGAACATCAACATTTCAAAGCAAAAAAAGAAAATTGTGTTAGCATAAACACAATAAAGGATTAAAAGAAATACATTTTTTTTTTCTAATTTAGCTTCTCAGTCTTTTTAGAGAAACCTTATAAAATATACTTTCTGTAAACTACAGAAATTATTAGATAATTATTAGATAATCATATTCTCATTTACTTTTCCAAGGCAGCATACCTGCTTTTCAAAATAAAATACCCAAAGCCAACACACACAGGCATCACTGCATCTATTTCCACTGGAGAACAAGAGGTTTCTAAATGTTCTTTGTAAGTTATTTCTTTTCAGCTGTTATTATAGTAGCCCAGCCAGAAAGCAATCTTATTTCTACAGCTTGACTCAAAACCCCACAAGTACATGTAGTTATGCTTGTCATAACTCTCCATGGTAATTTTATATAAAGTAAATGTGAACTCATATTAACCTTATCTAAAGTAATGTGCAGTGCGTTATTAAAAAGTAAAATATATTTGTAACATTCTTGCAAAGGTTAACATTTGTTCTGAGGTGTGATGCATCACAGGCCCTGCAGATATAACCCAGCTAATGAAGCTATATGGACTTTTTTATTTGTAGAATCAGTTATCTCTTTGTAAAATACATTTTTCTTATGTCTATGTAGGCCCGTCGTAATTTCAGTAGTGTTACATAAGATTGCATTTTCCTCCTTTTATCTGAACGGTGAGTTTACTGTGTTTTTAAATCTGTGGCATGGAGAAAACAAAGTGTACTGGATGCAATAGCTGCAAAAACTGTTCTATTGAATTGGAAAGACAGAATAAACTTTAGTTTGATTTTTTTTTTCCATTTTAAATAGTATTACCTCTGTTCATAGTTCAAAAATTGTTTTGGGTTAGATTAAATGAAGAAATAATGGGGGGAGGAGGGGTGTTTCTGATGTCTTAGCTGATGGTTGAAACTGAGCCTTTTACCTTTTTTCTTTTCTGATTTTAAATACTGTAGTTGATCCTCTTACTAAAACAAACAAGTGGCATGTAAAAAATCCTCACTTTCCTATGAAATAATGGAAGTGGAGTAAACGAAGCCTGACATGCTAAACGTTCTGAGTGTTTGGTCCTCAAGAGTCTTTTCCTGCCATAACCCCAGCTCCCTTATGTCTGTTTTACAAAGCACTTTTTCGCTTATTCCAAACTATGTGCAGTTTCAACAGCTAGGACAGTGGACAGAACTGGCTAACTGAAATTCCTCCTCTTAAAGATGATCTCTTTCTCATTACTTTCCTTTACAAGAAAAACAATGTCGCTGTGTGGATAAAGGAAGTTCACACCTCCCATCACAGATACCTGCTCCATTTTAGGAGTCCAACCAAAATCACCTTTGATTTTTCACTTTTTACTACCTTACTAAGGTGCGGTATTATCTCTACTGCATATTAACAGGGAGGTATGAAGTCTAACCATGACATATATTTCCTTCTATTTAAGGTAAAAGCTGATTTTTCCCTTCTGTTTGCTATTAATGTACCTTCTTTTTATTATTATAAAACTGTAAATACTGGATAAAAAACCAGCCGCTCTGCAGAAGTAAATCTTTAACAAGGAAATGGAAATTTTAAAAGAAATAAGTCTGAAGGATGGAAATAATTCTTTGATATTAAAAATGCTTGTAAATATGGCTGAAATCTTTGAGTACTATGATTTCTGTAGCTGCTATATAGGTGATTTATATTTCAAAGGTTGAAAACTAGAAGGAGCTGTAAGAACTGAAGTATGTATTTTAAAGAAAATTTGGCCGGTTTGTTAATTATTTCCTAGTGGTTTGGTTGTATAGGGGGTTTTTGGTTGATTGGTTTGGGGATTTTGTTTGTTGTTTCTTTTTTCTCCAGCTGTGGCAGAAGCTTTTAAGTAGATGTTTAGGCTGAGTGGAAATGAGGAAGGCAATGATGGCAGTTTTATATTGCCTATCAGGCTGTCCTTCCAATTCACAAGCAATGGAATATAAATTTCAATTATTATCTCAAGACATTAGATTACTATCTGTCTTAAATAGAACAAGTATCATCAAATTATACCTTTTTTTTTTTTCATATGGCAGTCAATAATATCCTTATCAATAAATGGAAATTTGATCCAAACTGCTACATTTAGTGTACAATAGACTACATCAAAGGACTTGTTTTGCCCTCAAAATGCCTCAAAATGTGTTAATGACTTACTGCTGGCTAAACACTGTGTCATTAACAAGTCTGTTTACCAGGCGCTTCCCGAGAGATATTAGAATTTCTAAAAGTTAGAAAATTAGTAAGGCTTGAAAGGTAATACTATGAAAAAGAAAAAAGATTAACATAGAATTGTTTGGGTTGGAAAAAATGCTGAAGACCACCAAGTCCAACCATAAACCTAAAACTGCCAAGTCCACCACTGAATCATGTCCCTAAGCACCGCATTTGTATGTTTTTTAAATACTCCCAAGAACGGTGATTCCACCACCTCCCTGGGCAGCCAGTTCCAATGCTTGACCACCCTTCCAGTGAAGAAAGTTTTCCTAATATCCAGCTGAAATGTCCTCTGGCACAACTTGAGGTCATTTCCTCCTGTGGCATCACTTGATATCTGGGAGAAGAGACCTATCCCCACCTGCCTACAACCTTCTTTCAACCAGTTGTAGACAGTGATAAGAATGCCCCTGAGCCTCCTCTTTTCCAGATTGAACAACTCCAGTTCCCTCAGCCACTCCTCATAAGCCTTGTTCTCCAGACTCTTCACCAGTTTCATAGCCCATCTCTGGACACGCTGCAGCCCCTCTACATCCCTCTTGCAGTGAGGGGCCCAAACCTGAACACAGGGTTCGAGGGGCGGCCTCACCAGTGCCCAGTGCAGGGGGACGGTCACTGCCCTGGCCCTGCTGGCCACACTGCTGGGGACACCAGCCAGGGTGCTGCTGGCCGCCTGGGCCCCCTGGGCACACTGCTGGCTCCTGCCCAGCCGGCCGTCACCCAGCACCCCCAGGCCCTTTCCCACCAGGCCCTTTCCAGCCGCTCTGCCCCAGCCTGTAGCGCTGCGTGGGGCTGGTGTGACCCAAGGGCAGGACCCGGCACTGAGCCCTGCTGAACCTCACACGACTGGCCTGGGCCCATCGCTCCAGCCTGCCCAGGTCCCTCTGCAGAGCCTCCTGCCCTCAGGCAGGTCAGCACTCCCCCCGCTTGGTGTCATCTGCAGACTTACTGAGGGCACATTAAATCCCCTCATCCAGATCACTGATAAAGATACTAAACAGAACTGGCCCCAGTACTGAGCCCTGTGGAACACCACTTGTGACCAGATGCCAGCTGGATGTAACTCCATTCACTACCACTCTTTGTGCTTGGATGTCCAGCCAGTTTTTAACCCAGTGAAGAGTACACCCATCCAAGCCATGAGCAGCTAGTTTCTCCAGGAGAATGCTGTAGGAGATGATGTTAAAGGCTCTACTAACATCCAGGTAAACACCATCCTCAGCCTTTAATTTATCCATTAGTAGCTCACCTTGTCATAGAAGATCAGGTTTGTCAAGCAGTACCTTCTTTCCATAAACCCATGCTGGCTGGGCCTGATCCCCCAGCTCTTCTGCACTTGCCATGTGATGGCAAGTTGATATATTTCATAATCTTCTCCAGCACTGAAGTCAGACTGACAGGCTTGTAGTTGTCTGGATTCTTATTCTAGCCCTTCTTGTAGATGGACATCAATCACATTGGCTAACCTCCAGCCTTCTGGGACCTACCCAGTTAGCCAGGACTCCTAATAAACGATTGAAAGTGGCTTGCAAGCTCTTCTGCCAGCTCCCTCAGTAATCTTTGGGGGATCACATCCTACCCCACAGATTTGTGTGTGTCTAAGTGGTATAGCAAGTCACTAACCATTCTCCCTTGGACTATGGGGGCTTTATTCTTCTCACCATCCACGTTTTCCAGCTCAGGGGCTGAAGAAGAACTGGTCTTGCTATTAAAGTTTGTGGCAAAGAAGGTTTTAAGTACTTCAGCATTTTCCTCATCTTTTGTCACAGCCATTACAGAAGTCTGGATAAGCATGGCAGAATGGAGGTTCTAAAGCTGCATGGAAACCTAAGGGAGATTTGGTCATGAAAGTGATAGTGGACTTTGATCTCCCATGAAAAGAGCATGATGATGATAAAATAAATTAATTTTTTATCAGGTAGATGGTTGTAAATCCATTCTTACAGGGAAAGTGCATGAAAAGATGGGGGGGATCACAGGGGGTGGGGGGGTAAAAAAGCTTCATTAACTACGTTGGCATTTTATATATGAACTGCAAGAGACTTAATAGAAATTTTCAAACACTAAGAAATTCTATTTTTATAGATATGCCAGTCATTCATGGATAGATACTGATTTACTTTTGAAATTCCTGGTCTCCTTCTGTAAAACTAGTTTGAATATGTAATGAAATTATGTGTACTGCACCAGCAGGGCTGAATGTCTGCACTGTTTCCCTACACTGCTGAAATATCTGATCTCTGTGCTGGGCAGATTAAGTGTAAGGAAACTTATGGCTTGATAAATAACAAACAAACAGACGCACACATAAATTGAAAACTATAAACTTCTACCAGATCTGTACACATCTCAAAAGCATTCATGATGAATGTCTTCTTAAGTTCCAAAAATAATCAAAAGGAATAACCTCATGGCACATTATGTTTCAGACTGTCATTACCAAACCAGACACCTCTCTACAGTAAATGAAACAATTTATTGTAAGGCTGGCTATTCTGTAGCCTTATGATGCTCTTAGTATAAGAGACACTCAATTAAAAACCTTTAACAGTGCCTGTAAACAATGGCACTGTGGTAAATTTGACTAATGCTTTCCACTACTTCATACTTTTCACTTATATTCCATTTATTTTTTCAAAATAACAGTCACAACTTTAATATTAAGCATTCTTCTCTGCCTGGAGAGGGTGAGGGTTATGTCTTTTTAAAAGGTTTCTAAATTATGCTAAGCATCTAGGTAACAATAAGCAACAATTAATTTCTGGATACTTCAAGTTTCCAGAAATCTAAACACAATATGGACAAAATACCAAAGTTCAAAAGGAGATTTTGGGCACTTCAGTCCCTATCTCAAGTACTGAAACAAGCTATATCAACATGAGCAGAAAGACTGCTGGGCAATGAAGAAGTTACAAAGCAAGTTAGATACATCTCCACAAGACACATGTCTGGATGTATCTGTGTCCTGGTTTCAGCGGGGATGGAGTTAATTTTCTTCTTAGTAGTTAGTACAGTGCTGTGGTTTGGATTTGGTGTGAGAACAATGCTGACAGCACACTGATGGTTTTAGTTGTTGCTGGGTGATGTTTATACTAAATCAAGGACTTTTCAGTTCCTTGGGCCCTGCCAGCGAGAAGGCTGGAGGGGCACGGGAAATGGGGAGGGGACACAGGCAGGGCAGGTGACCCAAGCTAGCCAAAGGGATATTCCATACCATATGATGTCATGCTGAGTGTATAAACTGGGGGAAGAAGAAAGAAGGTGGGGACATTTGACGTTACGGCATTTGGCTTCCCAAGTAACCATTACATGTGACGGAGCCCTGCTTCCCTGGGGATGGTGGAACACCTGCCTGCCCATGGGGAGTGGTGAATGGATTCCTTGCTTTGCTTTGCTTGCGTGTGCGGCTTTTGCTTTACCTGTTAAATTGTTCTTATCTCAACCCTTGAGTTTTATATTCCTTTCTGATCCTCCTCCCCATCCCTCTGGGTGAGGGGGACTGAGCAATGGGCTGCATGGTACTTGATTGCCAGATGAGGTTAAACCACGACCATCTATTCATCTGTGTTTGTACATGATTTTTTGCTGTTGTTCCTTTTGGGTTTTTTGGGGGTAGGGGTTGAGGGAGAGTATCTGAAGAAAACTGTAGCCTGACAAAGACTGATCTCACACCGTGAGGGAGCAGATGAGGGAGCAGATGAAGGGAGTGGTCTCCAGGTCCAATCCTAGGGCAGGAAGAAAGGATAATATGACTCTAATATTTGAAGCCAAAGTCAATCTCTTTTGTGAGACTGTGGGACTTTTATTTCTTTATGAGACGGAGACATTGTGTCTGAACCAAGTCCTTGGAGCAGAATTTGTCTGGGGTGTTCAACTGCAGACGTAATGGCAAATCAGCACCTTCTGGATGTTACAGATTTCTTTGCAGTGCCCCACCACCCATTGGCACAATGTCAACAACATGTTTTAGGGGAGGGTAGGAACATTTTATGCCTGGGAACTTTTCCTCTCAGCACTTTCTTATTTATCTGCACACACTTGACACTTTTATATTTGAAATTGCTAAGATGCGTTCTTGGTAGCACATGTAATTCTGTGTGTGTAATTCAGGTGGGTTTAGTCTTTGGACTGTCCCTCAGCTACCTCGGGTTAATACATAGGAATGGTACATTCACTGTGAAAAACACTCAACCTTCCCAAATGTCCTCCCAACTCCAACCTAGGGCTTATTTATAGTAAGAAGTTTTTTAGGACTCAGAATTATTTTGGGGTTGGGGGGTGGGGTGGGGGAGTGGGGAAGAAGAAAATTAAGTCATCACTAAAAGAACCATCATGTGTAATCAAACTTCAAGTACCTAAAATTCTTAAAATTTCAGTTTCCAGGACATACATTTCTACCACCACTAGCAAAAAATAATAGCTTCAGGCCAACTCTTTTCACCTTTAATGCTGTTGTACTCTAGTCTCTGTTGGTCCTCTGGGTCATCCCAAGTCTCCTGCAGTCTACCTAAATGTAATTCCTAACAGAACTGAGAATTAAGCACTTGAATTTTAAATCCCATTCCTCAGGATGTTTGATATTCTGGCTGCCAAATGGCATTTTGAATGAGATAGTGTGTGAATTTAATTCAGCTGAATGTCATTCCCTGCTGCCATATTTGATAAATGTCTTGCTAGCTCTTGACTATTTTTTTTTTTTACGATCCAGCATCATTCCATTTTAAAAAAGCTACACTATATTAAGCACCACTGTGGCAGAGCTGGATGAGGGGATGAGTGGAAGAAAGTTCATTCCCACCTAGGGAAAGTGGAAGGAAAATGCCTGAGGAGAACACAGCCATGTTTGCAGCTCAGGACAGGAGTTCCCTGAAAAGTACCATGCAGATTCAGCTTCAATCATCAGTTGCACAGACACCATTTTCACCACTCTGCAGAAAGTGGTGGTCCATGGGTAGCCTGTGGAATCGCTGCCAAGGCAGGGGCTGGAGGAATAAGGGGCATCTCCTCACCATTGCTGTTCAACAAGAACATAAGTTTAGGTTTGCTGGACCTGCTACAATGTTCCACACCAGCACCCCCAGATTCTGTCCCTAGATTTTTCTCTGCCCTGTCCAGGTCCATCCCAAAGCTGAATCAAGAGTAAATGCAAATTAAAGACTGTTTAGAGACTTCTATACCTGACATGCCAGCTCTATATCATACATGTATATAGGAGAAACTCTCCTTATTTACATAAATTCATCAAACATTAGCTGCACAGGAAGAAACATTGTAAGTCACAGAGGAAAATACTGTACCATATAATTTGGCAGAATTACTCAAGTACTTGAGGGCACATTCAGATTATTGGCTGTATAATTGCTTCAAGAATAGCTCTGAGCAGCCACACAGTTCTGGAAAGAGATGTGTGTGGGGGTAACGTGTGGGAGCAGGGCTTGGACCTAATCCTGCTCTGAGTTCAGCCACCTTCAGCCACGCGAGCACATAAATGTGAAAGCAAAGGAATTTCAAGCTCCATTAGTAGCATAGGTAAAAATCAATGATCTATAGACATGGAGGACAAAAGAATCAAAGAAATTATACTTTTGAGGTTATATCATACAATGAACAATAAAAAATACACAGCCTTTTGAAAAAATACTTGACAATGGGGCTTAAAATATGGTGGTTTGGGAGCCGAGTTTTGGGAAAATTACTAGATGCTTAAACCAGAATTCCATCCCTTTTTTCTTTAAGTAACTGTAAACTCCTTCCTAGTTTATCCCCAGACACCTAAAAGCTACAATTAGCTTAGGCTTTTAAAAAAGGTAATGACAATTGATCAGCTTTATTATGCAAGTTTTAAGTATGTTTTTCTGAATTAGGGTAATTCAGAGCAGTTGTTCAATAGCAAATATCGCAATCTCTTCTTACTGGTAACAAAAAACCCCAATCCTCAAGACGTGTTTTATAAGTATTGCTATCTCTGTCTCCCAATATATGCTTGTTAGCTTGATGTGCTAATGGGCTGTACACCATCAACTGACAATTTGAGCTATTATTTGCCGGTTCATAGGGCTGTCGTCTCAGCCATGAGTCTTCTGTACTGAAGATTTATTTTAATTCCTTCATTGTGATTAAGTGATCGGTTGTTTTCAGTTACAGTTCTGTTCCTGCTGGCTTCTTCAGGGGTGATCCTACCCAGCAGGCTTTGGCAGGTATATTTTGGGCCTGGTTTGGGTAAGTAGCAAAGACATTTAGCCAGTGAAATAACCATCATTCTTATACTTAAACATGAGTTAAAAACCCCAATCTGTATGCACATAAATGTTCTCAGTTCCCGATCTTAAATGAAGTGAAGTCAGAAGCTAGTAGTTTGTTCTCAGAAACCCTTCCTCGGTTCTGGGTTCCACTATTTTATAATATTTTTCCTTGTGCTTGCGAGCAGTATTTCTTTACCAATAATTACCAGTGTTCCTCCAGGGGAAAATAAAATGAAATAAAGCCATCTACTAACCTTACAGAGAGAGAGAGAGAGAGAGAGAGAGGGAGAGAGAGAGAAAGAAGTATACACTCAAAAGCTTACAGACCATTTCTAACTCACAAAAGAACTTTTAAAACTAAAATTTTGGCGATTTCACAGACCTGCTTAGAAGAATCCCATGGGATACAGCCCAGAAGAAAAAAGGGTGGGAGAGGTCATTGATACTCAAAAGGTCCTCTCCTGCAAGCTCAGAAATGATCCATGCCAACATGCAGGACATTGAGCAAAGACAGCAAGAGGCCTGTGTAGAAGAAGAAGAAGGATCAGCTCACTAAAATCCCATATAAAAAGGAGGCGCAGGCTTCCACGGTTGCAGCAGGGACAGGTTGTCCAGGAGGACTACCAACACACTATGAGAGCACGCAGGTATGGGGTTAGAAAAGCTGAAGTCCATGTGGAGTTGGACCTGGTGATGGTCCTGAAAAGCAACAAGAGAGACCTCTACAGATATGTGAGCAACAAAATGAAGATGTTCACATCTGAATTTTGCTGACTGGGGAACAGCACCCAGTAACAAATGTTATGGAAAAGGCCAGGATACTAAATTTGGGGTTTTTTTTCTGAGAAAAAGAAATTTACTAGTAAATTTACTAGTAAAAATGTTTACTAGTAAGACCAGCTTACAGGAATTCCAGGTCATTGTGGCCAATGAGAAAGTTTGAAGCAAGGCAGATAACTTCAGTGGAGGAAGATCAGGTCAGGGATCATCAAAACAAACTGGATACAAGTTCAGTCTGTACTCACAAGTGCTGAGGAAGCTGATGGATGTCACTGTGACACCACTCTCAATTGTTTTTAAAAGGTCACAGCAGCTAGCAGGGGCCGGGGTGGGGGGTTGTCCTGAAGACTGGATAAAAGCATATGCCACTCCTGTCCTCAAGAATGTAGAATAAGGAGGATCCTGTAAACTACAGATTGATTAGTCTCCCCTGAGTTTCTGGGCAGGCGATGGAACAAATAACCCTGGAAGCCATTTGAAACATCTGAGGGACAAGGACACGGCTGAAAATAGCATGGATTTGCACGAGGAATATCATGTATGACCAACCTGATAGCCTTCTGTGATGAGATGACTGACTCAGTGGATGAAGGGAGAGCAGTTTACCTTGTCTTTAGTAAGACTTCCAACACTGTCTCCAATAGTATCGTCATCAACAAATGGATGAGGCACATACTATATAATGGGATGGTAAGGTGGGTTGAAAACTGGCTGAACTGTAGCACAAAGTCCAGCTGGGACACAATCACCCGAGAGATCAATGCTGGGGCTACTACACTGTTTAATGCCCTCAGTGACATGGGTGCTGGGACAGAGTGCACCCTCAGCAAGATTGAAGGTGATTAAAAACTGGAAGGAATATTCTATAGATCAGATGTTTGTTCTGCTACCCAGAGAGACCCCACCAGGCCGGGAAAATGGGCTGGGGGGAACCTCATAAAGTTCAACAGGGAGAAACACAGTCCTGCACCTGGGAAAGAATAACTCCATGTGCTAGGACAGGCTGGGGACCAACTTGCTGGAGAACAACTTTGCAGAGAAGGTCCTGGAAGTCCTGATCTACACCAGGCTGTCTGTGAGCCAGCAATGCACTCTTGCAGCAAGGAAGGCCAACAGCCTCCTGGGCTAGACTAGGCAAAGCATTGCCAGTAGCTTGAGAGAGGTGATCCTTGCTCTCTCCTCAGAGCTGATGAGACACATCTGGAGTGCTTGGGTCCCCAATACTACAGAGACACAAATATACCAAAGTGAGTCTAGGTAAGGGCAATGAAGATGACTGAGGGCTTGAATCATCCCTAGGAAGACAAGCTAGACTAGGTGCTCTCAAGAGGTCCCTCAAACCTTTTGTGGTCTTGTGATTCTATGGTTCTGTACCACCTATTTCAGTGTTCCTTATACACACTGCAAAGGCAGAAAGACATCTTCAGAGGAAAAGAACATGAAGGCAATAAAACCACCATATTCAAAAGCTAAATTGGAAACTATTCCCAAATTAGCATTATAAAATAATTTAGTTCTGTTAGTTTTTAAAAATTATGTTCTGATAATTCTTAATATCAACACGAGCTAACTTATAAATGGAAACAGGAGGAAAAAATAATTTTGTGAAAGCACAAAATATTGCGCACTGAATACTGAGCACTGAATATGCAGCTCTGAACATGTCGCAAATCGAACACAGCATTTCAGATGAAATGGAAGAACTGGAAAGTTGCCCAATCTTATATTTCTGTAGCTCTAAATTATTGAACCTCTCCGGAAATGTGGAATACTAGTTGAACATTTAGGGCCATGTTCCACTCGTTCCTGGACTCTTGTCCTAGACCCTTCATACACTACTGTGACAAAAACCTTGATGAATATTGTAATAGAACTTGAGACATTCAAATTATGCATCAAACTCAATAATATTTTTTGAGTTGTTGTTAGGACATTTATTTGGAAACGACATAATGACTTTTCCATGCAATATACAGCCTCTTGCATCATCATGCTTTTTCATAAATGTTTAAAGTTCAAAACAGTAAAGTATATTAAGAAAGATGATAGGTAGATGGTTTGACAGATAGGTAAATAGATCACCATTGTGCCATTCAGTCACTGTTTAAACTGTAAAAATCTGTTCATGATTCTTGTTAATAAATTCCTCCTTTACTATGGCAAAGTGCAACTATATGCATGTATGGTTTGTATTAAAGATTTTTCTAACGTATATACAGTTATTGAAATTCAAGGTTTCTGCTGTTGATCTTATGTTTAAAAAAACATTTAACTTTAAAACATATGCAAATTCCTTTTTGCCCCCCCTTTCTTTCTTTCTTTTTTTTTTTTTTTTTTTTTTTTTTTTAAAGCACTATGCAAACACAAACCTGTATCCTCAAGCATGCTCAGGACAACAGAAGAACATTGAAACAATAGGGAAATATATATCTTGCATGCCACATTTCTGAAGTTCTATAAAGTTATTGCAGCTTGAAAGGTGCTCTTCTGAGAAATTCTTTTAGGGATCAGAGTTATTACACTGAGAATTCAGATTTTCAGAAACCCTTCAAGCCCCACTCCACTCCTACCCCCCTTTGAATTATGGGTTTCTTTTAAACTGTTCTCTTACACCATCTTGTACCTATTGTGCACAATACTAGATGTTAAGGGGTTTGTGCAAGACCTGTGCAAGATTTTCTCTTGATAAATTATTGCACTTTCCAGTAATCAATCTCAGCACAAACATGATGCACACATATACAGCAAATATTATGTATAGATCAGCAGCCCAAATAGTTGCAGGCAAATCACATTTCCACGTAATTTTAGCTTTCTCTCAACAATCTGGACAGAGTGGCACTAATAAACAATTTTTTGTAATCTACCCAAAGCTGCTGGTTTTAGTCCCGCAGAGGTAAAATCTCTGCATCAAAACTCCACCCATAGATTTATTTAGAACTTCACTGAATATGTTTGTGCAACATGGTGTAGCTCTTGAAGCTGAATCTAACTTTTAAGTCAGCGCTGCTTTGGGTGACAGTGCTGGACAACATTTAGCGATTTCTTTCAGCCTAGCTTATCCTTTATAGAACTTCATTTTCCCAAGGATTCAAGTGGCACTAAGGCCAGCTGAGCACCTGCAGGGTTTAGTCATCGGAACATCCTTTGTTACGCGCTCTCTAAATATTCAGTTATGTTCCGGTCTTTCTCTAGCAGAATCAGAAATAACAGGTACTTCTGCTTGTCTTTGTGGTGACATGACTCCTGTTCATGGAGAACGCATGGATGGCATTTGGTCATTTCACAGAAGTTGACAAATAAATATCAAAGGGTGATGACTGGTGTCCTAACCACCAGTTTGAGACACAGTACAGAAAAAAAGAAGAAAAAGAAAAAAGAAGTTTCTGGATATAAATACTTCCTCAACAATGACATTTTAAGAAGTTTAATTAGAACCTTTTTCCTCTCTTTTTGGAGTAGTCTGATAAAAAAATAGGATTAGCCACATTTTTCAATTCACAGCAAGAACATGCAAACTAGCAATGTCAGCTGTTCAGTAAGCATCATTTAGGTTATTCTTATACACATGTAACAAAACTAACAGCTAAAAAAGTGATCCGGAGGACTGGTGTCTATTAATACCTAAAGATCCACAGGATGCTGGGTTTCTGTTTTTAACTTGTGCATGTTAATCTCAATAACCCATTTCTCCAAAGCAGAAAACATGTCTGCAAAGAACTTGGATGGCCTTATTATGTCTGAGTACCCTGAAGTGATGTATGCCCCTGAACGCCAGTCCCACTTGAAACATTTCATTACACAGTCCTTCCCAGCTTCAGCGTTGGATTTCAACCACAGAATTTTTTTGCCTGTTTCTGGAGTGATCAAATACCTGATTTCTCATAACTCTTAAAGATACCTGACACATTTACTTCAGCAGTAAAATATGATAACGCTGAATTTCATTTGCACAAGAAACATCTCACCGTAACTGACTCTATATACATCACATGTGAAAAACAAGTACTTTTTTACGTTGCCTTCTATTTTTTCTTTCTACTTTTTTTCTTTTTTTTTTTTTCTTTTCCTTCCCCCCCCCCCCCCCCCATTTTTTTAAAGGAGCAGACTATTAGAGAACAGCTAAGTAGCACAGGTTGTATCTAATTACTGATCTAGTTCCTAGTGAATCAGTACAAGTCTCACTCAGGATCTAATACACAGATAACTTTAATTATACCTAAAGAAAATGTCTTATATGTTTTTTCCAACTGCAGTGAAGGAATGTAAAATGAAAACTGAGGTTTTATCCTCCTGGTTTAGCATATGCCATCATCCAAGACTGAATCATCTGAGCTTGATTTAGTCCTGGAATGGCGGAAATATAAATACCTGCAAGCAAATTCTATGGCAAGAAACAACATTTTTCAAAATTTTTGTCTCATTTATATTTTTTAGAATATCACAGCTATAACTACATTATTATTATGCCTTCAGGAAGAGTTCTGCTAGTATATGTGCTCAGTCTTGGGAGGCAGTAAGAGCTAGTTGTGTTAATAACCCATGTGTGATTTTCCTAAGACAAATTACTTTAAATTTCATTACGTTCAAAGCTCGAGAAAAAAAGTCTTCATCAGGGTTTTCAGATGTACTGCAACTGTGCATTGCTAGGATGTAACGAATGGGTTCATGTTCCTAGGCTATCCTGATGCAGCTTTGACTCTTCTTAGAAGCTTGACATGACCAGAAATGGACAAAGATGATTGTGTAATTTGTCACAAATCACATATAAGAAAAAATGAAAACTATATTAGTTAAGTGATCAAAGCTAAAACCAAGACATGATATAAATCATTGACTAATGTGAAATATTGATCAGACTGAGGCAATTAATTTAAGCCATTAGTAAAAAACATTGCTGAATTTTATTTCTGTCATTGGATTTTCCATAACAAATCACTGAATCTTTGTCCATTTTAACAACAGGTTTTTTTATATCTTTATTCAAGTGTGTTAGATTGTTGTCTGGTGAAACTAAACTAAAGGTGAAACTTTAAACTACAGTCATTAAAGTCCATCCCATCCTCCTACGTAATTTCTGCTGTATATGAAAAGGGAAGTAATTTACACTTAAATTCTTAAACCTTTACTGACATTCCTGCTGATGCTGAGGCTGACCAAGTCTAATAACAAGCAAGAAAAGAAAAAGAAAGAAAAAGTTATGATTTTTATCAAAAACATTAGAAGGATTTTAGCAGAAGCAACATGAGAGTTACAAATGCAGGACCACCAAGTATAAGGACAAAGAATTTATCTTCAGATTTTAAATCTGAGTTTCTGAACTATAATATGATATAACTCTGCCTTGCAATCCAGTGCCTATGTCATAGTCTGTCAGCATTTGATAATTTGATGCTTTAAGTAGTTTTGGAAATGTCCTATCAGTTTGATACACAGAACATGTGTTTCTCATAATTCTTTATGAAGGTTTCATAGTTAGATTGTTGATTTTTAACAATCCAGAAATTACCCAGAAACTCTATCAAGCACAAAATAATGAGCAACTTCATATGAGAGGAAAAGTGTGGGGTGGTTGAAAGGTATGGTACAGAGGAATATACCTTTTAATCATTGCCTAAGCTTGGCTTGACACATGATATAAAAATACTTGGCTCACTATGGTCAATGATAAAAGCTAAAATCTTAGTATTTGTACAAAATAGTAAAGGAACTTCTAAATGTCGTTCCTAACATGCTGTTAGTAACAGTTATGCCTGTGGTTTGAAGATTTGTTTTAATGAAATAATTGAAGAAAATTTGAGAAGTGTTTACCTTTGGTAAAATAGAAAAAAAAGTCAAAGGAAACTTGCACATAAACCACCAATAATTTATTAAAACTTTAAAAGATGAAATTATTTTGACTTCCTATGTTACCATTTTTAAAAAAAATTAATGTGGATTTCAGCTATTACCTTGAAGATTTCCTTCCTGTTTTGAAAAGCAAATGGAAAGGAGTTGATATTTTATGAAAAAATAACACTACTTTGGTATGTTTAATGTAGTCTAAAATGAAAAAATACACAGAAAAGGTATATTCCCTCTGCTTGGGCTGCTGATATTTGAAATGGTATCAAGAATCTCAGAACAATGAATTAAGTAAGAAATACTCTCTTTGAGAGCGTTGCGCATTTTATGTTAATAACCTCTTTTTTGGAAGCATTTTCAGGCACTGTAGAATTATATTTAGTTAGAGAATGTAATATAGACCTTGCCTACTCCTTCCAATTCTTTTTACCATTTCCTATTCACTTGAAAGGCAAATCCCATGAACTCTCTGAAACCCAAAGAGAGTGTAATACATCCTTTTATTGATCCTCCCTGACCTGAATGTGAAGTGATTTTACATTGCTAATGCCCCACATTGCTGTTAACTGCTGGTGGATAACCCTTTTCTGGAAATACACATTATCCTTGTACTATTCCTATATCTAATTCTAGCAATGATGGTTAGATTACAACTTTCAGTTGATACAATCCCAAGGACTTTTTATAAAACCCTGCTAAGGTCCTTTCCCCTCCGAAGAGATTTATGACGTCACATGACAAAAATGCAACTGTCTGCCTTCACGATAACTTGCACATAGGGCCACATAACTGGCCACACAGGTAGCTTTCCTTTGCACTCCCTAGGCTGTCCCTGTCCTTCCATCATCCATGCAGGAGCGCCTTCCTCTCAGAGGTGGTGGCTGCCTTTCGGCCAAGTGACAGAGGGCGTCTGAGAAGGATCAGGTCTTAGAACAGCAGTGAGAGGGGGAGTGTGGCACCAAAGTTCATCACACCCACAATCTGCTCTTGTCTAAGAGCCTCTTAGCAAAGATCAAGCAGCAAACTACAAAGGGCAAAATTCCTTCAGCTTGCTCATTACTCAGTATTTCCTCTTGCATTGCAGGACTTGTTGCATTACCTATCTGCAGCTTAACTCAGCCTGCAGTTCAGCGTTTGTGTTTTGGAGGACAAAGCCTCCTTGAGTAAATCTGTTTAGTCTCTAACTTCTTAAAGGAATGAGGAGACTGGGAGACCATGGGGTGTGATACAACCCTCAATGACACATCATCAGTCCCTGAGTAGCAAGCATTACATCCAGTGTAGTTTACATACATCTAGTTTACATCCAACACTTGGAAAGCTGTTAATTTGTTGGGCTAGAATCCTGGCAGCGAGCATGTGCATTTTCTTCTGATTTAAACAGGCCCTTGCCCTCAAAACGTACATAAAAATGCTGATCTTCATACAAACAGGAGCATCATGCCCATGGTCCAATTATTTATTTTTATACTGTCAAGAACAGCTCTCCCTGAGAAGAATCATGCCCAAACAAATTTACAAAAAATGCACAAGCATAGCTTAAATAAATAAATAAGCAAATAAATGAATAACCAGCTACCCAGCTTTACAGCAGAAATGCTCTGCCTTGCTAGGGACACAAGTAGCAAATGTATAGAGCAGCACTCACTAAAGAGAAGAAGAAAAGAACAGGCTTCACAGTGTGTGTGGTGACCCTAGAAGGTAATAATAAATTCACTTTTTAGTGTTACTTTGCATATTTAATAGTTACCAGTCACAACAATGACACGGTCTCTGCTCACATTTTACAGGCGCCAGACTATAACTGTATGTGCATTCTGACCAGCATTTTCTCCATAATCTTTCAGATTTAGGCCCTCTGATGTATGCCACAGATTCTGGTAAATGATAGGTAGTTTTGAGTTCAGTGCCAGACTCTTCCCTCTTGGTGTTTCTTGACTTCAGGGTTTATGTATAACTGGCATTCTTTAACATATTTGAGACAAATCTGTGTGCTGGTTCACAAAAGCACAGACTTTGCAAAACACGATGTGTTCATGAATGAGCGTCAAGCACTCATCTGATATTAAACATTGTTCAATATTCAGCATTATCTAGTTGCCTCCAGCTGAGCATACGGAACTTCAGCTGAGTCAGAGCACATCTGTTGTCTAACACAAATTTCACTTCTTAATATTCTGGACTGGATACCAGGAAAACCCTGGGAGCAAGCAGCAGCTTGTATGAAGAAATAATGATATATATGAAGATAATAAATTATATAAATGATATAATGAAGTCAAAATGCTGTTTCAGGATACAACTATGTCTTTTGTTTGCTTTAGATTTTAATATGAGGCGATTCTAGTTCATAAGGTATTCTATTGTAAGACTGCTGATTTATTAGCCTGACATTCAGTAACATGATTGAGTGTTCTTTTATACAGTTGATTAACTACAAGTGCATCAGGATGCCTGAAAAACCAAATGCCTACCTATTTCGGCATGCTGCTGGAGTCTCTGGGTGAAACTTTTTCAATGGGCTATGCAGGAAACTGAACTGCAGGGTCACGCTTTCCTATGGTACAATACCTCACAACAATATTCTGGTTTTGTTTCTTTTTTCCATAGTGGATTTCTTTTTACTTTCTCCTAATTCAGTTTTTAAATCTAACGAAAGTGACCAGAAAGTGTCTGTTTGCTACACAATGAGTAAGAAGAAGAAAAACCAAATCCCCAAATACAACAGTCATTCAAAGCTTCATACTTCATTAGAAATCAATTTACACTGTGAGCAAAGCTGTCAGTATTTGCCCTCAGAAAATGGAAAGACAAATTTGATTTTTTTTTTCCTTCCCCATCTGTTACAGCTAGCTCAGCTTCAGGGCTTCTCAGGATAAAATGTTATGCCTCATGTATCCAGAAGAAACCTCACAAACACACTCCCAACCCTCAGTATTTTTCCTTTCTGAACAGAGACTTAAATATGGCATTTTCCCTACTATTGGTGAAGGTAGTTTCTCATAGCTAGAGTATAGGAAGTGTGTTCCCCCAGCAGGCACCCTAGGGTCCAGCAGAAATGGGCTTCAAACCATCTCAAATTCCTTGGGCCTTTCACCTCACACTCACTACTTCAGTGACCACAGTCTAGTCAAGAATGAATCTCTGCAATTACATCCAAACTCCAAGCTAGCCAAGATCTGCAGAGGAAAAATATACGTTGAGTATATATCACTGGTAGGAGAAGACACCCACACCAGAGTAAGGAATGGGTGATGCTAGTTCAATATTGATACTGTACTCCTCCCTTTCCCTCCTACTTAGCTAACTTTTGAGCTTTTCCCAAATGTACTCTGGATGGATCCTTCACTTGGCTGTGCAACCCTTCTTTGTAATCTCTCTCCAAGATAATTTAGCTGCCATCCTAATCATGCTATGAAAATTCTCACATCTCTGAAAGTACCTGCTGAACTTTTCTAAAATACCATAGTTCAGTTGGGGGAATCACCACCTTTTCTTCTTTAGGGAGAAGAGGTAGGCCATGCTGAAATCCACATTCAACAAGGTATTGTTAATGGAAATCGGAAAGAAAATACAGATGTGAAAATCACTACCATCACTTGGTGGGAACAGAGTGAAAAAGAAACTCTATTTAACATGCTAGATTAAAAATTAGAGTAAAATCACTCCCAATCTTCCACCCACCAGTGGCAGGAAACTGTTGTTGCATTTATTGTGCTGCCCAATATTGATCTTCTGGTGATGGGCTAAACTCTAGGCCCACATTATTATGACCAAGCAGCTGTCTCTGACAGCGTAACTCTTTATTCTTTTAATCAAAATTCAGTAACAGGCCTGATCCCTCTGGAATAATATTTTTGTCCAACTTGCTGTCACAGAAGTAAAAGTGAGTTACTTATATATAGCCACAAGGACGTTTTCTGTAAGGTAAATTGCCACTGTGGGGGTTCGTGAGGATTATTTACAGGATAATATGAACTGTGAGCTTGGTTTAGCAAGTATCCCTTGCTCACTCTAGAAGATGCATAAGCATGAGTGAGGTGGGTGATACCCTGCTGAAGAAAGGTAATGTGGAACAGGATGATTTGGTGGACATTATATTGTAAAGAAATCCACTGCAGGTGAGAGATGAGATTTAACAATCCCTTTACATTTTTTGTAGGGTTAAGGTTAGGGTAATTCATGCCTTTGCCTTGACTATAGCAAATGGACAAGAACAGCAGGGCCATCATAAATCCTACCTTGCTATTTCAACCTCTCTGCCCCTCCAGATGCCAAATTCAACTGCCTCCTTTCTCCTTAGATATCCAATGAAGTCCAGGGAGCAGCAGGGCCACAGACAAGAATCTGACCCTTTAGTTTCCCTGAGAAGCAAAGGTTTCTCAAGACTGAGAAGAGTCTTAATTTCATTCTATTCAGAAATAAGTGCAGTAGAATTATTTTAATCTGAGGCAGTTTTGTCCCAAAACCTTTGTGCTGCTTCTTTCTTTGTTAAGAGAAGGTGTAAAACACTACCTACGCTGGCCAGCCATTCTTACCAGCAATAGACAGAAATATCATCAACAATCTGGAAGAGCTCACAGCTCATCCCTCTAAATCATCCTTTGTCCTAGAGGAAAGACTATGCTGGGGAAAAGGACTGTTTTGCAGTCATGTTTAACTCTCATTCTCCCTGCAGGGAAACTTTTGGATCACCTCATGATTTTCTTGTTACTCATCTCCTGGGAAATTGACAGTGAAGCAAAAAGATGAACCCTGCAAAGCTTACTGCAGATGGCTCCTCTATATAACAAAATTCAACAAAAAGAGGCCAGTATTTTGCATGATTTAGAGCGCCCGGAAAATAATCCTAACTGACTGGTTAAATTTGAATTTGATTAGACTGGAACATCAGCCAGGCAGTGCAGATCTCTTCAAAATTCAGCACTTTTCTGGAAGTGGCAAGATGTTGGTGACACTAAGATAAATGCAGAATATTCAGAAACAGGGGAAATTTCATCATGGAACAAGCTAAATACAAAGTTTTAGAACTGGCTTGCTGTCACCCAGCCTAGGCAGGTGCAGTTCACTGGTACACGCACTTTCTGCAGGCATAAATGATTTGTAAAAGCTGTCCCTGGAACAGCAATTCACTGAAATCAAAAACATACAGCAATGGCTCTGAAAAAGAAAAACATCTTTAAAAGCTGGTCAGAAAGCTACAATATTAGGAGTCCTTTCAGATAGAAGCAGTACTGCTGGTGAGGACTGACTGTGCTTTAAAGACTGAGCTTGTGCTCTGAGCAAGATAGGCACTGATGAAGTATGTGGTGGTAAGCACAAAAGATTTCCTGATCGTCATCTGAGTGAGGGGGAAAAGGATACAAAAACTGTAAAGGGTAGGAATGAAGCAACTATAAAACCAAATATCATTAGCTCAGTGGAGCTTTGTTTTTGCCAAATATACATGAAACAAAACAAAACAAAACAGATCTCACAGATTTGTTTAGCAAGTTTTAATGGAATTAAATTAATTTGATGTCAATTTTTGTCACCAGGGAATCTGGCAGCCACACCGACATTGACAGTATTTACTACAGCAATACCTGTGTGCAAGGGGAAACCTAAACCATGAAGAGATTTGGAAATCTCTGACTTCTTCCTTGTATTTCTGTTGTTCATTCTTTGTGAATATTCAATAGCATTAGGTTAAAGGCCATAATTTTTCATATAACTTTTCTATTTCTGTGGAGCAATATTCATTGAATTCACACTGTTCCGTTGCTTAAGCTGAACTAAAGTTCTAGCTTTACACAGAAAATAAATATTACATGAGAGAGAGTGAAATAATTATGTCATTGTCCTATCAGACCAGTAGATACAACTAAGCTGATAAATTTGGCCTACCTGTATGTTTTGAATTGGTTTATTCTTATAGTAATAAACACCTGTGGTTTTAAGACTTCCACTGCTATGGATTAGGAATGAGTCAGTTTGGTTTAAACAAGGAGCTCAAAATTTCTCCTAATTTCTCCTGTCTCTAAACCGGAGAGGAAAGGAACATATTTTCTTTCTCATGAACACTTTCTCAGACTTAAAAAAAATTGTAGTGTAGAGAAAAAATCAGGGCAAAGATATGGGAGAGGTAATTAAGTAAATATTTATGAACCTAATAAATTATTTTCTTTTCCTTTGCAAATAGTCTTTGTCTTATGGTACAAGGAACTTTTTTATACCACACTGCCCTGGTTTCAGCCGGGATAGAGTTAATTTTCTTCCCAGTAGCTGGAGCAGTGCTGTGTTTCGGATTTGGTGTGAGAACAATGTTGATATCACATGGATGTTTTTGGCTGTTGCTGGGTGATATTTACACTAAGTCAAGGACTTTTCAGTTCCTTGGGCCCTGCCAGCAAAAGGGCTGGAGGGGCATGGGAAACTGGGATGGGACACAGCCAAGACAGGTGACCTGAACTAGTCAGAGAGATGTTCCATACCATATGTCATGCTGAGTATATATATGAGCTGGGGGGAAGAAGGAAGGTGGGGACATTTGGCATTATGGCACTTGTCTTCCCAAGTAACCGTTACATGTGATGGAGCCCTGCTTCCCTGGGGATGGTGGAACATCTGCCTGTTGATGGTAAATAGTGAATTAATTCCTTGTTTTGCTTTGCTTGTGTGTGCAGCTTTTGCTGTACCTCTTAAACTGTCTTTATCTCAAACTATGAGTTTTCTCCCTTCTACTCTTCCAGTTCTCTCCCCCATCCCACTGTGGGGAGAATGAGTAAGTGGCTGTGTGGTACACTGTTTAATTATCTTTCATCTGATAGGTGTACTGCAGTAATACTGAGAGTGCAATTCAGGGGTTTAAGCATGAGTTATCTAGGGCAATTTAAGATGCCCTTGCACAACCTGTCTGGTCTTCTGCTGACACTGCAGAAGGATGTTGATATCTGCCAATTCTGTGTGATCTTCTGGCCATTACACTTGACTGTGTGAGGAGAAATTAAACCACTAGAATAGACAGTTCTACCTTTATTATTTGGCTGAGTGGTAATTTCCATTCCCACTTTGGGCTACACTACTTAGTTGTCCCTGCCAAGAGTGACAGAACTTTAGGCTGAATGCACATCAGCTCAAGTTTATTATTTAGTGTTTTATTTTCCAAAGCAATTTTGCTAGCTGCAATGTATTGGTGAATTTTTTTCATTCTATGGTTCCTTTACACCATCTTTCCAGTGTAAAGCCTGGGATTCAAGGCTTGCACTATTAAAATAGCAGGTCCTTTACCTGAGGACACACACACTAATCAAAAGAATCACTGTGTTCAAGAAAGCCTGGGCCAGAGAATTTTTCCTAGTCTGTCAGTGTTTCCAAAGCACCTATCTACTGACTGTTGATCTATGGCACTATTGAATTCAATCACAATAAAAAGCCTTGTGCTGAATGCTGCAGGGAAGCAATAAATACCTAACTCTTCTTTTTTTTTCTTCTCCATATATGCAAAGTGGAAAAAAAATGTCTTTTCCTTGTGACACCTCAATTATACAGTTCTGTAGATACCATACTTAAAACCTTACATGAGGACTACTCTAGTCCTCACCTATTAGTGCAAATTTAGCTGTCATTTTACCTGTGTTGAAACCATCCGGTTAATTAAGCTCTTTTCTGGCTTAGAAAGTCCTTCAGCTTGACTTATTAAAGCTGATCCAACAGTCTGCCTCTTGGGTCTCGATTGTGAAAATTCTGGTAGTGGCACTGTCCCTCAGAGGGATTCTGTTCCATTTCATAACTTCATTTGTCCCACTGTCATCTATCAAAGGCTTTTTTTCACACTGCCTCCAGAGAAATTTCATCAGGAGCATTCAGACATCCCATTGACAGGACAGCCCCAACATGCTCTGTGCTGTGGATCAGCAGAACGCAAGGAAGAAGACTTGAACAGAGTACTGATGATACTGCCAGCATTTCTCATGCTACTGTCATGAGCTTACTAGGGCGATGAGGAAGAAAGGAACGGGAGATGAAAAAAATGGTCCTTTAAGTATTTTATGAATAGGTGTCTGGCACAAGCGGGGTGTCAGACATGTTTCACATAAACTGGAAGAAAGACCTGTATTTTCTAGAAAATAATCCAAATACTGGCATGCTTTCTAAACATTGAGCCATCAGTCAACAAGCCAGCTCCACATGTGAATAGGTAAAACTGTGAGAAAACTAGTTTGGGCATGAAACTTAGTATTTTTAAACTACCCTAAGGTAGGATCCCCAGAACTGGCTACCTCTGAACATCCTGTAGACTGGAAAAATGCAACTTGGTATATTAAAAGTAGTAAAGAGTATTTTCACTCTACAACTGTAGGAATGCCTACTTCAGGAGTCTCCTGTAAGCAAAGAGGGAGAGATAAGTGTCTTTTCAGGATTGTTCCAGCTAGACCTAATGCTGTTACTTGTACCCTGCTTGATCCTTACCCTCTTAACTTCCTATGCAGACATCCTAAATTGTTTCCTTCATGTAGACAGTAACCTAAGCTATGTGCCTCCAGTCTGGATCTTCCCAATACCTTCCCAAATAATTAGGCAGGCTATTGTGTCTTGACAAAATCATGTATCTCCAGTGATCAGATCTTATTTGCACTACTTTAATAACTTCAGAAGAAAATTACTACTTTATTTAAATTGGCCAAACAACAATTTACTGGTAACAAAAGAAAAGTGGTGCACTGAACTGCAGTGAATTCACAGAACATCAAATAAATGTCTCACACATTGTCCAAGAAGGAAAAATATTTACTCATCCTGTTAATAAATTGTCTTCTAGTCACATGCAGTTGTCCTAAACAAGATAGTCAACTAAGTGGGCCTTTAGACCAGTCCAGGGCAAACATCCTGAGATCTGTAATTATATTAGAGGACATAAATGATAAGAAAATGAAATTTTGAAAGGAAAAGTATGTAAATGTAAAGAGTGATGTTTAACCGTGGTAGATAATGCTATCATTGGAAAAAATATTTAGTGGATTTGATCTCTCAGTCTGCATCTGTGTATATCATTATAACATGTAGCTACAGTGCACAAGGAGTCTCATTCTTTCCATAATAGTGTTGTGATTACATTGGAGAAGAAATCTTTAATTAAAGGTGAAGCAAATTATCTTCCTAATTTCACTGAGTTTATAAAAGCCTTCTTAAGAGATGCCTAATGGCAGTGGAACTCAATGAAGCTTTGACTGGTTTTAAAGACTACCTAAAAGCTTTGAATGAAAACTGTGACATAAATGTTAATGATTGTACAGCGTCATTTATGTGCTCAACAATGCCACAACCCTCTTCACTCTTCAAAAGACTGTGGAAAAACTGAGTCTCTCATTGCACTTTGTGACAATTCAAATACGTACACAAACAGGTACAACAAAAAGGTATTTTGCAGCTCTGTATAAATCTGTTGATTGCTGGACTGGTAAGATTTGATTTCTGCTCTAACATGTTTAATTACTTGGTTCAGATCCTCTGAAATGAAAAATGGTAAGGTCTAGGCTGACTGCTCTCAGGATCCACTGATGGTTTTTCTGTTGGGTTACTTCACACAAGTTCTGAGGGAGATACTACAGTGGGGAAACTAAATAAAGCAACATCTTCATTATTAAACATCTACTGCTCAGCTGAACAATCATGCTTAGTAACATCTAGCTTATTCTTATAATCAGTGACTCCCTAAAATAGAGACTTCCTGTTGCAGTGTTTCCCTAGTGTCCTGGTTTCAGCTGGGATGGAGTTAATTTTCTTCTTAGTGGCTGGTGCAGTGCTGTGTTTTGGCTATGATGTGAGAACAATGTTGATAACCTCTCAGATGTTTTTAGTTGTTGCTGGGTGATGTTTATACTAAATCAAGAACTTTTTGGTTCCTTGGGCCCTGTCAGCGAGAAGGCTGGAGGGGCATGGCAGATTGGGAGGGGACACAGCCAGGGCAGGTGACCCAAGCTAGCCAAAGGGATATTCCATACCATATGATGTCATGCTGAGTATATAAACTGGGGGAAGAAGAAAGAAGGTGGGGACATTTGACGTTACGGCATTTGGCTTCCCAAGTAACCATTACATGTGACGGAGCCCTGCTTCCCTGGGCATGGTGGAACACCTGCCTGCCCATGGGGAGTGGTGAATGGATTCCTTGCTTTGCTTTGCTTGTGTGTGCGGCTTTTGCTTTACCTGTTAAATTGTTCTTATCTCAACCCTTGAGCTTTACATTCCTTTCTGATCCTCTTTCCCATCCCTCTGAGGGGGGGGTGGGGTGGTGGTGCGGGGGGAGCAAGAAGCAGCTGCATGGTGCTTGGTTACTGGCTGGAGTTAAACCACGACAAGTAGGTAAAGAGGTTTAGTTAAGGAAAAAAGCAAAACAAAATGAAAAGTAAAAACTGTGCTGCCAATATCCTTGGGAGATAGAATTCAAGACTTCTAACTGCTACATGTTAATATTCTATGCTGTCCTACCAGCATCCTACATAATCTCAGGTAAAGATAAATTCTATTACTAGATTCATTTTCCTCATGTATTTGAAAGGGCATTCCACAATCATTAAACCGTTAAAAACAAAGGATGGATGTAAAAATAAATCCTGATACACCAAAGGGATCTGTCCTACCGCAAAGATCTATAATAGTACACCCTTTCTGTCAAGCTGTTATTGCTAATCAGCCCAAAAGACTCCTTGTCAAATTAATTAGCAGTGTCAGTAGAGGCAGTGTACTAATGCCATCCTTAAACAGGCTTTTTTTTTTTTTTTAACGCAAGAAAGAATGAAAGAACCAATGTACTAGCAGATATTTTCCTGCATAAGTTATGCATATTAATTGTGTACACAACCACAAGTAGGGGTGAGTAAGATATCTGGTTGACTGAAACAGCAACAAATGTGATTATCTTGCCACTTGCTGATTTATTTTACTTCAGTCACGGTTGTTATCATCTCCTTTTCTTATTTTGTTTTTGTAGAGTGATATTTTTGAAGTATAAGAATTTCATTTGCTTCTTCCAATAAATATATATTTCAATTTTTGTTTGTTGTTACATGCATGATTGTTACATGCACTGACTCAAGTTATTGATCAGAATATATTATTATTATTATCATTATCATTACTATCAATAATTAATTTAGTATTAGCATTAGTATTAGTAATTGTATTATTTTGTGGATGCAATTTAAATCAAAGTGTTAAAAAAAAGTTCCTACATGTAAGTTTTAGAAGTTGCAAAGGTTCAAACAATGCTTCTACGTTTGAACTCCTAAAGTCCAAACAACTCCATGCAGGCTCATTATTAAGGTTAGATTGAAGGATGCAGACACAAGACTTGTATAAAGGCTTTAGGAAAGAGCTTATATTTCTAGTGAACTAGTAGAGAGCATCGCGAGAAAGGCTGCGATCTTGACTGGTCTTCAGCTTTATTTTTCCTTGTTTATTAGAAAAGTTCACTTATATATGCCCATGTGAAATCCAGCTAATATTCGTTAACCTTTTCAATAATTCATGTTTACACCACTTCTTCATCCTCGTTCACATTCCTATTGAAAGGTCACCTATGCCGTGCAAATTTCTTGTCAAATTAAGCTGACCTTGGTTTTCCTAGAGAGGATGAGTAACAAGTGATGGATTTGTAGTTCCCTTCAACACCTCAAACTCTGCTTGGCCTTGGCAAAATTCCTGTGATGTGAATATCCTCATTAACTTATCCAGCATATTTATGGATTCTAGATGGGGCAGTGTTGTGGTTTAACACTGGCAGGCAACCAAGCACCACACAGCCGCTTGCTCACTCCCCGCCACCCCGAGGAATGGGAAGGAGGATCAGAAAGGAATATAAAACTCAAGGGTTGAGATAAGAATTATTTAACAGGTAAAGCAAAAGCTGCGCACACAAGCAAAGCAAAGCAAGGAATCCATTCACCACTCCCCATGGGCAGGCAGGTGTTCGGCCATCCCCAGGGAAGCAGGCCTGCGTCATGTAATGGTTACTCGGGAAGACAAATGCCATAATGCCAGATGTCCCTCCCTTCCTTCTTCTTCCCCCAGTTTATACACTCAGCATGACATCATATGGTATGGAATATCCCTTTGGCTAGCTTGGGTCACCTGCCCTGGCTGTGTCCCCTCCCAATTTCCAGTGCCCACCCCCTCCACCCCACCCCCACCCCCAGCCTTCTCGCTGACAGGGCCCAAGGAACCAAAAAGTTCTTGATTTAGTATAAACATCACCCAGCAACAACTAAAAACGTCTGAGAGGTTATCAATATTGTTCTGACATCAGAGCCAAAACACAGCACTGCACCAGCTACTAAGAAGAAAATTAACTCTATCCCAGCTGAAACCAGGACACTAGGGAGGAGTTCAGGTTTCCTGACATGACTTGGCACCCTCAGGTGTAAGACCATGCTAAAGTGTTCTTCAAGCAGAAGCAAGAGAACTGATTAGAAATAGGAAACTTAAGAAGCTGTTGTTTATGCCTGTTCCAAAAGATACAGAAAATCTATATGCTTATCAGATTAACAGCTTTTACATCACTGGAGTTTCAGGAACATGGTTTTTATTTGACTTTCATGTGAACCTGAAATTCCTTAGTCATCAAACACAGGTGTTATGGAGGAGATAAGCTTGGCTCTGCCCAATGGGTCTGCATATCTGTGTGTCACTCACCCTGGTGACCTGCTAAATCATACATAGATTTCAGCTTCTTCTTATCTCTGAGGAGTGAGATGGATTCCACAGATTTTTCCACCAGAAACAGTAAAACAATTTCTTACCTTTCACAGATATGAGATGGACAGGGAACAGAATAAAGAGTAAATTCTCACAGGTAAAGAGGCAGAAAGCCCCAGCGGCTAATTAGACAACGTTGTGAAGGCATAACCTACAGTCTTACCTCAGATCCTTAACCCAGCAATGAACTCTAGCATTCATAACTGAATATAAGACAATATTTCTAGGCAGGGAAATTAATTTTGCCAAACACTGTTATTTGGAAAGCATGTCACCCATTTAATTTATTCCAATACTCATCATTGTACTACCTGGCCAGTTTGTTAAGCATTATACACCAATGCCTTAAGTTCTTCTTGCTTCTGAGAGGTAAAATGGAATCAGGTCTCCTGGGGTTTACATCAAAAAATAAGACTTGAAATTAGAAGGGCACTTTTTACCTTTCTAAAGGCCTTCCATAATTGTTTAATCAGATTTGTTAAAATGTAGTGTTAACAAATACAGAGTTTCGTAATGCCTGTGTATTTTGTTTAGAATACACATCCATGTGCACCAAATATGTATTTGCAAACTGTGCAAAATTTACACAATACCTGTTAGAAGTACAAACGTCCTCCATTCTCCAATATTTCTTTGGATGCATGTAATCATGAATATATAGTCTCAGTAAGGGAGTTTATATATTTATATATAAACATTATATATTGTATAATGATGTAATTGGCAAACAAAAATAAGGCTTAGTCCCCTAATCAAAATCACTTTGAGGCTGGTACCCATGTTTTTCCAGTGCACTTAAGACACAGTCTGAGGCTTATTCTGTTCTCAGCATTGGGGTTTTAGGGGGTTCTGGGTTTTTTGTTTGTTTGTTTGTTTTCCATTAAATCTTTGACACTATGCTCTGAAGTATTGCTATTGTGTGTTTTTTCATAAAAGAAAGTCATGCTAGAAGAGACTTACAGAAGGTATCTTGATCAGAACAACCTGACTTGATAAAGTTCCTTAATGACTCTGGACATGAGTGCAAAAAAATACCAAGCCCACTACAGCAAATTGACTTAGACTGAAATCGGTGATGAGCTAACAAAAGTGAGGAGTTTTGCAGAGAGGCAAGGACCTTGCTGAGTCCAGATGGAAGACAATTAGGGAGAAATTTTCCTTTAACAGGAAAAGAGAGTGTTGCTTACTGCTTGTCTAAGCTGAGGGAACCGAGAGTTATTCCACATACTGTACTAAGAGTAAAGTCAGGCTTTAAAATCAGGGGAAGAGAGAGAGAAACTGAAAATTCATATTACTGCAGACAGGAATAACTTTTCTAGACATAAAAAAAGAAGTATGATTTCTGTGGCAAGAGGAAGGAAAAACAGATTGGGGTGGTGGGGGTGTGTGTGTGTGTGCGTGTGGAGCCGGGAGAGAGATATCATGTTTTTTCTCTTTATAACACCTCCAAAGCTTTAACAAATGGATGCACCCTTTCCCAGGAATGCATGAACATGTTCTTCCTACAAATGAGACAGTCTGTTTACACAGTGTACTGTCCTGAGTTTATTCCTAGCAAGAACAAAAACAATGCAAGGAGATGATGATGCTAATCTTCCACAAGCAGGTCCTGGGAGCCAATACTGAAGTACACTTCAGAAAGTTCCTCAGTTCCTCCCAGGATATCAGTCTATGATATCAAACCAGACATGGCCACTGGACCAAACTAGTCTTGCCAACAAGTTTCATCCTTAGCTTGTGTATTTATCTACAAAAACAAGTTTCTATGGTGGAAAATTTTGAAACACTTCACTCCATGTTTCACTGAAAGTTCAACACGATAATGGAAAAGTCAATCTGATTTCTACCCCTAAGAGTTTTGCATCCCTGTGGTTTCTGTGTGTGAAGCCGCCGACAACTCTGACTTAATACTGAGATTCTTAATCCCTTTACTCAAAACAATATCCAGTGCCAGGTCGAAAGTTTGAATTAAATTAAAACTGTGGCCAGCATGTTAAGGGGAAACATATTTCAAAGTCTATGTGAGCCATTTTCCTCCAAAACCTACTTGCTATGCAAAAATATATCAAGTTTCCTCAGCAACAAGCATTTTTTTGTCAAAGACTTGCTCTCCCAGCACGTATCCATTATGGATTATTTATCTCATTATCTCTATGTAAAACAGTGCTAGCAAAAAGCATTCGTTACTGCTCAGTCGCTATATTTGCATACTGTTTTTTGGCTCTTGAATATGTGAACACCACCGCCTTTAATGGAGGCTAGTGTAAGCTTTTATTACTGCAGTTAAGCTAGCATGTCTAAATAGAAATGAGAAATGCTAAAAATCTCTTTAAAGTACTAATGAATCTTTTCCAGAACTTCTATTGAGACTATATTTTTTTGTTAGTGATGCCATAAAATAATGGATTCAATTAGTATTCTCTTATTCTTTCCAACCATCTGAAATCATTTCACATTATTACTTTATCTGAAAGAGTTATTTATTTTACTCTAGAGATGAATAATGGTTTTACATTGCTAACAATAACTAATTGGTGTTGATGATCAACAAATTATTTTATAGACTTGAAAATTTAAAGTAGTCATTCACTGTTCTATGTTTTTTCCCACTATAAGGGAAGTCCTATTAGTAAATGCCTAAAGACTATTTTTCTTCAGCAAAGCAGGCATCTGGCTAGGAACGCTGAAAGACTGAATGTGGAGCTGTTCACAGAAAGCAGGCTTGATTTCATTTCTTCATAACTTGTGTGTGATGTGAGTCCAGTTCCCCTGTGTGCTGATTAGCCGTTTGTACCTCTGCACAAATATGACAGAAGCAGCACGGTATGACGGCACACCTCTCTGTGCTCATGCTTTATGGCCTCATCCTGCTCCCACACACCAGTTAAAGTGCTTCTAGAAACTGATAATTGAGATTATAGTTCTGAGGAACAGGGAAAAGGCATTTGCCGTGGCTTAACCCTCAGATTAGACTGTATATATACTGTGATAAAAGCTTCAAATACCACTTGTTTAGATGTTGTTGGAATGGTTAAAAAGGTGTAGTGATTTTACAAATGGGGAAAAAGAAATTCCGTGTTTGTCTGTTACAAGGACTTGAAGGTGGTTAATACAATCTCCAGAAATTTTCAGATTTTCAACAACTACACAATTTCTTTTAGAACAAAATACAGGTTTGGAACATACCTGCATCCAAAGAAAAATTTTAAGAGAATTACAGAATCACAGAACTGTCAAGATTGGAAGGCACCTCTGGAGATCACCCCATCCAGCCCCACGCTAAAGCAGGTCCACCTAGAGCAGGTTGCACAGAATCACATCCAGGCAGGTTCTGAATGTCTCCAGAGAAAAAGGCCCCACAGCCTCTCTGGGCAGCCTGTTCCAGTGCTCTGCCACCCTCAAAGTAAAGATGTTTTTCCTCATATTCAGATGGAACTCCCTGGGTTGCAGTTTGTGCCCGTTGTCCCTTGTCCTGTCACCAGGCACCACTGAAAAGAGCCTGGCCCTGTCCTCTCAACACTCGCCCTTGAGATACTTGTATGCATGGATAAGATCCCCTCTCAGTCTCCTCCAGGTGAAACAGGCCCAGCTCTCTCAGCATGCCCTCATAAAAGAAAGGCTCCAGAGCCCTCATCATCTTTGCAGCCCTCTGCTGGACCCTCTCCAGTAGTTCTCTGTCTCTCCTGAACTGGGGAGCCCAGCACTGGGCACAGCGCTCCAGATGGGGCCTCACCAGGGCAGGGTAGAGGGGCAGGATCCCCTCCCTCTGCCTGCTGGCCATGCTCCTCCTCATGCACCCCAGGATCCCATTGGTCTCCATGGCCACCAGGGCACGCTGCTGCCTCATGGACAACTTGCTGTCCACCAGCTCTCCCAGGTCTTTCTCTGCAGAGCTGCCTTCTAGCTGGTCAAGCCCTAGCCTGCACTGGTGCATGGGGTTGTTCCTGTCCAAGCGCAGGACCTTACACTTGCTGCTGAAAACTAGAAATAAGTCTGTTTTGTATTCATAATGAAAGAATTTCCAACAATAAATACTTAATTATAAAATTTATGGTGTGCAGCCTGTTCTGGATAAAGAAAGAAAATCAATAGGTATACAGTATAGTTTCTGTGAATGCAAAGCAAGTTCTTTTTAAGGGATGAGACAGCTGATCTCCCCTCTCTATCAGAAAAACTTGCTGGAACACAAAATTCTGTGTTTGCAACAGGAGAAAACCCTAATTTGGCATACTGTATTTTTCTCCAGTCTGACAACTAAGTTTTAAAGTGGCTGGAAAACAAACATTGAGTGGGGTAGAAAGACTTTGGAGCCTACTGTGAGGCTGCAGCAGGGCAGGGCAGCCCCAGGGGAGCAGAAGCTGAGCTTGCACTATGCCATCAGGAGCAGCAATCTCACTGGCAGGGACACAGCAAAGAGAGCAGGGCAGGCAGAGTGGAGGTAGCCAGGACCAACCAAGAGATCAGGTGACCATGAAAGTCCATGGCGGTGATGCAGCTCATGACAAGAAGTCATGTCCAGAGAATGGCTGGGATCAGAGATATGCAGCCAGGTGCAAGCGTGGCTGCCCTGTGTCTCAGAAGAACCAGTGCTTGAACCTTGGTACAGCTCCCTATGACAGTGGACCTGTGCCTGCTGCTCACACCTCTTCACCATACCTTAGCCAGGCTCCCAGCCCCCAGACCCAGGTTTTCACAGCTGCCCTATGTCCAACCTGTACTTGAGCAGGAGCTTCTCTGAGAGAGGGGTGTGCCAAGGGTCCTTCCCTCAGCTGAAATACTGGTTTTGAAGTGGGGCTTTAAAGGTGGTCAAATACAATCAAGAATAAAGAAAAAAAAAAGATATACTGAAATAAAATTAACTGAGGAGTTTGCTTCTGTGGTCCCCTTATCTGTATGTTCGTTTGTTGGCATCATTTTCCCCCACATTTTTTTAAAGAAACTAAAAACTATTCAATATCAGACAGGTCAAAATGCTGAGGAGTGAGAAGAGTCTTAAATGGTAAAGGATTTACTTGACTATCTGATTTTGTTCAGAGCACCTGCTTTTCATGAGAAAACGTGATTCTATCTCATGGAAAGCAAAAGCAAAACATATTTTATTGAGGGAAGGAACATATTTGTTTGCTAAAATCTCCGGCTTTTGGAAACAATTCTGCAGGGAACCTACACCACAAAGGCAAACACATCTGGCAACTGTTTCACATTTCAGACAGATATGAGAGGCAAAGAATCAACTCCTGCCTTGTACAAAGTGGGGAAGATAAAGGAAAACCGCAGCAGGAAGCCACTGCTGCCCAGTGTGACTAGTCAGAAGTGGGAGGTGTTTATAGCTCATAGACAGCACTAAAGAGGAGTTATCTGCTGCTTCATCAAGTCTTCAGGGGAAGAGCACTTCTGAGAGCAGCCTGCATTTTTACTTCAACAAAAGCATCTGTTCCACCTGCAGTTACCACTACATCCATCTCCACAACTTGCAAAGGGCCCGTTACTTCTGCACCCAAGTTTCTAGCAGAACTGAATGCATTTATATGCACAGCTTTTGCATGGGAAAAGACATAAGAACCAGAGCCTTGATAATAAATATATCATGCAAAAATATAATACAAAAAGATCTACTGCACAGTTTGCAATGAAGAACGTCCTGTGACAATCTTCATACTTGCATGCTAATTGCTGTGTCTGTATTATAGGATACCTGTGAAATATGCATGTATGAATATACAGCAAGTGTTCATTTGAGGACCTTCAAGCAATTGCTAGGGGGTTTACAAACTCCCTAAGAAAATTTCTTTGTGCTGAATGCCATATAATGCCAATGAATTTATATTTCTTTATCTCGTTGTGTTGACAGATTAGGAGTAGTTCATGTCCACAAACCACAAACTGAAGACTGCTAGGTAGGAAAACACACTCTGTTCACATTTAATATGTAGCTTGGCTTACAAGTTAATAGTAGGTAATGTGGTTATGCAAGCCTTTGCAATTTGGATCTTAACAACCTCTTCAGACCACCCTCATTCAAGTAAAGCACTTCATGCATCCTCTGAAGAGAATGCTCTATTTCTAACAGTTGGGAAACTGGACAGACAAGAGCTTCTGCACACGCCAAGATCAACAGAAAAGGACTTTCAGGGGAGTACTTTAACCACTCCATAAAACAGAAAGCTGTATTCTGTTTTGCTTCTTGGTCTGTCCCTACTCAACAGATTTCCTTTTGCTTCTTGTTACTTCACAGAGAGAAAGTTTTGGGGTTGCCCCTGTGGCCGAGATGGCTGGTAACAGCTTGACTGAGACAATCATCAAGTGCAAAATAAGAAATGCAAATCACTCTGTTATGTTGTAGTTGTGTGTAGTGAGAACAACAGCTGTACCCATCACATTTCCATGACAAAAACAAAAAAACAAAAAAAAAAGAGAAAGAACACTGTCAAAAATATCCAGTTAGAATTAAAAAAAGGCAGGAAAAACAATTATTGAAAGAAATTATTAACGCCTCATTCTCTCTTTTAAGCTTTTAAATATGATGGTCCAAATTAACTGTTGAAGGAGGCATCTAAACTTTGATGTCTGAAGAAGAATAAAATATAACAGGGAATTCAGATATGCCACAAAAGATTAGGTTCTGTGCCTTAAATTCACATGCCTGTGATTTTATTGGGTTCCACTGTGGCTAGGTAGCCACTACTACTTTTATTCTATTAACATGAATTAAAGAAAATGTATCTAGGAAAATTTACCTGCAGGCGGTACTGACTTTAGGTTCTGATTTGAAGCTCATAAATGTTAGCTATAATGCCTGGTCTATTGTACTTATGGTATCTGCTACAACTTGCAGCACGGTTCGTAACTATTAGTCAGGATAAAGACTTTATTCTTTAATATGAGTTTGTATTTCAGTAAGGAGAACACTTGAATTATGAGAGCTGAACTTGCTTTGATACAAAGTCTAAAACACTCACGCAGTTCTTTAGTATGGCAGTTCATAAGGAAATACTCTACATATTTGGGACGGAGATCCATGGAAAGTGTGTTGTTGAGGTAGAGCTAACCAGTCCACAGAAGGGAATAACAGTGTACAGAAAAAGTCAGAGGCAAAAGTCAAGTTTTTTCAAATCTCTTGAATCTTGCCATGTGTACACCTGTATTCAGCTGCAGATGACGGTTGTCATGAGCAACACACAACAGATTTGTACAATATACTGTATAACAACAACCCTGGCATCTGCAGTAACTGAAAATTCAGAACTTAAATTACAGAAAAAATAATTCTACGACTGTGCAGATTTGGCATTTGCCTTAATACTAATATTACTATAAAGATTAAATATCCATAACATAATTGTATAATATATTAATGTAATATAATAATATATAATAATATCATTATTATTCATTCCTAATAGTTACCTATGTTACCTGCAAAAGTTGGAATAATTTCAAAAAAATACACATCAATAAGTTATTATCAGGGAAAAGATTTCCACATAATTTCAAATTAGTTGGCTGTTATTGAAAATCCCCAGATCAATCACTGATAAATTTAAAATGCCAGCACAGGTTTTTGTTTGGGTTTTTTTGTTTGTTTGGATGGTTTTTTAAAGTTGATGAGCTTATTTTGATACAGGACATGAATTCACTAAAGCTTTTTTTTTATCTGGAGAGGGCAATCAGTCCAAATTTTTGCCATTTGCTTTTACTATATTAGCGTCTCTAAGATACTGAACTTATGAGGTCAATTAGTGTTCCTCATGATAGTATACTTAATGCTGGCCAACACAAAGGAATAGTCCAAGATGTTTTTCAAACAGCTTTCATGACTAATTAAATTACCTTCAGCTAATGATTTTCTAAGTACCCTAAGAAAATGAAACACCCACAACCCATTAAATACTCAAACCCAACTGAAGAACATAGTCCTTACTCTCATTGTGGTGAATGGAGTACAATACCGGTGAATGAGCTTTGTCCTTCACCCACTGAAATCAACAATAATGGTTGAAAAGATTAGAGTATGTTGGCATCTGAGAGTCAATGAAAAAGGAGGTTCATTTTGTGCTGTTCCTATTGCAAATTTTCTTCCTTTTTCCATGAATTATAAGAAAAAAATAGTCTAACAAAGAGATTAAAAAATATGTGATAACATGGAAAAGTTAAATTGAAGTATAATTAATAGTGGTTTCAAAGCAGAGAACATTTTCAAAAATATATATTTCATTTTACTGGACAATTGCTACATCAAATACTCTGACAATTCATATGTCTGAGAAAAAATATTGCAGTGAAAGCAAAAGCAGAAGCGTGCACAAATATCAAACACATTAAACAGCACATATAATTAGGTCACCCAAAAGATGGAAATCCAATTAAAACTAAAGGACCTACACAGAAAAACAATAAATCAATAAGGAGCTTTACGACAATGGCATCCAAATCTTTTTATCTCCCTCAGAACTGATACTTTGCATTGTCCCATGTTTCATATGAATCTTAGAGTAATTCACTGGCTTGATGTTATTAAAATTGCTGATGATATAAAATAACTTTTTTGCATAGTATCACACACGAGGACTCTACAGCCAGTGCAGCAGTATCCCTGGCTGGAGTTTGAATGGGGCCCCAGATTCAGTCTTGCAATGTCAGAAGCTTCATTCCCTTCCAAATGGCAGAGGGACAAAACGGCCATTTAAGCCTCGGCCTGCAGTGGCCCCTGAGGCTGGGGCTAGAGGTGACAGTAGCCTCACATCCCTGTGGAGATGTGCTCTGGTCAGTGAGATAAGGCAGGAGACCACCATCTGAACTGCATCAGATTGTGGAGGGTGACGTTAACTGGATGGTTGCCTGGCCAAGTGTCTGAATCTCACACTGCAGGAAATGGGGAGAGCAAGGGCCTGCATTCAGCTGAGCAATGAATAGAGACTCCCAAGATGCTGGGAGCTGGAAACCTGTTACAAACAGCAACAGAAGGAACATTTCTTCTGTGCCTGCAGCCCTGCATCTGCAGCACAGGTGGAGTGTACTGACAGCAGGTGAGAGGAACAAATCCTGTTGGGGTGGTGTCAGATGTAGCTGAGCCAGAACCAAGTCTCTACACTGACTGGAAGCAGGGAGTGATGGCAGCTGGATGCTTTGTCCTGCAGGATACTTATTTGCCAAAAAATGTTGCTGTCTGGTGAGGTTTACTGCACACTGGATGATCAAATCCAGGAAGCTGGAGAGACACTTCATCAGATGATGTGGACCTTGAACTTTTTGCCCCAGTGCCAGGGTCTCTGTGCCTGTGCTGGCAGCAGAGATCCCCATGGAAAGCTCACTGCCCACACCAGGCAGCCTGGCAGACCCCATAAAGGCTGCTCTGTGGTTGCTGGGAGAGGGAAGGGATGGGGAGAAACCAAGACAGAAAGGTGGCTGAGCAGTCAGGACTCAGAGGAGGTGAGGCATGGCAAATGAGTGCAGAGGGCAGAGCCCGAGTCTCCTTGGGAGCATAGACATGTGGTGAGATGGCTCGCAGGACTGGAGCGCTATGGCAGGTGAAGGCAGGCTTGCAGCAAGGACCCGTGGGAAAGCAAAGAGGACATGCTGTGCTCTCCTAGCAGAGTGGCTTCATGGCACAGAGCTTTGCCTTGACAGAGGGCAGATCCAGATGGTGGCTAACAGCTGCAGCTCAGGGGAGACTCCAACATACATAGGCTGAGAAGCATCCATTGCAGACCACCTACTGAAGCCGTTGAAGAGGACAAAACTTTCCTCCAAGAACGATAGTAAACTTGATGATTGCAGATCCTATAATCTGTACCCAGTCTGAGGGCAGATGGAAGGCCAACTTTCGTGTGGCTCCAGAAATCTAGCAGATTTCTAGAGGGTACTGGAGGCAGTGTTTGGACACTAGGTATCAACAAGCAAGCCAGGGGAGACGTTCTGCTGGACTGCCTGCTAGTGGCCAAGGAAGAGGGTCTCATTTTTGTGGCAAAGCTGAAGACAGCCTTGACTACATGACCATGAGGAGGAAAAATTTCAAGTCCTGAGAGAGCAGAGTACAACCAAGGGTAGCAACAGCTGCCCTGGACATCATGAGGGGCTATTTCACTTGTGGAGGCATTTAGGCAGGATGCTGAGGAAGAATGGCCCAGAGGTCAAAGGAGCTGAGCAGTCATGCTTGCTTTCCAGGTCCAACCTCCTCCGTACACCATTTTTCTTAGAAGCAGGCAGTCAAGGAAGCATCACGGCAGGCCAGTGGTGATGAGCACTAATGCTCTGGCTCAGCTCCGTCAGAGCAATTCAGTACCCAAAATGAAGGTACATGCATTGGGTACTTCGAAGGAATGGAGTGGCACTTTCCCAACAGGCACATGGGGACAGAGCTCAGAAAATATGAGCCCAACAGGGGCTGTGACTGGCAAGAGAAGGTAAGAGTAACAGTCAGGCTGGCCTAGGATCCCACCTACAGCTGAAGGAAGGCTCTGGAAAAATATGACACTGCTGTTCCTTGGAGCAAGGACACCATGACACAGGCCATGGGAAAGGTGAAGGTACTGCTTGTGCCTGAGTCTCATTTTTCAGTCATGCAAGCTGCTTTTAAGTCTTTCAGGACCCAAAGTCCAGTGACAGAGCTGGTGGGAGTGAAATATTAATTCCTGGAAAGAAAGCTCAAAGTTGGAGAGCATTGTAGCAAACTGGACCTCTCCAGGTACATGGGAGCAGCTGGAGATGCCCCCAAGGGCACTGAGGAAGTTGGCCAGTGACCTCTCAGCACCATTCTCTACTAGCTTGTAAAGGTTGTCCTGGTGTCTGGAAGAGGTTCCTGGGGACTGGGAAATGATAACCAGACTCAGCATCGACCTTCTAGAAAGGCTAGAAAGAGGACAAGAAAACTCCCAGGTTGCCAACTTCACCTTTAGTCCCAGAAAGGTGATGGAATAAATCTTCCCGGACACCAGCACATGGAGGACTACAAGAGATGTAGAAACTGTTTGCAGGAACTGACTGTCATGACCAAATTGTGGCATGAACTTTTGCCTGAAGTTCCAATTCAACCCTTGGGTTGGTTCTCACACTAACTTCAGAGAAGTGCAGTGGCCCACTCACCCAGCTCATTGGAAGTGTGCACACAAAGTTTATGTACTCTCTGTTTCTCTTTGAAAATCCTACTCAACGTACACGTAAGCATATACATTCAAAACATGTAACCATAAAGTCTGAGAAGCACAGGTGTTAGGTACCTGTATCAGCAAAAATTGCAGTTTCAGTAGTGGGGAGGTGTAGAAGTGACCTCTGTGGGAAGAGATCAGTCATAGCTGGTCCTGACTGGCTCAGAAAAGATGGAAACAGCTTATCACCTACCAAAACTACCCATTCAGAGAAACACTAATACCCACATGTGCAAGGGAGAGGGGAAGACATAGGAGGCAGAGTCACTGAAGGAGATGTGTGAGGAGATATATTTATGTTTACAGAAAAGGGTGGAGGAAGCAGAGGTGACATGCGGAAGGGACATTATCTGGCACAGGGCAGTGTGCACACTCTTGGAAGGAAGTGCTCTGTGCCAGCGACAGGTACACCCCTGAAGGACTTCAGCCTGTCAGCTACCTGGGCTTAGACAGCTAAGGGGGGAATAACCCTGAGGGACTGTGGCTCATGGAGGCCCCACACAGTGGAGAAACACCAGTGAGAACCTATGGCCTATGGAGGATCCACAGTTAATCAGGGAATCAGAAGAAGCAAGGAGTAGAAGAAGCAAACAAGTGAGAAGCAAGGACCTGCAGAAAGAAGTTCCCACCTTACTGAAAGGGTTAGGAGGAATGAACTGAGCATAGTAAGCATTGAAGGCAAGGGATGGTGAGACTGAGTGTGGAAGGACAAGTGGCTGATGTTGAGCATGTGCAAGGGGAGATTTTTTTATATTTATTATATATTTATTATATATATATTAATTATGTCCTTCCCCCCCCCCCCCCCCCCCCAGCCAATAATTAAGGGTTTATGTTACTATCCAATACATTGAATTATGTAAAATTCCCAGAGATGAGACTGTTTTGCCCAGGACAGCATGACATAAAATCTTTCACTTGCACTTGTATGATTGTGCTTTTCAGGTTCTCCTCTCTTTCAGTCTCCTCAGCTTGTCATCACTGTCTTCTGGAAATGTTTGATCATTTCATTGCAATGTCTCAAAAAACTCAGTAGTTTATACTGTCTTTGTGAGCACGTCCCCCCCACCCCCCAAGTTTGGAAGAGCAATGTCCTGTTAAGGTTTTTGGAAGGAAGAAACTCACCATACTATGACTTTAAAATAGATGCATATTTAGTGCTAAAACAGTAAGTAATATCTAAGTCTGATTTAGGTACTGGAATTTTAAAATTTTCAAAAGACTGTTAGTCAGAAATGTACACGGATTCCTTATGTCTGTCCACCACAGTAAGTGAGTTGGAAGAATTCTTTTGGAGAAGGTGGCTTGCTGGTGAGTATTTTTCAGTTTGAATGAGACTGATGGAATTAGAATGTTAAGCTTAATACTTGGCAGAGTTTCAGTAGAAAGCAATACAACTCCAGGCAATAATTCTATTTGAACAAAAATACAATGTGTACATTTAAAAGATTGAGACTTACCAAAAATGTTACTGGGTTAGAATGATAAATACAAGGACATGTACCACTTGTCAAAAGGAACACAAGTGACTTGTGTTGCATCTGCAGCTCTTGGGAGCTTTGGGAGTGACAAAGAGGCCGAGTGCACTGAGTGCTGCTAAAACATATCCCAGCAGAGCTCTTGCTCCTGAGCTCCTTGCAACCCAAACAGATAAGACAAGAAAATATTGTTGTAACAACTTTACAGGTGGCAATTAAAAAACAGAGATTTAAGGCCATTAGGCAATTTTTTTGTCTGTACAGGATTTAAGGGATTTAGCTCCATTCTGATTCCAAAGGACTCCAATTCAAATCCGAAAACTCACTGCAACTTAACTGTGGTTTCAGACATCTTTCAGAAATGAAAGTTCAGAGAGCTTAAATTCAGTATTTGCCAAAACCAAAGAGATATTTTAATAATTTTTAATTCAGGTAATTTTTTCTAGGTTTGGCCATGAAATTATCTATATAAAACCATACAAAACTTCATTTCTACATATTTGAGAAAACATCTTGAGGTCATGTTTCAGTCTGAGCTCTACCTTGAGGCATTTGTGAAAGCAAACCATATGATGTGCAACATTTCTTTTCTGCTTATCTCTGTTAAAAGGCTATATGTCTAAAATGATTTAAAACAGCAATACTGAACTGAACTATATTTATATGCCACTGGAAATCTGCTTCTGATGTAGCCAAAATCTCACAGCAAATCTGTAAGAGAATCAGAAGATTAACCCAGAGCGCCATTTCAGTGAAGCAGCAACACCAGAGCTGCATAATGGGCTAGTAAGAGGTGCTCTGTAAGTGATGATATTGTCTCTCATATTAATACTAATGGAAAGTAAAAAAATATAATACCCAATAAACTATTCTAGGTTAGAACTTCTATCTTCTAGCAACTGTTGGGTTTAAGTTTCTTGAAGTCAGAGGTCATACTCTAGAGAAAAATTTTTTAGAGATTTGAAAGATTTATCTTCCATAATTTTGTCTATTTTGTTCTTGATTCCATCTGTATCTGCACCTTCACACTTTGTTGTGGAGAAGAACTACACAATCATGTGCTGCATAGTAAAGTAGAACATTTATGTTTATTTGCCTTAAACCAGCTGCCTAAGCAACTACTGTATTTCTGATATGTGTTGTAAATCAACACAAGTTGATAGATGTTAATGGTTTCTTCCCTGTTAAATTTTTAACTGTGATGTTCAAATATGCCTGCATTAGATTTTTTTCTCTTAAGAGAAAAATAAAGATAATGGGCATTGTGAAAAAGAAAATAATAGTTGCCATAGGAGGTCTTTTTCGCTTTTTTTCTTTACGATTTTCAGCTTTTGTCCAGAAAAATCCTCAGGGAAATTGTATCATGAAGACAAAAAATACAAAAGTATGTTGTCTTCTCAATAACACAATAGTAAAGTCTTTGATGTTTTTGTTACAAACAGAGCAGAATAGATCTGTGTGGTTACATTACAGTAATGGGTGGTGGCTTAATCTTGTTCTTTGGTGTTCCATCTCACCAAAAATGGTCAGATCTCTGAGCACAAGCCCTGGTAGAGCTATAGTTACAGATATTTTATTTTATTTCTGAAAATCTAGTCCTATTAAGTATAATCCCTCACAGAGTTTCAACTGTGCTCGTAACTGTGGGATGGGGATTTGCAGTATTTCTCTATATGGCCTGTGCGGAGAATATAAAGATTTAAGAAGGTCAGTACAGTTATGGAATGATTAAGAACACCACCATTTTTATAATATTCTTAAAGTGTCTTCCATTTTCCAGTGATGTTGCTCTCACTACTTACCTATCATTAGCGATCCCTACATTATTTAGTCATTCTACATCGCCTTGGAGAGAGCCACATTTTCCCTAGTGCTGGCTAAATACTTTTGAAAATTGGGTGTTTAGGTAAAAGATATGCTTCTTACTGCATTCTGTATTTCCTCTATTTTTAAAATTACTTACTATTAAGGAAAAAAGAACAGTCTCTTGAGTCCACTAAAAAAATTTAAACCTTCAATAAAAGTTACAAGAAAAAAATTGGTTTGGGTCTTGTGTTGCTAGTTAAGGTAACAACACAACAGTCGTGTTAGGAGTAAATCATGCTAATGAGGGGGTATCTTTCTTTAGCAGCACTAAGGATATGAATCTTTTGGAGATAACTGTAAACATGGAAAACATAACATGCATACACTAAAACGTGTGACATCTACCGTGAATGTAATTCAGTTGCCATAAGGAGAAAGGAAAAGCAGGGCACTCAGTTCCCCACTTTGTGCTAAAACTACTTTCACCCTTTTTTGTAATTGTGAACAGCAGTGAAGACAAAGACTTCTGAAAATTGATATTTTTTTTTTTATTTACAAATGCTTGCAGACAGCTACCTCCTCAAGAACCCATGACTTCCAAAGCTTTGTGGGTTTAGCATGCCTGAACACATGACTCAGAAACTGCACTAACTCCATCAACTAAGATCCCAGACTCACACAAACTGACAGCTCCATCTTTTTATGATTTATGATTGCCCTCTCAGTACTCCCATTTCAGTTTCAGAGCACAGGGTTTTGAATTGTTCTCTCAAGGACAAATTCAGAACCCAACAACAAAGAGTCACTACACACAGATGTGTCTGCTTGGTGACAGAAGTAGAAAAAAATCGCCTGTGATAACTAAGAAGTCTCTGTTACAGTGCCAGCCACCTGTGGGGGATGATAATCCATTGTTTTAAATTGAGATGCTCAGACTAAGGTAGAAAGGAAAAAAGAAAAGGGGGAATTCTTAGGGACTCCGCTGCTACCGCAGGACAATGGTGTCCCACTCCCACCTCCTCTTGAGGAGAGCAGAGGGCGAGGAGAAGAAGAGAGATGGATCCAGATTTGCTCAAGAACCATCTTTATGGAAACATAACTGGACAGAGACAAGGATTCACAATGTCATTTAAAATCAGCCAAAGGATACAGTCCACTTCCCAGCAGATGAATTATTCCAGCAGTGAGTTATAAGACTCAGCTGGTGTGAATTTGCTGGCTGGTGATAGAGACACTTCATTCCACTCCTTTTTCTGGTTAGGGGTAGGATTTGGTTTTTTCCTTATTAAAATGAAAAATATTTTTGTGAATGGCACCTTAGAATACAATTTGAACCTCTAGGATGTTAAAGTCTAAATTTAAAATTAATATACAGTTAGTCTGCTAGTTGGAATTTTCCTGTTGGCTTCAGGCTTAAATCAACATTAATTAGCCTAGAAAAGAATAACTGCTTCTAGAACTGTACCAGTGGAAGATTTTGCTCTAATCTTTGTCATATTTTGACTGAAAAAGCATAGTCAAGGTAAATGACTGAATGTAAATATTAAATATTAATATTGAATTTAAATCTACATGAGGGGAACCACTTCCATATGTTCATATTATGAATCTAATTTTAGATTTTATTTTAGTAGATTAAGCCAGAAAGAGAGGGACTGTTTCACTGTACCATTAATCTCAAAATGCTAGTAGCCGAATTCAATTCCCTGCATTAAAATTTCAGGCTCACTTTCTATTTCTGTCTTTTAATGCAACTGGATCTTTTCCCTCTTTTGCAAATGCCAAAACCTATTTACATTGCACAATGGGTTATAACCTTTCATTCATGTGAAAGCTATATCAAGTTTCATGAGACATTCCTAAAGAAATAACTTCCAACACCGAAATGGAGACAATTGAAGCTGTAGAGACAGGAGAAAGAAAGGTGCAAAGATCTCCATTCTGTATCATTAAAGTGAATGGAGAATTTTAATTTGACATCCAGAGAGTGCTCGATACTGGGTCTCAAAGCAACCAAAAATCTTCAGTTCACATGGAAAGACAGAAAAGAAACCAACTGTAGAGAGCTAAAGATGGAATTTAAAAGCATGAGGAAGTAAAGCAAAAGTGTCTGATGTTCACTTTCTGAGATGGTAGAGAAAAGCAAGCTTGATAGAAAAATATAATTGTTGCTTAGATGAACTGTCACAGATGGAATAGATTATCAAGTTTTCGAGAGCAAAAATCTTGTCACCTGTGCTGCTAAAACCACCTGAAGTCTGTCTGTCCATAAGATTGTCCACTTTTGCTTTCCATCTTTATGACTTGCTCTGACGAAGCTATCTACTCTTCCAGCAAATGATATCTCTTCTATTTCCACAGCTCATCCAGCTTCAGGATCTAATATATTGAGAGATGGGGATGGAAATCAAAAGGAAGACCAAAGGGATGAAAGAAGGGAGATGAAATATTTAGTAATCTGAGTCTGATACAAAACCAATTACTTTAACAGGAATTTTGCTGCTGACCAAGATTGTCATAATTGATTCATACAAAAGAGAAGAGAATGGACTGTAGGAATAGACAAGCGAGGAAAAAAATACACTCCTTACAAGGCCTGATAGAAGATAAAGCTGTAGATAATAAATGTATCAAGTGTTTTTTGACTACTCACTGCCAGTGAAAGCCTGACCTGCCTACATTTTCAGATAGGTAATTTATTTTCTTTACCTATTTCTATTAAATGTTCATTTTTCCCATGCTAGAACAGTGCCTGCAAGTTGTAGTTTATTAAAAGTCCTACAAGTAAAAAAATGGCAGTAATGAATTTTTAAGTTTCGTCTCTGAAGACGATCAAACAGAGTTTATCAGGCAGAAAAGTCATACTAGAAATGCAAGCAAGAAATCAAAATCAATTATGCAAACAAATCTAAACAGAGCATCTTAACCTTTTGTTCTCAGCAATAAAATAGATCAATGGGACAAGTCTATGCTTTTAAACAGTAATTTTGTTTGTTCATTTGGTGGCAGGGAGTTGACATATCTTCTTTTCAGTAGCTCATCAGGTTTTAGACTGCTAAGCAAATGGAAAACATGTTTACAAACAGCCTCTCCTAGGTCCAAGTTCATATTGTATTTCTTATGCATGGAAGACATGCAAGAGAGCCTGGGGCTGGGGGGCAGCCAACCAAAGAAAGAAAAGTCACCTTTCAAACCTGGCTCCATCTTCAGCGTGGTCTCAGACAATCTCTGCAGATGTGGTGCCTATGATATTTTTCTCTGTACTCCGCTGCCAGAGGAAAACTACCCTATGCTGACACCAGTCAGCTTTAGGAAAGGCTTCTCTCTGGTGGATTTGTTTGTTACTTTAAAGTACATCACAGAGACGTAACACATACTTTCTGTGGTATTGTGAGAGAAGTCAACATTCAAGTAATATCAGCACTGTTTATCTGGACATTAATATTCTGCCAGAACAGCCAAGGGTGTTTGACGTCTTGATTTCAGGTACACTTGCGCACTCCAAAAGCCCCTCACACCACCCCAGCACAAAGCAGCTGCTCAGCTCAGAGCCAGAACTAGGAAGAGCAGGACTTGGTCGGGTTGCCTTATCAGGTAGATGGCACAACACCAAAAATGTCTGGGATCATCCAGCTGAGGAGACACCACCTTCCACTACACGGGTAAAGGAGGGATCATATTAAAATGGCTACTGCCACCAGATACTTGTTACCAAGTAACAAAGCAAGAACAAGGAACTGATGCAGTTCATAATGTTGCGTTAAAGGAGATGGAGTAATTTCACAGAAAATACCCCTCATGGCTTCCAGCTCTCCTCACCGAGCTGGGAGGTTAGGTGCGGCTAGGTTTAAATTCTAAGTGATGTCCAATTTACCACTATCAGTCCAGTCGTGTTTAATATGTATATTAAACTACCGTGGGTCTGGAAACACTGACAGCAGTCTGCACTGCCAGTCCAGTGGTACTCATGAACCAGCACGGCCACCTTCTAGGGTATGGTCACGTTCAATGAGAAACTGATGACCAGCTACTTAACAGTGCAGTTTTATTAGTGCAAGAGGTATACAGGTTTTTGGATTGCTGGTGACAGTGACTATTCGCAAAAGGCACGTGCAAATAAGATGTTATAAAGTATGAAACATGTGGAAAAGTTACAAACAATACAGCCTGGCTACAAATATTAAAAAGTAACTCTCTAGAGATATTTCTAAGTCTCCCGAAGCACTTGGTTTCAGTCTCACCCGAGGCATCCCAAGGGCGGGAGGAGCAAGGCTCAGCCCATCAGCCTGTCCCAGGAGTCCGTCTTGGTGGTGTCCTCCTTTCACTTGTTCTCCGTGGCATCTTCCCCACTTGTCCCCTCATTCATTCACTTGTTATACTTGTCTTTACTCCTTGAGTGACTCTAGTCATATCTTCCTTTACTATGATTGGTGTAAAGTTCTCTCGTTTTCATTTAAAGATACAGTTCATTTTAAATTTACTGCACATGCTCCCCGCACAGGGGATGCACTCTCTTCAGGAAAGAAGAAAGAAGACAAAGGTTCAGTTTGCTGTATATTTTCCAACAAATTGTCTCTGACACATGAAATTTGGGGTATTGCGGATCCTTTTCCATTTTCAAGGAAGAAAAATAACACATAATAGGGTCACACAAAAAAACCCAAAGTTTTTTTAGTCAAAAGAATCCACACCTAACTGCTTCACCACTGAATTAACTCATAGATTTAATAATGTCATTGCACTTGCTGCTTCCAGGGATACAGAAAGATTAGAAACTGCAGGGAGAACCATTCCTGCTGTTCTTGTTGCAACTTTATTATTGGAAGAGTTTGCTTCCATTTCTGCAGTTAATGACACTGACTTCAATCACTCTAGTTACAGCTGGAATTATGTAAAACCAATAATTACAACAGTAATATTAATACTGCTGTCACTTTAATTTTTTAAAGATGCCTTTGATGAAGAAAGGACTGCATGATTTGAATGCAAATATTCAGTTGTCTATCACCAGTTAAGGAAGGCAATCCTCTTGCATTCTGGTGGTGAATGTGTTTTGCAGTATTTGTAGATCGATGACTCCATGTACCTGCAGATTCAACACCATTATACTTAAACTAAATTTTCACTGGCTGGTGTTTGTAACAAGAATTTTAGTCCCTATTGGACTCTCACATGCTTACACAATCTCTTACAGCAATATTGAATAGAAGAAGCAAAATATAAAAATCCAACCAAAATGCAGTAATATCTTGGTGTGCTAAAAAATTATGAAAACCAGTCACTGGAATCCCTTTGATTTTGGAAACTAAAGCTGCTTATATTGAAACAGAAGAAGGTCTTAAAAAAAAAAAAAAAATTAGTCAGGATGAGATTGGTACAGTGCTCTGGGTGATGCTCTGTTTGTGTTGAGAAAGGAATGTACTCTGATAATTAGAAAAGGTTCCATTGAATGTACTCGGAATAATTAGAAAAGATAAGGTGGGCACCTGGAGGAGATAAGGAGACCATCAATTCAGGAAATCTTTGAACAAAGTAAATTGAAAGGTCTACTCCACCTAGATCCCACCTATTGTGAATGGAATGATTAGGTGTCAAAATCAAATGACTATGTATGTAAGGATGTTGTGTAACCTCTCAGGAAAACTGTGTAAATTACCTGACTGTTCACCAAAAACTCTGGAGCTAGTTTGTCCGGTGTGAATCGGCTAGGTCCCCAATGTTGCATGAAATAAATACCTTTGCTGCTTAAAGACAAAACTGGTCTCTGAGCAGTTACTCTGCCATTTTGGCATCAATATAATCTTGTCCAGTTGGAGGATTACAGTAAAAAATACAAGTTTTTTTGATGCATTGAGAGTAAAAGCTGAGAAACACAATACATTTGTCCACTGCTTTAGGCACAGTTATCGTTGAAGACAGTAGAGCTTCCACTGAATATTACCTCCAGGTCAGGAAATCAATTACTTGGTAATAACTGAAAAATACGTAAATCCTCAGGCAAATTGTTCCACTACTGCATTTGAATGTCTTTGCTAGAGCATGCCGTTGACATAACCAACCAACTGCTTACAACAAGAAGAGAAGAATTTCATGAAAAACTTGAAGACACATGTAGCATGAGTGGCTACAATAAACTGGAATTTCCACAAGAAAATTATGTCCTTGAAAACAACTGTAGAGATGGAATATTTTACCATAACAAGTAATACCTACTTCAGTCAACACGCTGCACAAGCTGAGAACTGCAACCAAACTTCTGATTATACTTGCACCTACTAGACTGGATATTAGATGGAGTGGGAAAAAGATAGCAATAAAAAGTTAAATATGCAATTAAAATTTTGATTTATTGTACAAAGTACAACTTCTATACCTAACTCCAGATCTCCTGACCATTCTTTTTGTATGAAACACTGTACTTCTGAAAACCTTTTAGCATTTCTGGTTTATGTTTTTCAGCCCATGAGCACAAAAAAAATACTGTTTGTAATACCTAGCAACTACCTAGTAAGTGGCATTTTTATCTCAGGAAGATACAATTCCTTTTGGTCTTTGTTTACTGTGTTAAACGATTCTTTATTACCTTCTCAGTTGAGCACCAAAACCATTTTTCCCTCTTGACCCCATCCACCTAAGTAGATGGTGGATAACATTTTTAACAAGTTACATCATTAACATAAAACCAAACTCGGCAAGAGAGAAACAGATAGTCTTAGTTCCCTAGGACTACAATTTACTTCTTTTCTCTAACTACAAAACACACTTGCATATCTATTTTCTTACTGATCTGTAAAGGTACAGTGGTTTTATGGTTCTGGGCAACTTGCTCATTATCCTTTGGCATCCTGGTCCAGGAGATCCTGCCTGAGCAGGCTTGGCCAATGTGACCTGCAGCTGTCTCTTCCAACTTCAACCATTCTGTGATTGTTATACCATGTGTCCTACTAACTCTGTTTGATCATACCTTTCAACTCAACAAACCTCAGGACACTTTGAGCAGTAAATTCCCTCCAGCAGACACAGTATCTTAAAAGGGCGTGCAAACACAGGAGCCAGATGCATTTCACCATAGCTTTGTGTTGCTTGATTTGCATAAAAAAACCAAGCAGAGTTGCCCTGCTGCTTGCAATTAATATCCAGGCTACTCTGAGTTTTCTAACATAGCATTGTGTTGCAAATACTTAATTTCCTTTCTCACTTTTCTGTAGTTTGTCACTTAGCTAAAAGTATTTTGCATGAGCTTAATTTTACATTGAGGTGCTTAAAGTCCATCTACTTTCAATATATTAACTATAAATGTATACATATGCTTCACATGTTCTTTATAGTCTTAGGCTTTATTCAAATGTGCTCATTCATAGCATACTTTGAATGAGTTTGTTAGGATGGAGCCACATTCTGTGTTTAGATCTTGTATGCATTTGTCTTCTGATGACTATCAGAGCAAAACTCACCAAACAGCTTGAATTAAGTCCAATACGTTAGCTCAGCTATTGAGTATTATGACAATGTATTTTTCTTCTGCTGGTCTCAAGATACTTCACTGAAGCTAAATTAAAAAAGAAGTGATTACAACATAGTATTTTAACATTTTTTGGAAAAATACGCAGCTACCTGCCACATTGATGTATTTTAACCTTAATCTGCTAAAGGTATCATAGCCTCTTCTATTGATACACCATGGAATTCAGAAGGCACAATACAGTGTGGTCCTATCTTACTGAAGATAAAACCACCATGATACACTGTGGTCCTTAACTACACTAAGGCAAAACAAAAGCATATCTAAGCAAAAGTGCTATACCTGGATTTAGTTTTTTCAATTAAAAATTTAATCTCTCTGAAGAAAAGAAATAATAAGCAACTGCAAGCTTGCTTTCAAAACATTTTTGTCACGAAACTTCCTACCAGCCAAAAAATTTTCTCCTCTGTCTGTCTCTCATTCTTCCCTCCCTTCTTCTTTCATTCCTTCCTTCTTCTCTCCCTCTTTCCCTTTTTGTCAATAATGCTATAATATATGTTTGCTTTAAACCAACATAATGCATTCTTTCAGGACTGAGCAACACAAAAATTAAATCTCAGGCTAAGTTCAAATGTTGCCTTGCCTTCTTGTTTTCTCCAAGTAAAGCTGGTGCTCCTGACAGGTTTCTGTCTGAGTAGAAATGCTGCAAAGTGAAGTATCTCATTATCCACCCAGCAGTTATGCTGTTACCAGGGGTAATACCAACTTCTTCGTATCGACCTGCTTGCAAATTTTCAGCTCCCTGAAATTATACTTTCAGTTCTGTATCTATGGTTGAGAAAAACAAATGTAAACAATACAACAATATTTTTTCCAAAGCTGGGCCACTCTGAAAAGCTTCAGTCACACTTTTTAAACTATGTTAGGTGTAGTCATCTAACTCAGTGTTGAGTGCAGTCACTAGACAGGCAGTCAACGTACCGTTAAGGAATTGTCTACTTTACAAAAACTTAAGACTACAAACACCTTATAAGTTGTCAACATTACACACAGCTTCCCCAAAATAGTAGGGCAATTAAAGTATGTTCCACAGTAATTACACTTAAAAAATGTCAATTCCAATTTAAATATAAAAACATTTACAGTTTGTAACAATATTTAGAAAATTTATGTCTACCAGGATGCATTACTTGAGGCTGTGAACAACGGCAATAAGAGCATACTTGCATGGTATCATGCATGAAAGCTATCAAGGTCATAGAAATGGCTGGTTTACTGTAGTTCTGCAAGTCTAGTGTATCCACAGAGCAAGCACAGGAAACAGGAAATACTCCTCATGACACAGTATACAGTTCATTCTCTTCTTTGACTACATACCATTGTTGGCATTGGCATGACGATTGAAGTCAATGCATATGTATTACCCATACAGTATCATATTTATTCCTGTACTTATTTTGCATATCCATTTCTATTATTTGTTGGTTATTACTATTAAATATTAAATATTTTAGTATTTGTGATTAACAAGTTATTATTACGATTAAAAGGTTTTTATCTGTGTTACGGCATATCATCATGTATCTGCTATATAGATCACATTAAAATTAATATGCCATATTAGTCTTATTCATATAACAACACTGTTTATGTTAGAAGATCACTGTCTAGGTTCCAGATAATGCACTGCCTAAGGCACTGCAACTCCTGGCTCCCCTTCTGATGCACAGCAGCAGCTTGCTCCTGCCACTCCCTGACATATAGTCCCACCACCAGTGTCAAAGCTGACCAGCCCATTTTTCCCTCTAGAATCCCAAATATCTGCTAAATTGCCTCAAAAGAGGATGGAATTTTCAGCTGAGTGGCTGAATGTATACCTACAGTAAGTGTATCATAGGTTTCTGATCTCTTCCTTTATCGCTCAAATGGTGTCAGACACATTTCAGAAACATCACATCAGGAGTATCATCGCCCCACTAACCCAGTTAAGAACAAATGACAGGGAAATTATCTGGAGCCCCCATTTGCTTACCAAGCTATACCTATTGGTGTGTATTAAAAAGCACACCCACTGAAATAAACCAAAGGATTTATGATTGGTTTGAACAGACTGAACATCACTATATCAAATATTACTAACTGCTGATTTAAAAAAAAAAAAAAAAAAGTGAAAGAGCAGGTCTTAAAATCTGATAGAAAAAGTAAGGTGTCAAAAGTTACTTCTGGTTTATAACTAAATTCCGTATGTCTTTACAACGTTTCAAATAAACTTGACACGTAATTTTTTTTTATTTTTCTTGTTAAATGTCCAAGAAAAGGTTTTTTTGCAAATTCACAAGTGAAAAAGAAAGTGCTTGTAATGTCTTTTATCCTATTTTACCTTGTTTTATCTATTTTTAATTTTTTTATACTTTTTCACCCCAGAAAAGAATTATTCGTTTGTTCTTGCTAGCAAAAGCAGGATTTTCCACTATGGCCTGAAGAATGTCCCGGGCCTAAAACTGTTTACGTTTTCCCTAACAAGAAGCAGTACTTCATCACTTTCACTAAGCTGTTTTGCTATGCCCATCCGCTAGCATGAACAACAGAAATATTTGCAAACAGAAGACAAATCACTTTGTTGAAGTGCATTTCATTAAACCAATGCCTGGACAATTAGATGGGAATCTTTTTTTTACACATATCTAAAGAAAAACATGCAAGACTTTTTCATTTGTTTGTGGGTCTTTGTTAACACTTCACATAAACCCACATCTACAGAGTGCAGCATCATGATCAAAATGTGAAAGAACTGTGAGAATCAACATGAGAAGTGGAATTAGAAATGATTCCTACATTTTCACCTGTGACCTGCAAGAAACTTATTAGGGACTGACAGTCACGAATCATTTCTATCACACAAGATTTACTTTAACTGATCAAAAAATGACGTTAGTCCCAAGTCCTTATAACTTAAGTAGGGAGCAAAAGGTAACCGCGAGGGAGCAAGGAATGCCAGCAGTCAGCACACGGCTGCCTATGCCATTTCTAGGTTTTTCTGGGCATGGTGGCATTGATAAGAAATACCCTCAGATGTACCAAAATTGAGGTGTGGATTCTTGAAGGAAGCTCCATCTACTTAAAAAATACTTAATTACTGCAGTGGAAGAAATAGTCTTGGGTTTTAGGAGCATGTTTTAAAAATCTCTAGGGAGAGGCTGAACAGACACTGCGATGGAGAGACACAATCTGCACGTACATGGTACAGCAACGAACACAACAGTCTACTGGAGCAGCCGGGGGTCCGTGGCTGGTCAGTAGGACTTGCTTTTGCTCAGTGGCACCACACCAGTCCCCTGGATCCTCCTCCTGCCTGTCTCAGCCTGGCACTGGTGCTCTCGGGTGGTGGAAGGACACCTTGTGTGAATCAGTGACATGCTTCAGCACAGAGGAAAGCTGCTCAGCCAGGAGCGGGACTCACTGGCCAGGGAGGGAGCAGAGGCAGTTCTGCGGGGGGCGGGGGGTGCCTTTGCCAGAGATCTCATCTGTGCCAGGCACCCACCAGGTGCCTGCTGGCAGCAGCTGAAAGACCAGTGCTTCCTTCCCCTCCCAAGTCTCTGCTGCAGGCAGATGGTCTGAGCTGCAATTAATCAGGCAACATTAGTAGCACCGGCCTTGGGTCTTGCCTCTGAAGCAACTGCCGTTCTCTGTCTATAGCAAGACACCAAAAGCAAAGGAAAAAAACCAAACCAAAACAAAACAAAAAAAACCCCAAACCCCCAACAACTAAAAAAGGTTGCAGGGGTTCAGGGGTTTCTTTATGTCGTTCATTGTGGCTGTGGCTGCCCATTTGACATCAGTAGCCAAGATTCACACCCTGCTGTTCCTCTCAGAACTTGTTCTGACAGATTGCAGCCCAGGGGCTTTAATCAGAGCAGGATGACAACTGGCTGAGATCATGCCAGCATGTTCCTCCAACTCAGAGCTGGTTGATGAAAGCAAGGAGTATGAAGATCCAGTGGAACCAAAATCCTATACAAAGACCCATAACGAACAAAGTCTTTCATACATTTTTGTTTACCATTATACTTACAGTTTCTAAGCTTAAAGAGAGGTGACTTTTACTAAAGATAAGGAATATGAAAAATAGTAGGAAAATAAGCTATGTGTTTTGTGTGAGCACATCAGTGTTCAGGTTGCACAATCACATTTCCAGGGCAGTAGTTCTTTTCCTGGAATGCAGTGAATTGGAGTTGGAGCCAATATGCTTTTATATTGAAGAAGTCTTAGACACAAGCATGCAAGAACATTTCTCCCTGCATAGGCAAATGTACAGGGAATTAGAAAAAAAGTGTATTAGAGTGTCTTAGAAAAAGAGCTCTTGAAACCATTTGCAGTATCAGGATAATAGAAAAATGGCTAAAAACAAACAAACAAACCTTAATAGTTTGGGAAAGTGTCAAGATGTAAGTTGAGAACTGAACAGAGAAAGAATTGGTTCTGTTCTGTCTTCTATTGCCTCCTTTGGGGATACTGAAATCAAAACCAGACCAATTAGGCAGATCACTCTACCAGGGTTTTTTTTGGATGTTTTAGTTTCTTTTGCATTTGGAGCAAGCACTAGGTGTGAATACGGGTGTGCAGAGCATCTGATGTGAGGAGATCTAGGACTCGGCTTTGACCTCCGTGTCCTGGAGCAGCTACCTTAGCAGCTACCCAGGAGCACACACCGAACGTGGCAGCCTTGGCGCAGAGTTACAGTCCATCGCCCCCTGCACTTTTGCTACGGACTGTTTGCTATGGTCTGTGTGCTGGCTACGTCCAAGTGCTGTTGGCAAGCTCTGGTACTTTCTGTCCCCTTTTACAACCAGCAAGTAGAAGGGAAGGAAAAGGCACCAAGTCTTGAAGCTTTGAAGTACGGTTTAAGTGGCTCGCCAAAGATCATTTCCAGTCTGGCTAGGTACCTCACAATGAATGGCATGAGCTTTGAGGAAAAGTTAGTTCCAGGTTTTGAGCAAAATACGACGTATCAGCACCATCTTGGCCACCAGAGTATGACAACACCGTCTATCTAATCAGTGTAGCACATATCCTTCAGTCCTCAACCACCAGGTTACTTTGTCTAATTACAGCTGTTTCCAGTCATATGTGAGTTTCTTTCTCTCCAAACCCCCACTTTCTGTTGTTAACTATGTGTGCTACTCCATATTCAGTACCTTTAACTCTGCTCCTTGAGGTACTAGCGTTCTGAGTCTGAAAAATCTGTCAGCAAAATGTGAAATGCAGAGGTATGGTAGTTAGATTGCATTTCTTCAGTCAACTGTCTCTGACAGAGACCACAGGGGAGCATCTTTTAGGAATTTCACTGACACCTGGAGAACCCTGCTGGTGGGCAAATAATGTTATTTGTATGTGGGGGCAGACTAGTCTAGAAATAAGTCACAGAAACAACACCGTGCTAGATACAGTAAACAAAACTCCAAAAGGCAGCATTGTACAAAGCCTCTGAGTTTTGCCTTTCAGCTGCATTGTAGACAGACGCTTCAACTCAGACTAAAAGGACAGGCTTATAAACACACAGGTGTGCTACTCAGTTGCTGAGGCTACATTACAGTGACTGTTCCCTTAAAACAGCGCATTTTCCTCATTTATTTCTTAGCCTAGTCCAGCATCTATTGCTCCTCAAACTCTTTCCTCAGCCATTATCACTGAACCAAACCATCCCCAGGTGCCTGTGAAGGTGATGTTGCTGGTGGTGAGGTTGCAAATATTTGCATTTCCCGGGTATAAAGGTTTCAATCTACATCACGCATGGAGTTCACAGAGCTCAAATAAGACAAAAACCCTAGTCCTGACCTCACTATAGTTCTTCCCGTAAATGGCAAAGTTAAGATCCTGTCTCCATTCTGTCTGCATTTTGCAGCCTAGCCCTCTCAGGAACTGTGAACAGGACAGTTGAATCTGCAAAACTGTACACCAGCTTCTGTGTATATATTTGAATGAATTAAAATTCATGCCATTTTAAAGTGTACAGGGATTAAAACTTACCCAAGTCCTAGAAACACAAACCTTACCGTCTCAATATGCTTTTCTCCCAGAGGAAAGTCACCTTCTGTGGCAGAATATTCGAACTCTGGGAAGTGAAATGAGAAAGGAGCAGTTTGTGGGAGTGTCCTGTTTCATCAAAAAATGCATAAGGGACTTAACAACTTCAGGCAGTAAATATTTTTCCCATCTCAAAAAAAAGTCAAAACAAATTGAACTGTTATTTGAAACACTTGTCCGAGTCAGTGCTTTACAATATAATTTAATTAATATGTTCCTCCTTTTCTGTTGTTGTTTGGGCTGATCTACAGATTTATAGTTCGTGTCACAGATGGGTTTCTCCTGCCTACGCTAGCATGACTTCCTGCAAATCTGCATTTCAAATATTTCTCCAGGTTAGTGACTAAGTCAGGAAAAGAGTTGTGAGAGTGCAGAGCTCACTGAAGCATAATTAATCACAAGGCACTCAAGCTGCAGTTACTTGCAACCAGGAAAGTGTGTACTCCATAGCTTGGACTGAGGCTCAGGAGCGCTGAGGTGGTCCTGCACAGAAGCAATGTAGCAATGTGTTTCAAAACTTGAAGAAAGTACAACCTTTTTGTCACATATCCATGCTGTGACTCATGTGCACAGCCCATTTATCCCTGCTGATTTGATTAGACTGCTGCTTTCCACTCTCAAGGCTTGGCATGTCATTAGCAAACTACTCTCCTTTTACAGCTAGGAGAGACACAACCAGAAAGCATTGTTACTCATAGCTTTTCTTATTACTTTCTACCTGAGAGGCACTACAGAAACAGGGAATGAGGCAAAACAGACCATTGTGTGGATAACCTACCTACTACAGAGGCACACACAGAATTATTGACTGACTAAGATGTGAAGTCAGGTGGGTGCTAGACAGACGGAGAAGCACAGATCCTGCCTGATCGGTGCAAAACAGGCTCTGGTGTCGCACTCACTGAGCTCCACCAGGCCTTCTGCTAGCAAGCTGTCATCGTGTTACGCTGAGGAGCGCTTGGCTTGCAGTCCCCAAACACAGGGGCTCTTGTCTCTCTCCAAAACAAGAGCAGACATTCATGCATTTTCTGTGTTGATAAACCGGTATGAATTCCCACACTGGTCCTCAAGTTGTCAATTGACTGTAGCATCTGAAGCTGAGACATAACTGGTCAGTCTAGAGAGACCTTCATTTCTTACCGTCTTGATCTATCTCTACATCTGTTTCCACGGATAACAGATTCATCTATAACAATTTCAAATCCCACTAAGCCCTAATACCGTTACTATCCCACAAGGTGTGATTAATTGTCACTGCTTGAAAAAAGGGAGGGGAGGGGGGAAGAAAGAAAAGGCTTAAGGACACTACAGAGATCATTACATAGCCCCAGGCTTATCTCCATCAATACTGTAACAAGATTAATGGGATTTGCAGAAATATGATCATAATATTCACCGAGAACAAAGCAATATATTACTACCACCCTCCTTGTCAGAAAAACACCAGGAAACTCAGGCCCTTAAAGAAAATGTGGACTTGAAAGGCTATGTATTTGAAGTTTTATGAAGAGTAGTTTTCTTACGTACCCTTTCCACTCGGCCTGCTTGGAGAGACTGTGGAAGCAAAGGCAGTTAAAGTAACCTATGTGTTCACCTTCCCTGTACAGACAGGAAAAACCCTTTCGCAGAGCTTTTCAGAGAGCTGGTGCAACATGCCACAATCAAACAAGGGGACTGAGACTGCGCTGCACTCTTGTGGAGGTTGGCTTCCAACTTCTCTGACTCCTTTGGCCTCAAAACACCGTCTGCTCTCTTCCCAAGGTTCCTCATACTACTGCAAACACTTTTATATTACACTAAAATAACTGTCAAGTCACTTCACTCTGCTGCAACGGGATAAACTGACTCGAAGAAGATCTAAGCCACACAGACACACTGAGCAAAAGAATGACCAGTTCCTTTGGCTTCTTTCAATGCGGTAATTCCTGTGATACCTCAACACATGTAACCAAGTATGTATTTTACCTTCAGACTGCACTCTAAATATTCATGATCAGTGCGCTCTTTATTCTGACCTATAAACTCCATTACATATTTCTACTGTTAATCAATACCTTGAACCTGTAGTGGTAAGTTCCTGTTACTATTAACTGGAAGTGTTAGAAGCTCATTGTTCATTACAATGAAAATGTTGATTGATTTCCCAAAGATTGTGCAGGTGTTCTTCAGGCAAACATCTGTATCTTGCTGTCTTCTTAACACAGGCACACAAATCTCCAAGGGCTCTTGGCCTAAACCAGGTATGGAGGTTTCCACACACTGGTTTACTGCCAGTCAGGTAGTAACGACTGGTTAATGGTGTTTTGTATAATAGTTATCACCACAGCTGTGGAAAACTTGCCTTGAGAGATTCATAATTAAATGAACGATTACAGTACCTATTAGCGCACAATTTTTTTTTTCTCCATGACAAATACCATGGAACTCTTTATGTGCAATATGTATTTCTCAAGGTGCCGTCAATATAAAATTAATGTGTGTATTAAAAATGGGGGGGAGTTTAAGCCCAATTTTTCTGTGACTGGTGGAGGCCATTTTTAATGTTAACTTCCTTGGGAATGAAAATAATGAACTGGCAGACGAGTACTCCTCCTCTCTTCCCTTGGCTTTCATAAACTAACATAATAGAGAAGTCTGCAGCTTTTTTGCATGTGTGAAATAACAGACAACATGCAAAGGAAGGGAAGAACTGATCTCATTTACTTATGTACAAAAACTTGTAAGTAAAGTAAAGAATTTAACCTCTACTGTAGACAGCAGAGCTAAGGCAACAAAGCATATATTAGATGATGTCCATTATCTTCCAGAAACAAGCTTTTGATATTTACCTATATTCTATAACCGTATAGCACACTCTTTATGTAATGCACCTAAGTATCTTGTAGAAAACTATTGAGCTTGAAAGAAGTTACATGCCATAGGTGTTTGGTTTTGAGGATAGGTGGATGTTTGTTTGATGTTAGATTCTTTCGTAATTGCCCACATATTTCTTTGTATGGTCATACTGCCCCAAGTGGTATTAGGTAGGACCAGTCCAAACATTCTCAGTTGTCACTGAGAAGTGATGAGGCTTGGAGCAGTCATTAATCTCTCTGAATTTTTGTTCCACCCGTGTTTTACAGCTGCCTCAGAGAAAGCTTCATGTTGGTGCTTCCATTTGTCTCTGCTCCTGGAGAGATGAGATGTAAATCCTGTCTTTGCCTTATGCTACCAGACAAAACTTTGAATGTATTAAGACCACACCACTGGAAGGTTCGCAGAAAGGAATTAGGACCTTGAATTTGACTAAGTAATCTAGAGAAAATATGACAAGAACTAACAATGGCTCTACTATGCTTGTAATAGTCCACGTTGCTTCAAATACACACAGAAGCACTGTGCCTGAGCTGATTTCCCAGGAGCTGATGGGTGTCTTTTGTAGATACAGCCTACTGCTATAACCAGAGCAACTGGGACAAACACATGTACAGCGCAGGAAAAGGCATCCACAAACCCAGGACAATTTCCATGCCAGCCAAAAGTGGTGAATAATATTCCATCAATTGTTGTGCAGAAATTTAGACAAGCAAATATACCGGAGGCAGTGAACTGGCATTTTATGTGCTTAGATATGAGTGATTATTAATGTATATTTTTGTATAAGCTTGTTTATCTGCATTCAAGTCTTCAGAGCAGCTTTTCTCTGGCTATGAGTGCAACACTTGTCAAAGCATTTTGGAATCAGAGCAAGCGTTCAGTGCTGTTCCACATCGCTTCCATTTGTACCCTAGACATAGATACCTTCAGTGCAGACCCATTCCTATTGTCCCTGAAAAGAACAACTCCTCCTTGACAGCAAAGGTGAGCAAATGTATACATTTGTTATAAACAGCTGAGGCTGCTTGGGAGTCAAAGTTGGTGCATGTGTTAGATTTAAGATAAAGCACACCAGATTCATTAAAAAGCTGCTTGAACATTTTTGTATATTTACATAGCAAGACTAGCTATAACTTTGTTTTCCTCTTCATTACTCATTAATCTTTCATCACAAAACATAAGTAAATATTTTTTACATACACAGCTCCAGTTAGACCTTACAGGAGGGATCAGGTATTTCTTCTGCACCGCAAATAAAGGAGCAACAAAAAAGTGGTAAATGTGTGTAAACTAACGTGCATAAACATTTACACCTAAAAGCTGACCTGTGATGTTTTAGGTGGAAAGTTCCAGCATGCGTCTAATTCTATGCATTCTGACATCGGCAAGAAACCAACAAAATTTGGATTGATGATGAGTGCATCTAAAAGACTGTTCAGCAACCCACTTTAATGTTATGATGTCACTCTCTGATTGATACGAATTCTGCACCAGAAGGATCAAGTGATCACAAACATAAAAATCTCATAATTTTATTACTTGAACAAAATTAATCATGTATTGAAGGGCAGCAGAAAACCACTGCCCTTGTTTCAGCTGGGATAGAGTTAATTTTCTTCCTAGTAGCTGGTGCAGAGATGTGTTTTGGATTTGGTGTGAGAACAACGTTGATAGCACATTGATTTTTTTGGTTGTTGCTAGAGTAACGTTTATATTAAGTCAAAGACTTTTCAGTTTCTCAGGCTCTGCCAGCCAGAGGGCTGGAGGGGCACAGGACATTGGGACTGGACACAGCCAGGGCGGGTGACACAAACTACACAGAGAGGTATTCCATACCATATGGCATCATGCTGAGTATATATATAAGCTGGGGGAAGAAGAAGGAAGTGGGGGGACATCTGGCATTATGACATCTGTCTTCCCAAGTCACCATTATGTGGGACAGAGCCCCGCTTCCCTGCGGATGGCTGAACACCTTCCTGCCAATGGGAAATGGTGAAGGAATCCCTTGTTTTGCTTTGCTTGTGTGTGTGGCTTTTACTTTACCTCTTAAATCGTCTTTATCTCAACCCATGAGTTTTCTCCTTTTTACTCTTCCAGTCCTCTTCCCCATCCCGCTGTGGGGGGAATGAGAAGGCGGCTGCATGGTGCTCAGTTGCTGGCTGGGGTTAAACAGCAACAACCAACAAAAAAAGGATTTCTCTGAGTAAACAGGGAAAGCAGGGATGTATATTGGGGGCTGGACTAAATGGCCTTTAAAGGTCCCTTCCAACCTAAACCATTCTAAGTTTATACAAATGTATATTCTGTTTTATTTCCAGGTAAAAATTGTTTCTTCCCAAAAAAATGTTTGCTAAAGTGTTGGAATATAGTGTTCTTCTCTTTTTATGGAATATATGTGCGTATATTAGTATTAGAACAAAGAAGTCTGAACTGTGATTAATTCAACAGGGTATCTTAATCAAATCACAGCCTGTGTGAAAAGAAAGTAAATGACATTAGTAGCAGTTTCCAAACAAATGCACAGGTACAAAGGCCGTGGATGCCAGGCCGATATGTGGGACACGATGACAAATCCAATACACATAGATTGCTACCACTTCCCCCACAGTCCAGCACTTCTGGACGTGTGTCTCCATCCCCCGAGGTCTCTTCCATCCCCTGGGAGCTGTGGAGCACTGTGGGGAGCTGGGGACATGGCTGTGCCACAGAGCACAGTCCGCACTTGGCCTCTGGCTGGGGACAACCGGTGCCTGCGCACCGGCAGCTTTGGGTACTTTGGAATTGCCTTAACGAAAAAAAAAAATGAACAACAAAAAAACAAAAAACAAAAAACCCACAAAGCAACAAGACATTCAAATCAAGCAGAAAATCTTTGTACATTTGTAGCCAAAGAGAGTGACATTAGAGGTGCAGAACTGAGACTTATTGGAATCTCACCATTCAAGTCATTCCACCTTTCCTGCTTTTTAAAATCCTGTTTTTATGATGTAAATCTTTCCATGCAGCTGATTTTGTATTTGCCTTTCTGTCAGCTGAATTCAGTATCTCCTTAATTTTTTTCCCAGGATTAAGTTTAAAAGCCAGACCACCACAGTCAAACTGCAGCCACGCATTTCATTCATACACCAATTTAAGCCTACTTTTCTATTCCCCTCCTAGGAGTGCAATAAAACATAGTTTTACACTGAAAATTGTCTTTAACAAAACGGACTGCTCTGACTCAAGCTGTCCTTTCTGTGCACGTGCAGATTTGTATCTGCCATTTTTGCTGACTGAAATAAACCATAAGAGGCTCAGCACTGCCAGCACACCTACAGCAATGTGAGCTGGATTCTGTCCTTGCTCAACATCACTTATAGATTCAGCAGCAAAGTGCCAATTACAGATTCTTTATTACTGTCTTTGTAAAAGATAAAGGGAACCCGGCCTGACTTCCATGTGGAAAATTGAGAGTTTGGATTTGCAGTTTTAGGAGTAAAAATGAATTCCAAAAAGCAAGCAAAATCACCTTTTTCATCTGCTACCGAGAAGATCTATTTAGAAGTTGAAATAATATAATAAACCAGGACACAGTCATTTCTGGTTTATAATCTACTTCAAAGCTGGACTGGATCGATGCTGAGGGGACGGATGAAAGCATGAAGGCAATAGTCCCGCACAGGATTTTCACTTTAATTTAGATCAAGATGCTATATTACATTGATAAATATAGATATATCACCTTGAATTACAGTTTTAAACACCTGAGATACTCCCATTTCACTTCAAATGATGTATTGGTTTCAGTGCATTGCCGAGTTTGGGTCTATTTATTTATTTTTTTCAAATTTTTATGTTGATATTCCTTCTATGAAATCCAAATCCTGCATAGGAATGCTCAAAACAGTTGCCTGATTATAAACTGGATCCACATTCTCAGAGTCAACTGATATTACATTTGCATAACTCCGTTGCCTTGCTCCACTAGATAGCCAGTGAAATGAATTGTGTGTTTGTTCAACTGAAGTGTTTATGTTACTTAGGGTTCCCTAGACTAGTCAGATTCCTCTGCTACCAGAAGTGAAATGGCTTGCCTGCTGTCTAGTCACACAAAGCTTATTTATTTACTCTGATTTCACCAAAATATACCTACACAAAGGGTGGAGGTTAACAGTTCTGGGCAGTGTACAATTTATTGGTTTCAAAAAAAGCTGCATTTTAAACAAACTCCTGGAACAATTTCTTCCTCTAATTATACCAAAGAAATTCTCAGCACCTCTTCACACCTTCTCTTACTAGGGAGCTTTGCTGGACAATCTGAGCCTTGATGGGCAGCTAACACCGTCATTAGCAAAACACCTCCAGAGTAAATTACATTATTTACTTTACTTCTCTGAAACAAGCTTTTAAGATTAGCTTATGAAACAATGTTTGCTTGATACCCATGTCATCAAAGGGGAAAATTACTACAGCTTTATTGCCATCTTACTTTACTCTCTGTTGCCAGCACATTTCAAACCCATGCACTGAACACAGTTTTGCTAGCTGCAATGCAAGTACGCTGACAGGCAGTAACAGTCAGTGAATAACAGTCTATCCCACAAAACACCTGGAATGCAGGTAATTTAATGAATCACAAAGGCTACATGGCTACCTGGTGTGACCGCTTAGTCTCCCTGTGCTGCCCTCAGGCTGCTGGGTCCTAGAAAGCTCTTAATGTGGCATCTCTTCTGTTCCTGCTGCCAGTGACAAGCATCCCTACTGCTGTCCTGAAGAAGTACAGAGGAGGGCAGCTGCACAGCCAGACAGCTGCTGTTTTCCTTTGCAAAGTTGGAATTTCCCCTCCCATTTATCAGTGGTGTTTAGGAACTTGACAACTTAACTGGGCACTGAGGCACCACAACACAGTCCTTTCTTTCTCCTTCCCAAACCTTCTTAGCACTGCATCATGCTCCTTCACTTATGCGCTCCATTCAGTTTCCATTACCCTGTTGTAATTTTCTCAAGGTCCTGTGGCAAAAATTTAGGTAACCGTATGTACAGAGAAAGAATTGCATTGTAAAACATTACTAAAATTAACGCTTGAGGTTTGCTGTGAACTTTGTTTATAGATACAGGATGACACTATTGAAGCTGGGGAGGTTCTGTCTGTAGAAAAACATACTTTTTCGTTTATTTTAATAGCCAATATAGGACAAATACTCAAAAAAGCATAGCCAGTAAATTCCACAGAGGGAGAATGTGCAAAACCCATTTGTTTATAAGCGGTGGTCCAACAAAATGTACGTTGTACCACATTACAGCTGTCATTTCAGTCTTCACAACAGCTATTGCAGCCTTGCTGCCTTCTTGTAGGTGCTGCAGTTACAGTGAAATCTAGCATTTGACGTGTTAGATATGACATTTATGGAGAAGGTGTTTGGTAATTCTGGAGCCAATCTACCAGCTGAAAAGGAGAAGGCTCTTCTCCCTCTCTCCCCCTCCTCCTGCCACACACATGCCTTGCTCTGGTTTTGATACCCCTCAGACCCTTTGCTGATCTGAGTTTACCCTTAAAATTCCCTCTAAATTAACCTGACAAAAGCAAAGATTAGAGGACCAGCAGCTGATTCACCTCAATGAAAACTTAAATGAGAAGCAAGAAGGAGTGATAGAAAGAGAAGAAACCATGAGATTGGAGTAGGCGTGGGGGAAAGCGGGGGGAAAGAGGAATGGAACCTTTCAGAAGTTGAACCTGTCAGATGTACTCAAGCATGATGTGTATCTTCAACCTAAGTTAGGTCTTTAGATTGCTGTCAAAGTTGACCAGGCTTGATTTAAAGTGAAGCAGCACACATTCTTTGAGTTATGCCTCCTTCAATGAAGAAGTCTATGAGGTTCCTTCAAGAAGCCTATCTGCTATAGAAGGAAGACATTACTATATCTATTTATCTGTACATTAACATGTTTCTAGCTGCCAGCTGGCTGCAGCAGGGAGCACAGAGGTCAGGTGTTCAAACCCAGGGCAGGCTGACACTGGCTGAAAATTGCTTATGTCTCCCGGTTGCCAGCTATGGCAATAAAATGTGAAGCTCACGCTCAAGGACAAAATTCCAATCCAGAGGAGAAAAATGGGCTCAACATACACTGTCAGCATCAATCGTAGCAAAGAATGTGTATGAGGCAGATGGGTAGAGTTGTCTGCTCAGCACGCTGCAGAAAAGGAGTGGGCAAGTCTTGTACATTGTTCATTGCTCTTAGAAGAGAACTGTTTGTCCCTCAGTATTTATTTTTTTAAATAAAAAGCACTTTCTTCGTTCTATACAGGTGCAGGCTGATCAGCTTCAGTTGCTAGACCCAGCTCTGAGGACTGAACATACACAGGCAGGTTTAACAATTAAATCTAGATGCTTCAGAACCTGTTAATGAAGTGTTTCCTTGGCAAATCTCAGCTAGAAAAACATCTTGAAAATAGGAAAATAAGCTTTAAAAGCCTCCAAAAAAACTCGTTTCCAGTGCAGAGAATATAATTTGAAGTGATCTTTACTTTCTGTCAACTTCCAGTAATTCCTGAAAGATTTTGAAAGAAGGGTACATGGGCAGAACCTGTTGCATGCCGGTCTGAGACCGGAGAGTGGTTCTGTTTATATTCTCAGGAATGGAATTAAGACTCAAAATGGAGTCAAGAGCCAAGGAACTTTATTTGCCCAACAATAAATCTGTGAGTGCCAAGGGAGGGAGAGAGAGAGATAAAGAGAGAGAAAGGAAGGAAAGAAAGAAGGAAAGAAGGAAAGGGCTCAAAGCAATAGCTACCACCCCGGAGCCGCAGCATCCCGACAGTCCGATTCGTTTCCAAGTCCGTGGGGGAACGTTCCACCCCGTGTTAGTTGGTTCCCTTTTTGATAGAGCTGTTACAAGCTGTTCTGCTCAACCACGCCTTCCACCCAGCAATGGCGTACATGCCCAACATTCCTCAGGGGCCTCCAGGCACCTTGACCCCCCTGACCCCAAGTCTGGGCACATGCACAGGGGTTACATGCTCAACACACCCCAAGTCTGGGAATTTGCACAGGGGTTTGTTCAGGTCTTGCAGGACCAGCCTCCCTCATTGCTCCATGGCGTCAGTGGGTCTCCTAAATCTCTGTGGTGGCAGTGGTGTTATCTTCTTGCCTTAAATCTCTTCTGTGGCAGTGGTGATAAAATTCACTGTGGTGATGGCGTGAGTTTCTTGCCATAGCAATGCTGAGACAACACATTTGCTGTGGCGATGGTGGGTCTCACTAGTGGTGTTTCTCACAAACAGAAAATGTGAAAAAGTGAATGTGGTTCAGTTAATGATACGTTGTGTAAGAATGTACCCACTTCAAATTAAGTCATTAAGTTAAACCCAAATGAAATTATTTATCTCCACTCAGCGGATTATTCAGCTATGAGATTCTTTGTCAGGGCATGCTATGATGCAGATGTTAAAGTATTCAAAATATAACTAGAAAAATACATGGAAAAAGTTGTCTCAGGTATTATTGGACACAACATAGCATTTCTTGCTTAGGATGACCGTGGGACTGAAATTCCTGGCAGATGGGAGAATGCAGTGGGGGAGTGGCAAGTATATTACTTTATGTTTTCTTCATCAATCTCTTCTTCCCTAAGCACCTTTAACTGGCTGTATCAGAGATGCTGGACTAGACCGCATGGTGCTCTGGACTGACATAAGACAGCCAGTCATCCCTTGAGAGGCTAGTTGATGGGATGGTTATCATAGCGTACCTAAGGAAATGCCATTTCTATACAACTATACTGAGATCAGGGGGAGAAAGTCTGACTCTACGAAATAGAAGAGAAAACTGTTTCATCTGAGGAATCATTAGGCCATTTTGCTACAATCAGTGATAGCAAGGTAAGTGGGGATTAATTAAAGTTTTAGGTTAGAATAAGATGGAGATATCCCTGTTTATTTTGCGCTCTTAAGTGTTATGGTTCTCATGGTAATACTTGCAGATGAGGAAGTTGACTAAGCATTTTCAGTAAGGGGCTTTCAGTCGAGGTTTCTATGAAGTGTCACGTGGAGATGTGCAGTTCCTTCTGAACTGTAAGAAGTTTATCATTTAGGCATCAGGTAACTGGTATCCAGAAAACATCGGCTTTTTAACTGCATGTGACTACTTGGCTTTAAGGAACTGAGTGGCGTGGGTTACCATTCCTACGCTATTTATCAAGTAAATATAGCTTTTCAGTACATAAAGCTTTCTGGTGGCAATACAGCCCTGCTGATCAGAACGGTTACCCATGTCACTGCAGTAGCAGTATTCATCACCTATGGTAACAGAAAGAGACATAGGCAATATTGTCTTAAATAGTCAATAATAAGACATTGATAATGAAGTCATCAATATTATCGGTTGTTTCTGTGATTCTACTTAAATCTTACACAAGTTAAGAAGAATTTTTTTCTTTACCTGGAGTTTATTATTTTTAGGTCTTCAAGCATATTCCATTTGTTTTAAACATACTTGAACCTTTCCTTTTGCTGGAGAAAATCTTGTATAACGGTTTTTCTGATGCACAATCCGCATTTTAAAACCTCTGTTTTCTTTTCTTCCCTGATTTTATTGCACACGGTTAGAATCTGAGTGAACAGTCTGCTTTCTCTTAGAAACTGTATCTTACAGTTTAAATAGTGTGGTATTATCACCAAAATCATAGTCAAGAGATTCATAGTCTCCTAAGGCACTGCAGTCGTTCAACCTACCTAACTACAGTTTCGTGGGTAGAGCTTGAGCTTGAACTTGAGCTACTACTGGAAGCCACAAAAACCCCCACACATTTCATCAAATTCACTTTGCATTTTTAAATGGAAAGGATAACCTGGGAAGAATACAGAGATATTGTCTGAGCATGCAGGGTTGAGTTTGGGAAAGTCAAAGCACAAATGGAATTTAATCTGGCCATGGATGTCAAAGATAGAATGAAGGGCCTCTAGAAGGACATGGGTGACAAAAAAGAAGCTTAGGGAAAATGTGGGCCCACTGCTGAACAGAGCGGAGGACCTGATCACACAGGACATGAAAAAGGCTGAGGTACTGAATACCTTCTTTGGTAGTAAAAATGAATGACGCACTCACTGGATAAAGAAATTTTCTGAAGAAGGAAACAGTCTGAGGCGTTACCAAGGTCTCTGTGTTTTTTGGGTTTGGTTGTTTGGTTGTGGGGTTTTTTTTTCATAGAGCAGAGGGAGTTTCACTTTACTCTATAGTGCTAGTAGGTAGGAAATATCTTCACAGACAATTATGTCATTCTGTAGAAAGTCCAAGTTTACTAGCTGTTAATGCACCTTGCAAAGATATCTCAAAGTTTCCCTTGCTTAGTCTTTCTGACTCAGATTTGACATACCCTACTCTAATGGACAGAAATTGCCAAATAAGGCAGAAATTAAAAAGTAAACAAGGGCTCCCAAATAAGAGACAAATTTGCTAAATTGTTCTGGTTTCATTCATCTTTTCCGGGTTTTCTTCCATCTGTTTATCTGTATGTCCTGGTTTCAGCTGGGATAGAGTTAACTTTCTTCCCAGTAGCTGGTGCAGTGTGTGAGAACAATGTTGATAGCACATTGATGCTTTCAGTTGTTGCTAAGTAATGTTTATACTAAGCCAAGGACTTTTCCGTTTCTCAGGCCCTGCCAGCCGGATGGCTGGAGGGGCACGGGAAATCGGGAGGGGACACAACCAGGACAGGTGATCCAGACTAGACAGAGAGGTATTCCATACCATTGAATGTCACATTCAGTATAAAAACTGGGGGAAGAAGGAAGAAGGGGACATTTGGCATTATGGCATTTGTCTTCCTGTGTAATGGCTATGCTTGATGGAGCCCTGCTTTCCTGGGGATGGCTGAACACCTGCCTGCCCATGGGAATTGCTAAAGGGATTCCTTCTTTTGCTTTGCATGCATGCACGGCTTTTGCTTTACCTAGTAATCTGTCTTTAGCTCAACCCACACGTTTTCTCCCTTTTACTCCTCCAGTCCTCTCCCCATCCCGCTGCAGGAGGGAGTGAATGTGCGACTGGGTGGTGCTTAGTCGCCAGCTAGGGTTAAACCATGACACTGCAAGATCCAAAACTTCCTCAATGAATTATTGCCTTGTGCAAGAGTACATGAAGCTCCTTGTTAACAAATGCTGTGATTTCACAACGAAGCAGATTTTCATCCACTTCTGCAGAAAAAAATGTCAGTTCCAATGCTTTTCCAAGGAAATGCAGACCAGACAGAAATTAATTTTCTGTCTTTCTAACTACTACATGTTCTTGATGTCAGGACAATACGGACAATCACCATGGGACCATTTTTCTATTACAGTGATTCTTGGGGGTTTTGATTTTTGTTTGGTTGTTTTTTTGCCAGGGTAGGGAAACATTCAAATTGACTGCAGTAAATCCGGTGCAGATATAGACCTTCTTGCTGCCCATTCAGAAAGAGGAAAGCCCTGGCTCAAGTCTCAGCCGTACTTGCTTCAAAGCACAGACTTCACCCGACTTTGTTGTCAGTCCTTCAGAGTACGGAAGTATGGTGTATTGGCTGGTTTGCAAGGCTGTAAGAGGACCAAATGTCGTACCACGCGTATTACGAAATTTCATATGCCCATGCCTTAAGAATATAACCTTCCCTGCTTTAATGCTGTAAACACTCTGAAGCAGGAAGGTACTGAAGCAAGTTTTGTATGCTTCATGCAACCAAGGTGGACCTCTAGGTGTCGCATAAACACAAATACTCATCCTCAGAAATATGAGATTTTTTTTTTTCTTAGAGTGACAATAGCAATTCAGCAGTATAATAACATTTAACAGTGTATATTCACAGGGCCTAACAAGGTGCTTTTCCCCAAGAAGTTTCTATTGGAAGCATAAGGCACAAGACAACAGACTGCTAGAGGCAAAATCCCATCTTTTATATCTATATGTGTTTCAGCATATCCTATACTCAATTTCATCTTTCAGTCTGATAACGCTAGGTTTATAAACCAGAGAAAGAAAGAGAAAAGCTTATTGAAAGAACACAGATACCAGTCCCGTCACCTGTAATGTTAATGTATCATGTGTACAAAAAGCGCAGGAATCAGTTCAGTCACCTGCAACGCTAATACATCATATGTATACTCTCTGTCCTCTAAACCCTTCAAGCTGCATCATCACCAGAAGCACCAAAGGAGCCTCAGAAAAACAGCGTATTTACACTTCTGTGTTTTGTTTTCACCCGCTACAACTGTATCCAAATTTTTACATAAAAGCTGAAACTTAATAAATGAACTGTTTTCTTTTGATAGCTTGTTTATCAAACATAGATGTTCCTCTTTCCCCTCTGACTTAATACATTAAATTAATGTACAGCAGGCAGACTGCCTCCCAGAATGATTATTGAAATCTCAGGTGTCTAGGCTGTCAGAGTTATTCAGCTCATGGTATCTCCGAACGACGGCCAGTTACACACCACTCCCACTCTCACCATGATCAGCATGGTGCAACCTTAAATATACTTCCTGTGTCTCAAGCCGCATCAGAAATCTAGCTGCCCTGAATCGTCCTGGGATGGCAAAGTCACATAGTCATAGCAATCACTGCAGCCCCTCAAGCAGCATGAAACCATAGCAACACATTTTATCTACCATCAGACTTTGTTCAGGGATTTTCTGTCAATGGAGTGCTGAGAAAAGCTACCTGCCCTGGTCTCATCTCACAAGTACCTTAACCTTTTGGGTTTATTGTTTTGCCTCATTGCTGTTGCTTCTTCCTCCTGGAATAAAATGCCTTTTTTATGCCTGCTCTATGGTGCTCTCCCACAGGGCACACAACTGATCAAAAACCTTTGATTAGTTTGTTTTTAAAAAGAACAGTATGATGTCAAATTTGTTACCTCCGTTTTCTCTGGGGAACACGTAATTCATTTGCATTCCACTTTGAAAGCTTATTTAGCCATTGCTTGAAAAAGTCCCCATAGAGTTTTGTTGTACATCACTGAATTCTCTGACTACTGTGCAAAGATTTCAGAAAAAAAAGAATTTTTTTTTTTTATTTTAAATGTATTAAATTGTACTTCATTTTATGTGTACATCACTGTTTTAGATGCATAACTACTTGTAAGCATAGAACTTACTGCTGCCAGGATCACCTGTGCGCAGGAAAATATATCTAAAGTATCACTTTCCCATCTGAAGGGAACGCCACACATTTTAAGGCTCTGGTTGTTTTCAAGCTTGCTTGTTAAATGATGAGCAGACACTAAGCTGGATAACAAACCAGTCTGTCCATCAGAGCACTTTGCTTCAGGAGTGCTTAGGTTTGCTTTCTTTTTCAATATCTTCCAAAGTACAGTTGGATTATTTTTGCACACAGACCAAGCTGCTAGAGCTACAATAAATTAGTATCTTCTACCTGTTTGTACTGGGTCTGGCTGGGATGAAGTTAACTTTTGCCATAGAGGCCCATACAGCCCTGTGGTTTGTATTTGTGGTAGAACGGTATGGGCAACAGACAAGTGTTTTGGCTGTTGCTGAGCAGTGCTTGCACAACATCAAGGCTGCCTCTTGAATGGCTCTTCCCCAAAGGCCAGTAGGCTGGGGGTGGAAGGGAGGTTGGCATGGATTATATCGAGACAGCTGACCAAAGCTGACCAAAGGTATATTTCATACGATATGAAATCATGTTCAGCAATGAAAGCTAAGAGGAAGGAGGACAACTGGTCACGGGACATTTGTTATGAAGGCATTCATCTTCTGAAGCAACTGCTACATATACTGAAGCCCTGCTTCCCAGGAATTGGCTGAACATCACTTGCTACTGGGAAGTAGAGAATAAGGTGTTGTTTGGGTTGGGGTTTTTTTTTGCTTTGCTTCTGTGCACCGCCTTTACTGGTTTTCATTAATCTACCTTTATCTTTTCATCTTATTTCCTCCCCCACCCTGCCTAAGAGGGAGAGTGAGAGATCAGCTCTGTGGGGCCCCTGAAAGCCCGCTGAGGTCAACCACTAGTTTCAGCAGTACCAGAAAGCAGAGGGAGAGATTTCATTCCCTTCCATTGCCTTGTCTTCAGCTACCGCCCCTTCCTAAGCACTCCTACCAAACTAAACAGGCTGGTTTAGCAAGATGTAGCATGGTCTTTGGTGTTGCCCAAAGGCCAGCAACTAGTCTTAATCATAAAATACCCTACATCTCCCAAAATCAGGGTCTTCTACATTCGTACACTGCAACTGAACCTCTAGCTTCACACCATCTCCCTACAAACAGACTAATCCCAGGATTCACCTGTTCTTGCATTATGTGATAGAGTGGGGCTTTTTGTTAGATTTTGTTATTTTCATTGGTTTTGTTTTTTTTTAAAAAAACCTGCTTCATTAATTAAGTGGTAACACAACTCTACCAGGGAAAAGTCCTTGGGAGTACTCTCTATACATAAACTTGTCAAGTTTTAGGAAGTCATCAAACATATATTCATAGAAATGCTGCTTCATCTGAAACCTATTTGTTGGGTCCAAATTACAGCTTAGTTGTTGACATTTTCTACTGATCTATTTCTCTACCATTTTTGCACTTTACATGAGCTAAGAAAACATACCTAATAAACAAAGTCAATAATTAATTGTTCAACTAATTACTGTTATGTCCAATCAATTAATTGTGTTAGCTCAGCTGCAATGCCATTAACACAAAGCTAAAATCATCCAGTTATTAAAGCTAACTCATCATAAAGATAACATTAAAATTGATACACACAGATTTTCCGGTACCTACTCCTTTCTCTGTTGTCGTTTTTACCCTTCTGCTCCTAAGATCTGACATCAGTTTGGGCATGTCAGATCAGCTGAAAATGACTCCTCGGCCTCCTAAGTCCTTTGCTAGGAGGAGTATGATACCAGGGTGGAGGGGGTTCTTCCTTCTCACTCCTGAGTCCACATGAATTATCTTTGCATGGTTACTGACACAGTTCTCCTAGTTGATCTTTAGTGATTCACAGTTCCATCTAATATCCAGATTTTCTTTATCTGATAAACTACCATTTGCCACGTATGTGGTTTTTGTTCTCGCTGTTATCCGGAAAACTAGCTTTGCCTCCTTTCCAAGACTGGTAGTTGATCATTGGTGAGTTGTCTGTAGCATAGGCCTTTGATATCCTCCTACACCCACAGCTGCAAGGCCTTTGCTATCATGTGAGGCCTGTAACTCTTCTATAATGCATTCTTATTGCAGTATCACAAACAGTTCATTCTACACCGAATAACTAACAACCTGTGGTTATTATTATCTTTTGATAAAGTTATATAACACAACTGTACACGGCTAAGCAAAACCTAAGCCAAATTTAGTCATCTGATTGTTAAGCAATTTCTGCTTCAACTAAACAAGCTGAAAGAAAGCACCAAGTAGGTGACATAAGAGAAAGCCTGACAAATCCCCTCAGCACAAACACTGACCTATTACCAGTATGACAAAACCATGTTCACTGGGCTACATGGCTTTACACTCTACAGTTTAACAGGAGCTAACGGTCCCCTTAAATCTTGATGCAAGATTTGAACTTCCTGGTTTTCTGAGCTAGAAATGAGATTAAAATCCAGTCTGAGACTGACAGTCCTCGAGTAAGAAAAACAATTTGCAGGACAAAACCATTTTTTCCTTTCCGTTTCATTGAGAAAAAAATTGTGTAATAAATCAGTGTTGCTTTGGATTTCTCTTGATCTGTCAATGAAGCAATTGACAGAAGTATAAATACAGGTAGGAAATGGGCAGCTGCCTCTGTATTCAGGTCTTCATTAACAAAATGACTCAGATTTATTCAGTTTTTAGAAATACCCCTTTAGCTGTTGGTGGGAGCTATGTAAGTTTATTAAGGGGGAAAATTCTTCCTGAATTCTGATTACATTAAAATTCATGAGTAAATGTATTAAACACATTTCCTATATGCACAAAGCATCAGATAAATCAGTGCTTAACTGCCTGAATCACCAAGAAAATAGCCAACATTCATTATGATTATTCAATCTATATTTTTATATTAGCTGCACAGTTGGGAAACATTTCTAACAGTATGACTCAAAAACTGATTCAAACAAATTAAGCAGATCTCTACATTGTAGAAATATCACTGTATGAGAAGAATGACACTGTCCCCTATTTCCTATAATATTGAATTCAAGTATGAAAAAATGTCAAACTAGTAGCCTTGCTGACTCGTTTTCTCTTTTCCACAGGAATAATATTTTAAAAACTTTTAATATTCCTTAAAAGGATCTGCACGACCTGTGTGCCTCAATATCCAAGCCTACAGCAACCAGATATAGAGGAATGAGAGAATTTTCAGTCTTCAGCACCACTGAAGTCAAGAGGAGTCCTTTCACTGAAGAAAATGAGCAGAGCTCTGGCTGTCCATTGTACTCCTCTCTGGTGAGTTTTTCATGCAGTCATGTGCCACATGTAGTGGTGAAACAACTGCACTTTCAATATGAGGAAGTGGGTGCACAATTTCTGCCCTGATTTACGGTCAGTTCTGTAGCATTTAGTGCCCTCTTGAAACAAACGCAGATCATTCATGACAAAACTCTAAGTACTTCGAGGCTGAATCCCCAGTCACAACAAATGAAAGAATACATTGCCATGGTGAGTTGCCTTTCGTTCCTTCTCACAGACCATCATTTATGGATTACATCCCAATGGAAAACAAGAGTCAGGCTGAAAAACCTCACACAATAGAGCTACTTGATGTTGCTAAAGACGTCATTTTGATCAGTTCAGATAGCCCAAACTATAAATCAAAACTGTACACATTTATTCATTTTGAGACCAGATCCAAATGCTATTGAAGTGAACAGCATCCTGTTAACAGCAGCATCCTGTGTTTGCTCAGCCGTATATTTACTAATATTTATGGGCTTCAAGAGGTTTTCACAAGAGACTTTGTGAATAACTGAAAATTTATGTGTCTACTAACTTTACATGGCTTTGCAAAGTCTTTCTACAAGCACGTGTTCTTGTTCTGGTAGCTGCCTGCAAGAATTAAGTTAGAGTTGACATAACAATGACAGAAAAGTCAGATTCTGATACTCCCTGTGTTTTTGAGAATCTCTTACTCCAATGTGTTAATTCGGAGTTGAAATGTCCTTTAACCACAAATAAAGCATGAAGGACTTGATTCAAATGATATTCAACTGAAAATGCATGTCGGAGTAACGGTATACATCTTGAAACTGCACAAAACTAAGATTTGCACATTGTAATAACTGTCACAATTTTTTTTCTAGAAAGTAGACAGCTATCTCAGGAGATAAACCTTTCAATAAACATGTAACAGAGGTGACAGACATGCAAGTTAGAATTGTCTTATCACTAAATTTCTCCTCAGCCCTGTGAAAAGGGCCCAAACACAACCACAGACTGGGGTACATTCTTTGTGGCCTGGGGCAAAAAGAGGGGTTCTCATTTGTGGCTACAACTACAGGGTCTCAGAACATTGTGCTAAACAGTCTCCTGGCATGGGTTCGCCTGTCACAGAGAAATATCTGTCTACATTTTGTACTTTAACATCACCTAAGTGCACATGCATATCATGCTGATAAGCACACTCTGTTCAAAAGAATTTACAGTAAATTATGTTCTGATTTTGATTGCTGGTTCTTGTGTAATTAGCAACACAATCTCCAGTTTAATATATTGTTTGAATGAATGACAAAGACAAATAGCATCAGAACATATCACAAGGTTACGTGCTCCAGCTGTAAGACAATATCCTAACCGTGTATACCTTTGTGTGCATTCCTTTGCAGGAAAATCTCCATCAGCTCAATTACCTCGCATATATGCAGAAGAGTTTTGGCAGGATCAAAATCTGAATTTAACTGTTGTAGATTGGTTTGTGTTGTTTGCTAATGACTGTGGTGTATGTAGCATTACAATCTGCTGTGCCATTGTACACAGCTTTATCAAGAAACTTTTTAAAGGATGAACGTAAGCAAATTAGAATGTTGTTGAATAGTTAATCTATTCATTAATGATATTCTTACATTATCACTTTGTAAATCAAAATGATTGTACTCAAAGTTTTCAATCAAGACTGATCACCCATTAGTCCCAATTCAGAAGCACAAAAGAGTATTTGGCTTCTGTTCTGCAGCATCATTGTCCACATTGCTCACATTTTTCACATTGTTCACATTATATAGATATAGATATAGATATAGATATAGATATAGATATAGATATATAGATATAATGTTTACTAACACACATGCAGAAGAACTAAGATTCAGCTCCAGAAGTATAGCAATCCCATTTTACTCACGCAAATGACTGAGAGGACTTTGCAAGAAAGACAAATAGTCATGTTTTTAAGATGGGAAATGAAAACAGGAACAGTTTGATCCAGTTTGGACTAGAATTCAAGCCTCCTAAGTACAAAGCCAATAGCGCTCTTAACCAGACCATACTGTCTACTTTAAAGTATGGCAGACACAACTAAAGCAAGTCACCTGCTCTCAGGATCATCCTCAAGTGTCCATCTGGGGTCTGCACTCCAAGTGCAGCCTACAGTGCTCCAAACTCTGCCAGCACAGTTCAGACAGTGAATCTACAGCCAAGGAAGCCACACTGGTACAAACAGTGTTATATTCATAGACACATTCCCTATAACTAAGTCTTCACCATCTGTTCCAGCCTGTAAATGCAACAAAAATGAACATATTTCACAACTCAATTATGTTATAAATTGTAAAATACAAGTAATTTAACTGCATGTCCTGTATTCAATACAGCCAATGTGCCTTCCTTTACAAATGTTAGAAACACAAATCGTGAAAGCACTCTTCTTCCCGAATAGTTATGTAAGAAACCCTTATTTTTTATCTCTTTTCAAGTCTTAATGAAAATTTAAGGATGTGCTCATAAAAGAATCTTTTCTCCTGCTGCCTAAGTTCCACGTGCTGCAATACAAGATGTGTTATTCACTGTGCTTCTATTTTCCAAGCCCCTAACAGAAGTCGGTATGCAACAACCTAACACAATATACACCAAACTGGATGTCAAACCCCTGGGGGGTAAGCATTTAAAGGACATGATGTTCTCTTAAAAATCTCTGTAATGTCTGTAACACCATTTTAAAAACATTGATTCAGCAGCTGATGCATTGAAACATCTCAACATCTTCACCAATATTGCCCCATGGTCTGCTCATCTGTATTTACCCTGTATGTTCTTTGTATCGCAGACAAAATGCCTTTCTGTGCTTTTGTGCCACCTCTCAAAACTGGCTCTCTTCCACAACCAGGTGTACAGGCAGAACTGCACAAAAAGAAACAGCAAATACTGGTCCAATCTTACTAATTCAGTAATTAATTCTCCATCCCTGTTATATAGTGTTAAGGAGACATTACCCAAAGACACATGCACAAAGAACTCTCTGATCTGGGGACTGCTCAAATAAGCTGTGCAAGTGGTTGGCCCCTAAGCTAGATGTCAGGAGGCAGTTTTACACCAGCAACCCTGGGCTAGGACCCTAGATCAGGAACAGTGTTCCATAAGAGACAGCAACAGCTGGAGGTCCCATTCCACTCTATGCACAGAGGATTAAGCACTGAACTCTTGACCCTGTGTGTATCTCCTGCCATTACAGCTTCATTTATGTAGAGGAAAAATCTATTTACTCAGGAAAAAGCTCATGAACTATAGAAATGTAAGTTGCAGACAGTTATGTACACAAACATTTTTGACACAATAAACACATAATGAGGCAATTGCAGAGATCACGCCAGAGTGCCAGATCTAACCTTTTTAAAGGTAAGCTTAAGATGTTTCTGTCAAATAGAAACGAGTTATTTTGTATAATGTGATGTTATGTGTAGCTAACCCACACAACCATTTACAAAACTTTCATTCTGTTGGATAATTGAAATGATTACAACAGTGCCATCGCAGTCTTTTATGAAGCAATGAGCCAGTTGTCAAGCAGAAAAACTACAAGGCCAAAGGGAAGGAACAAGTTTGTATTGATGCGATACCATGTGAACTACTCAGCTTGAGTGTTTGAGTAAACATATGTATTTATTTCTTTGCTTGTTTAAAAGTGAATAGTTGTTTGTGCACTGAATGCAAAATCAGGAAGTACAAGGTTGTACTGGTTTTGACTGGGGTGAGTTGTAATTTCTTCATAGTAGCTTGTTTGGGGCTAGCAGCTATATGGTGCAGGGGTACACATGTATCAGCTGCTGGCCAGGATTAAGCTAGAAGACAGGGAGACAGAATTTATTCTTATTTTATATATAATATAAATTATATATATATATTATGTATCAGTTATAAATTATAAATTATATAAGACAGAAATTATTATGCTAGCATGGCAAAGCACGCTTCCCTAGAAAAGGCAACCTAGGATGGAGAAAAGTTTCAACTGCAGATTCCACTTTCATTTGGTCAGTAGTGTAATAAATAAACTAGTAAAGGGAAAAGTCCCATCAAGTGGCCACTACAACCACTCTCCTGAGAAAATTCTCCACCACTTTTAAGTTATGAGAAAAATAGTTCTGGATTATTCAGAAAAAGAACATTTCCATACCTCTGTCATAAAAAATTAAAAGTTAAAGTTACAAAGAGATTATACCCAGGCATTTAAATCCTGCTATGTGATACACTGATGAGGAATGTCGGACTTAGCTGAAAAGCACTTTTTTACATCTAATTGCTGCCAGATGATGATTGTCTAGGCTGCACGTATTCTGCAAAAAGCTACTCTCAAGCACGTGCTTAAACTGAGAAACACCAAGTGTAAGTGCTCAGAAGGAAATACTTCTCATTTACTCCCTTGGTGTAGAAAGAAAACTTTTATGCTTGCCTTTTGGATTAAAAAGTATGTTGTGATATAAGAGGTATGACTCTAATATTTGCCTCTGTTTTTGAGGTAATCACAGGCAAACCACAGGGAAACCACTTCCTCCTTTGATGCTTGACTTCATCTTTGAGTAAGCGGAAAATTGGAAAGGTTTCTTTGTTCATCCCCACCACAATCCTTCTCCATCCCTACAGTGTGGTTTTATAATACAGTTTTTTAAACAGGGAAGTCAATCAAAAGATGTCATTGTAGAACATTGCCATATTAAAACCATGCTGAAATTCAGGTCCCTTTTAGGGTAGGATGAATGACAGAATTCATCAATGTACTTTTTCGATAATACAACATACCTTAAAACCTAAAAACAAATATGTAAGTTGTGCTAGTATATTCATGAGAAATGTTTTGGAATTTTGAAATTAACAAGAAATGTTTTGAAAACCATCAGCTGCTTAAGAAAACAATCTTTTAATTTCAGGCAACCAAATTTATATGATGTGTATATTTACTTAAGCTCACTAATTGACAGTAGTCCATTTTACTAATTGACAGTAGTTAATTAGCCTGAACCCACCAGGCATTTCTCACAGTATAAAATTCATCATGAGCATTAATTTTAACGGCACGGGATTCAAAGCACATGCTTTTCATCTTCTGGACCCAGCCTGCATTAATGCTATTAACGAAGTTGGCGTTTTTCAGATTAGATATAAACCTGGGCGTTCTAAGTGCTGATGGCTGTCTTAAATTTAATGGTACTCTGGAACCTTGGACAATTCCAATTCAAAGAGCTGTTTTTGACTAATCTAACTTTTTGCTTTGCTGAAAGAATGTCCTTTATGGACATGCTTGGAACCGGCTTGAGGGACTTTTGTGGCCTTCAGGTTATAGGATGGGCCACTGTGATTCACCTACTCCTTGAACTGCTACTTGTTTTTGAACAGTTGCCATGTTTCACAGCAGGAGTAGCTGCCTTTCAAAGAATGATGACCCAAGCTTTTTAGGTACAATTCTGGTGCTTATCAGACACCTGATTTATTTTCCTTTCTTTCACTTTGTTACTAATTGCTAAAGAAACCTTCAGTTTCTCCTGATAATATACTTGTAAATTTTTAGATGCAGTTATTAGTTTGCCGTTACTTTGTCAGCTGACAGACATTCTCAGATATATTCTTGTCTCACTATTTACTGAGGCTCATTTCATCACGTCTACACAACTTTCAAATTAAAAGACCGGTTTTTACTTTCCACCCTATTTCTACAATAGTATTTTAGTTTATTTATCTTTCATCTATGAAGTTAAATGTCACATCTCTCAGTTATCATTTAATAAATTGCTATACTCTATATGAAAACCTCAAATGTCAGCTCTAAACTATAATGATTTTAGCATATTGAGCAATGGTAGTAAAACAAACATTCAGCGAACAGAAATGCTGAAAGATTTTTAAATAACCTTCATAAATATTTTGCCTGCATCTTTGTTAACTAAAATAATGTGTAACTATAATACTATTTTGATCGGGTTTACCCAAGCTGTTTGAATTGGGCAAGTCACTACAAAGACATTTACTTCAAAGTCAACATTTTTAATTCTTAATTTTCCTGCAGGCTGTGACATTTATAACCAGACATGGTTGATGGTGGGAAAACTGTGTATATAATTGCAATTTTCTGTAAACATTTCAGCAGGTAAATACATTAGTAAAGAGGATGACTGAAGCAGGAATTTAAAATAAAATATAGTCTTCACAGATATTTAATTTCAAATAATTATCAGATTCACCTGATCTTACTTGTGTGATCATGACTAAGTAAGCATGAATTTTAGCTGCCCACATCTATCAATTCTGCCCCAGTAAACATACTTAGCATGCCCTAACAGCAAACTAACACATTAGCTTAACCAGTCACAGAGGTTATAAAGTTAAGAAACACATACAGAAATGAGACACAAGGTTCACCTGATTCCTGTTCTTGAAAATGGATCAGTGCTAATTTAGTATACTTGCTTGGCTGGGATAGAGTTAATTTCCTTCATAGTAGGTTCTATGATGCTATGTTTTGGATTTGTGACCAAAACGGTGTCGATAGTACACCAATGTTTTAGCCTTTGCCGAACAGCGCTTACGCAGTGCCAAGGTGTCTCACACTGCCTAGCCAGCGAGCAGGCTGAGGTGGGCAAAAATTTGTGAGGAGACGCAGCCAGGACATCTGACCCCAAATGACCAGAGGGGTATGCCATACCATATGACATCATGCTCAGCAATAAAAGCTGGGGTAGAAGGAGGAAGGAGGGCATTCTGCATTCTGGAATTTGTCTTCCCAAGTCACTGTCATGTGTGATGGAGCCCCACTTTCCTGGAGATGGCTGAGCACTTGCCTGCTGATGGGAAGCTGTGAATTAATTCCTTGTTTGTTTTTGCTTGTGTTCATGTCTTTTGCTTTACCTATTAAACTGTGCCTATCTTGACGAGTTTTCCTGATATTACCCTTCTTGTTCTCCTCTCCACCCCAACAACAGGGAGTGAGGGAATGGCTGGGTGGGGCTGAGCTGCCTACCATGGTTCAACCAGCACACAGAGACTCTGAGAAATGTACATTATCACTCCTTTGGATCTCTCTCAGATTAGTATTCACAGAATTGTTAGAAATATAAGCTGAAGATCTCACCCAAAACATCTCACAGCCTAGTCAGTGACCAAAATCCTGGATTATTACTTAAGTGAAATGTAAGCAACATGATGTTGAAGAAACTAAACTATTCTTTTTTTTTTTTTTTTCCTAGCAGAATTATTTTCTAGCACATAAGAGCTTAATAAATATGACAATTTGTGAAAAGCATCCAAAAATCCAAACAGCACTCCTTAATGGATTACATGCTTACTAAACACATGCTGACCAGTAATCCTCTCTGTGTGCAGTGGGATCATTGAATAGATTCTCCAGAAAGATGTACTGAAACATACAGAAGACAGGGAGGTGATTAAAGATGGACAACATAGCTTCACCACTGGCAAATCGTACCTGACTAACTTATTGGCCTTCTACAATGGAGCAACTGCATAGGTGGAAAAGAGAAAAGCTACGGATGTCATCTACCTAGACTTTTGTAAGGCCTCTGTCACAGTCCCCAACAATATTCTTGCAGCCAGATTGGAGAGAGATGTTTAAACAGATAGATGAGGATTGGTTGAATGGCCACAACAAAAGACACAGCAGTAAATGGCTTAATGTCTAAGTGGAAATCAGTAACATGATCTATGATTCTAGCAGGAAGGAATAGGAAAAGAAGGAGCACCCAGGACTTATCAGAAGAGGTTAGAAGGAACCACTCTCTTAAGGCATGAAACATTGATTTAGAAATTGATCTACCTTTTTATCCTCAGCTTTCAAAATCACAGAATTTCTTAAAGTTTGGGATTTACACTTGTAAATAGTTGTAATATCAGTTGTAATATGAAATCCAGTCTCTCACATTCTGTAGAGGTAACTGCCTTCATCTGGTACAGGACCTCCTTTAAAACATCTAAATTTTACTACTGGATGTTGAAAATCTAGATTCCATGAGCTCCAAAATGAATGCAGGTTGTCTTTTACCAGCTCAACAGAGGAAAATTAAACCATACAAAACCCTGCATAGTTCATTGTTCTGCTGTTAGATGGCTTCCAGCTGATCCTAAAAGCAGTTCATAACTAGATTTTACTTGCTCTGGGACTACAAGTTCTACCATTTGCAAAACAGACAGGTGTCTTCTTGTGCAAATAAATGTTTTCCAAAATAAATACTAACTATTTACATCAAAATCAGCCAATGCAAATATTGATATACACAGACAATAGATGGGTATAAGGCTTGTAAGCAGGAAGAAATGAGAATTAAGTGTGACTGGGCACCAAGGTGAGGATGACTGTTCTGTAGTTTCCTGGGTCTTCCTTTCATGCTTTTTAAAAATCGGGGTTAGGATTCCCCTTTTTACAGGACTACAATGGCTTCTCAGATATGATGGATAGTGGGTTTAGCCTCTTCAACTGCCCTCAAGACCCATGTCAGCAGATCCCATGTACTTGTGCAGCTTCATATTTCTTAGATGGTCTTGAACCAGGTCTTCTCCTACAGCGGGCAGTTCTTCATTCTCCCAGTCCCTGCCTTTGCCTTCTGTGACTTATGTGGGGTGGCTGAAGCACTTGCTGGTGAAGACTGAGGCAAAAAAGTCACTGACTACGTCAGATTTCTCCATTCACAATTTCATATTTTTCCTTCCCTACAACTGGGGACCACCAACGCAACAGCTGGCCAGGAGCACGAGCTAACAGCAGGGTGGCAAGCTTGGTAAGCGGAGAGGGACCCGGCACTGTGGGCGAGTGCCAGCGGGAGTGGATGGGGCTGGAACAAACTGCCCCTTTAGGCTTCTCCCTGTGGGTCGGGGCACAACCCAGCAGGCTGGGAGACTTTGGCCCAGGGCTGCCCACCGAGCGCCCAGCTCCTCCCTGCAGATCCTGGCACTGCACAGGGAAAGGCAGCCAGCTGCGGGAGGCATTATTCAGGCACGGGCAGTGGTCCACGCAGATTGGTCCCACCACGCTCCCCCTCGCAGGGGACCTGTGAGAGGTGGCAGGAGCGGGGGTGGGAAACACAGCCACAGGCACGGGTTGCAGGGGACCAAGCTAGAGCCACACAGGAATGTAAAAGGTGAAAACAAGAAATGGTATTTTCTTTTCTCTCCTGATGCTGTGTGCCTGTGGGGGCGGAAGGCCCGCTGTGACATCACCATGTTCTGGAAGCTGGCGTCACCCAGCGTCACCCACTGTGACATCAGCCAGCCATGGGCTGTGACCTCACATCCCTCACCGCTTATCTTCGGGCACCGGCAGAGCCTGGGCCAGTCTGGCTCGTGCCTGGCCTCCTGCCCAGCGTGCCTGCGAGGTCTGAAGGAGGAGTGAGGCTTCTCCTGGTGCTGGGTGGTGCTTCGGGGGTTGCCGCCGGCAGCTCTCGGTGTCCATCCCAGAGCCATCGCCTGTGTTTCCCCGGCCCTGCCTGGATCAGGCAGCCGGGCACCGCGGGCTGTGCTTGCGGCAGCGCAGGTGAGCCGTGCGGGAAACCGTCCCCCGGGGTGGCTGTGGGGCAGGTGACAGGACTTGGGGACTTGGGGAGCCGGGAGGGTGTCCTCCTTGAGGGGCCTGGCCATTTCTTTCTCCCCTCCCTTCCCCGACGCAGCAGCTGAGCGTGGACTCTCCATTTTGCAGCGTGTGACACCAGTGAGGGGGAGCAGCTCCTCACCCCCAGCTCTCCCCAGCCTGCTGCAACAAGCAGACATGGCCAACGAGTCAGAGTGGACCTGCCCCATCTGCCAGGAGGCTGAAAAGGAGGTCGCTTCTGTGGTGCCCTGTAACCACCGGTTCTGCCTGGGCTGCATCGTGCGCTGGGGAAAGCGGAACACGTCGTGCCCCCTTTGCAGAAGGCTGATTGAGATTGTCAAGTTTTCTGTGCGGGCAGAAGACGACTACCTAGAGTGTGCCATCACAGCCTTCAACGAGTTGCCAGATGCCGGCAGCCAGGCAGGTGGAGCTCCCAACCGCCTGGCTGAAAACAGCCGCCCTCGCCCTGTGGTGTCCCCTCCGTCCTCTCCACAGAGGATGCCGTCCCCAGCTGAGCAGGGAGCTGCGGGGACAGAGGCTGTGGGTGGCCTCCTGCCCCAGGTCTGGGCAGAACTTTTCAAAAGGCATCAGCACCTCCTGGATCCCCTGCGGCCCTGGCTGCGCCACGAGCTGGCAGAAATATTTGGGGCACGATGGTGTATGGCAATATATGCAGAGGCATTCATCCTGCTCTGCCTCTGCATCCGTGGTCCTGATCAGGAGATTATGGTCCAGATACTGCAGGACATCCTCGAGGAATATACAGCATGGTTGGTCGACAGCATCATCCATACCATTGTGGAGCGGTGCAGCGAGGAGGCCCAGAGGCTGCTGCACTCCCATGCTGTGGGGGACAGGGACAACAGGCCTGTGGCCAGTTCCAGCCCTTCCAGCTCCAGCTCCTCCAGCTCCAGCCGCACCGCCTCCCACGAGGGGACTCCCAGCTCCAGCCTGGCCTCCTCCAGCAGCCCTGCACGCTCCCCCAGCCAGGAGGAAGCCGGCACGTCAGAGGCCGCCCTCCACAGGGGTCTCGGCCACCGCTCACCTGCGCCCGTCCCTGCAGAGCAGGAGCAGCCCCAGGAGGAGCCGGGGCAGGCACAGGTGGTGGCTGGTCCCTCTGCCCAGGGCAGCCGCCGCAGCCCCTCGGATCCTGTCCGGGACAGGGAGGACCACTTGCCCAGGGGACCCCGGCGCCCCCCAAAGAGGAGGGCCACTGACCCCCAGGACTCTCCCCAGCCCTGCAAGAGGTGACCCGCTAGCACGGCTCCAGCACCTCCATGTTCAAGGGCAAGGAAATAAATTCCTGTTTCCCTGACACAGGCTCTGTGGGTGTCTTTCTCTCTCTTCTGGTGCCCGTCCCTGATTCCTGTGCCCCACCGTGGGTGGCACCTGCCTGGGGGGGTGGGGGGGGAACGGCCATAGGTCCCCGGAGCCCCAGGGCCATGTGGGCAGCACCTCCTCCTGCAGGCAATCCTGCTGCAGCTGCAGCACAGCAGATGCCGAGGGCAGAGCGGGCAGGAGGGGAAGCTGCTTTCATCGCACGTCCAATGCCCTCAGCCTGCACCCAGTCCCTCCCTCTGCCCGCTACCGACACTTCTGCTCTGCTCTGGGTTCTCTGCACTGTCTGGTGTCGGCCAGGGTAAGCTCGCTACTGGGAGAGCTGTCAAGGGGCAGGGACCAAGGGCAGGGCAGTGAGAGAAGAAATGTAGAGATACCACCAGAGGAGAAGAGGTAAGGAGCACAAACTTGGGAAGATGCACATGTGGACAGCAGGCGCGTGCTCACATGTCACCTCCTTGTGTATATTCCGTGCCCTCACGTTCTCCTCAGATCCCACAGTCACGGTACCAGGATGCCTTTGGTAGGGAAGTGTCACCTTCCAGGCTGAATCCTGTCCGCACCAGCCCTGAGAGAAAGTACAATGGCAGCTGGCTTGGCTGGAGCAGAGCAGAGCAGAGCAGAGCAGATCAGAACAGAACAGAACAGAGCAGAGCAGAAAAGGAGCAGAGCAGAGCAGAGCAGAGTATTTCCCTTGGAAGGAAGGTAAAATGATCATCTCATCCCACTGCCTGACCCCTGCAGGGCTGAGCAAAGCTTAAGGCGGGTTATTCGGGGCACTCTCCAAAGGCCTCTTGAGCACTGACAGGCTTGGGGCATCGACCAGCTCTCTAGGAAGCCTGTTCCTGTGTTTGACCACCCTCGCGGCAAAGAAATGTTCCTAACCTCAAGTCTGGACCTCCCCTGGCACAGCTCTGTGCCATTCCCCCCAGCACAAGGGGCAACGGGCACAAACGCAAACCCAGGGAGTTCCATCGGAACAGGAGGAAAAACATCTTTGCCTTGAGGGTGGCAGAGCACTGGCACAGGCTGCCCAGAGAGCTGGTGGAGTCTCCTTCTCTGGAGACATTCAAAACCTGCCTGGACGCGATTCTGTGCACTGTGCTTTAGCAGGGGCTTGGACTGGCGATCTCCAGAGGTCCCTTCCAACACTGACCATGCCGTGATCCTGTGATTCTGAGAGCCTATCGCTGCATGCCAGGGAGAAGAGGTCAGCACCTCCCTCTCTGCTTCCCCTCCTCGGGAAGCTGCAGAGAGCAGTGAGGTTGCCCCTCAGCCCTTTTCTCTCCAAACTAGACACACCAGAATCCTCAGATGCTCCACACAGGACATGCCTTACAGCCCTTTCCCCAGCTGCGTTGCCCCGCTCTGGCTGCCCGTCACGCCACTGATGATTGCCCAGTGCTCCAGTCTATCTAGATTCCTCCGCAAGGCCTCTTACCCTTGAGAGAGTCAACAGCACCTCCCAGGTTGGGGCCATTGGCAAACTTGCTAATGGTGCACTCAACTCCATTCGACTTGCTAATGCTGCATTGGCTGGGACCTGTCCAGACTCCCAAGACTGCTGAAAAGTGCTGGAGAGAGGTCCTGCGATGACATCGGCCAGCTCTTTCCGTACCCTGGGCTGAATGCCATCGGGCCCTGTAGCTTTACGCACATCCAGCACCAGCAGCCAGTCTCAGGCAAGCTCAGGCTCGCCTGGGAGTTTCTTACCGCCCCAGTCGAGGTCTTCCAGCACTGGGCTCCGGGGCTCCCAGGGCCCGCCACCGGTGTTGAAGGCAGTGCCAAAAGGAGGCAGGGCATGTCTCGGCCTTGTCTGCGTCCCAATCTGTGAGCGAGCTGACCGACCTTATCCAGCACCAGACCAATGTTATCTCTCATTCTCCTTTTGCTGTTCACATCTTTTAAAAAGGCCTTTTTGTTCTCCTTCACAGTGCTGGCCAGCTTCAACTCTAATGGAGCGTGGGCCGCATGGAATGTCTCCCTACGGTGGCGAACGGCGTCTCTCTAGTCCTCTCGTGTCTCCTGTCCTTCCTTCCAGTGTCCCCACGGTTTCTTTTTCTGCCTCAGTCCCAGATGAAGATCTCTGCTCAGACAAGCTGGCCTTCTGCCCTGCTCGCTTGGCTTCCGACGCTTTGGAATTGCCTGCTCCTGCGCTCGTAAGAGGTGGCTCTCAAAGAGCAACCAGCACTCCTGGACGCCCATAGCTTCAAACGCAGATGCCCAGGGGACCTTACTAGCTCGCTCCTTCAGCACCCCAGCTCTGCTCTCCGCATATCCAGGGTCGAAGTGCTGCTGGCAGTTCTTGGCCGCTCACCAACGGTGTGAAACTCAACCCCTTGGTGATCACTGTGACCAAGGCAGCCACCAATCACCACTTTGCCGACGACTCCCTCTCTGCTTGCAAACAACAGCTCTAGGAGGGCACCTTTCCTACTCGGCTCCCTTAGTACCTGCACCCAGAAGTTATCTTCAACGCGCTTCAGGGTTTCCTAGGCCTCTCTGTGTCCACTCCATGATATTCCCGGCCGAGATCTGAGAAGCTCAGATCATCCATAAGGACAAAGGCAGTAGATCCAGAGACAGGGCCGCGGTGATGGCATTGTTCTTTAAACGTCTTCCAACAGCACCCAGGAGGACCTCTTCCCCTGTTCTCCCCCATTCTTGAGCAGGACTCCCAGAATACCTGGAGGTGGCATTCATCTGGCCTGTCCGCCCTGCTGTGCCGTTGAACCCAGTCGGACGCTAGCTCTTGTTAGGCAAGAGCCGGGCTAAGAAAACCTCTTCAGCTGGCATGCGAGTGACGCACCGCCCCAGAGCAAATGCTGTACGGCCTCCTCCCCTGCGAGCTCTCGGACTAGCTCTCTTAGGCAGCAGGCATTTATTGCTCGCAGAGGTGTCGTCTCCGCACTTCATTCTGGAGAAGTCATTGACCCAGGGGTCGCAATCCCCCTATTACTACCTGGCCAAAATCCACAGCCTTGCAAATCCTTCTTACTACTTCTTGATCGCTCTCTCCTGATCAAGGAGGTCAGAGGAAAAAGACATTTTTGCTGTTGGTCACTGCTTTCCACCCTCAGGACCTGTCACACTGTTTTTTTCTGTATCACTGTGATGCTGTTGCTGCTCCCAGGGTCTTCCTCGCAGAGTGCCGTTCGGCCCCCTGAACACTTTTTGCACCATTCCTACCAAACTGGCAGGCAGCTAACACGGAATCCCACTGAGCCTGCGTAGCGCAGCTCTCCAGGCTGCCCGTGGGCATGCCAGCACCTCTGCGATTTGCCCCTACTCCAACACTGAATTGGGCTCGTGCCCCTCACGTGACATTAGCGCTCTGATTTGGTGTCCTTGTCTATTGCTGCCCGTCTTAGGTCAGCTCAAGACAAGCAATGGCACTGACAGCTGCGGAGCCATGCTGACTTTCTATCAGTGGCGTTACAGGCCGGTTTGATGTGAGGCAGAGTATTTCACAGGTGACAGCACCTCCCAGGCGTTACCACCCTCTATACTTTACGTTCCCTGTCCGAATCAGGCTACTGTTCTTCCAGCTTCCACCCACCCTTTGACACATGCTGCTTCTCATTTCCCTTGGGGCAATTTTCATTGCATTCCTCACTATGCCCACATGCATTAGAGAGAGAGGGTTCTGGTGTGAATTACAGCTGCAATGTGCAGATTGCACTGTGGAGCCATGCTGGGGACAGCAGCCACCAAAGGCCACCTGAACCCTGGCAGATGGAGCACCTCTTGTCCATGGAGAGCAGGCTGGCCACTCCTCAAGGTTCCCAAACCTTCCACTCTGTCCCTGCCTCGCTCCCTCCCTTTATCATCGCCTCCCTCCCTTCCTTTATCCCTCCCTCCCTCCTTCCCTGTTTGCCTTCCTCCTTCCCTCCCTCCTCCCCCCACCTCCTCCTTATCTTTTCCTCTTTCTCTTCCCCTTCTCTCTGCTGCCTCTCTTCCCCCCTTCTTTCTGTCCCTACTGAGATCCTTCTGTGACACCCGGTGGTACGGTGTTCTCCAAACACCAGAGCAAAAGGACAGAAAATTTCTTCTCCAAATGGGTTCTCAAGCATGGCAACAGGCTTCCCGGGGATGTGCTTGAGTCACCTTCCCTGGCTGTGTTTAAAAGAGGTGGAGGTGGGGCACTTTGGGACATGGCAGTGTTAGCTTTACGGTTGGACTTGACAGCCTTCAAGGTCTTTCCCAACCTAAATTCTAAGTTCTCTACAAACTGGAGTTCTAGATTTGTGAAGCATCACATAGGAAAGGGAAATGCACAGCTGCAAAGGAGTAGCGTCACCTTGCAGAGATCTCAGCCTGACAGAGACAAGTTTTAGAACCAAGCACGGCAGGGCTCTGTAAATGATGTCCCCAGTGGAAATGCAAACCTCCCTAGAGAAACGCATCCCGTCCTGCTTGCAAACAAGCGGTGGCTGGGCAGGGGAACCCAGGCTCCGCCAGTCCCGTTGCCAGTGACACAAGAGATCCTTGTCTCCAAGGATGATCAGGTAAGTCTCTGATCCAAGCAGAGGTATTACTCTGGGGCTCTGTGTGTGTGGTAACTTTTTATTTCCCTAAGGAGCCAGAACCCTTCTAGGGATGCTTAAGAGATCCTGCCTTTCAGGATGGCAACAGTCTGGGCACAAGGACAAGCCAGGTGACAGCTTTGGTGCATGCCATCCTGGGCACTGAAGGGGTTCCGTGCAGGGAAAGAGCTGAGACAGCTTTCAGACCAGTGCCGCAACCCACCAGAGAGCCAGAGATACCGGGCTCCTTCACCAAAGCAGCAGGAACTTTGCTTTAGAAACGCCAGTTTGTACAGAATACAAACAAAACTATGTGCTCGGTCAGCGCTGACTGAGATTCGGTACTGAAGGCTGAAGGAAGCGGGCTTGTTTGGACTCCTGTGATGTGCCCAGGGATTTCTCCCTGGGAGGTACTCCTGAGAAGATGGTAACGGAGAGGTAGGGACACCCTCCTCCTGCAGCTTAAACCTCGTCCCCACTTCTCTCCCAGCCCGCTTTCAAGCAAGGGTTCACCCCTTGATCCCGTCCCACTGATTGTACTACAGCAGCCCCAGGAGGCAGGCAATACCCCACCATGAGCCTGGCTGCACTGATTCCTCCCAGCTCCCTGCAAACGGCAGCCAAAGCAGCTTGGGGAGTGCAGCGAGAACAAGCAGAGAGAGACCTGCCCTTGCTTGGGTGGCCCAGCCGGTGGCCCACACCAGCACAGGGCAGCCAGCACTGCAGCTCGATGGCAGGACACCTTTGCTCCACCTTCCTCACAGCTTTGCTCAACATTTTGCTTGTGTGCCTCTTTTTCTCTCATCCGTCCACCCTCAACAAGATTTTGGAACGGGATGATAGCAATGGAACACTTCAATGAAGTGACTGAGCTGATGCCTAAACCCTTAAAATGGTGGTGCATCTGAAGAGGCAGCTAATACTGGAAAAGGAAAGTTAAGGAACTTTAAATAGGATTGCTTTTTCCGTTTCAACAGTCTACATTCGTTGAGGATTCGTATAGTTCTTACACGGGTTTAGTCATTCCATTGCTTCTGTAGCTTGCACGATCGCAAGGGGCTTTCAATTGTCAGCAATGGAGGTGTCAACGGTCGAAGCTTGCTGGCACCCTTCAAATCCTTAAGTCTTCCTACGATTAGGACAACTTTTCAACAACATGAGGGAAGGCAGAAGGAGAAGGCCAGTCTAGCGGCACACCCAGAACCGTGGGGAACATTTGTAAATGTGCAGATTTACTTCATTCAGATGCCTCGATGCTGTCACTGTGGCGAGGTCCTCGTCACTTCAGGGACATTCTCAGGATGGAGACCTCTCCCATGACCAATGACTAGAAATTATCTGAAAGGCAGAGGCAAGAAGGGATGATGGGACAGCACGGCCCATGTGGGAATCCATCCTGCCTCCCTGGGGGCATGAGCAGGGCGTCTGCGCCCCTTCTACCATACTCTGGCAGGACAGTAACAACAACTCCTCCCAGCGTAAAGCAGTTCCGGCTCCATTGCTGGTGCTTTTGGGGACCACCAAGGCAACAGCTGGCTGGGCAGGAGCACGAGCTAACAGCAGGGTGGCAAGCTTGGTAAGCGGAGAGGGACCCGGCACTGTGGGCGAGTGCCAGCGGGAGTGGATGGGGCTGGAACAAACTGCCCCTTTAGGCTTCTCCCTGTGGGTCGGGGCACAACCCAGCAGGCTGGGAGACTTTGGCCCAGGGCTGCCCACTGAGCGCCCAGCTCCTCCCTGCAGATCCTGGCACTGCACAGGGAAAGGCAGCCAGCTGCGGGAGGCATTATTCAGGCACGGGCAGTGGTCCACGCAGATTGGTCCCACCACGCTCCCCCTCGCAGGGGACCTGTGAGAGGTGGCAGGAGCGGGGATGGGAAACACAGCCACAGGCACGGGTTGCAGGGGACCAAGCTAGAGCCACACAGGAATGTAAAAGGTGAAAACAAGAAATGGTATTTTCTTTTCTCTCCTGATGCTGTGTGCCTGTGGGGGCGGAAGGCCCGCTGTGACATCACCATGTTCTGGAAGCTGGCGTCACCCACTGTGACATCAGCCAGCCATGGGCTGTGACCTCACATCCCTCACCGCTTATCTTCGGGCACCGGCAGAGCCTGGGCCAGTCTGGCTCGTGCCTGGCCTCCTGCCGAGCGTGCCTGCGAGGTCTGAGGCTTCTCCTGGTGCTGGGTGGTGCTTCGGGGGTTGCCGCCGGCAGCTCTCGGTGTCCATCCCAGAGCCATCGCCTGTGTTTCCCCGGCCCTGCCTGGATCAGGCAGCCGGGCACCGCGGGCTGTGCTTGCAGCACTGCAGGTGAGCCGTGCGGGGAACCGTCCCCCGGGGTGGCTGTGGGGCAGGTGACGGGGATTGGGAAGCTGGGAGGGTGTCCTCCTTGAGGGGCCTGGAAATTCCTTCCTCCCCTCCCTTCCCCGAGGCAGTGAGTGACCATGGCCTCTCTCCATTTTGCAGCGTGTGACTCCAGTGATGGGGATCTGCTCCTCATCATCAGCTCTCCCCAATGAACCGCAACAAGCAGACATGGCCAACGAGTCAGAGTGGACCTGCCCCATCTGCCAGGACGTTACAAATGAGGTCGCTTACGTGATGCCCTGTAACCACCAGTTCTGTGTGAGTTGCATCATGCATTGGGTAAAGAGGAATCCATCATGCCCCCTTTGCAGAAGACCGACGGAGGCTGTCAAGTTTTCTTTGCAGGCAAACTTCACGTACCTACCGTTTGGGAGAACACACCCATATGAGTCACAAGATGCCGGCAGCCAGGCAGGTGGAGCTCCCAACCGCCTGGCCGAAAACAGCCGCCCTCGCCCTGTGGTGTCCCCTCCGTCCTCTCCACAGAGGATGCCGTCCCCAGCTCAGCAGAGAGCTGCGAGGACAGAGGCTGTGGGTGGCCTCCTGCCCCAGGTCTGGGCAGAACTTTTCAAAAGGCATCAGCACCTCCTGGATCCCCTGCGGCCCTGGCTGCGCCACGAGCTGGCAGAAATATTTGGGGCACGATGGTGGATGGCAACATATGCAGAGGCATTCATCCTGCACTGCCTCTGCATCTGTGGTCCTGATCAGGAGATTATGGTCCAGATACTGCAGGACATCCTCGAGGAATATACAGCATGGTTGATCAACAGCATCATCCGTATAATTGTGGAGTGGTGCAGCGAGGAGGCCCAGAGGCTGCTGCACTCCCATGCTGTGGGGGACAGGGACAACAGGCCTGTGGCCAGTTCCAACCCTTCCAGCTCCAGCTCCTCCAGCTCCAGCCGCACCACCTCCCACGAGGGGACTCTCAACTTCAGCCTGGCCTCCTCCAGCAGCCCTGCACGCTCCCCCAGCCAGGAGGAAGCCGGCACGTCAGAGGCCGCCCTCCACAGGGGTCTCGGCCACCGCTCACCTGCGCCCGTCCCTGCAGAGCAGGAGCAGCCCCAGGAGGAGCCGGGGCAGGCACAGGTGGTGGCTGGTCCCTCTGCCCAGGGCAGCCGCCGCAGCCCCTCGGATCCTGTCCGGGACAGGGAGGACCACTTGCCCAGGGGACCCCGGCGCCCCCCAAAGAGGAGGGCCACTGACCCCCTGGACTGTCCCCCGCCCTGCAAGAGGTGGTCCTACTGGCGGCACTAGCCAGTCTCCAGCAAGCCTTATATTGTGAAAAAGAAAATAAATAACTATTTCTGTGACACAGGCTCTGAGCACTGCTTTCTCCTTCTTTTCATGCCTTTCCCAGACCCCATGTCCCACCATCGGTCAAGGCCCCCTGCAGCCCCAGGGCCATGCTGGCAGCACCTCCTCCCACAGGAAACCCTGCTGCAGCAATGACAGTGGAAGAGGTGCTGAAAAAGCACCAGGGTGATGCTTGTAGAGGAGGAACAACAGAAACAGTGACCAGTTTTTTTTTCCAGTGAGAAGAGGAAAAATTTATGTGGAAATATCCTGGAATTTCTGAAAATAAAATTTGCTTTCAAATTATGCTGTGTTTGTTTTCAAGATTCAATTTTGAAATGCTGATACCCTTAATATGGATTTATTATTGGATTGCCCCAATATAATTTTCAAATTATTCTGGGTCTTACAGTGCTGCTGTAGTGTTATGCCTTGTGGAATGTTCGTGAGGGAGAACTAACACCTCTACAAACGTTGTAATCGGTCTGACAGGTGTAGTCACTCATGTCATCCCCTGGTTAAGTATTTAAGCAGTTTCCAAACAAATTCAATTAGAAATTTTCATTTTGAGAGGAACATGCAGTATTGATGCTGATCAGATGTTAAAATCCTATAGAAATGATGTATAAACCATTCCAAATTTCTTCCCATTGTGGAAGTTCAACATAATCTATCCCTTGCACTTTTTTTTTTTTTTTTGTCTTACACCCCATTAATCAGTTTGTGATGTAAAACAGTTTTCTTTGTCTCAGAAATATTTTTTAAAAATCCCAAAATAAGAAAAAAAAATAATTTAACTGATTCACTGTTCTACATCTATGATCCAAAATTAAGCAGGAAATACACTCGGCTTAAAAGTTTGATCAAAATAATTGAAATGTGCTGTTGTTTTGCTCACATGCACAGGTTACTCTGTTGACAAGGAAGGTTTTAGTGCCCTCATTCACAAGCAGGGGAAAAAACTAACGTAAATATTTCTGCTAATTCAGATGCTTTAAATGAATATTGCAGTGCAAAGTAAATTGTGCTAATAGTATAACTGTTGCAATAAGTGGTAATGTCAGCTTAATGGAAGTGGTGTAGGAAGGCATTAAGGACTAATTCATGTGCAGCACATCTCTTCCTGCCCATGGGACTAGAGCAGAGGTAGCTTTGGACTAAAGCGAACAAGGAACTGTGCTCAAAAAAAAAGCCTTAGGGCGAGGTTTAGCTCATTTTGCTGGGATTCCTCTGGGACAGGAATTCAGGGACTCATCTGCTCAGTGCTGGAATGTTAGCACATACACTTTATTTTCCATGATTTAGCCTCACTCTGCCCACACCAAGAGGGAAATCCATCCTGTGGCCCACTTCAAACATTCTACAAACAAAGGCAACAGTTGCTGAAACCTGTATTACTCATCAGCACAAGAGATGCTGAGCTTTCCCAGTAGGGATTAATCTTGAGAAAATCTAACTGTAAGGAAAGATACTTAGTTTGTGAATTTATTCATGCGCTATCTATTCTTCTGTGACTAGCTCGTTTTTACTTATGACACTCAGATGTTCATCTGAATCAGATATTCTGTTTTTAACTAAGGACGTTCCATATTACTCAGAGAGAGAATTTATTGTGACATTTCCAGGTTTATCCAGTCAGTCTTCTGCATCCTCACACTGAGGCAGAATTCCTCATTCGAGACTCTGTGAAAACTTTTTTAAAAGATTCTCTCAAAACATTTCAAATAACAGAAGCTGTCTCTTCATTTTATCTGATTTAGGTAAATCAGTCAAGTTGAGATGATTTGGAAAACACTAAAGAGCGAAAAACATTACTATTTATTTATTTGATGCATAATTAATTAATTAATTTGTCTTGCAGTAAAAGGATAGATGAGTTTGGGTTTGTCCTGGTTTTGACTGAGACAGAGTTAATTTTCTTCCTAGTAGCTGGTGCTGTGTTCTGGTTTTGATTTAATATGAGAATAACGTTGATAACACACTGATGTTTTAATTGCTGCTAAGTAGTGGTTATCCTGTGTCAAGGACTTTTCAGTTTCTCATGCTTTGCCACTGAGCAGGTGTGCAAGAAGTTGGGAAGGGACGCAGCCAGGACAGCTGACCCAAACTAGCCAAAGGCATATTCCATACCACAGAATGTCACGCTTTGTATATAAACTGGGAGTTTGCTGGGGGCCACCAATTGCTGCTGGGGGACTGGCTGGGCATCAGTCAGTGGGTGGTGAGCAGCTGTGCTGTGCAACACTTGGGTTTCTTCCCTTAGCTTTTACTCCCCTCTCTCCATCTCTGCTCCGTTACAAATATTGTTGTTGTTGTTCTTATTACTATAATCATCATAATGATCATCATCATAACAAATTATATTACTATTATAATTATTATTGCTGCTATTATTATTATTATTATTTTTATTTTATTTTATTTTATTTTATTTTATTTCTGTTATTAAACTGTTTTTATCTCAGCCCACCAGTTTTACATTATTCCAGGTCACCTTTCCATCCCGCCAGGAGTGGGGAAGGGGTGGAGTGAGCAAGCAGCTGCACGGTGCTTAGCTTCTGGCAGGGGTTAAACCACCACAGGGTTAAAACAATGGACTAGGGCTTCAGAGAACGAGATTTTAGTACTGTCTTTGGTGTAGAAGTCGAGTTCTGACCTTGGGTTTTCAGTCTTTTCATCCGTGCATTTCCGTTCCCATCTGTTTACCTTTGGAAAAGCAAAGAATGAGGTTATGACTGCATGAGACGTTCTGTTACTATGGTAATGGATGCCATAAAAGAACCTATTAATAAATATTTGAAAATCTGCAGCCATCTCCTTACCATTGCCTCAATAAATCCTACCCCTCCCACTCCATATTATTTTGCATTAGTATTTTAAGGAAATGTATACACATTTCAAATGTTGGGCTTTATATAAGGCAATTGCATTGTCCATATACCCTAGCTCATGGGAGGAAAATAAAGGTTTTGTGCATTTTATTGAATATTATAGGCATGCCTTACTTGGACAGCAATATACAAACATAGCAATTACATATACTTGCCTTGTTTTTGTTTTGTTTTGTTTTTTAAGGAAGAAAAGAAAACCCTTATTTCCAAAATCTAACCCAATTTTTTGCTAACTCTATTGCATTCAAAAGGATTATTCAAGCTAAGCAACATTTGCAGAAGTTGTATAACGAAGAAAAAGAACAATGAAGCATGTGAGATACAAATTTCCTGATTTTCTTAGATTATTTCACACGGCTTTGTGCACTGAGGTTTGCATTGGATAGACAGTGATGAAACATCCGTAAGTTACTTTCAATGTCTATCTGGTAACAGGGCCCAGTGGTTGCAGTAAGCTGTGTCTGAAATAGTGGCATTTATTTGGTATTATCAAGCAACTATCCCCACTGCTAAGTTTGTTCAATAAATCTGTAGAACTCTGGCCATGTCACACTAACTTATATGGGCAGTTCAACGAAACCTGTCCTTTAGAGATTAATGCAAAACAAATACTGCTGTGTGCTTCAGTGAAGACACTGGCTAAATGATGTGTGTTGCTATTGGTATAAATCTGGCCATTCAGGCAATGAGAAATTATGTTAAAGCCACCTCAGGTAACATTGCAACAAGCACAGTGGGTGCACCTCAGCTTGGCTTTTCGAAATGTAACAGCTGCAAAATACTCAATTTATCTCAAAATAGCCGGATATTAAAATTACATCTTGATGTCAGAGCTATAGAATGGGATCTAGTTGAGTATCATTATTGTTTAAGGACATTCAGTGTTCCCAGTACTATGCAACCAAACATACATTTACATAAGCATAAGACAATAAATCAGTTGATCAATGACAACTCCTTTAGGGTTGCTTGGAGAAGAATTGCTAGCGTTCTAAAATACCTTCACTAAAAACTTTATAACTGTGAACAAAAACATGGGCTGGTTTGATTATAGAAAAAAGCTAACAAATACTTTAATTTCCCACTAGATCCTGTAATCTTCATAAGCAATTAAAAATAATGAAGAATTTATTATTATTATTTTCAATTATGGACACTGCTTTATCATGTCTTTTCTATTACATCCAGATTTGGCAAAAGCTGGGGAAAAAATTGAAAGCGTACCTACAACTTTGCAGGTTTTAGGTCTGTGCATCTCATTTGGAGATCTGCGCTTCTCATTTGGAGATCTGCAGTCCTCTTAACACATTTGCATAAAAAAAACTGGACATGTTTAGATCACTAGTCAACATATGTTTTATTTGATAATGAAAAAAATAAGAAACAAGTATTTTCAGTTCTGAATTTCCACATTAGGAAGGAAAAGTCACCAAACCCTTTTTTTCCCTATAAGATTTCTGGTCAAACAACATCAAATACTTCAGATAGAGATCAAGTTCCTTCTCATTTCAGTGAAGTTTGATACTGTCTCATGTTAGGTCTGAAATCTCTGGAGGCGAACCTCTTCACTGACATCAGTTGTGTTTCTTTTCTAAGACACAGATGTGCTGTGGTCAGTGGGTAATCTCTTGGATGACAGAGTTAAAAAGCATAGCCAACCTGAAAACCCAGAGTCCACTTCCACTACTAGTTGATGACGAGTAGCAGACAGAAACCCAGGACTTTCCCAATAAAAATGGAAAATATTCAAATATACTTTGCAATTTGGTCATCATCTTACTTTTCAGAAGTTTATTTATCCACCACCTAGAGGTAAGAGTGTCATAGATCTAGATTCAACAGCTCCTCTTCTCAAAGGAGAACAAACTCCCATGTTAACACCAAGAATTTCTGTGCCAGGCAGATACAGAAATGCCTGTTCCTACAGCTTTGGCTGTTTTACCTGTTCATTTTACATTTTGTTAACACAGTAATGACTCCTAATGGTTGTAATAAGCTGAAGCAAAGGAGAGTCTTCATATTGGTGGCTAGACCCACATATCTTCATGGACAATATAAAAGTCTCCTTTAAGTATGAGGAGTCTGTTGAGTATTAAAAAAAAAAAAAAAAAAAAAAAAGTGAAAAAAAACCCACCGTACAATTCACTGACAACTACACAATCAAAATCATGAAAACTTAATGGGTTGAGGTGGAAGTCTTTCAATGGTTTGTTTTTTTTTTTTCCAAGCCTTTTGGTGATGAGGGAGAATCTCATCAGTATTTTTACCTTCTCACATAATTTTTTTCCCACAGGCATGCTTCCTCCAGAACTTCAAGCCAGAAATAACTGTGGCCATGTAAGAGTGCTGAACTGTTCAAATATTCTTAGTAAGACAAAGCAGAAATGAGATTGAGACTGGATCAGCAAATCCATCAGCATAAAATCCACTAAAAATAAGTAATATGAATTCATATAAAATAATCACATGGATTTCTACAGAAGCAAAGGCAAAAAAAAGATACAGGAACATAACTTGTGTCTTCCAGGGATATTTCAGAACTAACTAGTTTTTAGAATATCCCTGAAACTGGCTACTCAATATTACATTTACATAGGAAAAATATCTTTGCCTGAATATTTCTCAAATGATGGAGATATGCCAGTGGATGCAAGGCTGGAAAACATTAGAAATTTGGTAAGGCTGAGCTAAAAATCGTCCATATGACTGCCAGGAGAAAGTAGTAAGAAGAATGTGAGGCTTTTGTGCAATGTTCATGTCACTATTACAAGAACAGAGTGTAATTCAGCCAGATATAATCCTAGTAACAGACATCTCAGGATATTGCAAGAAAACAAGTATCTGGAAAAACACAAATAATAATGATGTGCACACGTTTCTTACCATAACTTGCAAGGTTATAGTGATAACATGAGTTCATGGTGAGGGAATGAAATGAACAAACAAATCTCCCCATAAAAAATAAAAGAGAATGCTGTTGACTATAAAGACTGCAAGTTGCTTTGCAAAGGGAAAATGACAGTGGAAGATGCTGATAAGAGATTTTTCCTAATTTGGTTAGGAAATAACAGCAAAATCCCTGACAAAATGCCACAATCTAAAAAAACATCATATACATTCAGGCATTGTTCACAACAGATTTTAAAATAATGGCTGAAAGAGATGCACAAAAATTTACTTATAAACAAACAATTGCCTTGGTGATGGTAACATTCTGCTGAGGCCTCATAGGTGTCATAGTTTGGACTAGTTAGCAGTCCAAATTACTGCATATTACTGACCACAGCACATCTGTGTCTTAGAAAAGAAACACAACTGATGTCAGTGAAGAGGTTCGCCTCCAGAGATTTCAGACCTAACATGAGACAGTATCAAACTTCACTGAAATGAGAAGGAACTTGATCTCTATCTGAAGTATTTGATGTTGTTTGACCAGAAATCTTATAGGGAAAAAAAAGGATTTGGTGACTTTTCCTTCCTAATGTGGAAATTCAGAACTGAAAATATTTGTTTCTTATTTTTTCATTATCAAATAAAGTGTTACAAAGGAAAAAAATTAAAGCTGTCGGTTGTAATGTTTGCAAAGCAGAAAATGGGAAAGCGGTAAACTGAGAGAAGCCATTCTCTTGATGAATTTCATTCATGTAACTGAGAGACTTCTGGCTTCATTTAGGAGGAAAGAAAAAAAAAGATAAAGAAGAAATTAAAAAAAGAAGATAAAACCAATAAGGATAAAAGTTATACAGCTTGACCTTTGGTGCTTAAAAACCTCAACTCATGCAGTCGGTCTGTAGTTATTTCCACCTGTAAATGCCTCTAAGGTGTGTATTCATTTGTGTTTGTATGGAGTCAACAAGTGGCTATTTGCACCCCAGCAGCACATTAAATTGATATGTAAGCCTTTAGGAGCTGCTTTTTAAAAGTGGAACGCCTCCACCTGCTCATGTTCAAAGTTCTAATTTCCACCAATTTTCCAGCACATTTGGAAATAAGGCCCTTGATTTAAAAAAGTATTCTGCTGTGCAGCCTTATGGTTTTGCTCTGACACTAAAAAGGGTACATGAAACATACTAGCATTTTAATTACATTCAAACTGAACACTCTCTAAAATCCTTACTGTAGACTAGCCACTAAAGGAACAATGAAAAGGCAATCAACAGACTAATGACAAAATCCACGCAAAGATCTCCTGCATGGAAGAAAATAATTAGGTTTTTTTAATTAAGTCACAGGACAAATTCATGCATACTGAGTACTTGATTTATACAGATTTATTGATTTCAAAGTAAACCCACCAACATATACTAACTGGAAATATGAATACTCACTTCTATGCAGTCTATAATATTGGAGACCCATTGTTCACTGTATTAACAAAATGAACCTTTTGGCTATTTATTTGTTCTTATAGTCACCTCTTCTATACTCTTAGTGACATCAGACACAGACTTTATGGCAACGTGGACCAAGGGCTTGATAGGGCATTGCAAAAGTCTCCTGGATCATCACTACACATTCACGTTTCCCAGGGCACCACTTCCCTGCCTTTACTTCCTAACTACAGCTCAGTGCCTGCAGTACAGGGAACAATTGTTCGCACCTGCACCCCATTATCGTGACCCTGTCCAGAAAGTAGAGGTGCTTTGGTCTTGAATCCAACTAAAGGGAGAGGAAAGTCAGGTTCAGGGCAAGTATAGAGAAAACAGGTTTGTTTGTTTATTTGTTTGTTTTTTCAAATAAATTGAAAAATTGTTTGCAATACTATATCAAGGGCAGTGGAAAGATGCTCTGACTTTTACTGTGAGATTAGCTTTTTTTTTTTTTTTTAGACTATTTTCTTAAGGCCAGACACTGAACCTAATCAGTTGGAAAATAAAAACAGTGATATAGTTTGAGGAATATTATCAACAATTCTGTCACAGCGGTTTTTGACTAAAAGTTCTGACCACCCTCTGATTAGGATTATTATTGGAGATGGAGGCAATCATATCATGCCTGTTGCACAGGGTCCCTTCCCAGGAGTAATCCATGAAGCAACACATATGAATCTATGCCAGCAACTGTCGCTAGGCAGTCACAGAGCAGGGAACACGTATCTCTGCTACACTTGTGCAGCTGAAGATGTTTCTGTGGAGCTGATTTTAGTCAATGCTCACTTCAGATACGAGACCCTGTGGTCAGTCTCCTACAAGGCAGGGCAATTAAGACTCTGCAAGAAAGAAGTTTGTATATACATAGAGACCATAGAGCCTGAGGAAAGCCAGCAGCTGTTGCAGGACTGATTTTTTTGTGTGTGTCATTCTTCTAATTTTCTATTTTACTTTGGTCTGTTATTTCAGTAGTCAAAACCTCTGGCATATGATTAGTTACGAGGTTGTTCATGGTCAGAAGAGTGTCTCATCAAGGCATACTGAGATAATGTCTCAATGGCTCTTTCCTTTAGATAATCTTTTGCTGATGAAATTGGTTCTTCTCTTGAAAAAATGAATACAGCTTTACCCATCAAACCAAGCATCTCTTGCTTGCCACCTGTACTCTTGCCAGTATTTGCTCTCAATTTATCAACAAACCTAATGTTCTTCTAATGTCACAGTAGTTAATACATACAATTTTTTCACCTCCAAAGAGCCTTGAAGACATGAATATTTCTTCATAATTCCATTGTGCATGATGATATGATGGATTTAGGCAGGAGGTTTTCAAAAGCATATCTGCTCAACAGACATTCTTTCCTTCAGCAGAAACAGTGCTACAGCACACAGATTATAAGGATTTGGGAACAGAACAATAAACAGTGGTGTAACGTTAATTTCTCTGGTCCTACTGGCTTTAAAAATGAGTGTCAGCATGTGGAGACATACAGGCTGCCAAAGTAAAGGATGGGAGGCAGATGTCCTACAAGCAGAATAACTCAGATCACTGAGTCCTGCAAAACAGTAACTCTTCTGAAAGAAAAACCAACACAAATATTTGTCATATGCTCATAGTCTCCAGAGGAGATTCTCTTGATTTTTCAGAAGCAAAGCCAGATAGTTACTATACACAGTGATCACTTCCTTCAGTGTCAGGAAATAGTAAAGATCCCAGAGATCACTTGGTGGCAGGTATGGAAAAGAGTTTTGACTTTATACCACTAAAACTACCCTCCCAGCACACTGTCACAAGCTGCCCTACAGAGAGGTACAGTGGCCAGGAGGAATGGTTCACCAGCAAGGAAACATCACCACACACTTCCTTCTCAGGTAACACTGAGAATGTTTTGGAAATCAGAAAACTATTATATTAAAAAGTGCTAAGTAAGCCAGATTGCATATAAAGAGACCCCTATCTTCCTGGATTCCCCTGATGACCAGGAATTGCTCACATGATTCTTCCAACCAGTAGATGAAGCCAAAGAGTCCTCTGCTCAATATGGTGATAACGTACCTCTCTTGAAGTGTTTGTGGAACATTACGGAGAAAAAAAGGAAAATATGATCCGCACAACAAATAAAACGTCAAGTTAGCTGCACAAGACTCCAAGCTGTTTCCCCTGATAAATTTTTAGAGGCTGTGTTTGCTACAATTTCCTTCTAAAGCAGGTCTCACCTTGCTTCTGTTAAGGTGTTACAAACACTAGTGTTGCATCTAGCAGCACAGAATTTCAGGCATTAATCCCTGACCAGACTTTCTGTGGCAGAAAGTCAAAATAGAAACCCAGCCCTTAGGGGAAAAAGATGCAAATCCTCACACAATCAAGCTGACAGCGCAAAACCTGAAATTGAATGAAGGTACTCTGAGGAGGACCGCTGTGTTATTAAAGGTGATGTTGATCCTAAGAATCCAGACCTGCTTGACATAAGAATTAGACAGAAGTTAAGAGCAGTATTTCCCGGCCCTTCCACACTGAGGAACAGCTGGTACACACGGTACAGCTGAACTAAAAGGAAATAGTGAAGATTTGTATTAGGGTAGGATCCTGTTCTCTCCAGAGTTAGCAGAGAACTGAAGAGCAGGACCTAGGATCCTGAACATCCCAGGCAATCTGATGTTTATGCACCAAAACATCTACTCCTTGTGCCTGAAAATGGGCCCATTCCACCCCAAGGAAGGCAAGAAGAAACTGTTACATATCCTAATTGGAAGAATATAAAATGGATCTTGGAATGGAAAAAAAAATGGCTTTGGCCTTCCAAGGTTCTGTTTTTCAGCCATAGTCTTCGCCAGTCAAGTTCTTGTCCTCTGAGTTAGCTGCATGTATAGTACTTATTATATTTATTTGGACTTAGGAATTTATTCATTCCTAAAACTCATTTGCACAGCTACATTTAAAAAATGACATTTTAACACTTCTTTCCATTTAAATTCTGCTATCAAACATGACTGATAAGAAGAATTCTATAAACTTCTCATTCCTTAACTTTTCTACTTTAATAAAAATAAGTTTCCATATATAGTCATAAAAAACATTACCTAAAAAATACTCATAGCACTTTTTATAAAATTAAAGATTTGAAAATATGATAAATCCGTTTTTATAATCTCTACTACTAACAGCATATACCCATGTATTGGATTAAAATATGCCACACAGCATCTTACAGTGTGATCCTCCTAGCCTGAAAGTGGGTAATCCACTTAAACACACAAAATAAGTCTAATCCATCAGCAGGCCAGCAGACCTGCAAAAATCAGAATATAGATGATTCTTCTGCCTGTGAATCCCGTCCAGCCTTCCTCAGTCCTGGTCCGTATGCTCAGCAGGTAGGGGGAGGTGATTCTCCCCCTTCACTCTGCTGTCAGGAGATTCCACCTGGAATATTGCATCCAGTTCTGGGATCCTCAAAGCAAGAAAGACATGGACATGTTAAAGTGGGTCTAGGGGAGGCCCATGAGGATGACCAGAGGGCTGGAGCACCTGTCCTATGAAGACAGGCTGAGAGTTGGGCTTGCTCAGCCTGGAGAAGAGAAGGCTCTGGGAACACCTTATAGCAGCCTTTCAATACTTAAAGGGAACTCACAAGAGGGATGAGGACAGACTTTTTAGTAGGGCCTGTAGCAATAGGACAAGGAGTAATGGTTTTAAACTAAAAGAGGATAGATTTAGATTAGATATTAGGAAGAAATGTTTTACAATGACTGTGATCAGGCACAGGAACAGGTAGCCCAGAGAAGCTGTGGATGTACCATCCCTGAAAGTCAAGCTGGGGCAGCTTTGAGCAGCCTTGTCTAGTGAAAGATGTTGCTTCTGCCCATGGCAGGGCAGTTGAAACTAGGTGATGTTTAAGGGTCCCTTCCAACCCAAACCATTCTATGACTCTATGATTCTATCTGAGTTCTTCTAGTGATAATAACTGATGTTTCCTGATCTCTGCACCAGTTATGCCAAGTTTTCCTAGTCCAGATCCTGAGCTGTTTTACCTGGAGCATCACATAATCATGCCAATGCTCAGATTTCACTCAAATGGGTAAAATATATTCGGGTTCTTAGTTTATCTATTGTAACTTGGCTACAAATCTGACAGACAAGTTCATATATAATATCTCAACAGTGTCATATTTTAACATGTTTTAACATACATAAAATAAGTTCCACATTTTCACTGTGGCTAACTGACATCAAGCTGAAACTTCATAAAGTGAGTGGAAGGTGAGTTGAAGTGGTTTTTTTTTAAGTCCTCCTTAACAGCGGAACAGAGAGCCTTCCTGACCTTGCAGTGGTTGAAGACCTGCGTGCGGTCAAGAATCACAGAACAGGTAACACATACTCCAGAGGCTCAAGGGAATCATCTGGCATCTAGTGCTCCCAGGTGGGTAGGAGGACTGCCTCCCAAAGATGGCAGTGATGAAGGAGCATATACTGGGCTCCTTAGCTGTTCACCATATTCAGCCTCAGCTGCTGATACTTGCTTGTTGCTGAATCATGTTCAGATCTTTCAACAGTCCCATGGACAGTGTGAGGGCATAACCACGCAATACAAGCAACAGGCAAATTGCCCTTGTTACTGTTCACCTTCCTTCCAGCTAATTGTTTGTGCATTTTGGGTACCAATGGGAGAGGAGTTCCTAAAAGCGAAAAATGCATCCTTTAACCATCTGTCCTTCCCAGGCTGAAAATTCTACTTCCTTTCAATGCCAAACTGTTTGCTGATGGAGCCGTCTTTATCTGCAGTGAAGATGAGGAAATCTGTGTAGAGGAAAAAGGGGAAACACAAAAAGCTGTAGCAATTTTTCACCCTTTAGCAAGACAGGGAAAAAAAAAATTGTATATACTTTTAACATATAGGCAAAACTTTCCACACTGTTCTGTTCACCATGGAATGACTATAGTTATGTTTCTTTTTCAGTGCAGACCCTGGTTCTTATGGAGGAATTCAGCTTCCCTGGTATCTGCTACAAGGACAGCACAGGTAGGCGCACACAGTCCAGGAGGTTCCTGCAGAGTGTTGACAATCACTTTTTGGTGGAGGAGCCAGTAAGGTGAGGTGTGTTGCTGGGCCTTGTGCTAACAAGTAAGGAAGAGCTGCTTGGACATGTGTAGGCCGGTGGAAGCCTTGGCTGCACTGACCATGAGATAGTGAAGTTCAGGATTCTGCATGGAAGAAGCATGGCAATAAGTAGGATTGCAATCCTGGACTTCAGGAGAGCTAACTTTGACCTCTTCAAGGACCTGCTGGGAGGAATCCCATGGCTTAGGGCTCTGGAAGGTCGGGTGGTGCAAGAGAGCTGGCTAGTATTCAAGCATCACTTCGTCCAAGCTCAAGGTAGGTGCATCCTTATGAGTAAGAAATCAAGCAAAAGGAGCCAGAGACCTGTGTGGATGAGACAGCAGCTTCTGGCAAAATTCATTCAGAAGAAGGAAGTTTACAGAATGTGGAAAAAGGGACAGCCCACCTGGGATGAATATACAATGTTGTCAGAACACACAGGGATATTACAAGGAAGTTTAAGGTCCATTTGGAATTAAAGCTGGTGATGGATGTCAAGAACAACAAGAAGAGCTTCTTTAAGTACATTAGCAGGAAAAGGATGACCAGGGAAAATGTGGACCTGCTGCTAAATTAGGTGGATGCACTGCTGATAAAGGATACAGACAAAATGGATTTACTGAATGACTTCTCTGCTTCAGTGTTTACTGCCAAGGCCAGATGTTCAGGAATGCTAGACCTTGAGGCAAGAAGGAAAGTCTGGAGAAAGGTATACTTTCCCCTGGTCAAGGATGATGCTGTTAGAGATCATTTAGGCAGACATGACAACCACAAATCCATGGCCCTTCATGAGATGCACCGTCAAGTGTTGAGGAGCTGACAGATGCTATTACTAAGCCAATCTTCACCAATTTGAAAGGTCATGGGGGACAGGAGATGTGCTTGAAGACTTGAGGAAAGCCAGTGTTAGTCCAGTCTTCAAAAAGGGCAAGGAGGAACCAGAAAACTACAGGCTGGTCAGCCTTAACTCTGTCCCTGGAAAGGTGTTGGAAGCATGTGGAGGAAAAGAAGGTTATCAGGAACAGTCAACACATATTCACCAAGGGGAAATCATGACTGACCAACCTGATAGCCGTCTATGATGGAACAGTTGCCTGGGTAGACAAAGGGAGAGCACTGGGTGTTGTCTACCTTGATCTCAGCAAGGCTTTTGACACTATCTACCATAAGCTCAGGAAGTGTTGGGTTGGATGAGCGGACAGTGAGGTGCATTGAGAACTGGTTGAATGGCAGAGCTCAGAGAGTTGTGATCAGAGGTGCAGAGTCTGGCTGGAGGCCTGTATCTAGTGGTGCTCCCCAGGGGTCGGCACTGGGTCCACTCTTGTTCAACTTATTCATCAGTGACCTGGATGAAGGGACAGAGGCACCCTCAGCAGGTTTGCGGATGATACAAAACTGGGAGGAGTGGATGATACCCCAGAAGGTTGCACTGGCATCCAGCGAGACCTGGGCAGGCTAGAGAGCTGGGCAGAGAGGAACCTAAGGAAGCTTGACAGAGGCAAGTGTAGGGTCCTGCACTGAGAGAGGAACAACTCCACACACCAGTACAGGCTGGGGTGACCTGCTGGGAGGCAGCTCTGCAGAGAACCTGGGAATTCTGGGGGGCAGCAAGTTGCCCACAAGCCAGCATGTGTTCTTGCAGCCAAGGTCAATGGGATCCTGGGGTGCATGAGGAGGAACATGGCCAGCAGATTGAGGGTGGTGATCCTCCCCCTCTACCTGCCCTGGTGGGGCCCCATCTGGAGTGCTGTGCCCAGTTCTGGGCTCCCCAGTTTGGGAGAGACAGGGAACTATTGGGGAGGGTCCAACAGAGGGCTACAAAGATGATGAGGGGTCTAGAGACTTTCCCTTATGAGGGCAGGCTGAGAGAGCTGGGCCTGTTTCACCTGGAGAAGTCTGAGAGGGGATCTTATCCATGCATACAAATATCTTAAGAGTACGTCAATAATAAAAATATGTCAAGAGGATGGGGCCAGGCTCTTTTGCAGTGGTGCCCAGTGACAGCAGGAGGAGCAAGGGGCACAAACTGCAACACAGGAATTCCATCTAAATATGAGGAAAAACTTCTTTACTTTGAGTGTGACAGAGCCCTGGCACAGGCTGCCCAGAGCGGCTGTGGGGTCTCCTTCTCTGGAGACATTCAAAATGCTCCTGGATGCGATTTTGTGCAGCCAGTTCTAGGAGAACCTGTTGTAGCAGGGTATTGCACTAGATGATCTCCAGAGGTCCCTTCCAAACCTGGCCATTCTGTGATTCAGTGATTCTATGATTATTTTATTTTATTCTTATTTTTTTACAATCTTTAGTTGATTACTGCATGTATTTTTTTGTCTGTTTAACCCTGCTGTTGTTTTAAGTCCAGTATTTAGACATGTGTAGGGAACATGTGGGAAGGTGCTTTATGAGAAACAGAAAACAATAACAATTAACACATTGCAACAGCCTCATACAGAGGTATGCCCATCTGTTACATCAAGTCTAAAGGGCAGTGGGCACAGGACATCCTATGACAACGAAAGGAAGAACAAATATGATTATAGAAAGAATCAAAGAAGAAAGCTTTAGAAAATCCATGGCATGTGACTCTTTAGAAAATACATAGCATTTGAAGCAATCATTTCAAACAAGATAAACACCAAATAAATGAGAAATGGATCAATAAACCAATCTTCTGTTATTATAACTATTGCAAAACATGATAATATTTTTCAGATAAATACAGTGGAACTAATATATTTTGTAATGGGGATATTTTATGCTTTCCCTGAAGAGGCATCAATTGAGTAATACTATTTCTACTGAATTTAGTGGTGATTTCACTTCTAAAGAAAATGTTGTTTCATTGTAAACAGGTTAATTAGACCTGGTTTTATGATTATGATAGAACAGGTTTTATGATTAAATTATAGATAAGATAATATAAGAACCATGTTGTTGGTGTAAACCATTCAGTTTTCATACAGTTTGGAAGAAGATGTGTTTGGAAATCAAATGTTCCACAAGGCAGGTTTAAATACACCGTGTTAGTTGCAATCCTGTAATGTGACCTACCCAGGTGGACAAATGCTTCCTGTGCTGGACTCCCACTGAAACCCAGAGTTGATTCACATAACATCTAACATAAAAACAAAGATTTCAAAAAAGACAATGCTCACAAAGACAGGAATCAGCATAACAGAGAAAATAACTGAATTGAACAAAACAGACAAACTCTCTAGCATACAAGCTATCAGTTACAAAAACAAGAAGCAGCAAACTTCAGTCTAAACGGGGATTTGGAATAATTCAGATAATTTGGAATAAAGTTCAAGGTATTTATGTTAATAAATCCAACAGATGAAAAGAAATTAAACTATCCAGAATGCCAGTGGTTTCAAGGTTCAACTTTGTCTGAAAATTGTTACATTTAATTTCAGGCCAGAGGAAGGGAACTTAACTCCATGGGTTCATCCATTTCCCCCTTGCTCTTTGAGGTGTTCTCACAAAATTACTGTCTTTTTCCTTGTTCTTTCATGGGTAGACGAAGATGTCCTACAAAAACATCAGATTGCATAAGCAAGCCCTTTCCCTTTTTTACTGTTTATGTAAGGATGGTTATTGATCTCCACTAAGTTCTTAACTAAAGTCAGATTGACCATGTTGCAGAAAGCTGAGCCTTTGTAAACCATAGCAAAAGCCCAGCAACCAAGGGCCACTGCTTTATCACATTAAGATGTTTTATGCTCCTTCTTTTTTCAATGGCATTCTTACATCTTTCTCCTTGCAAAGGTAAATTAAATTGTTTGTCTAGCACAAATACAATTAAGAACTAAATCTTGAATAGAGGCAACAACCTTGTATTCTAGTTTCCCTGAAATAGACATATTTTATTGTGATTTCCATTGTTTGCTCTGTTGCCTGCTAAGAAGAGGGAAAAAAAAGAAAAAGAAATACTGATGTCAAAACAATTTTGTCATAGAAAAATGATGGGTTAATGTCAATAAATTTGTCTAATTCCTACACAATTTGTTTGGTCTGACCTTAACAACAGAAATTCTGCATGCTAGCCTTACAGAAGCAGCTAGTAGACCTTAGTTATTACCAAGGAGAGCTGGCTGTGCTTCAGACATCTGAATTTGTGGAGTTTACTCACTGTAGTGCAGAGTTTTCCCAAACATCCCCAGAGTCTGTTATTATTCCCATGAACATCAGAAGTTCAGAGGAAATGGCTTGTGCTCTTTTTCACCCACTTATTTCTGCACACTAAAACACCCTGAGAAGAATTACACATTTCTTTCATTCAGTTTAAGGTAAAAGACTGAGTGTAACCGTCAGGGAAAATGACGGGAGTGAGGACCAGGCACGGGGAATGAGGCTGTCAGGTGAAAGTGAGCCTGGGAAAAGGCGAGAAGTATCAAAATGTTTCCCTTTGCTCCTCAATGCCTGAATCAGTAATTAAAATGTTTATGTTAACTCATAATAAAGGTAAACTCCCCCCTGCCAAGTCTGCCAAGTTGTCTGCCAAGACAGAGCCACCTAGGTTTGGCTATCTGAAGCTTAATGACATTCTTAGGGACATCTTCCAACTTCCTTCCCTCAATCTTAGTTTCATTCTTTCCCCCTCCCCTCCTAAAACACAGCCCTTCACAGTAAAAAATCACTCTGTTTTAATATGGTTCTTAACACAATCAGATCTTTATCACGTGGTAAATGCAGGCGACAGCCAGGGGTGCTTTTTTACTGTTCAGTTGCATCTGGGCACCCTCATTAATTACACCAATGAGAAAAAGAGTTTCCTTTTAAGATCTTTGCATAATACAGATGAAAATATATTCAAAGAGATTTGAGTGTTCTGTGTTTGATGTCTGCAGGAGAGGACCAATAAACCTGGAACAGTAAATCTGAGTCTGACAGGCTTCATAATTGTGGGTCTGCAGCACCACCACACAGAATGTCAGAGCTAACACTTTTCATAGTCAGGCTCCATGAGACTGCATCTAAGTGCCATGAGTACTCCAAATTTCATCTCATAAAAACCCAGCTGTCTCAAAAACACCTTCAGCAGCAGCTATAGATTAGCAGCAAATAGATTTGGCAACAGCCAGCCAGCCAGGAGTTTCCTGTAATATTTAAATTACAAGTGCAAGTTCCTCTATGCTGCTAGATATTCTCATTAGATTCAAATGCTCAAAATTTAAAATAATTTTAAAACTACTATAGACCCCAGTTTCTGCAGAATTCAGTTACTACATCCTCATAAAGTGCCAGAAATTCCATGGAAATTTAATTTCATGCATTGCATTGTTCTCTCTACATTTTGGAAACCCACTTTAAAATAATGGTCTTCAAACATGATAAGACCTTGAAAGCTGATGAACTTTTTTCCTTCACTCCAGAAGCCTCATTGCCTGGACAACTATTCACACACTTACCTCTGGCATATTTTAGATGTAAGATCTTCAGAATTCACTTGCCCTATTCTCCATTTTCCCAAAGCAAATAAGTAGCATTCTGTGTTGTTTCAATCAATACCAGTAATGAGCTATTTTTATTTATCCCATTTAAAGTCTTTATTCTGTGTGACATTAATGTAGGGAATGAATGAAAATATGGGAGTGAAATAAAGAAATGCTTTTGATAAAGAGTGACTGTATTCATCAAGAGACAAGGAGCTGTTATTTGGCTCATCAAGTACCAAGTGGGGCAGCCTATCTAGAAGTCATGTGTCTGGGAAAGTAAAATTTTATTTATTTTGCCAAAGAGTAATGGCCAATCTGTCTCTCCCTAAAATGTCCATTTTTCTTTTTCACTCAGCAGAGTAGGACCTTAGTCAAACAGGCTGTGTCTAGAGGGATTATGCCAACAAGAGCTGGCACAAATCTGTAAAATGAATCTACATGCTTTTATTCCAAGCAGACAGTAAAATGAACATATTTCCCTAGTGAACAAAAAATATTCTTTTTTTTAATCCCATATTAGAATTTATTTCAACAGTATTTCATTTCCCCATATATAATGTTTGAGGAGGGAAGAAAAAAAAAAAAAGGAGATATCTTGTATTTTAGTGTATTTATCTTCATTTAATTCCTGCAACAGAAGGAGGAAAAAGTATAAATTACACTCAGCACATTTTGACATAACTCTATTTTCCAATGTACATTTTTTCAAACATATTTATAGGAAAAACTTTTCTAAACTTTGAGGACAAAAGCATAAATCTTACAATGACATAAGCCAAGCTGAACAGACATCAGGAAACTGACATGCTGTCAGGAGAAAGCTGGGGTAATGAATACCAGAGCAAGGAACCAACCTGAGCTTTACTTCCTTCAAGAACTCATTAAATGGGATCTGGTCTGATACCAAAACAACTTTGGTATAATAACAAAACTTAAGAAGTTGTTGCACAAGTAAACGTTAAAATTTACATTAAGTATAAGATCCTTCTAGCCCAGCAGAGCTCCGCAGGAAAACAAATCATTTATCAGCATCTTTCATCTCATAAAATTTCAAAAAATTGTATCATAATCTAAGGTTTTGTATTACCTGTGCAGGACCAAATATCACATGAACAAAGTTCACAGAGATATTCAGTCAAGGCTAGAGAATGTACAAAGAGATTAAACTAGTACAGCACCCACAGGTGGCAGACCTTCACTGAGAAGCCAACATCAGTGCACAACAAATACTACTGCTCTCACACAAGGTCCTTAGAGAGCCAAAATGATCCAGCTGTGAAGGGAGAGAAATTCCTCTGCAGCCAGCGCCTTGGTGTGGCCTATTTCTTCTGAGGCTTCAGGGGATTGATCTGTTCTTGAGAAAAGCAGAAATAATTCTCATCTCTGGCCCCACAGAGGGAAACCTTCTCATTTGTGGTCAAGGACTGCGAAGTGCTGAGAGGTATAATGGGCTAGAAATGTCCAGATAATTGGTTTCTTTGTTCAGCAGCTGGACAAAATAAACCCAAATGAGCAAACAGAGAGAGAAGCAGAAAAAGTTGCATGCCACACGAACTCCATGTACATCTCCTGTTTTTAAGTTCAGCAAAGAACCATTTCACAGCAAGTAAATTATGTTGTTCATCCCAAAACTGATGTGGGTTTTCAAGGCAGTTACTGTGATTTTTTTTCTTTCTTGCTTTGTTTTGGGTATAACAGACTTCTCATCTTCTCCTTCATACTAAAGTTCAGACTAAGGTAGTGACCTAAGTGTTGGTGAGCAGGTTTCAAAACATGTGTTTTGAATCCACTTGACTCAAAAGCATGGATACTCTGCAAATGAGTTTGTTGGTGCTGCAGATAAGATTCACTTTGGTTGAAGGTGTTCTACCTCCCATGCAATATTTTCAGTTACTTGAGAGTAAAGCTTGGAGTCTAGGTGTTCCACTATTAGCTTAAGACCACACTTGTAAGATGCGGCGAATGAAGAGACGGGACGCAGCTTGATGCAAGCAAGTTGTCCATTTATTAGTGATTTTCTTACAAATATATACGTTTCTACCTTATACATATTACACACTGATTGGTTAAATCTTAAGCGTAAAAAACACTGATTGGTTGATATTTAAGGCACACCGTTAGAACAATAGGAACTTACTAGTTTATCTTGACCTAGCAATAATTTCTATTCCAAGGTTAGGGACTTTCTTTCTACGCGGCTTTCTTGATTACATATCGGCGCCATCCGTTCCCTTATCTGGCTACTTGTTTCTCTGTCCGTCTGGTTGCCTCCTCAACTGTGACGGCTCAGGGGTCTGCAGTTAGCTTGTTCCTTTGCTCCCAGGGCTTGTGCCCTACAAGTTCTAACAAGTCTCTGTTCATCAGGCTATCAGTACTTGGACTCTTGTCCTTGAGGCCTTGTCCTACAGTAAGAAGGAAGAACATGAACGAGATTCCCTTTTACATTCTGTGGCCAAGGGATCTAAGAAGTGTATACAAAATTCAACTAATTTTTATTTGTTTGCCAGGAATTGGTTTGCCAGGCATTCCTCAATTAAATCAGTGATGTAAGTCCAAATACAGACCCTGAATCCAAAGAGGAACAGATCTTTTTTCTAAACTGACCGCAAGAGTGACATTCAGACTCAGTCTGAAGAACATCTGCTCCTTTGAAAGTTGAACTGTATGTACTAAACAATTTTTTGTCTACCTTCCATACTGTACTGTCAATCTTCACGTAGGTTTGGAGAAATGTCTTTTGAAGTAAAGCTAAAAGGCATTGCTATGTGAAATAACCACATACTGCCTGAAAGACAACCAACAAGTGTGAAACAAATCTTTCTAAAATTGAATGTACTAACCTCTTCCTACAAGATGATCAGGTCATACAACTGTGCTACCATTACAGGAAGTGGGAGTAATGTGAGATACACTGTTAATCAGCAGCTACACAGAGCATTTCCAAATTTGCTCCAGTACTCTTCTAATATTGCCTTTTTGGCAATGTTCTGGACTTGCAAGCCAGCCTCCATTCGTAGCCAATAAAATTACAATAATTTAACCTTTTAATGCTAGTGATAGGCCCAGTTAGATAGACTGGCAGGTAGACTGGTCACAAAATATACATTTATTTCTTCAGCTTCCATATTGATGGTGCTGTGGTTAGGCCAAGTTACCTAAAACGTTGTCAGGAACTCCCTTTGCCATAAGCATAGAAATAAACGGGGAAGGATGGATTCAGGACCAGCAGTTAGTTCCCAGAAGATCAGAACCTGTTCGTGAGCTGTATGCCCACCAAACCCGGCACTACCTTAAGGAATACTGGTATTACAGACATTGGAGGAAAAATGTCTAATCACCTGTGATGAAAACGTGAAGGCAGTGACATAGCTGTGTGCAAATCAAAGAGTTAAACATTTGTTTTCCTACACTGTAAGGACATTTCACCTGCTAGCATTAGGGCACACAGGAAAGTTTCAGCTGAAAAGCACATATGCACAAACAAAACCCAAAACGACAACAACAAAAGTAGACTTCACAATCAAGTAGAAACCTAGGAGCGTAAAACAGGTTACAGGGAACTTTTTGTATTTATGAAATCTGATGAACCTAGACACCAATTTGCCAAGCAGAAAACGAAGGTGGTTTAGCAGCTGATTAAATGTGCTCAAATAAAATTTTATCAGTCTGGAATCTGGAAGAAAAAATGGAATACAATGGACATTTTTTAGTTTATACAAAAAAAAGTATGCAAGGATAGAAAATACAGAAGACTTTCTGAATGTATACAAAATCTGAAAAGAGAAAAGGAGTAAGTTCTAATATGTCTGAATGGAGTAGACACAAAAATATAGACTAAAAAGGGAAAAGGAGGCAGAGGTATTCTGTTACTAAAATAACCACTTTCTTTTTCCCTATTATACAACATTAGCCTGTCCTCCAAATTAAAGTGAACCTCTGAAATTTCTTACTGCATTCATAATATAACAACCTGTGTCCTAGGTCTCTCATAACAGAAAGCTTGATTCCACAGATTTTTATAAGAGAAGACAAATATTTCTCAGTCTCATAAAAAATGTTTGTGCAGATGCCTAGAACAAAGTAAAATGAGTTTCCCAGCCAGACTTGTTATCTTCCCAAAACTAAACTTACAATGAGTTGTTTTTTGAACACAAAGACAAAACCTGTACCATATTTAGCAAATATAGACATTTAACAGATCTCAGCACAGATTCCCACTTAGAACAGTTCTTCTCTTCCTATTTGTTTTTCTAAAAAACTGCTTCATTTTTCAGAACGAATAGAAAGCATTCATAAGGGAAACAAACAAGAACTTAAATCACAACATTGATACACCAGATTGCTTTTTATGCAGAAGTTTATTTTTATGCAGTACATTCCATTAACTACGTTTACTACAGTCATAGCTCTTTCCTTATAACCATTCCTCAAGTTCACACTGTTTATTAGTTTTATGGCTCTACAGATTATATGATCTCTTAATGCAATTCTGGTTCTTATGCAACTCTACCCATTTATTAAAAGAGGGAAAAAAAGCATTCAAATTTTACTGCAAGGGCAGTTTCTGCCTGATACTCCATTTTTTGGAAAGGAATGGTCAAAAGATGGAATTTCTTTGGTGTAGTACATTTTCAGAGCTACAAATATATCATAGACTGTATCAACAGCTAAAGACCTGTAGGCAAAAGGCTCTGAATTACTTGCTAAATTCGTATGTGATAGATTTGAGGGACTAAGACCAAATGTCTCAATTTTAAATAGTAGGAAGATACACAGAAAGTAAACCAATCATTAACCGATAATCACCTGATCATGTACTTTGCCTACAGTAACGTGCTCCTGCTTGGAGTAACTCTGAACAGAAATATATCCATTTCCCCCCTTTCCTTACATCTTCATTTATCATCCAGCTAAAACTGGAGTTTATTCCTTGGATGCTGTGCTGTACTTCAGAAAACCTGACCTCAGTCTTTGGTACTAGTCCAAGCCTCTTTGGAAGTAAAGCCCTTTCCTGTAGCTGTCTCATAACTTGAGATCAAGTATTCAAGTTTAGTTTTAAAGATGATTTCCAACAGTTTTGTCATTTTAACTTTTCATAAGAAGAACCAAGTGCTCACAGGTGGCAGTATCTTTTAACTCTTTGTGGAGAGCCTACACCTCTGGCTCCTCAGAGACTTGATTGATACCACCCTGACATGGGGCGCGAATACCTAAGGTTTGCATGCAGTCTTTACCTTTATGCGTGCACTTTGGTATGTGGTAATTATTCTGCTGAAATAGATCCAGCTCTAGCCTGAAAAGCAACAGCTAACAAAAGGCATGTGGAAGCCACACAGAATCACTGAAAAGGACGAGTGACAGAGACAGGAAGTGTTTGGAATAGCATAATTGAGAAATTTCCAAAATCAGGCCAATTTTTTTGTGTTTTTCTGATCCAAGGTTAGATCCTCAGCTACTGTTCATCTCACTGGAGAAAGTCACAAGAGGCAGAGAAAGATGAAACACAGAAAAGGAGGTTACAAACTTCCCATGTCTTTCTGTTTACACAAGTGGTCTGTGAAGACAAAACTAGTCATCTAGACGATACCATAAGCACATGTGAAAGCCACCAGAAATATCAGCAGGATGAACCATGTGGCTACACTGTTAAATCTGATGATAACTCAGCATTGTTGTGTAGGTATTGAGCCATCCTTGTTGCCCATTTTAGCTTTCCTAAAGAGTAATCTTAAAACTCATGACAGAAATGGCTGTCATATCTACAGCTCACGTTTCCTCTGCAATTAATTCCTCAGTGTTACAAGACTGGTTTTCTTGGTAGGAACACCAGAATTTGCAATAAATCCCACAAATCCAGAATAATGATCACACAGAAAAGATGGAAAATCTTGATATAAAGGATCATTTAAACATGGGACTCACAAGCCCAAACCTATCATGTTGCATTTAACAAGCACATTAACCTCTTTACATTTAAGCACAGTAGGCTTTCAAGACAAGGTCCTGCTTTCCTTCTTTATTTTGTTACTCAAACAAAACAAAAAAAAATGTTTTCCCATCTTCTTCATATTGTTCTCCAAAATGTCAGAAAGTCTTTTGGTAGTTCTCTCTGCCAACTTTACATTGGATGATTAAGATTTCACAAGTGCACAGAGACTCCAGCCAAAACCAGTAACAAAGAAAAGTCTTCAAGTCAGGTCTCCAAAGCTCAAAAGAGTGTTCCAGACCTTAGCTTCTAATAATTTTAGATTGGCTGTTTTCTGTCCACAATTAAATGGGAAAGAAAGATCTGTATCTTCCACATTTAAAAAGAATATTTCCATTTCTCCCCTTTCCTATTAGGATTTTTGTCTTTCTGTCAGCTTGGTAATGAAAATGGCTCATGTAAACCTGAGGGGAAAAAAAATCATTCCATTAAGATATGTGGGGGTATGGCGGGGGGTTTTTTATGTCTGAGAGAGAAGGCTGTCAAAGTCATTAAGGAACAGTTATTTCAGTATGGTCTCATACCTTCAACAAATACCTCCAGATCTGAGCCATGATCACAAACACATAGATTAGATCCAACACATTCTCTGGTAATAAATAGTTCATCCCATCACAGTGAAAGCAATGTTCCTCTCTGAGCACTTACCCAGGAGAGACCCTAGATGCAGCAGGCTAGTGTGAGCAACCAGAAAGTTCACCCTGAGGCTTACAAGCTCATGCAAATGGGATCAAATATAATACATTTCCATGGCAGAAACAGTATCAATGAAACATTCCTGGGCATACTATTCAGAACAGTAATGCACTTGTGGGAATATTCCCAAACAATGCTGTCGGCAATGTCATGTACTCAAGAATAAGTAATTGCCTTTCAAGTTGATCAGAACTCTGACGCCAAGTATATACTGCATTCCGTTAATTGTTGTTCCTATTCTTTTTTTTCTCTGCACCACATTAATTTGTACATCAGCATTACAATGGTTCCCCAGAGGTAAGGCAGCTTACACTCCAGCTTACATTTCATTAGCAACGTGCTTCTCTGTTCAGTCTTATTGGCACCCGACTGTCTCCTTGTCAAGCTTCTGTGCACATTTATTATTGTTTGAAATTTGCTGTATTATTCCATTACTTCAAGGTTTTGAGCCCTTGAGATAATCCCCTTGCAAATTGTTTGTGTCATGGCACTCTCACTTCACTGTACTAAATGCCAGAAACTGTGTTTAAAACAGCATCAGGCACGTGACACACTCACACAGAGGATAGTCAGGTGATAGATGTTACAGAGGGGCATAGCACAGGGAAGAAGGATTCCCCAGTCGCACCCACAGGAACGTTCTTGCTGAAATGATACACTCCATTGCAGTGGTTGGTGCTGGAGATATCTTGCTTCTCTAAATATATTAGGCACTTAAGGAAACAACTCTACAATCCTGGGAGGATCCATGTCCACAGTCTGTGCTGATACATAGTTCCTGTCACTCGGACGTCAGTTTTGTCATAAAGCACACCAGGGACAGAGCTAACTAAGGTTCCCATATGACTTCTTCCAATATAAGTGTCATCTGACTTCTGCTTCCTCTGTAGAAAGGTTTAAGAAATAAGTAATGCTCCTCTTGCGTATAGTTATTGAATTTAATTCATAGCATACCCCTGTATTCCCTGTACTTTGTTTCCACACCTACATCACTTCGGAAGGAGGGCGTTCTCAATGAGAGCTGGGTGCCAGCCTTATTAACCCACTCCATAGAGACAAAATTGCCTAGGGCTTGTTGGAATAACTGACCCAACACTGCATTACTCAAAGCTTGAAACTGGTCATAGCCAACATGGGTCAACTCCTACATGATTCATGTTTAAGAGAACGACTAAAAAAGTCGTGGTTTATGACAGCAAGGTAAGTATCTGTATCAGTTTCACAGTCAACTGTAACATAAAAATTAAAACGATTTCACATAGCATGAAGCCTGAAGTGGTGCCCTTTTCCTGACAACAGAAACTTAACTGTGACTCAGCACAGATCCCGTTCATGGTGTTGCAAACTCTTAAAGAAAGAATGCTTCTATAGTTCCTGCTCGGTGTGTTGACAAAACTCCTACCATATAAGATTCTTGCTACTAACGCCAAGTGCCAAAGTGTATTATTTCCTAGTTAAATTTTGTTCATACAATACAGTGTAAAATATTTAAATATCAAGCCACTGAATGGCATTTGTGGAGGAGCTATTTGTAGGTTGCATAGAAATCAGATGAGAGACATTCCCTGATTCCAAGAAACATATGTATGTGCTGGGGTTTTTAATCTGTTTTTACCTTGTGCTCCTCAAAGACTACAGTTCAGCTATTGATGTTTTGTTGAGGTCAGCTGTGAGTGAGTATGGTGGTTTGTCTCAATAGTTCCATTTAATTGGCTGGAGAAAAAAAAAGAAGCAATTTTGCACAAACATAAACTTTGTTTTTCAGTGGCAAGTTTCCATCTACTACTGCTAGACCTGGCTTTACCTTTCAATCTGTACACAAAACTCCAGGTAAGTTTAGAATTGATTTCCCAACATATCACTGAAAATAAGGATTAGTAACACTTCTATCTGAGAAAGCACAACCACACACAATGGAGTTACGTTATGAAGTCACTGGTGAGGAATAAATTCACATGCCTTCTAACTCTCAGAAACTGATTTCCTTTTGATTACACAAATGGAGAAATGGTTAATGGCTTTGCATCTCTCTTCTATTGTAGATGTCCACCTAACAGTCCTTCTGCCAGCTTGAAGCTGGAGGACTCCACAGTATTCCCATAATGGCCAAATACCAGGAATTATGCTGGTCACACAGCATCCCAGCAAGACCAGAACAAAAGCTTCAAAAGAGACCAGTGGGTAGGGAATCTCCTTTGGTGCCCTACTACCTCACTTACCTTAACTAGCTCAGAACAGCTCAGCTGAGAACTAAGGCTTTTCAACCAAAAGGACTAAACTGCCATACTAAGGTGAGGTTGGTGCGAGGTATTCCATTGCTTCCAGACATGTTCTTAATCTGCTTCCATTTAAACCAATTATTAACTCCCCACAGCAGAAGAACTGAGCTCTAACACCGCATTTTAGCAGTTGAGTTTTTTAAATGTATTTTGTTTAAGAAATCATTAAAAATGCAAGGAGAATGCTTGTTTTGTTTCCGTAGAAAAGCATAGCTAACGAAAGTGATTTAAAGGAGGTTCTGGTCAATGGCAGCTGAAAGACTGAATTCAAGTGTTGTCTGTCATTCAGGTCATACAGTATGTTTATGCCTGTTGAACTTTCATAACTAGAAAACTTTCAGTAAAAGGTTACTAAGAAGATTAGGGAAGAATGCAAAGAAACGTGGATGTTTCTATGATTAGAAGGTGCCAGAACTTCTCATATAACAAATTGCACGTTTCCTCTTCAAGGCCAAGAGCTAAAGGCAGGAGAAATTTTTGTCCACATCAAGGCAAACTTTATGTTCTGCTGGGAAATGTATGGAAGAAGATAGAAAAGCAGCTTTGACTAATGTTAATTGTATCACTTAATGTACTTCAGGTATGGAAAGCATATCCAAAGGATGTAAGAATATGGAAAATGAAGTTGCTTTATACACCATAAATATCTTCTGTTGGTGTCCTGGCAACATTATTCTTACTCCCTCCTTTTCTGCTTTTCCCAATCCAGACCAAAATTTACTCGATATTTGAAATCCTAGTGTGACATACTCACGGCAAACCAATTTACACAGAGCAGTAAACAAAAATGCCAAGAGAAAATGACATGAAAACTGAAAAGATTACTTTTTAATGAGAAAATTGCAGGTTGCACATGAAGCAGGTATAAATCAATGTCAAGAACTAATGCTTCTACTAAGCAACTCAACATTTCTGACCGTTTACAAAACACTGCTTGAACTTTGTCTCGGTGCATTGTTCTCAGTGGTAGACTGGAAATTAATTGGTATTTTGACTCAAGGAAAGAGGAAAACAACATGTATTAAGATGGATGCACAGGCTAGCGTTAAAATGTCAGAACCTATTAATAGACATGTCAAACAGCAGTATTCCTTCAGACAGCAAGTGCTATGACAATAGCTTAATGAAGATTATCCCTTGTATGACTCATTACAGTCATTACAACCATTTTGTGCCTTCAGCTGCACAATCACCAATGCTTCCTGCCCGGTATAGCTCATTTGCAGAAAAAGAACACATACCATTATCGTATGGTTACTCGCACACTGTGAAAAAGAAATGTATTGCTTATGATCAATAATATCAAAAGCACCATAAATTCAAAACTGTAATTTAGTGGAGCTTCTTTATTAAAGTGCTTTAAGGCAATGCTTGAGCCCAACCCAAATATAATTTTCAGACCGTATTGGACAGAAAATACTGGCTGCAATCAGTATCCAGTACCAAATTCATATCATGACTATAGTGACTTCATAAAAAAACCTGGGTATCTGTAGATGGAGAAATGAAGACCTGCCAGTTCAAAACAGCAACAGCATTTTTGGTAGAGAAGCTAGATTGCAATTTTTTGTATGATTTCAGAATCATGATTTAGTCCGTAACTTGATATTCTGAAATAGTTTTGGTAAACTGAGAAAAGAAACCAGCACTGTCATACTACAAGGTACAGAACATGGTCTTCAGCTGTGGATTGGTTTTGTCTGTTCCAGCTTGTCCATTGTTTACCCTTTCCTCTATCTCTGTTGGCTATTTTAATACCTACCTGAATTAAAGGGCGTTTGAGAGAAAAGCCTTTCATGAAGACCTGAATGAGGAAGCAAGAACAAATTTAGAATGGGATTCAGTGGGGAAAAAATAGTGAAAGGATAGAAGAACAAGATTTTAAGGTCTTCAGTTGACAAAGTGATTCAGGGTAGGAATCAAACCAAATAAAACCAAAACAAAAACAAGCCCCAACCTCAAAATACTAATTAGCACTAGTGAAAAGATGGTCCAGTATTTCAGAGGCTATGTCTTAGCTTTTACGTCCAATGCAAAAAATACCCACACTAGTTATTAGATGTAGCCCTGAGCATTTCTTTATTTTTTAAACATTATATATTTAATTAAAACATCTCCTATAAAACCTTACAAGATTCTGCTTTCCTCTAGCTGCTGATATACACACAAAATCCTTCTCTTGCAGCAAACAGCACCAAACATATTGCAGATACAATGAAAATACGAAAAAATTCTAACAGCTCCTCAAAAATAAAACAGTAAAGACTTTTAATGGGTTTTGTTGCATATTATACCAAAAGGCCAGTGAAAAAAAATATGTTTACATTAAGTAACTATCTGTTCTTTAACTTAAAACTGATAAATAATCACCAATAAGAATAACATTAAAACTGCAGCTTTAAAGTTGTTAAAATTGCTATGCAAGGGTTACGGTACAGTGCAGGGGGAAAAAAAAAAGAAAACAAACAAAAACCAAAAACCAAACCAAAACATGGAATGGTAAGAATATTTAAAAATGAAAGTTGTGAATTTAATTATGTTCCTTGTGTATGATTTTTAAAGGGGAAAGCAAAAATTTTTAGAACACAATCTTAATCTGAAATCATATACCACTGTTTAACATTAAAGGATTTTTCTTTCTAACCTGTTAATTTTTAAATGCACTTTTAGCTCAAAAACTAAACTGTAAAATCCATTATTTGACCTACAGCATTTGGAACAGACACCAAATTCTACCACTACTATAGAAAATTTGGAAACAGTAGTGCTGCCATGCAAAAGAGAAACATACTACTTCCTAAGTTTTAGTATCCTTAAAACACACATAGGAGTGACTTCTTATTCTTAGCCAGAGAGTACTATGCCAAAGGCAATGCAACCATAAAAATGGTAGACATCTGATGAAACTTCCCAATTATTGCTAACTAGAGATTCTACTTTTCAACCACCTGCTTCCACATCTCTAGTAGGACACAGCTCAAGAGCGTTCATGTATTGCTCTAAAAGAAAGCTTGTAATTCACAGAGGCTAGAGAGAAGGTCATGTTTAAAAAGATTTCATGGATGAAATAGCGTATATTCATGTGGGAAACAAAAGACATGAAACGTGAAGGAGGAAGATGTTACTGTTTTTCTGAACTCCTGTGCTCTCATTTTTGTTTATTCATTAGGAAGTTTGTTCTAATGAAATTGCTGGGATGATTCTTTAGAAGGGATGTTACACCATTTTTAAAGGAAGGCAAGCTGCATCACACCTAGGTGGAATATTCATAAATCAGGCCCTGTTTTAAGATATTAAACACTACTCTGGACAAGATTTTTTAGGTAGTGCATTTCAATTTTTCTGAGGAAGCTGGTATATACAAGAACAGATCACAGTCTGTCTTTAAACTGAGTGCTCAGTCCAAACGGCTGTTTCATAATCTCATGAACATGTATAACCATTATATCTGTGTCAGCATGTTCTTCTTTCCCCAAGGTTTTCATTCCTGTTCCTCTTTATTTTTCCCCCTCATCAATGTATGGGGACCAGTACTCCCCATTCTCAGCACTTTTTTGACCAGGCTAAGCAAGCTTGCTGTGAACGTGTGGCTGCTTGATTAATGACAAATGGTAAAATTCCTATTAGAACCTCAGTAAAATAATAGACACAGAGCTTTACATGAGGTCCTGCTCAATTTCTGAAGATCCTTTTCATTCTTTACATATCAAATTATTTCATAAAAGCATTAGATCAATGCACTCCTTTAAACCGCAAACTAATTTTAAAGTAATTTTTAATGGGAATAAAACTAGACCACTGAGATGTTCTATTCTATAGCAACCCATCTGCCCACATCAATTTAAAAAATTCAGTAGAAATCTTGTAAAAGAAATGCTTGCAATGGAAAGACCAACCTTCAATTAAACCAGAAGAGATGCTGATATCGTTATATTTCTATGTCTCAGAGATACAGGTAAGGTTTTCGGGCTGCATATATAAATAGCAGTGATAAGAACTTCCCAAGGACCTCTCAATGACCATGGTTATTTTCAAAGTTATATTCACCAGCTGATCCCTTCACTTTGATGGGATCACAATTAGGCCTGGATGATGTCCAGTGAAAAAGTCTGTTACAAAGTCTTCACATGAGGCAGATTACGAATCTTGTATTTACTTATTCTGGTGTTTCAGTCTGGTTTATTCATATGCAAGAGAACTGAGGGAAGTTTTATCTTGTGACCCAAAAAGAAAAACACCTTATTTAAAAGGAAGTACATGTGTTATACCTTTTTTTAGAGTATATAGGGGGTTTATGCCTGGGTAGGAAGAAATTGCTGTACAAGAAAACTCCTATTCCCAAAGACTTACCAAATGATCCCATTTAATACGAAAAATACAAATACAAAAAACCAATAGATTCTTGCTATTTTGTTCGGGGGGTGGGGGGTGGGGTGGGGAGAGAGAAAAAAAACCCAAACAACCAATAAAAATAAAACTATTTTTTAAAAAATCCAAACCAACTAAATAAACACATTAGCACATCCTTTTTTAATACCAAATGTGAGTGAGCTAGCACAACTATCACTTACTGTAAATATGTCCTTCAAACCTAGTCCCAAATCTTGAGTCTCCCTCTAATCGTCAGTGAATCATGGTGGGTAGCAAAGGGCGCATGTGGACACATACATGAAAGACCTCCAGAATAACAAAACTGGATCACAGCCTGGATGGTATGTATAGAAAAACCCATGGCCAGAGAAAAAAAGGAGCGTGGTGTGCATTCTCAGATCTGCAGCATCACTGGGGTCACTGAATGACCAGAATCTTGTGATGGACATGTACAAGCCCTTCAAACAGTGGGGCAGTGACAAGGAGGGAGTGACCCACTATGCAAAGGAGCAGCTGCAGTGTGTGGAGGTCTTCTGTAGGATGGGCAGCCAGTGAGCCAAAGCAAGTGGATGAGAGCCAGAGAAGAGGTCAGGAAAAGAGGTGACACTCAGGAGGTTGTTACCAGCCACCTTGCAGGGGGAAGCAGTGAAGCTTTTTTAAACAATGCAATGAAACCTCTGATCACTGGCTGGTTCTCCTGGGGACCTTCAACCTCCCTGACACCTGCTTGCAAGGGAAACATGACAGGACATGAGCCATCCAAGGGATATCTGAATGGTATCAGCAATGAGAAACAGATGCTAGATGGACCAGACTAGGGTGATGTATCCCTGGATCTTCTACTCACTAACCAGGAGGAACTGGTCAGAGCAGTGATAATGGCAACCTTAACCGTAGGGAGTCTGAAATAGAGGTGTTCAAGATCCCCAGGGGATAGTGGAAGGCAAGCAGTTGGGTACAGATCCAGGACCTCAGGTGAGCAGTGTTAGGCTTGCTCAGAAAACTTACTAGGTGGAATCCCATGGGACGCAGCTCTGAAAGGCAAAGGAGCTAAGGAAATTTAGCAGGCTTTTAAGGATGGCATCCTCCAGGCACATACGCTGTGCATCCTGATGCTTAGGAAAGCAAATTAATATTATATTAAACGTCAGTCTAGCTAAGCAGGAGACTCATGGCAGAGCTCCTGTTCAAAAAGGCTCAAAAGGAAGCAGAGACAGGTTACAGGAAGGGAATTCTCACGCTAAAGAACGCAGGGACAGTGTCAGGAAAGCCATAGTTCAGCTGCAGATTTGCAGTGCATGTCAAGGGCAACTAGAAGAGTGTCTATTACTACTTTACTAATAAAATGGTGAACAAGGAAAATGTAGGTCCATTGCTAAAAGGAATGGGTGATTTAGTGACAGTAGACATGGGCAGGGCTGAGCTACCCCAACCTCTGTGCTTAGTGAAAGGTTTCAAGGACAAGAAGGACCAGCAGTGGATGAAGGTCGAGTCAGGCATCACTTGTGAGGAATCCACCCACACAAGTCCATGTGTCCTAATAGACCATACCCACAGTGCTGAGATCTGGCTGGTGTCTTTGCACTGACATTCTCTATCATCTTTGAAAGATAACGGAGGCTGGGAGAGATTTCCAAAGACCAGAGAAGGACAGTTAATTCAAAAGCCTTCAAAAAACCCAAAAGTGATGATCCAAAGAACTACAAGCCAGTCAGCCTCACATTGACCCTGGTAAAACCATGGACTGAGTCCTCTTGAAACACATTTCTAGGTACATGAAGGAGCAGAAGCAGACTGAGAACAGTTAGTATGGATTTCCAAAGGTGAATAATGCTCGCATATTATGGAGGGAGAGCAGTGGATATTATTTACCCTGACTTTAGCAGGGGTGTCATCATGGTCGAATAATACAATGTCTTGTACCTAAACTAGGATGTTACAGTCTGGGTGAGCGGACAAACAGGCAGGTGAAAAACTGATTTGATGAAAGAGGCTTAGAGGGTAGCAGGTAATGTGTTGTAATTACCGGGGGGCCAGTAACAAGGACAGAACACTGGGCTCTGTTCTAAGGCCTGTCCTGTTTAACATCTGTCAGAATGACCGGTCGTGCGGGAAGAGGTGTGTGGACATTGCAGATGACACCAAGCAGGGGCACCAGTTGATGCATGCAAGGACGGGGCCTGGAGCAGTGTGAGCAGAGCCCAGGACAGGGACCCAGCGTTGGGCAGGGGTGATGTCCTATGCTCAGCACCCATCAAGCCTCATCCAGGCACCGAAGCCCATCCGGGGTCCTGGATAAAAGAAACATTAAGCGACCGGAGGGGATGAGAGGAGGCCACTGGGATGGCAGGCGTGGAGCTGCAGGGTTGGGTCTGGTTCAAGCTGGAGCAGAGGTGGCTTTGGGGCATCTAACAGCGCCTCACCTACAGGGCAGTGACTGAGGGGGCAGGGACAAGCTTTCCACAATAGTATCTGCCAGGAGGGCAGGAGGCAACAGCATCAGCTGAAACTAGAGATGCTCAGGGTGGACATAAGGAGAAACTTTTCTGCCAGTATGACCAGCAGGTAGCAAAGAAAGTTGCTCAAACAAAGAGTTTTTCAAGGGGTGATTAAGCAAAATCTTGAGCAACCTGGTTTCATCAGCACCAGCATCAGACTGCTTCCAGAAGGTGCTTGAAAGACAGTGCTCTTAAGGACCCTTCTCACCTGAATTATGCTATGATCCTATGACTATATGGGTGAGCAGGTCATCAACATGAACCAGAAAAGGCTTAACAATTCAGTAACTTCAGTAATTCCGCTTCAAAAAAGAGTAATCCAACTGTTAATTGTTTATCCTGTCCAGAAAATCTGCCTATCAAGAGTGTACATTATCTTACTTCCAATTAGAGTACTATTTCACTTCTCACAAGTATTCAGAAAAGAAACACAGATTCTTGGGCGAACCCGGGGAATGGAGATGTGAACATAAGCTTCCACAATTAAAATTAAGACAATGAAGTCTCAGCTGCTGTAACTGAAATGGCAATAATACTAAGCTTGCTTTTTGGTAAGACTAAGATGTAACTTATGGCTAACGAGCAGCTTAAATGAATTCACATAATAAACAATGAAAAAGGCTGTGAAAGGCTGGGCAGGTTAAATTCGCAGGAGCTAGATTTGAATTCAGATATTTGCCACAGCTTGAAAAATGTTTCTCATTCAGTAATTTTCTTTGAGTCTTCAGAGCTGTCCCTGTATTTAGAAAATAAGTGTTATGCAATATTTCCCCATGGCTTCACTAAGATTCACAACAGGCAAGTACACTAATAATTAATGTGATGGGAAATGACATTTATTGTGGATGTGGAGGATGCTGGGCTTTTTTCTTCTTGTAAAAAAAAAAAAAAAGCAGATCCAAGTAAACTGCTGAAAGAGAGATGTCTCATAAGACTGTTCTCTCTTGTTCTGACCCAGGACTCACAACAGCAGTGCCTTCCTGCTCAGACTGAGTTATTTCCATGCCTCTATTTGGTTGCGCATGCAAAATAGGAGACAAAACTGCCTCTCTTGTTGCAGCCCAGTAAACATGAGTTTTGGCATGACTAAGGTTTGTAGTGCCAGGGCAGGGTCTCGGGACACCTCTGGCTTTGTCTTGACGTGAGCTGTTTTGGCTTTTTTAGCTGAGACAGCAGCTGTCAAGCAGTCAGGTAACTGTGAACTAAGTTTGGTTTAGTTATTGTCTGGTTTATAATGACAATAAGTAGTTGTTGTGTGTTGACTGAACTGTCGATGACTATAGATTAAAATGTGGTATGGCAGCATGCAGAGACATGACCAGAGGGCCCGGCCTTTAAGCACAAATCTGAGTGGTGCCCAAAGGGGCACAGCCTCATCTTTTTTAGGTAAAGCTAGTTTTGTAGATGACACACAGAAACAGAAAGATTGAACAGCTGGGAACCAACAGAAAAAGATACAAAACAAAACAAAAAAGAGGTCAAAGCAGATTTTGCTAAGAAATGGATAAAAATAAACCCTGGTGGACCCAGGACTCAGAAGAAAAAAGTCACCATCATTAAAGCACAGTGAGGAACCTAGGATACTAACACCTTACCACAACTCCCACTTCACTGTTTCCCTACTTCACATTGCATCCATGGACATCTGTATCTGGGGGAGCATTTGAAGGGAAAGCAAAGCATCAGGGAAAAGGACTACAGTCTAAGACAGCTTCCCTTATAATGACTTTAACCATACTGTCACTATTGAGATTTATTTTCTACTAAACAGATAATTTAGACTTCAAATGTCAATATTTTTGCTTAAGCCCTGCTATTGTCCTTCCAGTCGACACAGGGGTTGTTAAAGTCCCCCATGAGACCAGGGCATGTAAACATGAGGGTTTTTACAGTTACTTGAAAAAGACCCTATGTACTTCTTCTATCTCATCAAAAGGTTTGCAACACCATTCATGGTGGTGTGCCCCCCAATAACCTTGGCCCAAAAGCTTTCAGCTGACTCCTGACCCATCCCAAGGCAGAGGTCCATGCAGTTCAGCTGCTCTTTCACATAGAGGGTCACTCTTACTTGTCATGTTCCCAGACTGTCTTTCCTAAGAAGCCTGTAACCCCCCACCACACGACTTCAGTCGTGAGAGTTTTCACTCCATGTCCCTGTGCTTTCAGTGAGGTCAAGGTCCTGTAACTGCACAAAGACCTCTCCCTGCTGCTCATTCACTGTGATGGGTGCATTTGTGCAGGGGCATTTGGACATGAAATGGACACTCAGGCATGGACTTTCCCCAGAAGAAGCTTGAGAGCCTTCTCCATAAGGCTATTCTGCAGGTATCTCCTTCTTTAAAATCCTGTGCTTCAAGGGATTCCACTTCAGCTCTGTTTTGTTGATTGCTATGTCCTTTCTATTCCCATTACTCTGGGCACTTGCCTCACCCATCCTATCACTTGATTCTTTACACATTCTTTATGGAAGCACTTCCTCTCCTGTTATTTCTAGTTTAAGGCTCTCCTCTACCGAGTTGGCCAGGCTGTTGGCAATGATACTCCACAGCAGGAAAAATAGCACAAATACTACGTTTGACTATGTTTCATTCAACGTAATCTTAAGTTTCTGCATTCAGAAATCACCTTGCACCATGCATTTACATTCATACTGTGTCACATTTAGCTGCCTCAGAGCCTCCTATAAGTTCCTAAAACTCCAATAACACACTTGAAGCTGAAATTATTTGCTACAGGGGTTTAGCCTCTAAAATTCTTACTAAGGTAGTTAAAGTAGAATTCAGTTGAGTAATAAATTTCCAAATTTATCACAAATCTTTAAGATGAAATGGCATATATGGAAAGCCTGCAGGTGTTGAATCTTTTTAGCCAGAAGTGCCCAGAAACACATTACAATACTTAGAAATACAATAACTGCAGCAGCAACGGTAATAATATTCCTGTTTAGGAAAAATAAAGTGGAGAAAAGAAAGGATGAACTGGCTGAAAATGCATGGACATGTGTTTGTCGACATCATCCCCATGCATTGATGCATTTGGAAGTATGTTTCGTGGCCAAAATTATAATGAAGAAAAGTTGCAGAAGTAATAGCAACTGAAGAGTTGTCTGAATTAAAGAATAATGCACATCTCAGGTCTTAATTTTCCCTTTTCTTTTATTGACACCAATAAAGCCAGAATATTTTAGGGGAAGAACACATTGAGCTTCTCTTATAAAAGTGTCCATGGCCATCTGGAAACACAAATGGTGAAAGTAAAGTACACCAGAGTCTCTTAGGTTTAAACAAAGAGGGAGATGATTCAATTTCTTCTAGAAAATAACTATTGTTGTCTTATAAACATGTCCCAGATTCAGACAGGAAACAGGCATCTTTAATATGTAGTCATGTTATATCAATACCTTTGTAAGAGAAACGTGAAAGCCAGGATTGAGGAAATAGAAGTTCAAGTTTCTGGATTTCTTTCCCACTTCTCTCACAAAGTTTCTAATAGAATACCCTAGACTGTTTAACTGCATTTTGGAAAAAGCATTCCAGCTGAATCTGTATTATGAGGTGTCCATGCTTTAAGCTGGCTGCATGAATATGTAGTCTAATATGTTGGCAGCAGCTAGCAGCTTAAAGCAGGAGTAAAAAGGGGGGCATAGCTGCAGCTTTGTTACAGGCATCACCCAAGGAACAGCCTGTCATCACATATGCCAACTCTGCTATGAGGTGGGCACACCCCATGCCAATTCTTTATGGCACGTCATTTCTCCTAGGCTGCAGTGTCAACTGGCTAGCTGCAAGGGCTAGGAGGATGCTGATAACATCCTCCACAGTTGTGTACATGTCTTCCTTCATCCAGACTATTCTTCCATCTCTTCATGAATTATAATAGTAGAAAGAACTGTCCTATTTGGGTGGAGGAAATGCATCCCAGTGAGTAATACATTGTGAAAAGAAATGCAAACTTTGCCTCAAATGACATTTACACAAATGTAAATCATTATGCTCTTCCTTAAAAACAAACAAACAATAAAACCAAACAAAAACAAACAAACAAACAAAAAAACCCAACAAATTGAGTTTCCATTTAGTAACTTGTCAGATTAAGCAATAGTTAAACTCTTTTTCTAAGTTCATGTTGGCTTTTTTTTCAGATGGAAGAAGTGATATGCTTGAATGAAAAATGTGTTTTTAGTTCACCTACCAAACTAACCATGTGAAAAAGAAAAATAAATCTGCACAGATATTCTTTTGTTATTCCTTGACATAATAACATAATTAGAGTCGCCTCATACCTGCAATTTCCTAGTCAAGTAATGCAAGAAATAATTACTCTACAAATGCAAACTGAGTCTCCTGTTTCTTTGCTGGCAAGTCCCTGACTGGGAAAAGAATGCATTTGCCAGAAGCCCAAGATCAGGCAGTATGGTAGGGCCAGACCGTTTCACTTTGCCAGGATGACAGCCTTTTTAAAATACTACTAATTGCACAGTAATGATTTCTCATTAAAGGGTGATAATTCAGCACAGTATCTCTGTCTTGTGATTTTCCTGTTTGATTCACTTGTGATACTGATTAAATATAGTTTGAATACTGTTCTACAATTTTCTACATTGTCTTCCCTGGAAGATGTTGAGTCCACCTTGGTAGATGGTGCATAACTCAGTAACTGGAGTTGTTTAGTCTCAGATAGTGAAAACATAGAGCTGCAATGGGGCTTTATACACTGAGGAGAGCTGTCAGAGTACAGAGAGTTTGCACATTAAGAGGCCAACCGTTACGGCTCAAAATATTAAATATACTGAAATGTTCCTATGAGTACTCACAGGTTTCTATTATTCATCTTAAAATACCCATTTCAATAAAGCAAATTTAAATTATTGGAAGCATCAGAGGGATTTTAGTTATCTCTAGCAGAAACAAAAGCTAAAAGAGAAGGAGGGGTCCTCAGGTTAAATCTCCGCAAAGAGTAAAATCCTAAATACAAATCAGGATGCTTAACACCTTGACTTAGGAGTTATATACCCATTTTAAAAAAAGAAGCTCTCTTCCCCCTGCATGTAGATGTTGCAGTCTTAGCAGGACTGATTATCACCATCTTTAGGATCCAGATGGACATAGACTGGTTTTGTCACTTTAGCTTACCTTCCCTGAAAGACTTTCTAACCACATCTACCAGCATATAGAAAGGGCATTAGTACCATTTCCCTTCATTAAAGGGTAGGAAGACACAAAATTAGCAATAACATCAGAACTGTGACTATTGTCAGCTTAACTGGGTTCAGACCTGAGTGGATCCAGGTCCATTTGTTCAGTCTATCCAGAAAGCTGTCTACAGCCTTAACTACGTACCACCTTGGGGTGGAGACAGTATTCTAAGCTCCAGTTAGGGTTGTCCAGCATTACTGACTGAGAGAAGGCAGAAGCTCTGCAACACTGAAACCACACAGGTGCCAATGGAGTTGTGTGATGTATTGTGAATTGAGATATATTCAATTCCCTGCTCCAACATCTGCTCATGGTGTTCCTTTAACTGTGTGAAGACGAATACTTCAAGTCCCTTGAGTTTTATTTGGCAAAGACACAGGAAAGATGCATGCAGAAAAAAAACCTGAAGACAAAACCAGGATCAAGCAAAAAACATTCTCAGCCTTTTCAGGAAAATGCTTCAAACACAAAATACAACAATGGGTATCACAAAAAAGTGAAAGACTGATTTTTTGGTTCCAATAAAAAGAAAGGAACTGTTGAGCTTGAGTTTTGTTCACTATACTTTATTTGGTGCCACATTTATTCACAATATTTTTAATCCATCAGTATATTTTCATCTTATTAACTGAGACATATTTTATCCAGCAGCAGCTACTTGCAAATCTTTCTCTGTTGCAGGTAAGGACTGCCAGAAGAGCTTTATGCAGCTGAATTTGCTAAGTTCCTCTATTTCGTAAGTGTGCACAAACTGAATTCAGCTGAAAACTGAGTATGTAGGATATAATTAATGTATTTTGTCTAAATTATGAAAATGAAGAACAGATAAGAAATCTCTATATACTACACCAGTTGTTTTCCTGATTTGGTCTATCAATTTATAACCACAGAAGTTGAAACAGAAGGACAGATCTTTGCTACCTCTGACCCCTTCGTAATTTAACCTATATTAAATTTGGGCCACACACAGAGCAACTGAAAAAAAAAAACAAACAACAAAATGCAACAGAAAAAAAGGTGATAGTAAAATCTTTACTGTGAAAGAAGCAGCACAGCAGCTATGTGCTTGGACACTACTATCAGAAAACATAAAAACCTGCCAATAGAAAAAGGCAAATAAACATGACTGCCACAAGAAAATTGCCATCAATGAAAGTGAAACAAGATTCTTATTATACTCGTATACCTTTTAAATTAATATTCTCAAACTCAAAAGTTATGGACTACAGGTCAGTTGTTCAATTATTTGGAATAAGTATGAGCTACACTTAGAAATTCTCTCCTTAAAATGTGCTTCAGACAACAATGACAAACAGGACTGCATGTCTGGTGAAGTTCCCATAGACTGGAAAAGGGGAAATACAGCCCCCATTTTTAAAAATAGAAAAAAAGGAAACCCTGGAAAACTACAGGCCAGTCAGTCTCACCGCAGTGCCTGGCCAAGATCACGGAGTAGATCCTCCTGCAGAGTATGCTAAGGCACATGGAAAATAAAGAGGTGATTGGAGACAGCCAGCATGGCTTCACTAAGGGCAAATTGTGCCTGACAAATTTGGTGGCCTTCTATGACAGGGATACAACATTGATGGATGAGGAAAGAGTGACTGACATGATCTACCCAGACTTGTGTTGAGTTTTTAACACTGTCCTGCACAACATCCCTGTCTCTAAACTGGATAAACATGGATTTGATGGGTGGGCTACTCAGTGGATAAGGAATTGGATGGATGATTGCACTCATAGAGTTGTGGTCAACAGCTCAATGTCTAAGTGGAGACCAGCGGTGAGTGATGTGCCTCAGGGGTCCGTGCTGGAACCAGTGCTGTGCAACATCCTTCTCAGTGACATGGACAGTGGAATCAAGGGCACCCTCACCAAGTCTGCTAACACTAAGCTGTGCATTGCAGTTGACACGCTGGAGGGAAGGGATGCCATCCAGAGGAACCTCGGCAAGCTTGTGAAATGGGCACATGCAAACCCCGTCAAGTTCAACAAGGCCAAGTACAAGGTCCTGCACCCAGGTCAGGTCAACCCCGTACTGTATCAATACAGGCTAGGCACAGAATGGATTGAGAGCAGCCCTGAGGAGAAGTTCTTGGGGGCACTGGTGGATGAAAAGCTCAACATGGCCCGATGATGTGCATTTGTAGCCCTGAAAGCCAGCTGTATCTTTGCTGGGATGCATAAAAAGGAGTATGGCTTCAGACTGAGGGAGGTGATTCTTTCCCTCTACTCCAGTCTCATGAGATCCTACCTGGAGTACTGTGTACAGCTCCAGAGCCCCTAGCATGTGAAGGACATGGACCTGTTGGAGCAAGTCTGAAGCAGGGCCATGAAGATGGTCAGAGGGCTGGAGCACCCCCCCCCATGAATACAGGCTGTGGGAGTTGGGCTTGTTCAGCCTGAATGAGAGAAGGCTCTGCAGAGACCTTATGGAAGCATTTTGATACTTAAAAGGGAGTTTATAAGAAAGCTGGAGAGATATTTTTTTCAGGTAGCAATAGGACAAGGGGTAATGGCCTTAAAGAGTGTAGATCTAGATTAGAGATAAAGAAGAAATCCTTCCCTATGAGGGCGGTAAGACACTGGAAGAGGTTTTCCGGAAAAGCTATGGATAGCCCATCACTGGCAGTGTTCAAAGCCAGGTTGGATGTGGTTTTAACCTGGTCTACTGGAAGGTGTCCCTGCCCATTGCAAGGGGTTGGAACTAGATGGTCTTTGAGGTGTCTCCCAACCCAACCCATTCTATGATTTTCTGAACTCTTGCAAAAAAACATGGGAAGGAACGGAAGGAACATTCTACAGAGCCAAGACCTGCTGCTTCTCTCCATACTGCCTTCAAGTAAAGATATGCTGTTTGAAATTTGTTGTGTGTAAGATAATCACTTTATGATGGAAATTTAATACCTGTTTCAAGAAGTGTGTGGGTAAATATCCACAGTTGCCTCCATTTGATCCCCAAAGCAGCATTTATAAGGATTAGTTTGTGATTATTTGTTTTAGTCTTATACCTAGACAAAGAAGCTTTAGTTTTGAAGAAAGCAAACACTTCCTATTGAATTACTCCAGAAAGTTTTGCTAAGTTACTATATAGAGAGTTTAATAGATGGAGGTCTCAGTTACAAAGGCTTTGTCAGATGACACTTTTGCCTTTCTACAGTAAAGGAACACAATCAGAGTGTTACAAAATTATTTTCCATTCCTGGAGACAGACTTATTAACCTTATGCAGCTTACTTTTTAACTAAAACATCTCAGACACTTTCTATAGACTGCACACATACTATGCCTGATCTTATTAGCTTAGATCTCAGAGAACTGCTTCTCCTGTTTACACATAGGTTTTGAAGTTCAGCTTTCCTGCTTCTGTATAGAGCCTCAGAAGGATACTGCCTCAGACACCTTGTACTGAAGCAGAGTATCTCTCCACACACCTGCTCTTCTGAGACTCTCAGCAAATGTTGAACTAGAAGGGAGCTTGGGGACTATGTCTCATAATGTCTTTCCTCCTTGCTTATTTTCGTATCTAGATTCTCTGAACATCATCTCTTCAAATTGGACCTCAGCTGCACAGACTTCGTATTTATACTCTACAGTTTCATTCTATTCTTACTCCATGTACCACAGTTATCTTAATGACCATTCACTTCTACCTGTGGAGCATGGAGATATTCCTATGCACCAATGGTGCCTTCCAGTTTTATGTCCTTTAGAAATTTCTTAGTATCTTCACTATGTTGTGACTGAGTCATCAATGAAAACAATATCAAATTATCCAAAATATCAATATTCAAATTTCACAAGACATCACCTCTGTAAGGAGTAACATTCTAGTTCATGTAAAAAGCTCAGGCAGATTAAATGTAGGATGTTTTCTGTTTGAACTCAAATTCTCTTGTGTCTTCCCACCTTCCAGTGGTACTCCATCTTTTAATCAGGTTTTACTCTTTTCCAACAGGAATATATGGCTTGTCAGAAGCCCACCTTTACTGACTAATTTTATCAGTTGCTTGCAGGATAATCAAATTGTAGTGATTTCTTTAACTTCTATGAAAAAAAAATAATTATCAGATAATCACTGGAATTCCTCTAAGAAGCAATGCTGTGCTCCACTGAAGACAGCAAGCAATTTTATTTTAAAATGATTTGAGTGTTGCAGAGTATCATGTTTTCTTCATGACAGCTTTGTGAACAAGAAGAATGAGGAAATTTGGAAGGGTTTAACCTATCTGAGCTGCAGCATACACTGTCTCTGAAGGATTTATGTCAAGTGCTCTAACCTACAAATCTAAATATAGAACTCAACGTGCTGTGTTAATCCAACAATAACCTAAATATTTATTCATTGAGTGTGAATGCAATCATCTCAGAAATGAAGTGGGAGTGACGCTTGAGTAGTGGTAAGGTAGTCTTGAATATGAGATATCAGAGCTTTTAGACCTATGTGTTTCATAGCAGGTAAGACATAGTAGGAGGATTTTTTTAGAATCATGGAATCATTTAGGTTGGAAAAGACCTTTGGTATCATCAGGACCAGCCGTTAGCCCAGGACTGCCAAGTCCATCACCAAACCATGTCCCCAAACACTGGATCTATGTATTTTTTAAATACCTCCAGGGATGGTGATTCCACTACCTCCCTGGGCAGCCTGTCCCAGGGCTTCACCACTCTTTCAGTGAATAATTTTTTCCAAATATCAAACCTAAACTTCTCCTAGAGTAACTTGAAGCCATTTCCTCTTGTCTTACTATGTTTTACTTGGGAGAAGACACCTACACCCACCTGCCTACAACCTAGCAGCAAGGTCCCTCCGAGTCTCCTCCTCTCCAGAGTAAACAATCCCATTTCCTTCAGCTGCTCCTCATAAGACTTGTTCTCCAGAGCCTTCACCAGCTTTGTTGCCCTTCTCTAGACATGCTGAAGATGCTGAAGCACCTCAATGTCCCTCTTGAAGTGAAGGGCTCAAAACCAAATACAGGATTTGAGGGGCGGCCTCACCAGTGCCCAGTGCAGGGGGACGGTCACTGCCCTGGCCCTGCTGGCCACACTGCTGGGGACACCAGCCAGGGTGCTGCTGGCCACCTGGGCCCCCTGGGCACACACCGCTGGCTCCTGCCCAGCCGGCCGTCACCCAGCACCCCCAGGCCCTTTCCCACCAGGCCCTTTCCAGCCGCTCTGCCCCAGCCTGTAGCGCTGCGTGGGGCTGGTGTGACCCAAGGGCAGGACCCGGCACTGAGCCCTGCTGAACCTCATACGACTGGCCTGGGCCCATCGCTCCAGCCTGCCCAGGTCCCTCTGCAGAGCCTCCTGCCCTCAGGCAGGTCAGCACTCCCCCCGCTTGGTGTCATCTGCAGACTTACTGAGGGCACATTAAATCCCCTCATCCAGATCACTGATAAAGATACTAAACAGAACGGGTCCCAGTACTGAGCCCTGTGGAACACCACTTGTGACCAGATGCCAGCTGGATGTAACTCCATTTACTACCAATTTTTGGGCTTGGATGTCCAGCCAGTTTTTACCCAGAGAAGAGTATACCCAACCAAGCCATGAGCAGCCAGTTTCTCCAGGAGAACACTGTGGGAAACAGTGTCAAAGGGTTTGCTAAGGTCTAAGGTCCAGTTAGACTATATCCACAGCTTATCCTTCATCCATTAGGAGGATCATGTTGTCATAGAAGGAGATCAGGTTTGCCAAGCAGGACCTTCTTTCCATAAACCCATGCTGGCTGGGCCCAGTCCTTGGACTGTCCTGCAGGTGCCAGATGATGGCACTCAGGGTGATCTTGTCCATAACCTTCTCTGGCACTGAGGTCAGGCTGACCAATCTGTAGTTCACCAGATCCTCCTTTTGCCCTTCTTTAGATGGACATCACACTGGCTGACCTCCATCTTCTGGGACCCCTCCAGTTTGCCAGGACTGTTGATAAATGATGGAGAGTGGCTTGGTGACTCTTCTGCAATCTTCCTCAGTACCCTTGGGTGGATCCCACCCCACCCCATAGATTTGTGTGTGTCTAGTTGGAGCAGCAGGTCACTAAATTTCCTCCTGGACTTCATTCTGCTCCTCCTCATCCCTTCTTCCAGCTCAGGGGGCTGAGTACCCAAAGGGAAGCTGATCTTGCTATTAAAAACTGAGGCAAAGAAAGCAACAAGTACCTCAACCTTTTCCTCATCTTCTGTGGCAAGCCCCCACCCCCCCATCCAATGAAGAATGAAGGTTGTCCTTGGCCCTCCTTTTGTTTCTAACATATTTGTAAACGCATGTTTTGTTACCTTTTACAGCAGTGGCCAGCCTGAGTTCTAGCTGGGCATTCACCTCTAATCTTCATCCTTCATAACCTCACAAAATCCTTATAGTCCTCCAAAGTTGCCTGCCCCTTCTTCTAAGGGTAGTAAACTTTCCTTTTTTCCCTGAGTTCCAGCAAAGCTCTCTGTTCAGCCAGGCCAGTCTTCTCCCCGCTCTGGCTCATCTCTTGGCACATGGGGACGGCCTGATCCTCCACCTTTGATACTTCCTTCTTGAAGAACAGCCAGCCTTCCTGGACCCCTTGGCCCTTTAGAACTGTTATCTCCCAAGGGACTCTGTCAACTGGGTTCCTAAACAACCCAAAACCAGCCCTCCAGAAGTCCACATAGTCAGTTTCTGCTCACTGACTTTTGTAGAATGATCATTGATTTTTTAAAGAATGTCATTTTGTTTCCCAGGACTTTTGGCAGAACTCTGCAGCTATACATCCCTTACATTTATCTTTAAGTTTATTTTTATTTGTCTTTTACTTCAGGCATTTCTACAGATTTAATTGTTTCCATTTTTAACCTTTAGGGAACAAAAAGCCAACAATTTCTTGCTCCTTTGTGAGACTGCAGTTATTATTCTTAAAAAAAACATTTTGTTAACCAAGTCTGTAAACAGAGGGAGAGGGAAAACAGCATAAAAATCTTTTACAACAGTACATATAAACAGGACTGTAGAACTGAATAATTCCTAATTAGACAAGCAAACATGATTTTAGCTTCTGTTTTCACCCTGATAATCTTAGCCCCTTTTTTGGGACGAGCCTGTTCAGACAAATATTACTATGCTACCTTTGTTCTTCCTCTGAAAGGGTCTGTGATGCAATTAATGAAGTTCCTAGCAGTGAAAGTTTTAATATTTGAACTGAAATGCCGCAGCTATTAAACTATTAATAACTCTTAAAACAGGACGACACTTTGCCTCATTCAATCAAAATTCTTACCACACATGTTAGACTAAAGCCCCATTTCGTAAATTGTTCTTCACTACATTGTGCTTTGAGCCACAGGGTAGATATTTTCTTTACTTTTTGATAAGACATGAAATTACAATGAACTTGCTTTTGTACAGTGCCTCTTATTCAGGAAAAAATATAATTCATCCTTGTTTAACAACAATTCTCCCTGTTTCATAGACCTGAAAACAGGAACCCTGCAGACCATGTGAGAATTTTGCATTAGCCCTTCTCCTTACTTCTCTAAAGGCTTTTTTCCTTCACTTCTACAGTATGTCCCACAAAAATTACTGTCCATTTAGAAGCATGGGATTTGCGTTTGTGCTGTGCCTGTTGCTCCATGAGGGCATAACCATCTCTTGTCCAGCCATCTGAGCACTGAAAATCTGGAGGAGCAGGTGAGAGTTCCCAGGGACAGCAAAACCCCCTTTCCACCTACAAAGGCAATTTCTTCAAGAAGAATTGCTGAGATAATTCCTTAACTCAAGGGAAATGTGAACTGTTGCCATACAAAGCATGGCCAAAACAAATGAAAACTTTTCCAGAAAAGAGGAAACTTTTCATGGATGTCCATCTGTCTGAATAACTTAGAGGTGCACATTGTCTTCACACTGAATTCAATATTTGCAGTGTACATTTTCTTCTCCAAATTTCCGTGACATGAATAAGCAACTCTAGTTGCTTTATCATTAACTTAAGCTCTGGATCTTAGGAGACATTACCATAAATGACATTTGTAGTTGAGCAGTAAATGGGACTTAAGTTTCCCAAATCTTCTACAAACCAGAAAGGATCCAGACAGTTATTTATGACTCTTCTCATGCTTATGGAGGCTTTCAGGAAAGAGGTGAATGAGATCATTGCATTATAATACTTACACATTTAAGAAAAATAGTTACGAAAACATAAGTAGCATCACTTGGAATAAAATAGATGAAACTAGTAAAACATCGGAAGGAGACCTCACATGATAAAAAGAAATTGCTAGACAGGAAAACAATGTAAAGGAAAAGCCATATATCTGATATATGTGCATGTGTTTGTAAGCTAAAAGAGAAAAAGGGTAGATAGTAAAGAACAAAGATTATTAAACTGTGTGGAAGAGACAGGCACATCACTGTAAACAGGGTTAGACAGATCAAGCTTGGAGTTGCACAATAGTAGAATACATTTAATAAAGGTGCACACCAACACTAATACCAGTAATGAGAGGAAACTAAGAAAGTTTTAGCTTTTGAAAGTCGTTTAAACTCCTTGGAGCATTCTCTCAAGCTTTAGAAAGCTAAAAGCCTCAGAGAATCTGGGCCTACAACATCCACAAATGGGTCTATAATGTGTCATGTGCACATTCCTGCTATCTTTAGTCAATGATCTTCAGAATCAATAAAACTGACAATGAAAGTGTGGAAATTAGGAATGTAAACCCAAATTTTAGGTCTATTACTTCAAGAACAACTTAACAAGGCTTTAGAAAGTGATAGCTAGAAATCTCACTGTGTTAATTTTACTTTACTTTACATTTAAATAGAGACTGATAGAAGAGACTTTATATTTTCTCCAAAGTATCTGTTGCAACATCACTGTATGAGTATATGTAAAACTCAGTTAAGCCAACCTGGCTATCGAAGAAGAATATTCTACTGAACTGACATACACAGACATGCTTTTCTCTTTATAGGCTCTCAAGTGGTGCTCTAATTAACAGGAAATTCACATGAATCACACATAAAATTACTTAACTTGTCTAAACTAATCCTCAATCCCATTTAAAAAGCTATTGGATGAGAACTTGACAGGATCACAAGCCAAAAGGAAACTTGGAAGAGAAACATCCATTATTAGCACTGATCACTTTGCCAGATTTTAAAAACAATTTATATTAAAAAAGAAAGCATCAATAAGTTGGAACATAAGCAGTAATATTTATTAACTACTAGAAGGAAAGGTGAGGTTTTAAATCTGGTAACCTGTACATCAGAAATGTTAGTTTATGTTTCAGGGAATTTTAAATACATCACTGCAGGGTTTTAATCAATCATTTTTTTACCAGGTCTTCATCTTTTTGTTGAAAGATACAAAGAACCATCAAAAAGAATATCATATTACCCAAAATGAACCTTATTAGCATATCTACAACTAAACCATACTCTTTCATTTTCAAAAGGTGCTTAAAGCCATGCTATAAGAAAAGAACTCATTGATTAGTATAATCATAAAGATCATTTTATGAGAGATAGATCCATATACATTCATGGGAAAACTCTGTCCTGTAGGTAAGATAATGCCAGAACTTAACTACAAGTATATTTATTATCTAGGACATGCAGATAGCCACAGTTTTTAAAAATGAATTTTCATAAATGGACCAAAGTGTTAGAAAGATTCTTAAAACCATGGCAACTTCCAGAGATAAAGGAATCAGTCTAAACAAGTTGGAAACAAGAAAAAAAAAAGGAGAAAATAGGATCTTTGTGGCAGTATGCAAACATGCAATATCTATAACAAAATCAGTGTACGTTTTCAATTAATTTGAAAGTACCATAGAACAGGACTACAACTAGTTTATTTTATTCATGGCGAAACAGAGGTAGAGAGGGGAAAGAGGACAGTGTGGACACAATGACAAGTCCAATGGCTATCAAGGAACATAGATATTATTTTGCATATGCCATCCAATTGACCTGAATACTATATCTGAATGAGTAACTTAAAGCAGTGAACTCTTCCAAGGTCTGCCCATAAAATATCAAAAATTTTTTTCTTCTTGATCAAAGCAGCAGTAAAAGCAGAGGAGAAAGATTAATGCATGAGTATCTCTGAAGAATGTGGCATCTTTATGTTTCCTGCATTCAAAGTCAATAGCATTTCAATTGGTTGCTTTTTTTGAATGTACATTGCCCATCTGTACTGTTTTCAGTATTCTTCGTAGAACAATGGGGGGAAAAGTAAGTTTGGATTAACTGCACATAACATGAGGGGAAGGAAAAGGTAGCTTTAAAGAATGAGAACTTCATGTTGTTCTCTGTTCACAATCTGCATCTGCATTTGTCATTGTTGAGCTTCTTCACGGTATGTTTATGTATTTAATGAGTTCAAGGATGAAGTTACAGTCCCCATTCATGCAGTCTACTTGATGGCTTGCATGCTTATTTGAATATGGAGTAAGTTTTGTGCATGACAGTGACAGGAACTGTTTTACACTCCAACCCCATGCAGTAGTGGGGGTCCAAACAGTAAAAAATCCCTCAGCCCACATAAACCCATAGCTAACAAACTAGACAACCTGGTCTTCATCAACATGTGTAACTAAACACCTACACACAGGACCTAGAACCACATACATGAAGGCAAAAAAAGACGTGCAATCTTGTAGCTACTCTATGTTATTGCTCATTCTCCTTTTAAATTAAAAGGTCAAGCAAGTCACACCCTAGGGCACTTGCTGGCACATGGGTTCCCAGAGCAATTACGACTAATAATCTTTTGCACAGCCTGTAGAGATCCCTAATGAGCATTTATATGAGCACAGAACAGATTAAGCAGTACATAAGTTAGGAAGCATAAAGACTGCCGTTTAATAACTGGGGCAGTGAAAATACTAAGACTCTTGTGAAGAATGGACCACCCTCCTGAGCTCTGAGTAGCCACAGGATGCATCAAATGAGACAAGCACATGCTTAACAAAGCCCCAGTGAGAAAGGCCACCAATTAAAGCAGATAACCCTCCTATGCCAGCTAGCACTTTATGGTGTACACAATTATATTTAAATCCCACTTCATTTGCTAGGCAAAGCATATTTGACAGATTCAATTAAACAATGTTGTTAGGAAAATACATACATCCTACATGCAATTACAAAATAAGATACAGGTTCCTAACAGTCCTGCAAGGATTGCTCAGCTTTTGAGTGGGTGCTCATTTGCATTGCAATAGGTGTTTGCATTTCATCCCTGAGAAGCTGATTTGTACCTTGAAGATCAATGAGTATAGAGGAGCTCTTTCTGGTAATGGTGGAACTGACCAGCTAAACACTCTATTTTTGTCATGGTTTGCATTAATCAGAGTACAAATCTTATGCTAACTACTTTGGGAGATGCAATGAAGTGTGAGTAAAACCAGGAACAACTTTCCTGTGAATCACATGTTTATTGCTCAGCCTTACACAGTCTTATACCTTATCCAAGGGGAAAAAAAGAAAATAAAAGGTCCTGTAAATATTTACAAGTGGAAGAAGAGGAGGAAGATGGGAAGTAAGGGAAGTAACAGTCCTTTCAGTTGACCTATGGGAGTTAACTTTGTTATCCCAGCATTGTTAGAGGACATGCCTTGTCCTTTGTGCAAACAGCTGGAATGATTTGGGGGGGACAATCCTGGTAAGTGTAGCAGCAGTTTAATAAAGCAACATGATGAAGTTTTCTCAGAGCAAATGAGATGCTTGAAAGTTGTACATAGGTATCATTCTGATTTGAAATAAAAAAATAAGGTTGAGATTATAATTGTGTCATTACTTTCCTCTGTTTCTATGAAAAGATTGATATTTGTGAGAAAATATTTTCCAATACTACAATAGAAAGTAATTAGCAATTTAATATCCTTTCCAGACCAAAGAAAATGAAAGGTAGATGAGTTATTGAGTAATAACTTGTGAAGGAATATTGGTTTGGATAGTAACATGAATTTATCAAGGGAAAGGGATGAAAATAGAACCATTAAGGTGGTCTGGAGAACCAGACAGAGAGGAGATTATTAAATTACATAAAACAATAATTCTGAATAAAAATGCATACACTCGTGAGTGTATTTATTTCTATATTTAGAGCCCTGCTGTAAACCCAAACACTATACTTCTAGGATGGTCATACCACCACGGAGGACAGAGAAGAATAAGCTAAGGAGCCAGAATCAGATTAACTTGGGGAGGAATGTCCACAAGAGGACACAAGCTCACAAGAAACTGAAAGAAACAGCTTTTGAGGGGAACAGTATAATGGTGGAAAGAAGCAACTATATGGTGACAGGCTTCATTTCTTAACAAGGAAAACGAAGAGATACAACAGAACCAAATGGTGGCCCTAGAATAGATTTCATAATTTATCCATGATAACAGTAATTAGACACTCTCATGCCAGTAGGTCCAGTGGCAGCAGGAATATGCCAATAACTGCAAGCACTGGGGAAAGTATCCCCAGGAAGCAGGAGGCCAGCAAACAGAAACTGTATAGCATATAGTGTGTGCGTGTGTGTGTGTTTATGTATGAGTGTATGTATGTGTCTGTTTGCTGAGTGATTTTTAGTTTATGTTTTTTCTTACATGAGGGCAAACTCAGCGTGGTTGTGGTTGCCAGTAAAGGTGATTTCACAGCAGCCTACCCTCACTGTGGAACCAGGCACGGGCATCAGGCTGCACAGAAGTAGCTTTACACCAGAAGTGAACTTCTTTGAGCTAGTGGTCTTGAAACGCTCATGATACATGAAAGTTAGCTGAAGTATATAACTTATTAAAACAGTACTGAAGTTTCCCTGATCTGTGCTTAAGTGAAATACCAGATTTACATTTTGCTACCATCTATCATCCTTTGACATTTATGCCACTGTATGAACAATAATAAGGCTGACCATTGATTACTAGTCTCACAATATATTGATGTTTTTCTCAGATCCTGGCTTTCAGATGTCATGAGTGTCTGTAGCATCTCGGCTTTCATGTTCATAGATAAGCAGGTTCAATGTTTGGATATGCACAGGAAAGCTTGGTATTTGAGGTAAACACAAACAGCGCAGAGGTAAAGACCTTCCTCTCCTCCCTTGCATCACCGGCTTTCAAATCTCTTTTTTTCCACTTCATCTCATTATTTTGTAGATTGTGGTAATAAACCATGAATATTTTGAACTAACATTAGTGTAAAATGAAAGGATTGGGAAGACAACATGTCAGAGTCTACTCATTTTCAGTTCTGTGTAAACTATTTCAGAGCAGTCCTTGTTATTTATGCAGAGCAATCTAATAAGGGAATGCGGAGTGAAATCTGAGGCCTAGGGCACTCGAGAAATTGTGAGGGCACTAATCCATACCTATACCTATACCTATACCTATACCTATACCTATACCTATACCTATACCTATACCTATACCTATACCTATACCTATACCTATACCTATACCTATACCTATACCTATACCTATACCTATACCTATACCTATACCTATACCTATACCTATACCTAACCTACACCTACTCCTATATTATACCTATATTAGCTTGCCATAAAACAAAACAACAACAGCAACAAACCAAAACCATACTAGAACAGTGTAAGCAACAATAGTATAAGGACTTTTGGAATACCATGATGTCATATAAGCAATCAAGCAATGTGATCATCAAAAAGGCAAAAAAAGACAAGTGTTTTTTAAAAGTTTGTATTAGTACTCAGGTAGTATGAGAAAAGGTGTAACCAGGAACTCAGTTATAGAGTCTGTAAGATAGAGAACAGAAAACAAGTAGCAAAGGACTGACAATAGGCAGGGTATAGTGTCTATTTCATGCTGCCCGTGAAATATAGCTGGCAAAAATGATGGCAAGATAAGCACCATCAGGAGCAGATGATTCCCTTTTGGGAAGGGACAAGTAGTATCAAAGCTGTATTTTTTACATTTCTTGTTGGTGAGCATTCAGGCATGATCACCTCAACTTCATCCTCATCCACAAAGACTGAATCACAAAAATGTGGCATCAGCTCCTTGTGACTGAACATCACAGCTAATATGGTTGTTAAAGACTATTGATTTGCATATATAGTTAAAAGTAGTGAAACTGTGAATCATTGGCACATGCCAGTCCAAGACCAGAGCGAGGTTCTGTTTGTGTTCTTGGGAACAGAATTAAGACTCAAAACGGAGTCAAGAGCCAAGGAACTTCATTTGCCCAGCAAGAGCTTTGCAAATGCAAATGGGAGAGAGTAGGAGAGATAGAAAGAAAGGAAAGAAAGAACGAAAGAGTTCACAGCAATAGCTACCACCCCAGAGCTGCGCTGTCCGAACAGCTGATTCATTTCCAACTCTGGTAGGGAACATTCCATTCAATGTTAGTTGGTTCCATTCTTTTATAGGGTTGTCACAAGCTGTTCTGCTTAATCACACCTTCCACGCAGCAGTGGTGTGTGTGCCCAATGCTGTCAGGTGGTCCTCAGAGGTCTCCAGGCCCCTCGACCCCCCCAGCCCCAGGTCTGGGCGCATGCACAGGGGTTTGGTTGAGTTTTGCAGGATCAGCCTCCCCCTGTTGCTCCATGTTGTTGGTCAGTGGGTTTCCTGCCTTAAGAATGTTGAGATAAACATTTCCTGTGGTGATGGCTTGAGTTTCCTGCCATAGCAATGCTGAGACAAACACATCTGCCGTGGCAATGGTGGGTCTCACCGATGCAGTCTCTTACAATCATGGACTTACCATTTCCCCAAAGTAAGTTCCTAACATCAGCCTGGTGATAGTTTCTTTTAAAGCATAAAGGCAGTTTGATTTGCCAGTCTTCTAAAACATCACAATGATCTCTGATTCTCTTGTCAATTTTGATCACTTTTCTCTGGGGTCGGGGGAGGGGTGGAGGGGGGTAGCAAAGTGGAGAAAGAAAGAAAGAAAAGGAAAGAAAATTACTGAAGTAAAGGTATACACATAGTTCCTCCATAACTCCTGACCGACTGGTGTGGCCTGGATCTTGTCCTCCCCGTCAGCAGCAGTGGGCTACTATTCCACGATACTTTATTCTACAGCAGTTATTGAGGTCAGATCCCCAGCTAAAAAATCCTTCAACCACTGTTTTCAAACAAATATTTTGCCTTTAATCAAACTGACAGATACAGAAAATAATGTTATCTGTTCTAAGGAACTTACATATTCAACTTTTTTTGCCTAAGACATGAGGAAGACAAGGATTGGATGCTCTTCTGTGAAACACAGTTAGGCCAAATTAAGTACATAGGCTGAGTGACTTCATCATCTTACAAAATCCATTCAACATATTTCTTAAATTAGTATGATTTAAAGCACTAATCTTCTGCTCTTAAAGCTTGACTGTCAAACCTCCCTTTCACTAGCTGTGGCTTATTCTGTGTAAACTAACCTGGCCAAATAAAAGCAATTAATCAGATAAATAAAAATGTTGTAAAAGGTATTGAGTAAATTGTATGACAGGTTGACCACACATTTTAGCTAGGAATAACTGGATGTCATTCTTTAATGTTGAGTGAATACACCATATTAAAAAGTAGATTTGTCTTAATATTAGCAAAGATCTGTAATTCAGTATTGACTGGGAAGCCAACACATACCAAGAAGGTTGTCATTAAATGCTTCACAAATGCCTTTGCTATAATTAACATTAGCATGCTGTTCCCATTACCAAGTCCAGGGAGTTTTCATAATGTTTTCTACTTGCAAAGGCAGAATGTTAACAATCTGTACAGTGATCGCTATAATGAAAGATCAGCAATAATAACACCAGGAAGGTTAATGAAATACTGTTGCTGAAGCAAAGTTGCTCAGCAGGTTAACAGAGGCACTGCACTGAGAGCTCGTGCAACAAAATGCACCATGATGTCACCACTTAAGGGCATAAATGGTGGAAATCTGCTTTTCCACTAGGACGGACCACAAAGTGTCTCATTTTCTTTCTGTCTCTCATGGAAGAGGAATGTCATCCTATCACTGACTATTTCTGCGTGCCTCCACACTACTGCTAAACCCATGACTATTAATCCCTTTGAACTTTACCAGAAAAAACTGTTATGTCAGAGAAAATTAGAAAGAGTGATGTCCAACTTCTTCACTAACTGTATCAAATTTTCATGAATGCAAGAATATAGCAGTTAAAGATGCTCTTTCTCAAGGAAGAAAAGCAATGCAAGCAGACATAGTCCTTGTTACAGGGTTTGCAATGAAGGGTTTGGTCTTTGCTTCTAAATCCCATTAGCACTTCCTGCAGAAAACTTACTTCTCTGCATCTACAGTGGTACGAATAAGGTGGCACAAGTCCTAGCATAAGCCTTGTGAGTATAAAGATCTAAAGATTGTTATAATGATCCTAGCTAAAGGTACCTCTGCAAATCTGTTAGCAGCTCTGTGTTACAGGCATCACTGACAGAAGTTCAGGTTTTGCCACGTGGCTACAAACCTAAAGTGGCTACAAGTAAACCACTTGGTTCTCTTCTGAAATCTATCAGTCCTCCCTCCCCCATGAACCTTTCTGATTTGCTCTTCTTCAGAGCACAGTTCTCTGCACCCAAACACCACTTTGCAGGAATAATCAGAGCTCTACGGCTGGTCCCAGTACTCTCTCAGTGCAGATTCACAGAGGCAAAATAAAACAATGTGCCTGATGTTCCTTGAAGAGCTACACTTACATGGAGATACATGCTTCATTGAAGACACTCCTTAGTTAACTGACCCTGAGGAACTGTCCAATGGCCTTCTTGATAGAAAGTTTATTCTTTATAGGAAAAAGAGAAAAATTTAAGAGTGAAAAAGTATTTCCCCCCCCCCCCCCCTTAAGATAAAATGCAGAATAAAGGATAAAGCCATGATCTGGAAGGGTAAAAGAGCACTACCAATAGCATATGCAACTAAGCCAGGCATGTCTGGCAAGTGGACTTACTACTGCCTTCAAATTTTTCATTAGTTGTTTGCTCAGACCTTAGCAACAGCAGGCATAGGTCTTTTACTCAGCAACAAGCTGCACAAATGCTCTGCTGTTACTGCAGTGCTGCTAGTATCCAGACTGCATGTAATGCAGAGCTCAAACTAGCCTCACAGGTCAAAGAAAGTGTTATGAGATGCACCTCTATTTCACAAAGTGTTAGCATGCCTAATTGGAAAATCCCACATTTTTAAATTTTAAAGCTGCACATTAACATCCAAGCACTACTTCTGTTAACTTACGTTGTCTCCATACTGGTCCTGTTTCACCTCATTTTTCAAGGACTGCCTACAAATACCCACTTCCAAGAAAAGCATTTTGTTTGACTACCGTTCCTTCTCTTTTTATCACTGTTTTTTCCTTTCTTCTCTGTTTTTCTTTTTCTTATAGATTCACTAGTATCACCCTGTGCTGAGAACATCAGTTTTCAGCTTTCTGCTGATGTTTTCTTCCATCAGCAGTGCACGTGTGTTGTTGCTGAGCTTGCTGTTGTGACTAATCTGTATTCTGGTGGGCTCATCCTCATCCAGCATACATACCTCTGCTGCCTGTTGACATCAGTCTGAATTTGGCTGTCTCAGGGATGTGGTTCCCAGCATGTGCTCTGATGGTTGCTTTTGCTTCAGCTCTTCCTGTTTCCAATGCTGGCTGACTTACATGTCATTTACCTTATGGTTATTTGTTAATTGCCAAAGTTGTATCTTGACCTATGCATGCCATTGTCAATGTCTCATATTCTTCTTGTTCGGTGGATTTGTTTCTTTACTTTGGTTTTCAGTCTTTACTGGCATACATACACTCCTCTAATAAATCATATACCACCCCTACCCACCCGCACCCCCTGCCAAAGGCAGCTCCATTTGCCTGGTCCAGTAATAAGTTTTCTCTTTCGTTATTGAATTGATCTTGACGTGAGTTACATATTTGTTTAAGTCTTTTGTCTTCATCTAAAGGAAAAGCTCTGGTTGTTAAGCAAGAGTTGCCTCTAATAATAAAAGCTCAGAACAATTTGAGATTAATAATTTTAGTCAGTGATAGCTAAGGAGTAAGTTAAAACCAGGTGCTTTTAGTTCTACTAATAAGCAGGGGCAGAGCATCCAGCTTTACTAATGTTTCATTCCTTGCAAAACATAATGTAATCCAGGTGCTGCCTGATTTAGTACCAATGTAATTCTACAGACTAGGGCAAGTTTACCTGATAGAGAAATTAGGATGTTGTTTGGTGTTGGGCTGACTAGATGTAGTAGTTCCCTGGATTAGTTCCTACTGTAATATCTGAAGGCATATGTAAATGCAATGCCGAGCACTCTTGGAACCAAACCTCAGACTTCTTTTTGTCTGAAAAGACAAAATGGCATAACTTGACCTTGCTAGTCTGAAATGAGAAGCAAGCACTGGAGGTGTCTCTCCTGCAACTGAGCTTCTCTTTATGCCAGCCCCAACACATCGTTAGCCATAAACTCCCAACTGACTAATTGGGCTCCACTACTACAGTTAAATGAGAACAGAAAAAATAAGGTGGGATCCCTGTTCAAATAACCTCTAAATCTTCCCTTTGCTCAGAAATAGTGAGGTACTACCCCACCCCTCCCCTACACTTGTTTCTCTAACCATTTCTGACACACTTCTCAAAAGCTTGAAGAAATCTAGACATATTTTGACTCTAGCAATATGCCTCCAGTGTGGAACACAAAGTGAGTATCAGAAATTTGTCTCTCTGGCCAGAAGGTTACCCACAGGCAGAGAAAGGCCAGTGTTGCTCTCCGGTGTCATTCTCTGGTGAGAAGGTTGACTTGCACTCCTCTTACCCGCCCCAGCCGCACGTCAGCCACCCTCAATACTTAGGAAGGAATTTGGAAACTTTTTTTAAGCATAAGGACCCTAGAGCAGTCCAAGCCCGAGGAGACAAATGCTGCATGTGTTTTGTGTCTGTGGCCTCCACAGAAGGAGTTCCCTCAGCGCTGGGGGAGCAGGAAGAGAGCCTGGTTGCTGGTGGCAACAGAGCACAGAGGTTGACCAGGTTGAGGTCACCAGCCATCCTGGAGGAGGGCAGCTCATATGGAGTGGGCCAGGCCCAGGGCAGAGGGCCTCCCCCAGTGCTGGGAAGCTCTGTGGGGAGAGTGCCCAAGGGTCTGATTTCAGACTCCGATGTTGTGTTTGAATGCAGTAAGCCTTAATGATTCTCTCATCCTGGAAGTTACTCAGTGGCCTGCTCCATCAGCAACCAGGTGTTGTTTTATGGTCAATGTTAAATTGAACAGGAGCACAGAACAGCTGGGAAAATGGCTAGCAGATTGCAATGCCCATGGGGAATCTTAACTTTAAAGGCTTTTAATATTGACACTTTGGTGGCTCTTAGGTGTCTGCATATCTTTCCTGCAGCTCAGGAACGCTGAGCTTTTTGACTCACAGTACTCCCCAGCTGTTTTCTTCACCCTATTTTAATTTTAATGCAGACCATTGTTTCTCATAAGGGCAGTGAACCTGAGCAAATAGTTACCTGTTCATGACACGGTACTTCATATCCTTTTGCAGCTCTTTACTATGTCACAATCCTTCCCAGTTGTTTTTTTCACCTTATTTAAATTTTAATGCAGAATGTTGTTTCTTGTAAGGGCAGTGAACTTGAGCAAATGTTTTCTTAATCATAAGACTGTACTGTACTTCATATGCTTTTGCAACTGTTCCCAATGCCCCTCATGAAGCATGGTGTTGTGGTGTAACCCTAGCTGGTAATTAAGTACCACGCAGCCACTTGCTCACTCCCCCTCACCCAGAGGGATGGGGAGGAGAATCAGAAAAGAATGTAAAACTGAAGGGTCGAGATAAAAGCAATTTACTAATTGAAATTGAAGAAAAATGGAAAACCAATAATAACAATAATGACAATAACAGTTGGGAGCAGGGCGGGGCGGGGGGGGGGGGGGGTTGGGGGAAGGGGGAGTTGGAGGAGGGCAGAGACCAGAAGTGTATAAAATCCAAAGGAAAAGGGAGAAAGGAAAACAGGTGATGCACAGTACAACTGCTCACCACCTGCTGACCAATGCCCAGCCAGTCCCTGATCTGATGATGCCCAGCCAGTATCTGAGCAATGATTTGCAGCCAATCCCCCAAGTTTATATAACAAACGTGATGTCCCATGATATGGAACACCTCTCTGGCTAGTTCAGGTCACCTCTCCTGGCTGTGTTCCCTCCCAGTTTCCCATGCCCCTCCAGCCCTCTCGCTCGCAGGGCCTGAGAAACTAAAAAGTCCTTGAGTTAGTATAAACAACACCCAACAACAACCAAAAACATCAGTGTCCTATCAACATTGTTTTCACACCAAATCCAAAACACAGCACTGTACTGGCTACTAAAAAGAAAATTAACTCCATCCCAGCCAACACCAGGACACATGGGCATAAATCACATCTGTCTGTCATATCTTTGCTCCAGAAAAAATCTTCAGAGCAATCAGAAAAATGTATTGCTATAGAAAATATATTGCAATTCCTTGCATTACAGAGTGAATTCTCTGGTGTTGAGTGAACTGGTTTTGACTTAACCTTCTCTATATCCTTCCTTTCTTCCTGGTCTCAACTTCCTTCCCAGATTCTTTACTTTTTTCCCCTGAGCAGCATAGTGGAACAGGGAATGGGGCTTGCAGTCAGTTCATCACATGCTGTCTCTGCTGCTCCTTCCTCCTGATGGTCATTCCCTGATCCAGCGTGGTGTCCCAACCATGAGACACAGTCCTTCATGAACTCTTCAGCATGGGTCCTTCCCACAGGCTGAAATTCTTCACAGACTGCTCCAGCATGGGTCTTTTCCATGGGGTCACATTTTGTTCCAGAAAACCTGTTCCTATGTAGGCTTCTCTCCACAGACCTCAGCTCCTGACAGGAGCCTGCTCTAGCACAAGTTGTCCATGGGCTGCAGCTTCCTTCAGATCACATCCACCTGCTCCAGGGTGTGGTCCTCCACAGGACTCCAGAGTGTGGACCTCCATGAGTTACAGTGGGAGAACCTGCATTACTATGGTCATAAATGTGTTGTATGGCTTTTGGAACAGCAGTTGTCAGAAAAAGCTTTGGTTTTTTAGAATTAAGTTTTGGATTGACCCAAAGAAGTCCTAAAATATCTTATTCTATTAAAAGCTCTGTTTAATTAATTGATTTTATTTAAACCTAATTACATTTAATATAATTCAATGCCAGTCATGATCAGAATGACATAAGGGTATTTCTGCAGAATGAGATGCTCTTGGACCCATTTTGTTCCTGGAGTGCAATTATTATCTCTCACTGCACTGCTTCACAAGCCTCATACTCAGAATTCACATCCCTTTTAGTATTATTTACTTGAGCTGCCCAGTGTTCTTCATAGAACTAGGAGTATCTGCAGTCCCTGCCCTCTGTAAGGGAAAGGATTTCAATCTTGGCCAGTGTCACCAGGTCAGGAAAAGCAATCAGGGTACAGAGATCATAGTATGTAGTACAGTATATACATACATATATTGAAAATTAAGAACTGCAGTGGTATCTGTTTGCTGGGTCAAATCTGTCTAATCAGGAATCAGCAGTGGTACTGCATGCATGGGAGAGGGATCTTGCCTGAGTTGTGACGGAAAAGTAAGGGGAGTTGTGTTTACCTACACATTCATGACAGATCCTTCAGTTACACAAGGTATATGGTTTAACTGCTGCACTTTGCCTACTCAGTCTGGCACTGCACTTTTTTCCTCAGATGAAGTGTCCTTGAAAACCCTCACAATCCAGTCCCACAGCTGGTGCTCAACTCATTGTAGGTTCCTGACTTATCCTGGCTTCGCCCTCCAAAGCTTGGCCATACCACTTCCCAGACATCCTCCTGCTTTTTAACTGTGCTGACTGGGGGATTCTTGGTCCCACACTGCAACAGAGATGTGGAGGAGAGAATGTTAGATGACTGTAGTGATTTCTTTATTTAAGGCTCAAAGAATTTTATGTATTTGGACCTTTAGGGTTTAGCAGAAGGAGAGCTGAACTGTTCACCTGGAGACCAACAGACATCCCAGACTTACATGTTATGTAGACATCCTGAAGATAAATATTGTCAGGTCTAAAGTAGGAATAAATACAGGAGCATAAATATTACTCTAAAATCACATACTCTACCACATACTGTCTTGAAAAGACAGAGCACTGATAGTGATGGGGCTTCCACAACTTTTCCAGGCTACCCATTCCCATGTCTCACCACCCTCATCATAAAAAATTTCTTCCCTAGGTCCAGTCTAAATATATCCACTTGCAGTTTAGAAGTGTTGCCCCTTGTCCTGTCATTGCAGGACCTGGTAAAAGGACTAGTAACCTTACCCTTTGGTTTGTTTTGGTTTTTTTCTTTCTATTTTTACCTTGCCTTTGACTGAAAGGTTTTCAAGATGAGGTTCCACCAGTCTTTCTACCCAAATCTCATTGCAGCTGAACATAATTTCAGAGAGGTCATTTTCATACTTCTTTCTAGTCCATAAACTTCATTAATAATTCATTATTTCATTAGTTTTCACGCATATTTATTTTGGTTCATAATGACTCATTTATCTTTCCTCTTATATTTATCTGATTCTCTAACCCAAATCAATTAATAGCACATTCACTTTTTAAAGTAATCAAGTATTTGAAATCTGCATTTACTACACTGAAAGTCTACCATTCCTTATGCTTTCTGTTGGATTGTCTATGTTCTATGTTGAATTCAGAGATAGAAAGGTTGCATGAAAAGAAAAAAAAATAAAAGCAAAAACTCTAAGTACCTGGAGAACATTCTTATCAGTATTACAGGTATTCAGAAACTGAAAGAATGAACCCAAATCTAGTTCTGTGTACAGTATCTATGTCTAACTGGTAAGTGTAACCCCCAAGACTTAGAGAAATGAGTAAATGTGAGCTAAATGCTAACAGAGCAGAATATAACTATGTTGTTGTAAAATACTAAAAAGCTGCTGACACTTCAATAAAAACTTTCATGTGTTTCTCTTATTTAATCTTGCTTATGCTAACATGTTTTCAGTTTTCTCAGTGCCTTCTACCCAGCCAGTGTCCACGACATCCCCATCACACCACAACTTCTAATTAACTGCAAAGATAAAGAGATAAGCTTGTTCATAAAACTCAGCCTTCTGAAACAATGATTTCTGTTAAAGACTCCATCAGCTCTTCCTCATGAAATCTTTTTCCTCCATTAATTCCCAGTTCTCATAAATACTACACAAATTCATCCTTAATGCAGAGCCATGTGCTGACTGTCAGTTGTTTTCATGGTGAATGTGCTTCTTTATATTGTGCCTGCTTGAGTTGATTCTGAATTTTGCCTACTCATTTGCTCTTTTTCTCCTAATTTTCAGTTTTCTCAGTCATAACTACATCACAACACAATGCTTCTGACAACTGATTACTTTTTGCCAAATTTCAGATGTCTTGTCAAAAATCAGTTCTATATCTTCCATTTCACCTTTATTGCCTCAGATTAAAATGACAACTGACCTCCTGTCAGCCTTGCAAAACTGTAAAATTAGCTCTTCAAGATGTAATCAATTAGAAATCACTCTGTACTTCCATCCTTCTTTTTGTAGCTTCTCCATTTCATGTTCCACATCTCAAGTTTAAAGCACAGTTCATTATTTTGATAGTGCAGCTTTAAAGTCGGGCTCCTCTCTCTGTTTTAACCAACAATTAATAAATAGAGCAAATGCTTCAACTGACTTTCTACTGTGACATGGAAAGACACAGATAAAAACGGTATTTGAAATTTCTTCCAATGACTCTTTGTTTCTATGGAGCTTCAGCCTAGACATGGTTCTCTGTCTAGTACTGTTTACTCTGTTAAGGGATTTCATGCTTTTCTTTTTTACCTTTCTACCATACAATGCTCAGGAATCACCATAAGGCAATAGCTGGTGTTAGAGACAATTTTATTTGTCTCTAATCCAGCTGATTTTTTTCAGCTATACACTGTGTTCCTCCTTTACTCCCTGTGAACATCTTAAAGTACTCAACGAAATGTTTACATTTGTAAGTAATTTGGTTAATCAAAAGCTTAGCATATCTTGAGGGCTGAGGCTGAAAAGTCATAAGCCATAATGAAATTAAATGAGGAGTCACCAGGAGCTCAGCAGAAAATGCCTCCAGTTCCTGAAGCAGCTACCAAAGGGCAGAGGTTTAAAGATGCCAAGAGCATGTGAGGCAACTTTCACTGCATTCACCAGGATCCATTGTGGAAACAATTTGAAATATTTTTGGCCAACTTTAAGATTCCCAGGAAAAGCAGTTAAAATATGTACAAAATGGGAGCAACAGAGTCACTTTGAGAGGGGAGACCAGGGAAAACACCAGGAAAATAATGAACTAGAGGAACAGATGTTCAGCTGGAGTTCAGGAGAGTCAGACCCACAGCCTGGGTCCATTCACAGAGGCCTTTGCCAAACCCTTCATCGTTAATATCTACATTAGAAAGATGGGACTTCGGATGTATTTCTTCCACTTCCTTTCCCCCTCCTCTGTGTTCCCCACCACCACCACCACCACCACCCCAACCCATTTCTTTAGAAATAGAGATTCAGAAAAACAAACATACAACTTACCTTTTTCCAACAAACCAACCACCACAACAAAACCAGCCTCTTGCTCTGCTTCAGTCTGCTCCCTTTTTTGCCTGCATGAATTTTACTAGCTCACAATTCCACTGGGTCAAGTGGAAGATAAAAATCAGTGGTAGACAGATGTTTTTTCAGTAATTGCATGCTTGGTTTTGTATCTGAAAATTTGTGTGAAAGGGAATGACTACTAAAAAATATGTTCTCAAAAATATAGATTGATGGGTAGACAGATAAACACAAAATCTGTTGCTTCTTATGTCTCAAAAAATATTTGATATAATTTTATATTAACAGTAGGAAGCTTGCCCAGTAGAAACTTAAATAAAAGAAATACGTTCTTAGTTGTATATATAATCAAGATGGCGATGCAATGGCTATATCTAAAAGGCAGAAACATAAAAATCTTACAATAACAACTCAGTCGCACATTATCATGAAGCAAAATAAGCCACATTTCAGGAAAGTAGTAAAGAAGCAATCAGACTTTGGACAAACAAGCATTTGTGTTACTATGTAGACAGACTGTAGGAAAACTTTACAGATGGTAGAGGTCTGCATCATTTACTTTATCTACCTTGTTTTCCCAAGTCCTATGCTCTTGTCTGTACCCTTCCCAAAATTTGTTAATCAGACACCACTGAAGGCAATGAAATTCAACTGAAGTCTGTGTGGGGAGAACCTGTTACTAAGTAAGAACACAACACATGACTCAGAATTATTTCTGATTTTCTTTTGTTTATTCAGCCATCAACTTTTTTTATAATTTTCTTTAACTGATCTGAGATTAATTTTTCAAAAAATTTTTGCACTCCTCAAACTGTATTGGTTGATCAGAAAGACTGTTATTCTACTGAAAAGGTAAATTAAAAAAAACCAAACAACTAAACAAAATACTTCCACTAACTTGCCATATCAATTAAAACATGACATTATGTGCACAAGCTTCACATCTGAAAGGTTAAAACAAGCAAGCAGTTGAAAGCTTAACGTAGCAACAACTTGTCCACACACCTGAACAAATTCCAAAGAAGTTGTTCTGCCATCATTACCCATGCATACAAGCAAACATAAATATGCAAAAGAGACAGATGCGGCATACCACAGAGAAAACATTCCTCACCACTTCCCCTTTGTCTTTTCTAAGAGTGTTCTAAGGCACCACAACTTCGATCTGGTGAACAAAACTTCATAATAGTGCTTACTGAAGTCATGACAAATTAATTCCTTGTTTGGGACTCTGGAATCGATTTTCTTCTTCCCAGCCTGTGAAGAAAGATTCATCACTTGAGGGAGTAGCAGTAGTAGCACTAAAGTCAATAGCATGTGACAGAGAAGGTGTATTGAAGCAATGGTTTAGCAAGTTCAGCCTATAAAATGGATTATTTGAATCAAAAAGGGCTGCAATGCAGTTTGGATTTCATGGTTGTGCAGGAACATACAAGGAATAGAAAAAAAAAATATCCTTGCTCAAAATAAATGGGAGGGAAATGTATCCTTGGCTCCACCGTACCCTTCAAAGAGTAGAGCTGGAGCAATCACTATGGGCCAGCGACAGAGCTGTGTTGGCCAGCTGTCTGTTGGCACTTCTTAGACTGGGCAGAGAGAGCACAGTAGGACTCTCAGATCAGTCACCCTCTGTGGACACAGGGCACTTGCTTTCTTGGACGAATATTGTCCCATCTGGAAATAACTGCAAGTGATTCTGTGAATTGGGTGCTGCTTACCCAAACGCAGGCAGACATTTTTTTATCTTTCCACTTTCATGGACATTATCATTGCAATAACCAAAATGGAAAGGGAAAAAATTTGCATCTGCCCCTTTGATGGTAGTAAATGATGACAGTCTGTGGTCATGCTAACAAAACATTGGCAGTTCCCCTTCAAGCCTTGCAGTATCTGTACCTTAAACACAAATGCACTTAGTGCTGTTGGCAACCAGTATGTTGGAAGTGGTTAATACAAATATATTGAGATACCAGAAGACCTTTGCCCTACCAGACTAGCAGGAAATACATAGTCTGTCCTCTGGGCTTTCACAGGATCAGTATATATGTATTTTGACATAAATTGCTGAAAGACCAATTTTAAACTGTGTCTTGTTATTTTTTTAGTAACCTAAGGGAGCAAAAGCAAGTCAAAAAATGTTGGAGAGAAAATACCTGTAAGCAATACCAAGCAAAAAGATCTGACCCAGCTCTGTCTAGGAATGTCAGATTAGTTTTCCTTATACCCTAGAAGCAAACTGTAATACAACATGTTGCACTGCAGTATGTCTGTAGGATGTTCCCCAAGAAAAATGCTGACAACTACTTTGTGTGAAATAAAAAGTTAAAAAGGACATTTTTCTCTATTACCACTTTTACTTACTGGTATTATCCTTCTCTCTTAAATACATAAGTGATACGGAGCATTACACACAAAAAAAAAAATCCAAAGAAAAAAGTGTGTCTTTGCTCTTTCCTCTGCTGCTGTTCTAGCTGTACTTAGTGAAATATTACTGTGCTATTTGTTAATTAATAAATGACTCCTTGTTTTTCTGTCACATGCATTTTCACATGTAACACAAGCTCTCTCAGTGTGCACTTGTTCTTATGTGTTAATGTCTGAAAAACCGATACAGGCCCAATGCTTCCAGCTGTAGGTGTTCTTCATGGTACAAACACAATTAAGTCAGTTGAAAAGTCATGGAAAACAGAGCGTGTGCCTGAGAACTGGAATGGAAAGCCAATGTCACTCCAGTCTTCAAAAAGGACAAGAAGGAGGAAAAAGAAAACTACAGGCTTGTCAGCCTCACCTCCGTCCCAGGAAAGGTGTTGGAACAGCTGATCCTGGAGGTCATCTCCAATCATGTGGAGGAAAGGAATGTGATCAGGGGCAGTCAACATGGATTCACCAAGGGGAAATCATGACTGACCAACCTGATAGCCTCCTATGATGGAACAGTTGCCTGGGTAGATGAGGTGTAGTGGGTGTCGTCTGGCTGCCCAGAGAGGATGTGGGGTCTCATTCTCTGGAGAAATTCAAAACCCACCTGGATGTGACTCTGTACAGCCAGTTCTAGCTACCTGTTGTAGCAGGGTATTGCACTAGCTGATCTCCAGATGTCTTTTCCAACCCTAACCATTCTGTGATTCTGATTCTGTGAAATACACATCTGCCAACAGATTTAGTTACAGTATGTTACAGACACTGCAGCTTACAGTAGAAAAATCAATGTGTGTGTGTGTGTCCGGTTGTTTACTGTCAAGCACTTGCTAAAATAATATGCAGAATTGCGGCTGTATTTACTAGAGGCAGACATGTACTTCATCATGCATGTTAAATAATGCCATCGGCACAGAGGCAAGAACATTGAATGAAATCACTTAATATTCCTTACTCCAGGATAGGACAACATAGAATCATAGAATCATGGAATCATTTAGGTTGGAAAAGATCTTTCAGACCATCAAGTCCAGCCATAAACCAAAAACCTTGTTTTAAGAACAAGCCAAATTACTCAAATCTTACAGTTTCCTCCAGGGAGGGAATATACATCGTTTTCAAAGGCACAGAACAAATGCAAAGCATGATATCCTCACAGAAAAACAAAGAAGGAAATCTAGATGCCCTGATGTCCTTTATCTGATTCCCAAGATAAAAAAATGGACAACCAGCCAACCAAAAAAATTGATTGCAAGAGAGAGGTTTACAGGGCAGTAGTTACCAAGCTGTACCTGGAGGCTGGTGACAACTGGGGTGCAGCAGGTGTCTGTCCTGGGATGTGTCCTATTTAATTTTTTAACTATTGGCATAGGGAAAGTGAAGGAGATCCATCATGAGGTTTGTGGATGATGCCAAACTGGGGGGCCAGTCCATATGTGTAAGAGCAGGGCTGCCACCCACAGGGACTAGCATGGGGGAAAATGAGCTAAAAATAGTTCAATCAAATTCAGCAAGGACAAAAGCCCAGAGGGAGAGCAGGTATTATCCCCTCTGTTTAGCACTTGTCAGACCACAGCTGGGTCATGGGTCCAGTTTTGAGCCTACAAATCAGGACAGAAGTCAACAAAACAGGGCAAGACCAGGAGAGGCCACCAAGGGAGTGGGACTGGAGCACTAAGCCTATGAGTTGAGGTTGTGGGGCCAGGGATGATTCAACCTGGAGCAAAGATGGCTTTGGGACACCTGAAAGCACCTTGGTGCCTACAGGGAGGGGATCAAGGGTCTGAGGTCAGGCTCTTCATAGAGGTGCCCAACAGAAGAACAAGAGAGAGTAGCATCAGGTGAAACTAAAAAGGCTTAGGCTGGAAGTCAGGAAAAAGTTTTTTCTCCACAAGGACAGATGGAGTGAGGGCCTGGAGAGGTTGTGTCACCTTGGAGAATTTTAAGCCTCAACTGCCTAAAGCCCTGAGCAAAGCAGTCTGTCTTCATGTATGATTCTGTTTTAAGCAGGAGGCTGAAGAAGAGACCTGGGGTGCTTTACAACCTGAATTATTCCTCATTTTTGTGCTTTTCCCTCATTAGTGACTGCATTACTATTTGTCCTCTTTCTTTCACTTTAACTAGTATATGACAGGCTGTTGCACCTATTTTTCACAGGTCTATGAGACTGTGGGTGATAGGATCTATCTTGTCTGTGAAACAGTGATTTGTAATTATTTATATGTGAGTTGTGGTTCATCTTTCCACAAGGGCATGTAGTGATAGGACAAGGGGTAATAGCTTTAAACTGGGAGTAGATTTAGATTAGATATAAGGAAGAAAGTCATCCCTTTGACAGTGGTGAGGCAATGGAAAAGGTTGCCCAGAGAAGCCAAGGATGCCCCATCCCTGGAAGTGTTCAGGGCCAGGTTGGATGGGGTTTTGAGCAACCTGGTCTAGTGGAAGCCCCCCATGGCAGGGGGCTTGGAATTAGATGATCTTTGTGGTCCCAAGCTGTTCTATAATTCTATAGAATTCTTCTTAGAACCTACTCACTAGCAGCACTATGGCTGGTGAGTTGTGCCTTGCAGAGATTCACAACATGCTGGCTGGAAAGTGGTTTCCCTGATTTCCTCCAGGGGGAATTACTGTAACGATCAGCCCTCAATACATAGATGCTTCCCTGATTTCAGACAACTCAGCCACAAGCTTCTCAAGTGCACTTGTAAGAATTCATGGGCATTCACGTTCAGGCAATTGTTTGCATCTACCTCTCATTTCACCTGATGCTGTAGCAACATGCCTTTCTGTCACAGCACTCTCCAAACTATCAAGCTGCAACAAAGACTTTTACCACCACATACCAACACACACTTCATGCCAGTCCTGCTGCCTTCTGCTAGTATCTCCTCATCCAGGGTATGCATTCTCTCTCTTCTCTCTGCTTCCTCCTCCTCCTCTCTCTTCCTCAGCTGCTCTCTCTTCACTGGCTGCTCAACCACTTAACAGAACCAGCCACAGATGTACTTTATCTACATCGGACACCCACCCCCCCACCCCACACCCCACACCCCCACCCACTCCCCACCCACCCCACCCCACCCCCCGGACCCTGAAGCCAGCCCACAGCTGTATGTTATGAATGTTAATTAACCCAGCTTCATTCCTCTAAGTCCTAAAATGGTTTAGAAGCTCCAGTCTCATTTCCTTAGAATAATTTATTTTCTTTGGTTTTCCTTTTTTTCCCATTCCAACTTTCAGCAGTTATCCAAAATTTCTGTAATCAAGAGGTTCATTGGGTAGTCACCCTGTGTGTCTCTTGCTCTCTGTAATACATCTGTAAGCATTACATTGTGTACATCATCTTCAGCAATTTATCAGTCCTCAAGATATCTAAGAAAATATCTCAAGGATTATATTTTCCTCTAGATGCTTGTTCACTTTCAGTTCTTATATTTGTACTTGTCAAAATAGGTATTGATGTTTGGGTAATATTTCGGTAATAGAATATTTATGACAGAACTGATGAACCTTTTTGTGTCCTTGAGACAAGAAGTTATGTGGGGGAGCTGGAGTGAGGGAGGGCAGATTTAGAGGATAACACATTAACAACTACCTCAATGTTTCCTACCACAAACCATAGCTGATCAGGGGCATACAATAGGGGTAATACTTGTAAGGAGTTACCTCCAGCTGTGGAAGCATTTTTAAGTCTACTTGTCTGGTCTGTAGAGACTCCAGTTTTAGAAATCTATAGATACACATTTTGTTGTTTATTTACACCCTTTATGAAAGCTTTTTTCAACTCATTCTTCACTTTGACAAGATATATTGTCTTGATTTAGGCTGTACACATCTCTGGGGATCCACAGCAGGAGACAATAAATTAGCCAAGTTTTTTGCTAAAAAGCTCTCAAAATTTGCACTGATCACAGCAGCTTAAAGACATAAAGACTGACCAAGAAGAAACAGTGTAGTAGGCTGCTTCTAAAGGCAGTTAATTGCCTACTAATACAGTGCAAGAAAAACTGCCAGCTGGAAGGTTGAAGTTATTTGAGCCATTACTAATGGGAAAAGAAAATCAAAGAGTAATTGGTAATACAGTCTGTGTTACTGTGTGGTAACACACTGTGGACCAGTATACACTATGAGTAATGCCATGTCCTTATTTAGCATCATGACGTGCTGCTGTCTCATACCTTTTAATGCACTTGTCCTGGCCACATCCTCTGACATAAGGCCACGGTGATACCCCTGGTTTACAGACAGCCTCAGGGACTATGGCCCAGGCCATCCAAACCACACACCTGGTACCTAAGGGCAGGTCACCCACAGGTTTTGGAGCCTGTACACCTGTGATAAGAACACTTCAGAGAAGGGTCAAACACCCACCCACTACATGCTCATGCCCCTTCCTCAGCAGGACAGGCAGAAAATGGATGAGAAAACTCTTGGGTCAAAGTGAAGACAGAGATTGCAAAACCTCCTTGACATGGCAAAAATCACTTTATCATCAGTTATACTAATTTGGCCAGTAAGAAATAAAGACAAGCATTAAAAGAGATTTTTTAAACTCTTTGGGAAAAGGATATTTAATATTATTGGGGGTGGGGTGTATCATATGCACAGTATTCCTGAATTGTCTGTATCCTCCAGGAAGGTATCCACTATTGATTGAAAAATGTAAGCGCATTATTGTATTCATTCCCTTATAACACACTATTGATTGGAAAATGTAAGTGGATTATTATATTTATTCCCTTATGACATGTATTTGCACTAAGTTGTATCTTAATACAGGAAAAGGATTGTTTTTCTTTAGTTGTGCAGTCCGGAATAAACAGTGTGGAAATAACGATATACTAAGCCACACACTGTAGGAACAAATGGTCTTAATGGTACGCTGTGTAAAATAAAGCACCATGGCCTTACTGATCCAGCTCTTAGGTAAAACCAAAATGGTTGATCACATGAAACTATCTGGTGGTGGAAATGAAAAGTTCCATGGGGCTGGGGCATACAACCTATGAGTCAATTGCTCAGAAAAAGAGACTGACAGAGTAAGACTAAGGCCAAGCCATGCATTTGGGTACCCTTTCCTGGATGGACAACTCAGAAACAGGGTGGCTCAAAGCAAATGGGAGCTTGTACCCTGCAAACACTGCAGGACTCCAAAGACGACTAGTTAATGACAGGTATTAGGTTCTTGCTGTAACTGTAAGGTAAGTAGTTGCAACTTAGATATGGAACATTCCTCATGAGCAATGAAGCTATTACTAAGCTATGAATGTGACCACTTTGGTTATTACAGTATGTCAATTGTCTGTTCTGCATGCACAGATTTGGATTTTTTTTCAGCTTAAAACCCCCGCAGAAATCAGGCATGCCCTGTAAGATAGCAGCACATCAACTTTCTGGCCCATTCAGTCCATGTGATCAGGACTGGGTGTTACCTGGGTTCCTCTGTTTCCCCACATTGTCTCTCTGAGCTCCTTTGTGGGTCTGTGGATGATCTTATGTCATATAACCAAGCATGCTCACGTGGGGCCTTAGTGTTAAATGATGTGAAGACCTATAAAAACCAACATGTTTAAAAGAAGGGGAAAATAGATCTATTTTTCCATGTTATGAATGTGAACATGTTTACAGTTTAAAAAAGAATTAGAAATAAAAATAACAAGCGGCACTAAGCACCGATTATTGGTATATTTGCTTTATTAGTCTACATTTTAAAGACTTTGACACAAGAGGGATTTTGCATTGTAACTCCCCAGATTATGGAAAAAGAAAGAAGAGGCCAATCAAAATAAAATTCTGCATTTGTTCCAGCTAGTTGCATCTTCTGTTTTCAGCTGTGGGAAACTGCATACACCGTAGAGAAGAATAGAAAGGAGAAAAGGTGACTTTGAGATACACTTTAGAAAGATACTAACTTTGAAAAGAAAGAACACAAAACAATCCAGGAAAGAAAAGTGCAAAGAAATGTCATAAAATATCTAGGTAAAAATGTTGCAGAATGCAATATACTAACAGCTATCATTCACCACATCTGAGTTTTATAAAATCTAAATTATTAAAATAATACTAATTTACATGAATTCAAAATGTATCCACAGATACTTAGTAAAGAATCCTTGCCTTTTTTGTAAATATCTCAATAGCTATCTCTCTTTTCTTTTTTTTTTTATTTTTCTTTATTTGTTTTTCCAAAATAAGGGTTAAAGCATCACACTCAGGAATAAGAAAATTACATTAAAAATCTTTTCCATTCACTTCAGCAGGTTTTGGATTAGATTTACAGATCAAATTATTGTAATGGATTTAAAACAGAAGTGGGAGGACAGATAGAAGTTGGTTAGAAATACCTGTTTCTACAAAGAGAAAAGAATAAAAAGAAACTGGAAACAAGACACACAGATTTGAGTTGAAAATAAAGATTAGATAATCACTGGTGAATTAATATCTCCTTTAGAGAATATGAGTAAATTTAATTTGTACAGTGACATCTTTGCTTGTGAGCTGTGATATGCTCCAAATATAAAGGTTTACCACAGAGCCCTGTAAGAATGAAAAGGATTATATGGTCATCTTGTGATTTATACAGGATTTATGATCTCAAGCCACTCATGACTGCATCACAAAAAAGACCTTCATCAAAAGCACAGTTCTGGCTTTGTCCAAATACAGACTAAATAATCCTCTCTCCACTGCCTCGTTCCCAGTCAATACTTTGAATTCCCAGGAGGTCTGAACAAGCAGTAGTTATATTTTTCACAAAATGTGTTGCCTTCTGTATCCTTTCCCAGAATTGCTAGCAGCTAAATTGGTTTGAAACACAACAAAAAATTTCAGGTAATTCAATGTGTATCAGTTTTGTACTTGGGATGCAACATGGTCTCCTTGGTCCCTGGTGTGAATATCCTGTCATAATTGCCATCTTTCCAATCACACCCTCTTGGACTGTGCCTCAGTATCCTGGGAACCTATGCCAAAAATTCTTAAAAGTCCAGACTGCAGAGGTGCATTTTCAATACCTCAGCCCACTGAAGGCTTAGAACACAGAGAAATGGGAAAGAAGAAAACCACTGCAGGAAAATGAAAGATCACAGTGTCACAGAATCTCAAACACAGATTGACAGCAGAGAAAAAGAAGGGATACATTTTGTGTTGAGGTAATAAAACAGGACACACAAGATAAGAGCAAATATTGCAGCAGATAGTATCTGAGGCTAAATTTGTCTCCTCAAGCCTTTGAAACATCTGGATCAACAGACACATGAACTAGCAAAATTCTGGACTTACAGGGTCCTTATTTATATTACATATATGTATACAAGTATTATTGTTATATTATTTAATAGTGGGCACTTAAATGCTAAATTTCCAAACAGGCAGCTGAATTTTAGGAACATGATGAGTTATTTTTTTCCCCTTTGTTAGCACCAAAACCAGTTTTCAAAGACCTGGCAACACTGTTCACCAAAAACCCTCACACCATATACTGCTGAAAGAACCTTCTGTAGCGGCCCAAGCAGGACCTGGTTTAACCCCAGCCAGCAGCTAAATACCACACAGCAGCTAAATACCACACACCTGTTCACTTGCTCCCCCTGCTCCCTCAATGGGATGGGGAAGACAATCAGAGGGAAAAAGGGCTAAACCATGTGGACTGAGGTCAGTTTAATAATTAAAATAAAGTATAACAATAGCAGTAGCAATAGCAATAACAACAACAATAATAATAATAATAGTAATAATAAGAATAATAATAATGTAGTAGTAGTAGTAGTAGTAATGGAAAGGGAGATGAGAAAAGAAAAAGAGAAATAAAACCCAAGGAAAACAAATCAAGTGTTGCACAATACAATTGCTCATTGCTCACTGCCCACTGACTGATGCCCAGCCAGTCCCCCAGCAGCAATCCTGCCCTCCCTGGCCAGCTTCCCCCAGTTTATACACTCAGCATGGCATCCCATGGTATGGAATATCCCTTTGGCTAGTTTGGGTCACCTGTCCTGGCTGTGTCCCCTCCCAGTTTCCCGTGCCCCTCCAGCCCTCTCGCTGGCAGGGCCTAAGAAACTGAAAACTCCTTGGCTTAGTATAAACACTACTTGGCAACAACTAAAACATCCGTGTGTTATCAATATTGTTATACTAAATCCAAAACACAGCACTGTACCAGCTACTAGGAAGATTAATTCTGTCCCAATAGAAACCAGGGCAAGAACCAAACAATATTAAGCTAGTAAAAATTTTCAGGTTGCCTGAATTGGGAACTAATGGTCTGAAACCTGGAATTAGCTTCTGGTCTTATTTCACATCAATTACATTACATAGTTCTTGGCTGTATTGTTTCTCTGATAACCCTAAGATGCACTAGCATGTAGCCTGCCATAGGTATTCAAAGGACATTTTTCAGCTTTCACCCAAGGAAAATTTCCCCAGCCCAGGACATGACAGAAGATAATGCAATGACCTCACCCAGCATTTGGATGGCTGAGGACAGGCAGGTTGCCAGTTGTGCAGCCCAGCAGAGACAGAGGTGACATTCTGCACCGGCACAACAGGGGGAAACAGGTGATGCAGCTTTTCGTACTCTTTTACAATTTGGAAAGGGAGTGAGCTCAGAAAGCCAAAACAGTTTCTGTAAGGCTTGTACAAAAAGCTGTGTCTGATTCACATCATCAAGGGACCTGCTTCTCTGAAATATGGAGTGGCTGCAACCAGCATTGCCTCATTGCTCTCTGCTTCACATGGATAGACAGTTTCAACCCAAAGTCCTCAAAGTCCTCAATGTACATGTCATCTTTCTCCTCTAAGGCCATACCATGATAGTGATGAACAAATGAAACTAGATGAAATAAGACATAGCCCCTTGAAACCTCTAAGGCTCTTTTTAAAGGCTTAAGTCCAATCAATACCCAAACAGGTACCAAATTTAAAGATGTGTGATGTCCTTCAATGAGTTTACCATTGCAGAACACTAAGTCCTGATCTTACCTAAGGATGCTATGGAACCTCCAGATCTCTGACTTGCTATACTCCGAATGAAAAGCTGGAGTGGCTTACATACAGTTTATGTGTTCAGGGCAGACATTATTAGAAAAGGATATATGACTTGTCTTATTCTGCAGGTCAGACAAGTGATAGTAATGCTCATTTCTGGGCTCAACTCCCTGAACCAGAGCTAAGAAACAACCCTATGAGTTCCTTTAAATACAGATTTAGAAGTTCAGTTGTTGCAACACACAGTTCATCCATTGTAGGTCACTGTTTTTTTTTTTCCTGGATATCCTTTATAGTGGACATAAATGACGAACTTGTAGCCAACACTGTCTTTCTACCTTCTGCCTGGAGCAGCCATAGTAAACCCCTGTGTGAGGGAGATTAATGAAATTGTCATAAACCATAGTTCCTTGCATCTCACCTGGTATTTGTACTGCCCAGGCATTTTAGCAACATTCTTAAAGACACATTTCTCTTTTGGAGGAGTCACTCATACCTTAACTGTACTTAATACAGATATATTTTCGAAGGCAGAGAGGGAGGGAAGAAAAGGTAGGGATTTCTTTGTCACGTGAACATTTAAAAAGCACACAGAAAAAAAGAAATGTCAAAAGGCAAACTCAAAAAGAAGAGAAACACTGCAAGCTCCTGTACCACCAAATCCATGCCATCTTACTTCATGCTGCAAGGCGGAGCAGCAACTGGCAAATACAGTTTCAGAGGTAAAGTGTGTTTACAGGATAAACTACCAGTGTAAATGTAATCTCTTTAATGAGTCCTGGAAACCCACCCTGCAGAGTGGCACTTGCAGCCACAGCAATCAGCTTAAGAGGGAGAACTTCAGGCTACTCAGCGTGCAGAAACACCAGAATGTAACAGCAGCCACCACGGTAGCAAATACAGTGATGGAAAATGAGGAGAGACTGTGGCTGTTTTCCAGAAGCCTGAGAGAAAAAGTATCTTCTAAAAATTGAGGCAAATCAGAGGCCTACAAGAAGAAATGCTTACCTGAATTGCTCATAAATTTAGAGTCCTTGATGGCTTTACACTGTGTATAAGACCTCTTCCACATAGCAAAGGTTCTGCTCTACCTGCCTGCCTGCAAGCATGGTACGCCTTTCCTCCTGAGGCAGAGGTCACTGCCAATATCGTGATGTTCCCAGCTCATGCTTGCGTAAGTCCCTGTAACACAGCAAAGCCAGCAGGGGACGAGCTCACATTGATTTGTGATCCCCTGGGGGTCAAGGTTGCTTAGGGATGATGCACTGTCCTTGTCCCTTGTTCCATGCCATCAGACCTCATGTGGTACCTCTCACAATGCGCATTACGATACGTTTATAGCATTACTGTTTCACAGGCATGAGAGCTGTGTGACAAACAAGTCACGTTTGCTGCTTGTCTATGAAGATACCAAGACACAGAAGAACAGTGGCTAATTCAGTGCAAAATGCAAGTTTTGTTGGCTGATTTAACTGACTTCTCTTTCAGCCTTTTGCTGGTAAGCCACTTCCGAGCAACAGTGCATCCTCACAGTCATAACTGAAGACCTAAAAATAGGGTGAGTGATTAGACGGGTGGACAGACGGATGGATGGATGGATAGGTGAATGAACAGGGTGTTTTCTCCAACCCTAATAGCATTTTTTCAGCACACTTGAGTCCTGTAAAAGCATAATATATTATTTAGAAAGACTTCTGCTAAAATGCAGAGGAAAATAAGAAAAAAACCTGAGAGGTATTATTCTGGATTTTAAAAGAAAGGAATTATGCTTTGGTGCTGTTAACTGGTAAACTCCCACTGATTTTTTTCCATCAGCTGAAAATCTGGTTTTAGAAAGTGTCAGGGTTTAACCCCAGCTGGTAATTAAGCACCACACAGCCACTTGCTCAGTCCCCCTCACCCAGAGGGGTGGGGAGGAGAACCAGAAAGGAATGTAAAACTCAGGAGCTGAGATAAGAACAATGTAACAATTGGAAGTATTTTTTTTTTAAAAGAATAATGGTAATGATAATAGCAGTTACAATGAAAAGGAGGGAGAAGGGGAGAAGAAAGGAGTCCAAATAGAAGGGAGAAAAGAAACCTAGTGCTGCACAGTACAGCTGCTCATCCCCTGCTGACCAATGCCCAGCCAGCCCCTGAGCAACCCCTCAGTGTATATACCAAGCATGATGTGCCTTGGTCTGGAACACCTCTCTGGCTGGTTCAGATGAGCTGCCCTGGCTGTGTCCCCTCCCAATTTCCCGTGCCCCTCCAGCCCTCTTGCTGGCAGGGACTGAGAAACTGAAAAGTGCCCTGACCACACTGTCCCCACACCAGATCCAAAGCACAGCACTGCACTAGCCACCAAGAAGAAAATTAACTCTATCCCAGCCAAAATCAGGACAAAAAGGAAAAGACTAGGGAGAGATTTAAACAATCAATCAATCAATCATCATCATCATCATCATCATCATCATCATCATAACAACAACAATAATAATAATAAACAGAAAGGAGAAAAAGCAAACCCAGGCCTCACACCAGTGTAAATACATGTCTGTATGTACACAGAGGCATATCACGAGCAATTGCTATGGCTAGAAAACTGTTCCCAGACTTTTCAACCAAGTTTACAGAAACCTGAGGACATAAAATGCTTGGGTAGTTTTTGCTATTCCACGTTCTCCACCATCCAGGTCCAAGAATAGAAATGTAGGTAGCAAATGCATGTGGATAAGGACTTGCCACTTTGGTAATCTCCATACAGGAAATTTTGGGTGGCCAAGATGATGTGTGGTCATGTTTTCTCTCTGGAAAAGAAACGGAAGTTAGATGAGCAGCAAGACAAAAAGACAAGGGAGGTTGAGAGGAGCTTTGCAAGCTTGCAAAGGAAGAAGCAGGGACATACTTGCACATCTCACTATGAAAAAGCAAAATGCAAACCTCACACCTTGATGCCCCTAACAGGGACGGCTGCTTGATTTAGACAAAAGTGCCAGCAGGGACAACAGAAACATGAAGGAACATCCTTAACTGCCAGAAAAGAAGGCAGTACATATCCTGACTTATGGGACAGTCTGTCCCTGCCAGGATGTCTGTCTGTTGCAGGTCCATTCATCACTGTCAGGTTACAGCAGAGAACAGTGTTTGAATGGTCTCAGTGGCATTTTGGCTCTGCTTGAAGTCAGAGGCCCAAATGCTGCAAGGCTCAGAAACTTTAGCACTCACCTTCAACCTGTGAACCATCTGTAAACCATTTATAAAATACAACTTTTGAAAAACCCTCAAATCCTTGTACTGCTTTTAGAGTTTTGACTGCCATGTGGAAATGACATTAACAAAAGTGTCCTGGAATCCCACTGATGGAAGCAATATAAATATGTTGTAGTGTTGCTGCCATCAAAAGTAATGTAGCCTTTCCACCAGACCTGATTGTCCCGCTCTGAAATGAGTAAAGCACAACTGCACTGTCATCGTTTTTTTCCCAAAATGTAGAAATCACAATGAATCAGCAGCTTCGTTTCTATAGAACACTCTTGGAATTTCAAATATTTGTTGTCTTTCAATCAATAGCATTTTGATCAATATTTCAAATAGTTTTGTTGAAATAATGGCTCTTTCTGCTGCGTTCTTTAGTATCAACTATTTGGCTGCTTAAGGCTTATTCCTTTTGACGTTTTTGCCTCAGTCCAGTGAATTTTCTGTAATTGTGCCTGCGATGTCATATTGTAATTTAGTTCATTATTGTCCTTTGTTATTTATAAATCTGTTCTTCCATCTATTTATCAGCCTTATGATCAGAAAAATAATGGATAAATATTCAGTTACAACTAACAGAGTAGAAATAGAAAATGATTTTTAACCATACTTCTATATAAATGGCTCTGTCGACAGATAAAGCAGCACAGCAAGTAAAGTTTTAGGGTGCAATGAGGGAAGTCATAATCTGCATTGCACATCATATCTATTTTACTGTAAACTTTTCATTATGTTCAGCCCCTACACTAAAATAATGTTACTACAGCTTGCAAAGTCAGCCTCTGTGAATTTGAAGGCCTACTGAAATTTGTGCATTGTGAGTTAAGATTTTATAATCACATAATCACTACATATGTTTTCATAAGATTTTTCTTCAGAGAATAAATAGCTGTGTTTTTGAGATTAATAAAATGTCCAGACAAAATACAGTTCATGAAAATTTAGAAAGCAGTTTTCTTTACATAGATGCATTTTTCACTCATAGTGAAACTGGATATATGATGTTCTTGCTTTCTACAAGAAAAATACTGAAAAAAAATTCATCTCACTGCTTTACCTCAACAAATTATGTTAATGAAAATTGCTCACAGTCACCATTGCCAGAACTAGGTACAGAGCTGATTTCAGTAGGACGTTGCAATACCTTCCTGGAGTGTGAAGGGGCATCTTACCAATGGGTTTTGCAGATATACCTAACAAGAAGACTGGAGACCATTGGGAATCCCAAATTTGAGCACACAGTCTGACAACAGATAGCAAAGAACTTTCCAGCGTAAAAAGTTCCATATTTTTAAGCAACTAAAAATTAAGTCTTATCATGGAAACTACAGTGTAAATTTAATAACTGGTAGAGCTGCACAATAATCCTAGTAGTGTCCTAATCCAGAACAGAGATCCACAAAGGCCCTGAATAAATGGACAGAAAGACAAACACACAATATTCAAAGTTGTTATCTTTTAATGGAAAAAAAGCGAAAATAAGACATCATGCAGAGGTGTATTTTTTCTGACTTTTTTTAATAAATATGACAAGTCATTTATTATTTCCTATTTTTCAGTAGTAACAGAGCTCCAAATTTGCTGCTTGAATTTCCTCCGGTTTCAGCAAGTCATTGTCAAATATTCTCTGTGCAAGTGATTCAGATTTTTTCACAGCTACAATCCATGCTTAGCCTGAAATATTTTTTTCTTCTAAATCATATGGACTTGAGCTTAGCAACTACTACCACAGCTTCATGTCTACAGAAGAAAGAACTGATTCACACTTACTTGCTACAATGGCAAATCCTCAAAAGCAATGAAAACTTCACAACTTGTTCATCCCACCTGATGAATCACAGACACCACTTGAACATGTAGATCATCACTGTGTCCCATGACACAGGCATCATGGGCTGACAGAGAAACCGGACAGAGGGACAGACCCTTCACCTAAATGTGCCAAGCAATTTGCAAAAAAATTTTGCACCAATGAAGACAGACTGGGGCTCAGACATTAAAAGAAATGTTTAATCTCTTTTCCCACATCCTTAAGATCAAGGTGGAAGAATACATGAGTCTGTTCAAGTAAAAGTGAAACATCATCAAACAGCCATGTGATCAGAGGCAGGCAGTGCTTGGGAAAGTGCTTTATGAAATCTGACCTTTCAGTTCATTGAACAGAAACACTAAAAATATCAAAACAAATAAATAGAAAAAAAAACCTCAATCGAAATATTTATAGATTTTTTTCAGTTTTCCAAGTCATGCCACTGTTTTACTTTAACAATATCCTTCCAAGTTTTTTTCCCTCTGTATTTTCCTTTTGTTAATTCAAAGGTTTTTTGCCCCAATAGATTTGCTTAAATATTTGGAAGTTTACATTCCAAAGTGCCACCCTCTGCCCACATGACAAGAATATAACCTTTCCCCAGGAGATTTCAGGAGTTAAGTATCATACCCTTTGTCTCTAACTTTGGGTAGAGAAGCTTCTGCTGGTATTTTTTCCTGCAGTTTGTGGAAGGCCACCACAGGACCTAGCACAAGCTCTCCATTTGCCCTGGGCTTTGGGAAAACACGAATCTTCTGTCTGAACCATGCTCACAACTCAGCAAATGATTGTCAGTAGCAGCAGCTTGTCCCTGCCCTTATCCCCATACACTGCCCCCACCTTGCTGCTGGCACAGCGGCTTCTTTTCCAGTTCTTATGGACAGGTGTGGAAAAAGAAGCGGCAGGACGGCTGTACACAAGGCTGGGAGTCTTGTCTGCTGGTGAGTTCCTCACAGGGAAGACTACGGTTAATAGATGGTACCAAATGGAGACTGCGTGCAGAGGTCTGCACATCCCCCTCCAGTCTTCACAGTCGGACCGCATGCCTGTGTGAGCCACCTGCACACACTGCTTTAATCAGTGCATTCTTTCTGTAGGCCTGTTTGAAAAACCAATACAGCCACACTTCTTGGAAGCAAACTCTGGTCTCACAGGTATGGTCCTTTACCAGTTTGCCAAAGAGAGGCTGGTTTGCCATCCACACTCAAGTTTTTATGGACCTCACACATAGTTCTGCTTGAAAAGCTGGGTGCAGAAGAATATGCCTTTCTCAGCACTCTCCAGGAGACCCTGTAAGAGTACCTAGTTCAATAAATGACAGGAATGCTGTGAATGACAATGATTTATTACTACTTTTCACTTACATTATTCTTGCAAAGTTGTACACAACTGGAACAGAACATATAAACTCCTATGTTTTCTCCCACATTCTCAAGATAATTTTTCTCCTCATTTCTTATCAGGGATACCTTTCACAGGGTGAGTAAAGGCAAAGGATGCCAATGAGGCTGCTGTTTGCCTTTCAAAACCTGTGTTACCAGCAGCAGAAAGCACAAAAATCTTGGGTGAGTCTTAAGAGAGAGCTTTTGGAGCTGGCAAAAAATAACAAAAAGTAACCAATTTATGTTACTTGTAAAAGAGTATGCTTCATATGATGACAGGAAAATAACACACTAATCTACATCGCTGGTAGACACTTAGATCTGGCCTTCGAACTAAAGTGGAAAGGTAAAACTTGCATCTCCTGTGACTCTTACATTTTGTACCTGAAGAATGCTAGGAAGTAAATAATCTTTGTCTTGTTATATACATTTGTCTATACGCTGAAGATGTAGAAGAAGGTTTCATGATACATACCCTTCTAGTAATGTCTTTGTATCAAATATCACGTTAGAAAACCTGCCCCCTTTTTACAGTAAGAAAATTAATGTGCTATTTTAAAATGAGGTAAACTATGTCATATAAAGATTGAACTAGAAAGAGGAGAATTTTATGAATTAATCCTTATTGAGGGATGTGTTTAATTCCTGCTCCTCGCAGTGCAGTCAACAGGGCTAGAGTGGCAAGGTGGGTCTAGATCTTTCTATCTTCCCCACCTACTTTAGGACACTGGAATATGTTGGAGATGTGAACCAGTTCCAGTTAAATGAATGAACATACTTCAGCAGCTTTGGCAGACTCTGAATCAGGTCTTATGTGAATTTTTTTTATTTTTTTTTTTTTGTTCTTCTGCAACTTCATGAATCAGTGGCACCGTCAAGACAAAAATGGAGGTAAAAAGGACTGATGCCTCCTGACCTGGGTAATATACAACTTTCCAGAATCCCACAGCCAGTCCAGGAAGACCAGCAACAGGTTGGTCACACTATAGCATCACTGGAGCATAAAGAGTTGTTTTGGTGTGAAAGACATGTGAGTTTTTCATGCCACTTGTTCTGCATTCTGTTGTTAAACTGCTGCAATTAACAGATCTGGCTGTGAGCATCTGACATTCAGACATATAATTAAACGTTACTGTGGAGACAAGGGTTGAACATGGCCAGAAGCATAAATTCAAATGTAGATGCTGTTGGCACATAAAGAAACAGCTTTCATTTAACAGATAAGGCTGGGCAACAGAAAGGGGAAAAGTTAATCTTTCACATTTCTCTGGAGTAGACCCAGCACAGGAATCCAAAAACTGTTGTCCTGCTAAAAGGCAGATAAAAAGTGGGACGGGGAACCTTAGGCATAAAGAAAACAAAAAGTTTGCCTAAAGCTATCATTCACTGCTTATGCCTGCTAAGAATCCATTATGTAAGGTATTGATAAATGTTCCCATCTTCCTTTCATTTTGGGAAAGGTAGCCCATCTAAGTGCACCGTATGGTTAAAAAAAATGGAATTTAATTATATGCTTTCACCTAAACAGCAGCATGGAATAAGGAAAGAAGCTTGACACACAAAAAAAAAACCACCAAACCACACAATGAAAAGAGTTTACTCTGAAAATGTTACTTGCATGCAAACCATTCTTTTACTCTGGTCCTGCCATATCTTATAGGAAAATATTTTCTCTGTATGTTTTTAAGGGTGAAGTTGCACGGTTTTGGTTTCTGCATGGAAAAAGAAAAGAGGAATGTAAGCTGTATGTAAATAAAAAAATGCTGACATAAGGAGTTTGACTTCCACAGTAATATTCACTCACCCTCAAGGCATTGTTCATGTGAATGAAATAAAGCAATTTCTCATTTATAATAACAGATATCCCACAAAGATCTTTAGCTCAAAGATTCACCCCTCAAAGTAGTTAAACTATAATCAATGTTTTCTTTGCAAAAAAACCCCAAAACCTGGCCAGATAAAAGAAATGCTGTTCTGGGACATAAAACTCCAAAAGAAAATGAAGCCTCTTATCTCAGTAGCCCACGAAAACAAGTAGTTTGCCCCAGCAAAGAGGGTGAAGGACAGGGGGCAAAGGTAACAAAGGACAGTTTTGCTACTGTTTTTTCCTTCAGAGCCATTTCTGCAACACCAGTAAGATGACTCTTCAGACCTGGGCATATCACATGAAAGGGTAATGGTTTATGGCATATCACATTTATGTAACCCTTTTAGTCCTGGTGGATTGCAGGGTATTTACCTCAGCTCCAGCCTTGATCCTAGCAGCTCCTTGCATTGAGGAATGAACCCTGGCAGGCTGGAATTCTCCATTTTGTTCAGAGCACAGCAGCCTCCCTGCCCAACAACCCAAGTCACGACACATGCATCAACGCAGTCATCTGCACTCTCTCCCTGCCACTTCTACGGGAAACAGAAAGGCCAGGGCAAGGTTATGTTAGCAATATTCAGAGCCCTCTGAAATACTGCCCGTAGCTCCTCTAAGAGATCACTTCTCGCTTCACAATCATGGCCTCCCAAAAAAGCATAATTTTCTACTACTGTAAAAATGTCAATCAGAAAAAAAGATGTAGTGTTGAAGAGGGGGAAGATGAAAATGACATGTTAGAATTTTTTGCCTTAAGTCTTAAAAACAGTTATTTATCACAAAGGACTGTGATCTGAGCATGAAGATCCAATCTGCTTCTCCATAGGGACAGATAATATGTGTGGGGAGGCTGACAGGATTTGCACCATCACTTCTCCCACGGGAGAAGAGCATCCAGTTTCGTGGGGTAGGACACAGCATCTTCACAGGATAGAAACAAAGGCCTAAGACAAAGACAGGCACTTTACCAACACATTCATTTTGTTTCCACAAAGCCATTGAATAATGAAAGGCTGTGTTTTATTACTCTTGGATTAACTATTTTTTAATGTCTCCTGGGCTGACTGTCATGAATGAAAGTCATGGACATGCCTGATGTCAAACTACCTTTTCATTCAGTGTTTTTGCAATGGGTCTAGGCCAAAAACAGAAATTTCCAGAGCTCAGAATTGTTGCTGTCATACAAATAAATAATAACTTTGAACCCAATTGGGAAGATTTCAGTACTTCCAGTAGGTCATATGATTATTTTTTTTTTAAATGTTTTTGACATTTAAGCCAGGGGACATGAAGACACCAAACTGTTTCTTTTCCTTTCTACCTAAGTAAACAGTGGGTAAGCTCCCTAGAGCTACCCCCAGGAGCAGCTGCCTTGCTATAGAAATGAATTAGAGAAATAAGAATCTGCATAATGTAGCAAATTGTTATTAAGCACGATGTTACATTTTGTGGCAGACAGCCAAAATAGCAAGGCTACAGCAGCTTGTATCCTACCATAATCGTTAAAACATCTCAAGATAACTGTCATTGTAATGGCTAATATGACTAACATGAACCACAGCCTTTTTGTGCTTGGAGGATTACAAATACACATGATGGGAGATCAGATTTTTTTATTAATTTTACCATCCTGTCAGGTCCTTTTCTGTCTTGTATGTTTTCAAAAGATTAAATGGTATCAGGCATAAAGTGGCTAAATAAACTTTTCTGTGGGTGTAAGAAAGACCCAGTGTTGCTATTGCTTGTTATGGTACATTGCTGGGCATGTGGCAGCTCACATGACAGTGATCTCTTTCTCAGAGAGGTTGGCTTGTAACTACTGTGTTCAATTTGCAGTGTCCCCTTTCGTGTTTTCCCTCCACTGAAGCTGATTTCTGCCATGGTATTTATGGTATTTGACAGGAGACAGGAACAAGCTTCAAGTGACGAATCATTTTTCATTATTATTATTATTTCTAATACTACTAATACTCTTGTCAATATTATTATTGGACAGACTTATCAAATACAAGCCAGCCAGGCTCGCACCAGGACCAGGTGAGAGAGCCACTCTTGCTGGCAGTACTTATAGAGACACTTAACAGAAATGCATGTTTTGGGGAGAGGTGTGATGAAGGCTGAAGAGGGAAAGCAATCATTTGATTTTAGATTGAATTTGAAATTATACTTTTCCAGGCTGTCAGGCTTACCTGCAACAGTGTCTGATGTTGTGGACATGGTCTTCAATAACTTAGTCTGCACCTACGTGAAGCTGCTGCACAAATTGTGCTTACCTGCTTCTGTGATGGTAATGAATTTGCACTTGTTTGTCTGTTGGAAAAAGAATGCTTGGGGCAGTAGAATTTTCCTCATTTAGAGACTGATTTAAAATCAACTGAAATGAAAAATGTATCCTTGACTTCAGCACACAAGAAATCTAACACTTAAACTCTATTTTGTAGTTGTGATCAGGCCCCCAAAAGCACAGCTGTCTGCTTGTATGTTCACATTTTGAAGCAGATTTGTTCCCAGGTGTATTTTTTATTTAATTATTTGTCACTGCTTCATAGTTTTGCAATTAGAACTGTCTGGTCTCATTTGCAGAAATGATAACCTGTCACGGACACAGGAAAATAAGTAATTTAAAAGGATGGGAAACATTAAAGTCCTGAAAGGACTCCCTATCTCAATACATATATAACTCCAGCAACTCATTAACTTTAGCTGCCTTTTGCCAATATGGTGTTTGCAGCTGAACATGTTGTGTTTGTGCTATACATACAGGCATAATAACACATAAGGTCACTCTATAGGCAAATAATCTTAGCAAATTTCTCTTCTGCTGGTACAGCTGCAACAAAACTAATTTTGTGATGAGGTGGAGTGCAGTCTTTGTTGACTGTATTATGTCTAACAGTAATGAGTTTCTTAAATATACTGTGTTTGATAGGGCTCATTTGTACTACAAGGTAAAGTTTAAAATTTGCTAGTTCCCCTGTTCCGTTAAACACACTTCATACTTCAGTATCTTGTTGCAGTGTTTGTTTTCCTAGCACTTTTCAAAAATAACAGCAATACACAATTTCTGATGTTAGGTATAAGAGCAGATTGTTTTGAGTTAAAAAAAGCAGAGACAAAGGTGGATGTCTGAGAAGAAACGGTCCGTGTCCTGGTGTTTGCAGGGTCTAGTCCCCATGCAGAACTATCGGGTCCCCAAACACAACCAGCCAAACTTGAGGGTTTGAGGGGAGAGGAAGGGGAATATTCTAGGTCCCAAAAGCACCTAATAAACTAAAAGCTCAAAATAAAAAATCAAAATTTCATTGCAATAAAAGCCTACTGGTGAATAGGATGCTGCAATGGGTTGGTAGTGGCAGACAAGCCAAGAAATGAAATGCTCTTCTCTGTGTGATTTTTTTCAGGTGTGAACAGCTAGCTGGGGTGAATTAATGTCAAGGAACTTCGTTTGGTACTTATGAGAAATAAGTGTGTGTTCCCTTTTTTGTAAAGAGGTTGTATTCTTAGCTAAAAGGCATTTCATTATGTCCTTCTGTCCTGGTTTTGGCTGGGATAGAGTTAATTTGCTTGCCAGTAGCCAGTACAATGCTATGTTTTGAATTCAGTATGAGAATAATGTTTAACACACTGATGTTTAGTTGTTGCAAAGTGGTGTCACTTTGTCAAGAGCCTGTGGAGTTTCCCATGCTCTGCCAAGGAGGAGGGGCACAAGAATCTGCAAGGGGAGACAGCCAGGACAGGTGACCGGAACTAGCCAAAGGAATATTCCATACTGCAGAACATCATGGCCAGTATATGAACGGGTGGAAGTTGGCCAGTCACTGCCAGTTGCTGTGGGACTGACTGTGCATCGGCCAGTGGGTGGTGAGCAACTGTGCTGTGCATCACTTGGGCTGGGGAGGAGGGGGAAGCAGGCAACTGTGTGGTACTCAGCTGCTGGCTGGAGTTAAACCACAACACCTTCACAAAGGACATTAATTTGGTCACCCTTCTGATTACTTCTGTAGGAATTATGTTTTTTCCCACCAAAAGAATAATTCCCCAAGACCTTTCCTCCAACACAAATTGCTGCTTTTAGCTTTTTTTACAGAAATATGTCTGGACAGCATGTTCAGGGTGGGAAATATAAAGGAGCATCTGGAACTGCTCTTAGCTGGAAGAAATAAATTACTAGTAACATTCTAAATATTATTCCATAGGAATATCTGCTCACTCACAAAACATTATACCTCCTTGTAAAAAAAACTGTTCAGAAAAACAACCTTGGCTTTTATTTGCAACTGTTGCAAAATAATATGCATTGATATGTATCCACACAAGCCACCCCTTGTGTAAGAAGAAACCTACTGCTAGTGAAGGCATTCACTTTCTCAGTCTTCCCTTTTCTAGGGCAAATGCAAGTAAAAATGCCCTCCCCTGACCTCTCCCAAGCATGAGTCCAAGTTTGGGAGCTCCTTCAGAGAATCGTGTTTCTGCCTTTCACCCAAACTCTTGGCTCAGTCCCTGTGTAACATTATCATGCTTGAAAGCTTATGTACTAAGAAAAAAGAAAACACATAGGCAAAAATTTCACCAAGTGTTGTAAGTAATCTCCACTAGTTAAGGTCAGCAAGGCTGCCTCAGCAGGGTGAGCCATATAGTTGCAACAGCAGCCTTTCCTCTCATCCTTGCTTTTCCATGAGAAATGGTAGGGCAGAAAATCCACTCATGGCAATGTCTACCAGCGATGCTGATGGTGCTTCACAGAACTTTTTACTGGATTTTCCTCTCTTCCTCTCTTTTCCCTCACACCAACATACACCTGTGCAGAACTAGGCATCTGTGATTGTGTGAGGACCCTGTGGTGTTTCTATTACAGTGAGTGTATTGGCTTTATGTGGCAAGGTTCTGGCAGCAGCAGGGCTGTGGGGGCGGCATCTGTGAGAAGACACTGGAAGCTTCCCCGATGTCGGGCAGAGCCACTGCCAGCCAGCTGCAAGACAGACCCACTGCTGGCCAGAGCTGAGCCCATCAGTAACGTTGGTAGCACCTCTTTGATAATGTATTAAAGAAAGGACAAGAACATCTGTGCAGCAGCTGGGAGAGAGAACATGTGAGACCAACATCCCTGCAGACCGTCAGGGCAGGGCAGGAGGAGAGGGAGGAGGTGCACCAGGTGTTGGAGCAGAGCCTGTAGTGAAGAAGCCTTCCTGTGTCCTGTGTCCAGAAACAGCTGTTTTGAAGACTCCACTTGAGCACCCTGTAGAGTCAATGGAGAAGACCAGTCACTTCTGGGGGATGATTCATCCCACCCAGTGATAGAAGGAGGTATCTGCCACCCTACAGGAATAAAATTTTACCGAATATCAAGAAGTCATTCCCATATTAAGGCTTACTTGAGTAACTGCTTTGCCTTCTTTGTAATGCAGCTCTTACTCCTCAAAAAAGTGAGAGACAAAAAGTTTATTAGAACTTCGCTTCAGCCAGTGAAGGCTGGAGCACCTGCAGATCTTGGACAATAGTTGCTTGTATTCAGCCAGCACCAAGTAAGTATCTGTCCTTGTGAGTGTCTTCAAGGGAATTGTACCCAAAAATCTGTATCTAGCCAGGCTTTTACCACTTGGAAGTTTCTTTTCTCATCTCAGCACTGGTCAAACCAGGAACCCTGCTTGGACAGTGAGCGTGTGAATGGGGTTTGACTTCTTAGCCCGTGTGTCTTTCCCCCAACTGTCATGTTAAACAGGCTCAATTTGAACATTGCCTAGATTATAAAGCAAACGAAAATGAAGATGCATACAAGCTGGGGAATGGCAGAAATAAGTCAAACTAAAACTTCTCAAATCTCACTTTGAAACCAAAACAGATTCTGTTACTCTGTCCCCCCTGCTACACAACTACTCTCTGATCTTCTACATTATTTGCTTTATCTAGGTTTTCCTGCCTTTGCAAGTGTCTCTTATCAGCTGGAGCTGCAACCTGTAAGGTTTCATTGCTGAAACATGTTTCATTGCTGGTGAGGTACAATTTTTCAGCTCCATTGTTTAAGAATCTATATAAGGATCAGGTTTTCCAAAGTCTTGTAACAAGAGGTTCAAAAGGACACTCCATGCAGAGATGTGAAAATAAAATTCTCTGGAAAAGCTGTAGCCACATACTTTGTACTAAAGGCATTGATCCTTTTTTTCTTAAATACGTGTTATAGACAAATGTCAGTCTTTGGAAATATATGTTTCAAAATGATTGAAAAGACTGAGTCCCTTTTTTTTTGGGGGGGGACAGATTTGTGAGCCAGGACAGACAGATGTGAAAGGGAAATCTGATCCCCTGTATATTTGTATATTTATGTATAGTCATGCTCATGTCACTCAGAAAAAGATCAATACTTGCTCCAATGAAGGTAAACACAAATCAAACAAAAATTACTTTTCAGTGGAAGTGAAAATGAAGGGTTTGTTTTGTATCAAGCAAACAAAATACCAAGACAAGATGAATATTAGGTAATTATGTTTATCATTTGTATCTCATTTCTTTTGTGTCACAATGGCTAACTTAAAACCTTTTCCCAGAAACTGTCATTCTTCAGGACTGGTTCACCTACAGCTATAAGCATGTTACAAAGCTGAATGGAGATGACATACAGTACCTCTTCGCTGCTAACATCTGCTGCCAGCTGAACCTGCAGATTTTGCCAGTCTTCAGCTTTTTGATTTAGCTGCTGAAGTAGGTTTCTGTGGGATTTCTTTCATCTCCTTGAGTAGAGACTAAGTGTAATGTAGTTCAAACACCAGTTTAATCCACTTTACTGCTATGTAAAGCAACATTTAAGGGAAACTGAGCTTTATAAAATCTAGAGCTATATTAGCCTCTGGCCTGATACTGATAAAATAGCTTAAGGGTCTGTATTTCTCCTGCTGAGTCACCTCAGGGATTTCTTCTCCAGCCATGAATGCAGGTATCTCCCATAAAGTTTTTCCACTGACTGAGCACTGTAAAGTTTTCCCTTTATCTCCCCCACAGCTCTCCTCTCTGTTTTGCTTTATATTCTTCTTAAAGTATCTAAACTTGTTCTGGAGTTGAATCTTTATATAGCTGAAAACTTGGCAGAGTGAGCACTGCCAGTGGCATTGCATGAGTTGTCTGACAGACACCTCTTTTGGTGTTTTCAGGCCTGACATAGCAGACAATCATTTCTATCTCATTCCTCTACAGTGGTGTTACTGGTATGAAGGTTCTTATTCCTGCAATGGACAAGATACCCACTCAAAAGTCAGCTTCATTGAATTAGATACTGCACATACAAGAAGGAAAGATGTTCTTCTCCCTCAAATGTATCAAAAATATCTGAAGTGAGGAATGGATTATGGTTGGGAAAGAGGTACGAAGATGGGGGAGTTGTTTTTCCCAAGATCTGTTGGTTATCTAGAATGCATCCTTTGATCTCCCTGTTCCTTTGTTCCCGGCAAGGGGACTCTCCCCATGTGATGAATAATCCGTCAGATTATTTGCTTTATATGTAGTTCTCTATGTGGTGGGTTGACCTTAACTGGCCACCAGCTACCCTCCAAGATGCTCTATCACTCCCACTCCTCAACAGAACAGGAGGGGAAATACAACAAAAAGCTCATGGGTGGAGATAGAAGCGGGGGGATCAGTCAGCAATTACTGTCACACGCAACATATACTCAGTTTGAGGAAAGGAATTTAATTTATTTCCAAGCAAACAGAGTAGGATAATGAGAGATAAGAACAGTCTTAAAACACTTTCCCCCACCCCTCCCTTCTTGGGCTCAACTTCACTCCCAATTTCCCTACCTCCTCCTACACAGTGGCGTAGGGGGACAGGGAACAGGACTTGTGGTCAGTTCATCACACACTGTCTCTACTGCTTCTCCCTCCTCACCCTCTTCCCCTACTCCAGCTTGGGGTCCCTCCCCACAGAACAAGGTCCTCCACAAACTTCAAATGGATCCTTCCCTCAGGCTGCACTTCTTCAAAAACAGACTGCTTCAGTGTGGGTTCCTTACAGGAACCCTGTTTCCTGCCAGAAAACCTGCTCTTGTGTGAGCTCTCCACGAGGTCTTGGCTTCCTTCAGAGCACATCCACCTGCTCCAGTATGGGGTCCTCCATGAGCTGCAGGTGGATATCTGCCCCGCCATTAACCTCCATGGGCTGTGGGTGGATATCTTCTTCCCCACGAGGACCTCCATGGGCTGAGGGTCACAGTCTGCCTCACCATGAGCTTCACCACAGGCTGCAGGGTTCTGCTCTACACTGCAGACTTCACTACACAAGAAATTCCTGTATAGTAAAAACACGTATTTAAGAAAAAAAGGATCAATGCCTTTAGTACAAAGTATGTGGCTACAGCTTTTCCAGAGAATTTTATTTTCACATCTCTGCATGGAGTGTCCTTTTGAACCTCTTGTTACAAGACTTTGGAAAACCTGATCCTTATATAGATTCTTAAACAATGGAGCTGAAAAATTGTACCTCACCAGCAATGAAACATGTTTCAGCAATGAAACCTTACAGGTTGCAGCTCCAGCTGATAAGAGACACTTGCAAAGGCAGGAAAACCTAGATAAAGCAAATAATGTAGAAGATCAGAGAGTAGTTGTGTAGCAGGGGGGACAGAGTAACAGAATCTGTTTTGGTTTCAAAGTGAGATTTGAGAAGTTTTAGTTTGACTTATTTCTGCCATTCCCCAGCTTGTATGCATCTTCATTTTCGTTTGCTTTATAATCTAGGCAATGTTCAAATTGAGCCTGTTTAACATGACAGTTGGGGGAAAGACACACGGGCTAAGAAGTCAAACCCCATTCACACGCTCACTGTCCAAGCAGGGTTCCTGGTTTGACCAGTGCTGAGATGAGAAAAGAAACTTCCAAGTGGTAAAAGCCTGGCTAGATACAGATTTTTGGGTACAATTCCCTTGAAGACACTCACAAGGACAGATACTTACTTGGTGCTGGCTGAATACAAGCAACTATTGTCCAAGATCTGCAGGTGCTCCAGCCTTCACTGGCTGAAGCGAAGTTCTAATAAACTTTTTGTCTCTCACTTTTTTGAGGAGTAAGAGCTGCATTACAAAGAAGGCAAAGCAGTTACTCAAGTAAGCCTTAATATGGGAATGACTTCTTGATATTCGGTAAAATTTTATTCCTGTAGGGTGGCAGATACCTCCTTCTATCACTGGGTGGGATGAATCATCCCCCAGAAGTGACTGGTCTTCTCCATTGACTCTACAGGGTGCTCAAGTGGAGTCTTCAAAACAGCTGTTTCTGGTCTGCTCAGGATAGCTGAGAAGAATCCCAACATAAATTAAGAACTGGATTTACCCTATCAAACTGCTTTAAAATGTAAGAGACTTTGACCTTTAGAAATTGAGGCTTATCTACCTCCATTCCTGCAGTTTGCATGAAAGTATTTCCCTCACCAGCACATTTTTTTCCTCTCTCAGAGCGCAGTTGGTCCCCATGGAAGCCAGTGATGATCAAAGAATCACAGAATTGTTTGGGTTGGAAGGGACCTTAAAGATCATCTAGTTCCAAGCCCTTGAAATGGGCAGGGACACCTTCCACTGGATCAGGTTGCTCAAAGCCACATCCAACCTGGCCTTGAAAACTTCCAGGGATGGGGCATCCACAACTTCTCTGGCAAACCTGTGCCCATGGTGTCTTACCACTCCCACATGAAAGGACTTTTTCCAATATCTAATCTAAACCTATCCTCTTTCAGTTTAAAACCATTACTCCTTGTCCTGTCACTACAGACCCTACTAAAAAGTCGGTCCCCATCTTTCTTATAAGCCCCCTTTAAGTATTGAAAGGCTGCTATAAGGTGTCCCCAGAACCTTCTCCAGGCTGAACAACCCCAACTCTCTCAGCCTGTCTCCATAGGAGAAGTGCTCCAGCCTTCTGATCGTCTTCATGGGCCTCCTCTGGACTCCTTCCAACAGGTCCATGTCCTTTTTATGTTGAGGGCTCCAAAGCTGAACACAATACCCCAGGTGGGGTCTCATGAGAGTGGATTAGAGGAGGATAATTACCTCCCTTGACCTGTCGGCCACACTTCTTTTGATGAAGCCCAGGATACGGCTGACTTTTTGAGCTGCAAGCACATATTGTCAGGCTATGTTGAGCTTTCCATCCACCAGCATCTCAACATCTTTTTCCTCAGGACTGGTCTCAATCCATTCTCCTCCCAGCCTGTATTAGTACTGGGGGTTGCCCCAACCCAGGTGCAGGACCTTGCATTTGGCCTTGCTGAACTTGATGATGTTTGCATGGGCCTATCTTACAAGCCTGTCAAGGTTCCTCTGGATGGCATCCCTTACCTACAGCGTGTCAACCTCACAGCACAGCTTGGTGTCATCAACAAAGTTGCTGAGGCTGCACTCAGTCCTAGCGTCCATGTTGCCGACAAAGATATTGAGCAACAGTGCTTGCAGTATGGACCTCTAAGGAATGCCACTCACAGGTCTCCACTTGGACATTGTGCCACTGACCACAACTCCTTGAGTGCAACAATGCAGCCATTCCTTAGCCACTGAGTGGTCCACCTATTAAATCCACGTCTCTCCAGTTTAGCTGCAAGGATGTCATGCAAGACAGTGTCAAAAGCTTTGCACGAGTCCAGATAGATGGTGTCGGTTGCTCTTCCCTCATCCATCAACCTCAATGATGACTCATTAAATCCTGTAACAGCTGTGGAAGACTAGAGTTTATGGAATCATAGAATGGTTTGGGTCAGAAGGGACCTTAAAAATCATAAATTTCCAGCCCCCTTGCCATGGATAGGGACACCTTCCACTAGACCAGGTTGCTCAAACCCCATCCAACCTGGCCTTGAACGCTTACAGGATGGGGCATCCACAGATTCTCTGGGCAGCCTGTTCCAGTGTCTTGCCACTCTCACAGTAAAGAAATTGATTTAAGGCAAGACCATACAGGTCAGAAGGTGGGAATAGTCAACATCTGAAAGTTGGTCCTATAATCCCTATTAAGGTGTAGTTTACATTACACAAAGAACCTGATGAAAACTTTGGGCATGCAGCAACTAAGATGTCTAGGAACAAAGCTAGAGCTCATAGCTCCACTCAGCCACGGACATTTCAATATGAGGAAGTGTGACATAATGATGAGAGGGGGAAGAGGAAGAAGACGAGAAAATGGAAGAGGAAGGAAAATAAAGGGCAAAGAAGGAAGTGAAGAAAGACAAGGAAAGACTGAGATTGAATCTGTATTTCAACATCCAGTGCCATCCAGATTTTCTAAATTATTCTGTTCATAGAAAGAGTTTGGTAGGTAAGGGTATGTAAGACACACCACACATCTATCTTGGATGAAAGTGTTATTATTAGCAAGGTTTCATGCAGCAAATGATCCATGTGGGCTGATGTCTCCATGCCCTGCAGCATTCCAGAAATGTGACTGAAGCCTCCATAAGTGAGGGGTTGAGTCAGACCAGACAACTGGATCTGAGCATGATGACTGTCTCCTGACCTGTTCTGGTAGCAAATGCATATTTGAGAGCTATGGCATAAAATGGGATTCATTTCATAATGCGTTAACCACGCAAAATGGGAACAGATATAGTTAGAAACCAGAAACACTGTATAATGCATTGTACTTTCAGCCTGAGGTCTGAAAACTCTTTGCAGCATGATAACAACAATTTTAGGATGTGTCAATATCTAGTAGACTAGAGTCACATTTAGATATCAAATCTCTATCCTCTGGCTGCAAGCCAAGAAATTCTTAATTTTTTTTCAAGGACTCTTCTAATCTACAATAACTGTCATATTAGCAGGGGTTACCAGCAGTTTATAATTATATTCCCTAACTGTTATGTACTTCAGTGCCTCTAAAATATTTACTTATTTCACAATGAAGTTGTGTCAGACAAAGACTACTAACATTATAAATACTCTCTCATCTGCAATGTAAATAAGAACCCTTCTTCCCAGCATAAACTATTTTCATGAAGATTCACAGTACTGTGTAATGAGTGCTGTACTAGCATTAACAAATGAATCACGCAATATCTGAATATGTTGAGACAATAGTAAAATACATGGCCACTTGAAGAATTTCTTCATACACTGAAAAAATGCACAAAACAACTTTAAAAATGGATGATAGTTCATGCCAGTGCTTTTTTACTTACTGACTATGAAGTACAATCAAGAAAAGAATCTGCTGTTTTAATGTATAGGTAGAATTGATAAGGAAACTTCATATATTAGTCAGGCCCTTGACAAGGCCCGTTGCAGTCATTGGAAATGCTCTTGTTTACATTAAGGTTGTTCAAATGAGACCAGGAATGCTATTGCTATCAATATGTATTGTTATTGATATGACCCAGATTTGGTCTGGGTGGCTCAAAACCATCCATGTTTTACCTTAAGAGGGGGTGCTTAGGTTGAAGCTCAGCAAGTTGCATGTAACTCTGTTGAAATGCTTTTCTTTCAAGCAAGATTTTAACAGAACAAATGGGTTTTGGCTAAAATCTTTGTTTTCTTTTTATTAAAAAAATTGGCCAAAAGCCAACAAGCACTGATTTAAAGTCTTTTATAGCCCTTCTGACTTGAATTATTCTATGATTCCAGAGACTGTGTTGCAAGAAAATTTACATTTAAAAAAAAAGAGAGAAAATGGGAAAAACATATGTGAGGATACTCTGGGAGCCTGAATAGATGCCCTAAATCACCACTGAGTACATCTTCAGCAAAAATAATTTGTTAAAAAATTCTACACCTTCTACATCTTTGTGATAAACGCAGTCATGATTCATGTCAAAAATAGGATGTACTGTGATAGTGTAATTGTTGTACCCTGGGTAAATCTGGGACCTGTATCGCAGTTGTGGTGAGTGGGCACGTGTGGTTCTCCTTTAAGACAATGTGATGGCTTCCCCCTCCCCTGAGGCAATCGCTGCCTGGAAAAGCCCACCGAAGGAGATAAGGAAAGCAAAACCATGCCAGGGAAGGCCTGACAAAGGAGACAAAGACCTTGAGATTTGAAACAGCACGCCAAAGGAGAGCCAGTAGGAGGAGAAGGCGTACCGTAACAGCCCGATGGGGAAAGAGCGGGACGAACATCCGGCGAGAAGAGATTGGTCAAGACCCGGGGATAAAAGACGCTGCTCTTAGGACTCAGGTGTGCGTGTGGTGGAACTAACTGAGTTCTCCGCGCACCCAGAGCTGGTTTTGCTTATTGTTTCTCAACCTAAACTGATTGAACCCAAAATAAAATTGTTTTAATTGCTATTGTTTAAACACTTCCATGAAAGATAGATTATACTTCCTTTTCTCCCTTTACCCAACTTTGCTGTGGAAATGGAAGAAAATGTCCCTGTAAGTGAGAATTTTTGCCCTTCAGTACCTCTATTATCCACTCCAAATAAGAGATTATATACCACCACTTGTCACCATCAATGAAAACGAAACTACATTTGTGCACTCAGCATTAACAAAACCTTTCCTTCTTCTGTCCATCACATCTCATAAATTGTCTGAACTATTCCCTTTCTGTCCAAACTCAGATGAGTAAGGGTTTCAGGAATACAGGAAAGAGTTAAATTGTGCATACTGCTGTAAGAAGATTGTGCAATGCTTCCAAAGTATTGCTAAACTCTGGTTTTGCCAGCCTTCTTCTGGAGTATTGTTCTACTCATGGATGACCTTGGAGGACACTGTGCCTCCATTTCACAGAAGTTTCATTGTGAAGTTTGTGTTCTGCATGGCTGGAATGGAGGAAAATATAAATTGTGATTTAGAGACTGAAATTCAGTTTCTGGTGTAGCTGCATTTCCTCCATTACTTTGGAAAGTAGAAGCAAAGCCTTAAATTCCTAGCGGAAGTTGACTAGCAGCCAACACAGAGACCTGAGCATGGCCCAGATGTGCTTGTAGCATGCTAGTTCAAGGGAAAATCCAGGATCAAAATCACGTTTTACTGCAGAGTCTCTATGAATTACTGTCTTCACAACTGACTGGGGTAAAACATGGTAATCCAGCCAGAAATGGTGGATATGTGAATCCTGACAGCTACCTGCTTTTCCAGAGAGAGGGATGACGCCAGCACAAAAGCTAATGTTGAAAAGTATTCTTGGTAATGGAGATGATAGGCTGTCCTCCCACAGTGAGGGTCTTTAAATGGGATCACCACGTATTAGGCTACTAACAAAGGGGAGCTGTATGCCTTCCTCAGAGTGTGTTGGCCAGCTCTCTAAAATGTTTCAAACTATAACCAGCATGATTTCTACAACTCACACCAGCCACTTTCCAAGCAGGATGTAATTTTGTGTAGGCAGCCTGGCAGCTTAGTAGCAGCAATGATTGCATCAGTGGAGAATACAATACATGATTGACTGTTATCAACCTGCTGCCAGAAGCTGCATTCACAGTCCGTCTGTTATCTCTTCCAGTTGTCTCAGATGTGGAGAAAGAGGCAGGAAAATCATGGATCCTGGCAGAGAAGGGGGAAGGAGGAAAGGCAGTAGCCAATCCCTGGGGTCTTGGGAGCAATGAAAATCACCTGAAATAGGACCTCTGCTGTGACATGGTGATACAGCAATAAGCCAGCAGTCCTCTGCGTGAGAGTGAGGTGATGTGTGAATATGAGCATGGAAATCTGACTCATGCAAAACAAAGAGGCAATTGTCCTTTGGTATTTCCAAACTCATACGGCTAATGACAAAGAAGACACAACAGCTCTAGGTCCCCTCACACGTTATCAGAGCTTTGAAGATACTTTCATGGTCATACAGTAGCTATGTGTGACTTCTCCAGGTTAAGTGCCACAACAGGATTTCAAACAGCCTATTTGCAAGCACAATATTAGTTAAACTACCTGTGAGCCTGCGGAGAGAAGTGTATTCATGTTATTGCAGTGTCTTCCATATACTATACAGGTAATGAGTTATATTTGTTTTGCATTTTGAATATGCAATGTTCATACACAATGATATATGTATAAATACTAGCTCTAGGTCCCTCTCAGCACAATGATATGTAATCAATCAGAAATATTTAACAAGGACTCATATTAGCTTCAGGCTTGATAGTGTGGGTTGCTCAAAGTGGGGGATGAATAAATGCATCTCTTAATAAATTCCACTCTTCCCAGTGGCACTTTGTCCTTTATCAGCCCAGTTGCATAGAAATCAGTGATTTACAGGAAGGAATAAATGACATTTCTTAACACAGATGAGAATTGTGTAATTTAGGGTGATTAAAGGGGGAGTTTTCTGTTATGTGAAAAGACAATTTAAATGACCTCTGCTGTAGACAGGAGGGAGGGGAGGCTTTAAAGTTAAGAATGAAAAGTAAAAAAATTTTCTTACAAAATAACTTAAAAGAGCTCTTTGTATCATGAAAAGCAGCTATGCTGATATTTACCTCCATAATTATACATAGACTACAACCACTTGTGTGACTTAATCTAGCTTGTGATTTTGAACTGCAATTCTAAAACCTCAAAAATATGTTGCTATACTATAAACAATGAAGGAGAACGGAAGTATGAACATCTCTCAACAGCCTTTTGGGTATGGAAGAGCCATTTCATTTATGGTCCTTTAGCTGTTAGCCTAAGGTCTGCTGTGCAAACACTTAAGTCTACACTGAATCTTATGTACTTCTTTTCTCTAAGACCAACATAGGTACAAACTTTGTATAAAATCCTCCAAATCTCACACTGACTTACACTGACATTACTTCATAGTGTTCCAGCATGAAATTTACTTTACCTGCTACTTTAACTTCCTCTGCATTACCAAAGCTGAGAGACATTTTGTCAGTGGAAGTAAAATTTCTGTCTTGCTATCTAGATGTGGTAGCATTTTACACATGTCCTTCTAGATAAAGGAGAAGCAAATTTGTTCATATTAACCATTGCAGTTAAATCTTTGGTTAGAGATAAAAAAGAAAATATTAAATTAAGAAGTAATTTTATCTGGAGTTTTTAAATGTGAGAGCAAGCTCTGTTCTGTTGACAAGAGCAATACTCTCCTTTTGAGTACAAAATTCCCTTGAACGATGAACAGACTGTCATCACAGAGGTCACATCTGCAGAAAAAAAACCTACTGTGCCATTAATTTGATGTAAACTAAACATAAGTGACAGTTCTTCATCCTCAGCAAGGACTTGCCATTGCAAAGATGTTATTAACATACAAAGATCTTGTTTACAACTGTTGTTAAAATGTCAGTTAGACAAATCAGTCAACCAACCTCCTTTATCCTTCTTTGCCTTTTGCTGTTGCTGCTGAGCTGCTGATGACAAATGAAGACACAGCCATTCAGGGTGAACAAAGGAGACTTTCTGATAGGTAGAAATTTCCTCCTTTCTTTTGTTTGCAAACAACAATAGAGGTTTTTGTCTCAAATCTGTGTGTCAGCAGCTGCAGACATGCTGAGAAATTGTGTTTGGTCATCATGATTAGGATTTGAGCCCAGATTTTTACTGCTCTAAAATCCTGAGGCTTTAGGCAGAGACATGACTTTCTGCAGGAACACAGAGCTAAAAGGAGAAAGTAGTTTTTGGAAAGTTATAATGAACAGATTATTTTATTACACTTACATAGATATGGACACATAAAAGCTCATAAAACATATAGAACGGATGTAAAGCTAATTAGAAAGAAATATTTTATTTTAGTAAACAGTAAGGATTGCAGTTCCCAGCAAAAGAGGTTTCTGGTGGAACAAATGCTGTCTTTAAAGGTAGGACCAGTACTTGAGGTTTGATTTATTCCCTCTTCCAAAATAGAAAGATCTGGTGTTCCAGAGATGAATCTGGTGCAAGAAGTTTGAGAATAGGGTGTGATAAGAGCACCAGAGAGCTCTCTGCACAGATTTCCTTTGTCTTTGGTTGAAAGTAGATGTCCTGTTTTACTAAGGAGAAAAAAACCCAACTACTTGATGTCTGTATTAAGTTAAAGTGTATCACAGAAGGCTAACAATTCACCAAGGCAACAGACCTTCACCTGATTTAAACTAATATTTCACTAATGAAGTCCAGTATATGTTGATTTAAACAAGCACCAGCAGAGTAAGTCAGATCTTTCCTTGCTCTGGCCTTTCACATATCATTATAGAAAGGTTAGGCAGTTTTATTTGGAGCAAGACTTCAAATTCTTGAGAAGTCAAAACTTAATTCAAGTTAGGTTTATAAACATTGTGCCTTCCAGACTTCTAAAATCCTGTATTCTTTTGAATTTGCTTGGAGTGCAGCTTGTTCCTTGACAAGAAGAAAAGACTAAATATGGAGGTTAATCCTTTCTTTGTCAGGAAAGAATATTTAACAGAAAAGGGGGGGGGGGAAGCCTTTGAGGAAAGGTTTATTTACAAAAAATCTAGCTCCTGCAGCAAAAACTTATGAAGACAAAAATATTTGGACTATAATTTTCTGTCATGAAGTGTGCATGAAGGAGTGTTATTAAGTCTGTGTTATTGAGACTGTGAAACCCCACACTACATTGTAAATCTCTGACTAAATATCGTTATTTAGCATCCCTAAAAGTGCAAGATATAGTGGTTTAATTATTTTAATCCTTTGACCATTCCTGTGCACATACAACATTCCAAAAACATTAAACATTGTACTCAGTGTTTGGCAGATACTTGGTCTTGAAGGAAAACTTTTTACTAAATTTTTCTCTCTCTTTTAAAACTCACTGGTTTTGGTTGATATCAAGAGCTAGAAAGCTAAAGCATATAGGAAAGCAGACAAGAAAAGTTATGGTAGCAAACAAATAGACTGCCATAAAATTTCCTCATATAAAATCAGAATTTCCAAGGATTCTATGTTCCACTTCAAAATTCTCTGCAAATTCCATCTAGTTGGTATCAGATCTAAAATAGCCTCTCCTTTGTAGCTTTATGCATACAAGACAAAAACAATGAACACTGTCCACTGCAAGAATTCTACAAATGCTTTGCATCCTTCAGTCTTGGCTTTTTAATATCTAACAATATTAAACCCTTCATCATCTACCAGTTCTGTCAGGAAAGTAAATATAACATGTATTTAAAAGCATAAGAAAGAGGTTTGTTCATTATTTCCTTCTGATTAGTGATATACAGATGATTCTTACCCTAACTTACTTTTTTTTTTTTTTTTTCCTGCTTGCTTCTTATTTTTCTGGAATTAGGATACTGTACTCTCAAACATTTAGAAAGGGTCCCATTAGTCTTATCCCTAGGCAACTCAAAAGCTTCCCCTTTTTTCTGCCCAGATATTAATCCAGCCATTAGGCTTTCTCTTTCCTTTTCTTTTTCCCTTTCACCTTCCCCTTCCCTTTTCACTCATAATGCCTTACTTTCACATACAGTGGTTTTTATTGTCTGTCCCCTTCAAAGGAAATTTACAGCACCTTTATTAATTCTCTAAGATTATGTTTGAAGGTGTTCTTTCTGTTCTCTGAGACATCTTCACACCATCCTTCCCTCCCAGGATGATACTGCTTGAAGAAAGATGTTGTCACAGCACCGCCAGAACTATCTGTGAAGACCCAGAATTTGTCAGTGCTGGCCTGAGACACTACCCTAAAGTGGAGATACCAGTAGGAACACAAAGTCTCTGCCTCCAGGTGCTCACAAATCCCTTCTGCTGTGCTCAAGGTCACTGGGCAGTACTACCAGAGTAGGGAGCAGATGTGGCAAATGATGAGGCAGATGAGGACAGGGACACCTTGGGTTGGGACTCTGGGCAGCAACACCCTTCCCTTGACTAATGGTCAGTTCTGCAGACAGGTAGCACCACAGTCCTCAAAATACTTTTTACTTTTTGCAGGGCATCTGCTCTACTTTAGAGATTTGTGGCTCTAAAACAAGCCAAAGACAAGACCCTCTTTTCCTAATAAAGTAGGTGATGGTTCTTCTGCCCATGGCACAGCAAAATTATTTTGACCCAAGTAGCTTCCAAACACACACTTTGCATGAGAATTACTTTCCCACACATGCTGCACTCTCCCTCTTTTAGTGCTATACAAAATTTCGGTGCCTGGTGCATACAGCCCCAGGATATTTTTTTCATGAATAACTCATAAAAACCACATCCAGCCTCCCGAGAAAAGCAAAGTATATTTTCTAATATAGCCAAATAGCTTGACTTTTGAATGTTTTATATTTGCAGCTGAGACCCTGTAAGCAATATTAATTATTGTCAGTAGGTGAGGTCCTTGTGATCAAAGAATTAAAATTTGCATGCAATTTCATTATGAATAACTGTCATAAAAAATAACAGATATGTGGAGAGTGTATTATTCTAATATGGTTATGTTCAAGGTATGACACATTTAATATATACATATACACACACATATTACAACATGATTCCTTTATATTTTTCTTCTTCTTTAAGTCTATAGTCCTAAAATGTATAAAATTAGTTGGCATAAAAGATCAACGATTCAGTAGTAAAGACCTGCCTAGCTTCCTGGACCTCCATTCTGGCCATCCAGGGCCATAGGCTACTGCTTCAAAAGCTGTTCTTCAGCCAACAGTTACAAACATAGGCTCAAGGGCACCAGCCTGCCCTCTTTTCGTGTCATGGGCAATGGAAAGGAACAGCCTTTTCTTTCAGCTCCTGAACATCAGAAAATGGATGGGTTTGTATGCAAAATATGATGATTTTTTTTCTGATGTTAGTAGCCTTTCACAGGGTCAAAGCTCATTAAGATTTCTACAGTTCTACAAAATAGCAATGTAAATGCCACAGAGAACATAGTAAGGGTGGAGGTTTGGTCATCCCTCCCAAAATACTCTCTTTTTGGAGTACTGAATGAATCACAACTTGATCCAGACTCCAGTGATGCTACCTTATCTCATCAATCTTGCAAATGCAGAGTATGTCCAACCCAAATCTGGTTCCATCACACATTTGTATGCATAATTGTGTCCAAAACATACAGCAGCACAAACTGCAGCACACACTGCTGCTACCAACAGTTCTAGTTGCTCTGTGTTTCTGCCACACAGCTAAAGGGAGAAGTACGCTCTTTTAATAAGAAACACAAATGACACATTCTGTGCCAGTCCTCCCTGATAGGTAGTGCCAGCCTGGGTGCAGAAAAAACTCTTGGAGACTTATCTCTTCTTCCATGGCTCCTCCAGGCTGGCAAAGGGACAGAGCACTGCAGAGTAACGCAGATCTCCTTTCTCCTCTAAGATCTGTGTGCTGCCGGGCAGCCTGTGACACTGGCATCATAGCTGATGTCTTCAAATTGCTGCTGGTTAGGCAGGAAAAGTGTTGTTCTGAGAGAGCTGCTCAGCTCTACATTAACTGTGTGAGCCCTCGAGGGAGACATCCAAGAGGGTAATGGAGGCAGCAGCTGCTGATACTTTAGTCTTGCACGGTCTGCATTTATGTTTCTGTGTTCCAAGTATTGCCAGGGGTAGTAAAGGAGAGTAATCAAGACCACCCTATGATAACATTAGGAGGAGAAAAGTTGTGAAGCTAATTTGGAGAATGCTTTGGGAAATCCTTCATACCTCTTCTGAATGCACAGGAAAAACACGATATTCAACAGTAGCAGGATCAATGAATCCCACATCCCCTCAGCCTTGCATTGTCACCCTCCATTTATCTTCTGTGTTCTATGCCCGCAGCCACTGAAAATGATGTTTGGGCATAACTAGTAACAACATTTTTGTATTAGCTCCCAGCTGTGATGGCAGCTGTCTCGCAAGCCGATAAGCACGTCCTCAGTGTGACGCAGCTTCTCTTCAGCTTAGGGTGATGGCAGGCAGCTATTTTGTGTGGACTGAACCACCATGGCTGTACTGTAAAATGTCCTGTGGCAGACTGCAGAGACGGGATGGTGCCAGAGGTCCCAGCCGTGAGGCACAGGTCGCAGCGGCTGATCAGGGTTGCTAAGGCATGCAGGCCTCGGGTTTGTTGGGTAAAGACAGTTCTAGAGACAGCAAAGACAACAGAAGATCAGTAACTGGGAACTAATAGGGGAAAAAAGGAGCACGTAGGCAGACCTTGCCAAAAAAACCCATGAAAACAAACTCAGGTGGACCCAAGAAGGAAGATGTTATCAACACCTATGTCTTCCGCCTTCCAACACAGAGTAGGAAACCCACACCACTACCATCACACCCCTCCCAGCAAGAAACCCAGGACGCTGATGACTCCCTGTACCAGACACAGGCACAGACAAACACCCACACACCCTCCCGACCACAGCTGTGAACCACAGGACATGGGGAAGCATTTGAAGAGTGAGCATAGCAGCAGCGAGATTGGCAGGTACTGGGAAGTGTTTCTGTATTCAGTTCTAACAGCATTACTGAGGTTTTTCACTATTAATTCGTACTGTGGTTATTTTGACTGGCACAGTGTGCTCCACATATAATGCTATCATTCTATGTTATTACAGAATTTGCACACACCCTCCCCCCCAAACTCATGACATTTTCTTAGACACTTCCCTTTCCTTTTTGATATTAATGAGGTTGAGGGGTTTAATGGTGATTTATTTGATTTAGTCAATTTCTAAAAAGTATACTGAAGTACGAGGTAGGCAGTAAACTTTGAATGATTACTGTAATTATATAATAAGTTTCCAAATGAGGTCAGTTAATATCTATTGTTTTCTTCTCCTGTTGTTTGCACTGAAATTTGACTTGCTCTCCATTTATTCAAAAAAAAGGGATTTTCCATAACTCCTTAACTTTTATCAACATTTAACAATGTTCTTATTTTAAGCCAAACTCTCTGCTCTTTGAGACCAAAAGGTATACTCCTCCTGAACAACAACAAAAAAATGTTATCTGGATTTTAGATTACATGAGATCTAAATTCTAAGTAGAAGACATCTCATTTTCATTTATCATTTTCTGACTACACTATAACCTTTTCAAAGGCATCATGTAAATGTTATTTACTGCACTATAATGGATCATCATTCATGGACTTTCAGACTGGTAAGAGGATTATAAAGCACATACACATCATTGCCAATGGTTAATGACAACCTTAAACTCAAGCTTAACATTTTCTTGTCCCATCAGCTGAGCAATAGCAATTCAGTTACATTGATGCAGGAACTGTTAAAACCAACATATAACATATAATTAATAAATAAGCATCCTCATCATTGTTCTAATGATTATGAATAATAGAAAATCATGTCCTACAGGAACTAGAAATGGTGTAATCTGTCCAATGGAGTCCACTGGATGTTCAGATGACAGAGGCAGTAGAAATACCTGAAAAGGCCTGGTTCCAGTCCTACGTATATCTGTGTTCTCTCAAATCTATGGATAAGAAGGACTTTGGTCCTATTTACAGCAGAGCTGAGTGTGCATCTCTTTTATACTAACTATCAAACAGTATAAATCCATCAAGGGAATGTCTGAGTAGTGCCCAGATTGGAAGAACAAATTGGCAAAATTTTCCTTTATCATTTTCATCTCAATATTATTGCCCTTTTATAAGAAGCTAGGCATTTTCTTTTGCTTATCAGTGACTGCTCCTAGCTTTTTATCATCTGTGTGCTATCATATTCATTTACCTGGCTCTGTTATTCTATACCTTCAGGTTCCTGACATTGGTTGGTTGGTTGCATTTGGGTTGGGTTGGGTTTTTTTGGGGGGGGAGGGGGGTAGGTTGGCTTTTGTTTTGGTTTGGTTTTTTTTATAACTTGCAGGTTACACTTGTTTATTACTGGCTTTTTCCATGGAGGGATGAATATAGCACTGGATATATTCTCAGAAAGTACCTCAACATTCTGTGATGTTCTGTTTTTATGGAGCAAATTCAAGGTTGCCACATGGCAGCCAGCTTTTCATTAGAAGATCAAAATGCTTGTAAGGTAACCCACACAATATTCTGAAACTGAAAAATTATGAGGGCTGACCCTTTGTTCCACCCTCCAGATAAATACAAGCACAGGACCAGAATAATGGGTGACTGCAACTCAAACTGTGGCTGTCATCAGAGCCCTGCACCTGGAGTGCTTAGGTCAGCTTCCCTTCCATGGGCATTCAGATAGAAAAATCAAGATCAGCTTCTCTTCTCCTGTGTTATTTACTTGTTGAGCATATTAAAAGCTGACACTAAAGAAAATTAAAATAGTGACATATAAATTTCATCATATCTCATAAGGTGCATTTACATATTCTTCGTGTATCAGTACTGATTGAGAAGAACTATTTTCATGTTATCTAAATGGAGATATGTCTGTATGGAAGACATACACTTGGAAAAGCTGGAAGTAGCGTACACTTGGAAAAGCTGGACATAGGGTGGATACATGTATCAATGTCAGTTGCTCTAATTAATGTTAAGATTTTTAAGAAATTATTTTTACTATATTACAGAAAAGATCACCATATACTGGGGGGGTGGGGGGGGTGGGGGGGGGTGGGGGGGAGCAGATTTTATACCACTGTAGCTATTTTATGCTGTATGCCTGGTAGAAAGTCGAGATATTTTAATATGTCTTGCAATATGATATTTTATAGTGGCAGAAGAAATTTAGCATGAAGTAACATCTGAAATATTTTCTAAAAAATAACCCAAATACAATTTTATTATCATATAATCACACAAATTGAAGGAAGCATTTTTTAAAAGTAGCTCATTACAAACCATTTCATTGGATTCTGGTGTTGTCAAGGATACCAGTATTCATCGTAAATGCCTTCCACAAGCAAGATCTGACTTTGCCGTAACAGGTAATAATCACAGAGACTGAGTTATAGTCACAAAATTTGGTCCTATGATAAACAAAGCCCTAGAAGCTTTTGTAATAATACCATATACGCAAGAATACAGATAATCTTGAGGTCTGCCTGGCTTTCCCAGTGCTCTGAATTCTATCTAGCAGCTGAAGGAGAGTGCGATGGTATGAATAAAAATTGATGTCTGCATCTGTGTACAGCATAGCAATTGCTGACAAACATTAATGCTTCCATTCATCATTAAAAAGGTAGTATTGTAGTACTGATGACCAATACTCTGCTTTCTGCATCCTCACAACTTATTTGCTAGAAGTCTGACTGTCCAAAAGAAGTTTCATTGCTCATCAGTGAAATATACCAATTTCCAACAAGAATTATCAGCAAAACTTCTTCTGAATTATTAAATATTGGGAATTCCCAGATGCTCATATTTGGGGAATATTGGGACAGGAATTCTGACCATAGCTATGTCATCTCACATTGAATCCAGTGCATCTTGACTAACAGACACCAAAAACCTGTGGAAGAGCATGCAAGTCAAAAAACAGCACAAGGAGCCAAGGGGAAATCTCCCTGATATCTCAAACCCAGCTCACAAATAGATTGAAGGACAAGTCAATTCTGGAAGATGAACACTGTTGAGATTGTGGTTGTATCTACATGTTTGACAGAAAGGGAGGTTCTACATGCTTTTTCTGTGTCCAGGTACCCCCCTTCTCTGCATTGCAACCTCATTAGTGTTAGCACAGCTGTGTGCTGAGCACGACAAGGAACTGATTTAACTGAAAAATAGCCTGGAAAAACTGAGTGGTGAACGCAGTTGTCTGCTTTAATCATAGAATCATAGAACAGCCCAGGTTGGAAGTGACTTAAGAAATCATCTGGTCCAACTTTTTGTGGGAGAGGGAGGGAGTCTAGATGAGATTATCTAGTACCCTGCCCAATTGCATGTTCAAAGCTTCCAGCAGTGGGGACTCCATCACATCCCCAGGGATATTATTCCAGTGGATGTTTGTTCTTACTGTAAAACATTTCTCTATGTTGAGATGAAACCCCTACCACTGAAACTTGTACCCACTGCCCCTTATTTTGTCCTTGTGGCTCCCTGTGAAGAGAGATCCTCTGTCCTCTTTGTAGCTGCCCTATACATACTAGAATATTGCTATGAGGTCCCCCCCCAGACCTTCTCTTCCTTAGTGAGAAAAGACCTAACTCCTTCAGTCTTCTCTGATAAGGCAGGTTCTACAGCCCTTTGATCAACATTGTGCCCTACTTTGGACCTTCTCCAGTCTGTAAAAGCAGAAGGTGAGAACAAATCACTGCAGGGAGAACCATCCATCCAATTTCAATGGAAGCACAAACTGATGTTCAATTAATGTGACCTTGACAGTTACTGCAACATACATTTAAGGAGATATTTGGAGGAAACAACAGTGGAAATAGAAAAGGAAATTAAAAAGAAACAGGAAAAGAGAAAAAGAAAAAGAAAAAGAAAAAGAAAAAGAAAAAGAAAAAGAAAAAGAAAAAAAGAAAAAGAAAAAGAAAAAGAAAAAGAAAAAGAAAAAGAAAAAGAAAAAAAGAAAAAGAAAAAGAAAAAGAAAAAGAAAAAGAAAAAGAAAAAGAAAAAGAAAAAGAAAAAAAAGAAAGATAAAAAGAAAAAGAAAAAAATATTATGATCCATGATGATACTTTCAGAAGTCCACTGAAAGTTTCTGACAGCGAAGCACTGTCACAGCTGGCATCACAGAAACAGTAGCAATATTTCTGCAACATGAACTTAATCTGTTGTGGTAACTGTTCTCCACTGCTCAGAGTCAACTCAGGCTCATTGGCTTGTTTGTAATCATCCAGTTTTCCTTCTCTCTAAAAGGAACTGACTACAGGACATGCTGGTATCAGTTTCCCTTGAACAAAAGCAAAATAAGCCTCTTGATCGAGCTTAGTGAGTGGGGAAGAGATCAGCTAGAAGACCTGCATCTCTCTCCTTAATTATATCACAGTCTGAGATTGTAATTCTACTGCAGTGTTTGGACATTGTGCTTTCAAACTAAAGACCTTTCTTCATCAATGCTTATATTTGAACATAATTAATGTTAGATTTCTACAAACAATATAAAGTGAAAGGCAGCTTAAACCGTGTCTTCTATACTCCCAACTTAATTATTTTCTTATCAAAACGCCAGGCATTTTGCCCTTTTTTAAAATAATTTTAAAACCACACAAAAAAGAGCTATTGTCTCGCTACACCAAGACGTAGAAAGCTCCGCATTTAAGAAGTAAAGAATGTTTACATCTCTCCATATATTTTGGGGAACTGTAATGAAAATATAGATATGTAATAATTTGGGGAACCAAGCATTTGCAGCCTGGCCCCACAAATGCTCATCTACTGAACCTAAGGCATGATTTCATATACCAACTAGCAACCATGGCAGAGCTTCCCAAGGAACATTCTACATCTTATTGTCATTCATGATTTTAAATCCTGAAAGGGAACTACCTTTATGATATCACAGGTATAAATCCTTCTGTGACAGCCTATTATATATGGGTAGAAAAAGAGGCAATATAATTTTAGCTTCTGTATAAATTATACTGATTAATGTCAGCACTGAAGATCAGCCTCATGAAAACTTTTGACATTACTGAATCAAAGCTGGAGTATTTTGTTGCCATATCATAAAACCAGAAATCTCTATACATGGCACTTACCCATCTATTTAAATAAGACCCTAAAAGTCAAACTCATCCCCAATATATATTATAAATGTAACTGAAAATTGATAGAACAGTATCATTGTTAGGGCAAGAGCAGGGTCCATGTCTGCCTGAAGGAAAAGACAGTGATCTAAATATTTTACACCAAAAAAAGTACTCAGCTTGGGCTCAATACTTGAAAATGTCATTTCAGATTTTGCTGTGTTGGTTACAAAAGCTCATGCCACCATTTTGGAATGGATATTCTTGTTCTAAGCAGGGAGCTAAGGCTCATATTATTCAAAAGTAATGATAAACCCAGCATTTAAATTGTAAATTTTACAAAACATGTCCTTTTTAAAATGTTTTTCTTTAGTTGAACTAAACAGAAATATAGTGATGAAAAGGGAAAAAAAAGCTCTATAGTTTGTACAGATTCTGTTAATTATGTTGTATAGTCATTATTAATTTGATTACAGGAATACTATAATTTTCATTGGCACAATTAAAATGGCACAGCACAAATTCTATAAGACACTTTGGAATCAGGATATGGAAGTCCTCCAGCAATCACTGAGCTAGGTTTTGATTTCAATGATGTTGTAGTGATTCGTACCAGCTTAATTTCTAGCTCATTGTCTTTTGTAATCTAGTTGTGCCTGTAATCTCCATTTTAATTAATTCAGTCTTTAAGAGTTTCCTTAATACGCCTTTCTGCAAAGTTCAGCTGCTAATCAGCATTAATGCAATATTACCACTTTTGTCGCTGGATGTCTGGGAATCTTGTGTAGTTCTAATAATGTTATGTTTAAATATTCATCCCAGATGTTTTAGCAGCCTTCTTTCTTTAAAGGAAGAACCCAATGACACCGTACTAACACTGTACTAATCACTGTTTTGAAAATATATTAATGAACATAAATATACATTGTATGGGTTTGATGATGATCCTTATCCTATCCTTTGTAATCTAGAGCAACTATGATTCTTTGCATATTTGTTACATCTTTTCAAATGTAAATAATAATATGAAGTCTTCCCTTTCACCACTACCATAGGGTAAAAAGTGTAGACAGCTTATAGTTACTTAGCAGTACTCCAATAAAAATATCTAAAAGAAACATCAGATTGAAATTCTGTATTTTCCTACCAAATTATATAAGAAACAAGACATCAAAGAAGGTTTAAAATATGTAGTCATTATTACTCGACCAAGGGCATCTATGTGCACACTGCTTTCTATTTTGTATTTAAGGTCAAGTCTCCAAGACATATTCATTTAGCAGTGCTACAACTCAGAGACATGCTTCAGATTTGTGTGTTGTTCAGCAGTTGTGTAAAATTCAGCCTGATAATGTGCAAATCATGCTTCCAGCTCCTCAGGGACTTAAGTATGTGTAGAATGTGCAGCATGTGAATAAATCCACTGAAACAGACAGAAGCATTGACACACTTGTGTTTACAAACCTCCTGTAGTGCTAGGCTCAAATGGACCTCTGAAATCACTCCTCATGTCTGACTTTGACATTCCCTTTCTGTTACAGAGAAATGCAAAATAAAATATGTCTTTTAGACTGATTCATGTATACACAGCTTTTTAATCAGCAAAGATTCTTGCTTTCTAGCACCTCCTTGGTTTCTTATGAAGCAAGGACAGTAGTTTTTGCCTGGCTTATTTACTAAAGATGTGTCTCTTCTGTGCATTGTGCAAGGTTGTCTCATTGCAGGGATTGTTCCTGGCATTGTACCTCATATGCCAGAATTTACTTTAGAAATATAATAAAATAATTATTTATTTCTGGTAACAGGAAAAAAAAATTAAACTCTAAGACTGTTCACTTGGGCCATTGTGTTGTTCACTTGGGCCATTTATAAATGGTTGTTACAGGTAGAAGTTGATGAATGAGTTGTCAGACCTGAGTTGCTTAATGGTGTGTATCCCTTCTAGCTAATAAATGGTAATTTATAAAATGGAAGGACATTTTCGTTCTTTTGGTCTAGTGGCAGTTGGCAGTCTTTTTTATTTTTATTTAGACAATGCTCAAGAAACAATCTCAGAGACTGACAAGTAGGGAAATTAATAATGAGAATGAGACATTCAGTCTCAGTTTCTGTAAAGATCCTACTATAACTCTTGCCAGAGCTGCAAACACCAAATCCAAAACAGCACTGCACCAGCTACTAAGAAGATAATTAACTCTATCCCAGCTGAAACCAGGACACATACTCTTTAAAGTGGGGACTTCACATCGTTTTGTATGTCTCCATTGCTTCTTGTGCCATAGATAAGTTCTGGCGAGCCACCATGCTACAGTATACATACACTAATAAACTGAGGTTGTATTTGCACACCAAGGATCATCTCTAAATCGCTGTAACACAGTCATTACCAAGATCCAAGCTGTGCCCGGGAACACACTCCAGAATTTTGAGCTTCTCTGGCCAATCTTGTAGCTTTCCACACTTGAAAATTTTTCCTCCTGCGAAGACAAAAATTATGTAGCACATAAACACTTTTATAGTCAAAATCCATAAAGCCATTAATCCAAGGGAATGTTTTAACTCCTAGATAATCTTTGGCCACAGTTAATACAAGAAAAACTGCTGATGCAGATGTACTCTGGGAAGACACCCTATGACCCCAGAAAATTTTTTATACTTACGATGAAAGTTTCAGCCCTGGATCCAAACTGTGCCTGGAGGGAGTGAGGAGAAGATTGGATTTTAAATCAACCTTCATGTCTTGGGTCTTTTTGTTTTTATAGGTAGAACTTCTCTCCAGAAAGTTTCTGTAGTATGAGCAAGAAATTTGCTCTTGCAAATGCAATGTTTAGTTCCTAAAAGTTTTTTACTAAATGTTATGCTTGTGAGATGATACAGGAAAGAAATCATTTTTAATGACAAAAAAACAACAATGTAAGCAAGTGTAATGTTTCAGCAAAGCTACTGATTGCTTTGATTTCTGGCAGATGATTATAATTCTGCTGATGCCAGCCAGTTATCTCTGTAACTGTGACAGGTCACACATTAGCAAAAGTGAGCACTCTCAAAACACTGCTGCGGCATGTCATGGGATGCAACCAGTCCATTATTACAGAAGCAGTTCTCTACCATGGTAGGGCATGCAACCATGATACAGTATGCAACCAAGGTGTGAAACCATAGGTTTTTACTAGGATACACTCATTGTCTATTTTTATTTTGCATTACCAACCAGATTTTGCACCAACTACAAAAGGAATTAGCCAAAGGTCCTTCACGTTAACCTTAAATTAGCTGCACTTAAGCCACAGAATTTTGGGTTTCTTATTTCTTGGTCCATTTTTCACCAAAATAAGAGTTTTCACAGAAGTAAAATGTAAGAATCATGATATTGCAACAATAAGCAACTTCTACATTTGAAGTATGGAAATCATGTAGATAAGAGCTTGACAACCAGAAAGTCCTCCTGCCTCTTTAATGGAGAGAATACAGAAAAATATTGTCATTGTTGGGGATTTTCGCTCTAAGAAAAGGATTGGTTGTTACAATTAACATCTTT